>NC_056058.1:90965195-91590195 GCF_016772045.2 Ovis aries
AGGCGTTCATTTTTGATCATGGATATGTAAGAGATGTTTTCTGCTTTCTAAGTCTTCCAAGTGGATATCAATAGAAGGGTAAAATAAGGAAAAGGAGTAAGCATTTGAAAAGAATTTGAACATCTTGCACTACAGAAATGTGAAATACTCCAGTCAATTTTTGTAAATACTTGTTAATCTGATAGCTATATAGCAGTATTTTAATTTGCCCAAATTTCAAATTACAACTAGTACTCCATAAAGTTTAAACATGAACACTAAAATTCATACTTTGCACATTTAAATGAAAATACAAAGATATTATGACACAAATCCATACACTAAAACTAACTTTTAAAGTTAATTTGTATATCATATCATAATGTGCTTTTATGGAAAACTGCAATCAGGAATATACATCATAAACTAAAATGTCTAGCTAGTAATCACTGAACAAAGTAATATGATAAAAGCCTAAAACACAGAGAGACTACATTTCTCTATATATAAAATATAGAGAAAACACTAGTTCCTGCAAAATTTGGTACAAAGATTAAACCATTCTGTTAACATAAAATGATAAAAAATATAGATCATAATTAGTAGGATACAGCTTCTTCATAATTTGAATAAACAAACTAATGAATTGTAGAGTTGCAAACATATAATTGATATCAAGTAGGAAAAACTATAAAAGATCACAAAATATAATAAGCAAATCAAAAACAGGATTCATCAACATTTTTCTCAATCTCTCTTTGTAAAGGAAAAATATTTAAAATATTAAAGAATATACCATAATATTCAGTGAGAAATCTATGTCTAAGAAATCTACTCAAGTAGATGACTTGAGAAGACATGGCTATATCTACCCTAAAAATAAATGATCCTGCTTTCAAATAAAAAATCCACTGTCATAACTCTCAAGATGGAAACAGAAGTGCTACTACCCTGGTAGATGCATGTCAACAGTCCAATTAACAATAAAAGTTTCAGAATAAGGTAACACATTTTATGGAATTTCCCGGCGGGCCAGTGGTTAGGACTTGATGCTTTCACTGCAGTGGTCCAGTTCAGTCCCTGGTTGGGAAACTGGAATCCCACAAGCAGCTTGGTTCAACCAAAAAATTAAAAGTAACCCATTTAATGGAGAAAAAATTAATGCTAAACAGTACTTCAAAGTGTTTAAATTTTTCACATATTCTTCAAATGCAAAAGCTTAACTATTCACGGTTCTCAATGCAAAATGAGAAGTGAGCTCAAGAGGTAGTATCTTTAGCAGATTTCTGCAATAACTGTAACCTATGCTCACTTTTTCCCCCTTAAGCTGAACATTGCAGTTAAGTGATACAAAAGTGAGCTTAACGCTTTCCTCAGGAAATACAAACTTCCATATTCTACAGAATGCTTATTAAATAAAATTTCAAGAAGTGGTTAGAGCTTAAGATCTTCAGTCCTTCAGAGCATGCAAACTTTAAAATCCTTTCCAAATATTGTATCAAGTCCCTAATGCACAGAGTATAGGCTGACACATAAATGATGTTGTTGACTAAATGATCAACAACATTTGATCTCTATGTTGACACACAGGATCACTGAGTGTGAAAAATGAAGCCATATAACTCAGGTAAAAGCATCTGATTTATTCCCAAATATCAACGGGCAAGAGTGTCCTTAATACTCTGGAACAAAAAGTTCTTGTCTTTATTAAAGCAAACTGGCCCCTCTATGTTTTTTGTGATCCAGAGCCTTCTCAAAAGAAGTTATTTCTTTCAAACATAAAATGATTTATCTATTAATGAAAGTTACTTTGTATTAAAATGTGTTTCCTTTAACTATTTGTAGATAAGATTCTGGTTTTTCTAAAGTGTTAGTTCAACAGTACATAATTTACACAGTAGAGTTCATATGAAAGAAAAGGACCAAAAAACAGAAAGAAAATTTACAGAAAGTCTGTAGAAGATATAATTATATTTTTGATTTTCCTACTTTTACCCCCTCTCCGTAAAGAAAAGGAAATGATGCTCCCAGTAACTAGAAAAATACTAGTTCAGACTGTGTAAAAAATAGCTCTTCTCTATTCCCTAATTCTTTGTTGCACCATATTCCCAGTTTATTTGTAAGTTCAGGGTCATTACAATTGTTAGGAAGCTCCAGTTACTTCAGTATAACACTGGGGAACCCATGTCTCCCAATGATGGATACCCATCTTTATCTCGGTTCCCTGACAATTTCTTTTTTCGATTTTCATGACAAGATGAATATTGATATGAGAAATATTATGATTTCTTATTATCTAAATATATTCTTGAGGATATGTCTTGTTTCCTTCATTGTTTTTCTTTCCTATCTTTGTTTGCATGTGTAAGTAATTTAAATAAGAACTTCTTAGAGCAAAACTTTAAGCAGGACTGTTTCCCTTACCTGTAGCACAGAGACATACATTTATGATACTGCCCTGCTCCTCACATGTAACTCTCTTTCTGTGGCTTCTTTTGTTTTCTGTATTTCTAACTCCAATTCCCTTTCATTCTCATCTTTAACTCCCTCTTTTCAGGGACTTACCTTATTATTGAACAATGGCAGCTCACAATAGTGATATACTTCCTTGTTGGTACACAGTATAATAAAGATCACTGGTTCATATATCTGCAGTAAATAAAGCCCTAAGTGAACTGCATGGCTAAGGATAATATCTCCATTTGGTCATCTTCCTTCTGAGTAAGAAATACATAAAACAAAGCCACAAAAAGAGAGCAACTATATAGCTTTCTGAAAATCTAATACTCAAGAATGCAAAAGTATAGTTAATAAAAAACTCAACATTCAGAAAACTAAGATCATGGCATCCGGACCCATCACTTCATGGCAGATAGATGGGGAAACAACGGGAACAGTGAGAGACTTTATTTTCTGGGCTCCAAAATCACTGCAGATGGTGATTGCAGCCATGAAATTAAAAGACAGTTGCCCCTTGGAAGAAAAGCTATGACCAATCTAGACAGCATATTGAAAAGCAGAGACATTACTTTGCCAACAAAGGTCCATCTAGTCAAAGCTGTGGTTTTTCCAGTAGTCATGTATGGATGTGAGAGCTGGACTATAAAGAAAGCTGAGCACCCAAGAATGGATGCTTTTGAACTGCGGTGTTGGAGGACTCAAGTCCCTTGGACTGCAAGGAGTTCCAACCAGCCCATCCTATGGGAAATCAGTCCTGAAAACTCATTGGAAGGACTGATGTTGAAGCTGAAACTCCAATACTTTGGCCACATAATGCGAAGAACCAACTCCTTGGAAAAGACCCTGATGCTGGGAAAGACTGAAGGCAGGAGAAGGGGACAACAGAGGATGAGATGGTTGGATGGCATCACTGACTCGATGGACATGAGTTTGAGCAAGCTCCAGGAGTTGGTGATGGACATGTAAGCCTGGTGTGCTGCAGTCCATGGGGTCGCATAGAGTCAGACACGACTGAGCGGCGGAACTGACTGAACATTTGAGTGCTCACTATATACCGTGAGCTCACAAATACCCTAAGAATTTTACATGCATTATTTCATTTAACCATTAAAGCCTGCAAGGCAGAGATGCTACTGGTGTCCTTAGCAAACAGCTGTTAACACAATGAATGAGTGGTAGAACTGTTATCAGAGTCCGTTTTGACTCTAGATCTCACAATGTTAACCAACAGGACATATACTATATAGAGTTTATTACTGTTAGCTTGTGCTAAGTGGTTCTCGATTTTAATTATGATAATCTTCTGCTGTATGTGAATCCTCAAGTGACAAATCTCACAGATTGTTAGCACTTCTGGCAATAGCTCTGTAATGACCATATGTCACCTCTAGGGGTCAGATATATTTTAAAGGGTGAAATTAGAAACAGGTGGCATCTATCTGCTAAAAAAGCTGTTTAGATAGAAACAATAAGGGTGTACCAACAAACAATCGTACTGCTAAAATGTCAGCGTAGAGCAAGTATAGACATAGGAGGTATATTAAGTGTTCTTTATCAAGGCTTCTAAGAAGATACCTAAAATAAGAAAAACTCTGAAAAAGTTGTTTTTGGTTATTGTAAAAAAAAAAAAAAAAACCTTCCTCTATATTCATGGAAGAACAAAGCAGTAATAGTTTAGGCTTCTACAAAAAATACTTTGGTTATTTTGTCTTTGCTTCCATAGGCTGAATTTAAAAGTAGTTTATGTTATAGGAGAAACAAGTTCCTTTGCTTTCAGTTTGCATTTGAAGAAAGAAGCAATGATGGGGGTTATGGATTGGGAGAAAGAAGGTAAGAGGGCTCTAGTCATTGTAAGAAATGTTTATAAAGGTGCTTGAAAGATCAAGGCAACAGCTTCTTTTATAGCTGAACTGTTGCTATATGGACAGAAGTCTGTCTGTGTCAGTGGGTGATTTGTTCCTGCTAGTCAGTCACCCAGTCGTGTCCAACTTTTTGCCATCTCGTGGACTGCAGCACAGTCCATACCGTGCAGCACACCAGGCCTCCCTGTCCCGCACCCCTTCCCAAAGCTTGCCCAAGTTCCTGTTCATTGCATTGGTGATGCCTCCCAGCCATCTCATCCTCTGATGCCCTCTTCTCCTGCCCTCTATCTTTCCCAGCATCAGGGGCTTTTCCATTGAGTTGTCTATTTGCATCAGATGACCAAAATACTGGAACTTCAGCTTCAGAATCAGTCCTTCCAGTGAATATTCAGAGTTGATCTCCCTTAAGATTGACATGTTTGATCTCTGTGCTGTCCAGTGAACTTTCAGGAGTCTTCTCCAGCACCACAGTTTGAAGGCATCAACTCTTTGGCACTCTACCTTCTTTATGGTCCAGGTGTCACAATCATACGTAGCCACTGGAAAGACAGTAGCCTTGACTATATGGACCTTTGTCGGCAGAGTAATGTCTGGCTTTTCAATACATTGTCTAGGTTTTTCATTGCTTTCCTGCCAAGAAACAATCATCTTCTGATTTCATGGCTACAGTCACCATCTGCAGTGATTCTGGAGCCCAACAAGAGGAAATCTGTCACTACTTTCACCTTTTCGCCTTCTATTTGCCATGCAGTAATGGGGCTGGATGCCACGATCTTAATTTCTTAATATTTAGTCTTAAGCCGGCTCTTTCACTCTCCTCCTTCAGCCTCATCAAAAGGCTCTTTAGTTCTTCTCTTTTTGCCATTAGTGGTATCATCTGCATATCTGAGGTTGTTGATGATTCCCCCACTTATCTTGATTCCAGCTTGTAACTCATCCAGCCTGGCATTTCCCAGGATGTGCTCAGTATATAGGTTAAACAGACAGGGTGACAGCAGACAGCCCTGTCTCACTTCTTTCTTGATCTTGAACCAATCAACTCTTCCATACAGGGTTCAAACTGTTGCTTCTTGACCCACATACAAGTTTCTCAGGAGACAGGTAAGATGGTCTGGTATTCCCATCTCTCTAAGAGCTTTCCACAGCTTGTCATGATCCACACAATCAAAGGCTTTAGTGTAGTCGATGAAACAGAGATAGATGTTTTTCTGAAATTCTCTCACTTTCTCTATAATCCAGAGAATGCTGGCAATTTGATCTCTAGTTCTCCTTCTTTTCTAAACCCAGCTTGGACATCTGGAAGTTCTTGGTTTGCATAATGCCGAAGTCCAGCATGCAAGATGGGTGGTTAGGATATTTTAATTACATTACTATAATGAATTTTAATACAAACTGTCAGTTAAATATCTTATAGTAGATTTCCCCAGTATTAATAGTTTTAATCTTAATGGCACAGTAAGTGCCTTACTGGTCCTTACTGGTGCCTCACGGAGTACTTGAAAACAAAAACCATTTTGGGAAAAAAAGTGTAAATATTACCCCATTTTTCTATATTCAACAAATACTGTTTAGATATACTAGCTGTCTCTCGCAGAAAGGGACCATTCAAGTGAGAACAGAAATACTGACAAAAGCATAATGTCATTACTTGAATGAACGCTAGATACTCAATGACATATGTTTAGTGATTCAAACTAACCAACAGGAGTGACTCTTCCATGGACCCATGAATCAATTACCCAAGGAGTCTTGAACAGCTACTGCATGTGGAACATGGTATTAAGTTTGAAAGCAACATGTAAGAATTATTTTTTCAAAGAGTATACATTTGAAAATAAATGCTGTTTCTTTTCTATTTGAGCAAATAGCTTTACTCAGATACTATCTAATATACTAATAAGATACAAATAAAAAGTGAACATTAAAGTAAATTCCAAACTTAAAAGATTAGAGTGTAACTTAGGTTCCTACTGTAATACAAATTAAATAGTACCTAGTGGTTGTGAAGGTTATATCGCAAATCATGATAAAATTAGGAGTGAAACACCACTAAGCGTTTTTTAAACTGGAGTACAAACAATATTCATAAGCTTGTCAGTCACAAGAGAAACACAGATTAGTAAAATCTAAAAAGAGAAACTGAGAAATAGTATATAACATGAAATTATGTCTTTGACAGTTGGTTTTAATTGCAAAATTCTGGAGCTTGGTTTCTTTCTTTAGGAAGAAATGTCACAACAGCAATGGAAAGATTAATCAAATGACCTGAAGCTGATCAGTACCCAAATGGTCTGAGAATCCATATTCCAATATTGGCTTATCCCATATTCCAACATTTCTGGCACCTTCTCTGGGTTAATAAATTCTACCTTCAACCCCCAGCTGTCATAGTTCTGGTTCTTTTTCCATTATTCCTTTAACCCGATGCAAGAGAATTGGGCCCTATTCATCGAGAGGTAAAGACATACAAACTGCTAGCCAACCTTTTAGAAATCTTAACCACAATGGGAAACATAGTAATCATTCTCTTCTGTTTTGGTTATGAGTATAATAATCAGGAATACATTTTTTAGAAAATAGTGTACGGTCAAAATGAAAAGTGAGAGAGAAACCTGAAATAATTATAAGAATAAATCTATAAGTAGAAGAGAAATGTAGGCAAAATCTATATCCTTCAGGGAAACCTGAGAACACTTACACAAGAGTAGAGAAGTGTGCATTTAGGTAGCAAAATCAACACATGGCTGAACAGAAGGATACCACATGCATTAGTATATGACCGAATAAAGCTAATAAACTCTACCAACAAATCATTATCTGTCTGGTTGTTTAGATGCCATCTATTACTATAAGGATCAACTGCATACTCATAAGTATTTGCTTATTAAAATTCTATGCTATTTAACACTACAAAAAGTTTGGAAGATGCTTATAAAAAAGCTTTGAATTGTAATAAACTTTTAGAAGTTCAAAAGCTTTGTCCGTGACTAGGAACTTTGGAGTTCCTTTGTTACATGTTCAAGCATGATTGTGTAAAATAAAGAATAAGACACAGTCACTGTGCTGGGAGCTGGAAGATGAGTATGATAGGTTATCGATAATTCTAATATGATCAACATATAATCCTGTATTAGCTTACAACCTCAAGTACATTTCTGTTAAAAAGTGTACTTGCTTACTCATTCTCAGTGAACAGGACCTTAGATGGCACTAACAAGCCTGGGATGAAAATATGAAAGATGAAGTTCCTGAAAGCTAAATGGTACCTGGAATAACAAAAAATATGGAAAACATTATTTAAGACTTTTAATTTATGCTAACCTGGAACATTTCTGTAAAAGTGGCTAATATATAATTATTTCATAGAAAAGAAAGATTAACAATCTGCTCAACTTCAAATGCAGTGCATAACAGATCTTCAATATAAAATCCATGCATATATATACCATAATAACATATATTAGGTATTCAATAAAATCCTAATGTTTTAGCTTATGGACATTTCTATTTTATACACATTAAAAATATTCTAAATAAATCATCATCAAGATATTCTAATAAGCTATACACACAATCACTATGGTAAAAGATAGGCCACTCTAAATGTTATTCATCTTTTTAATCCAAACAAATTCAGACTAGTAACACTTGTCTGATTAAAAATATAACCTTGGTGAAGAAATATTTTAGTCAGATATTTGCTGTTTAGCTGAAAATTAGCGGAAAAAAAAGTGAATAGTAAGTATGTAGATTATTTGTTCTATTCTATAAAGGGTAAATAAAGCATCCAGGGCTTGAGATAGGGTACAAAGAACGTTTCCATGGTTACATGCTTTCCCATATCAAATTAGAGCAGAATTTGTGTACAAGAGGTTTGTTGACAGCCTACATAGGCCATAAAAAGAATAGAAGGCTAGGAGTTTGAAATCTAAATATATTCTGCAAAGTCTGTTGAGAGAAAGTTGGGTGAAGAAAGCAGCATCAGGAGAGTAGCAGATTAGTTAAGAGTATCAGATGCCATTTCGTAAAAAGATAATTTCTTTTTTAGATGTGGCTCAAAAAAGTCTCTTCAAATGGATGATTAGTTTACTCTTTTTCACATCCACAAAGACACCTCAATCTGGTGGCCACCCAAGCTATTAAGAAGAGCCATTATTTGGCACGCTGCTAGAAGCATCAGCTTCACCACCTGCCCAATCCTGCAGATGTCACTCCACCAGAGTCAGTCTCAAACATGGCACCTTCAAAAGGACAGCTAAGGGGCTGTGCCCACATGAGTGCTGGCCAAGCTAGAGTTTTGCTGTACACCTGCCCCTATTATTCTTGCAGGCCGTTAAGTGGGAGTGAATTATCTTTTTAGTACACGTAGAGAATTCCAGTTGGGCTAAACAGCATCTTACAAATGAAAAATGGTCAAATGTATGGTCAAAGCACCGCCCAGTGATTCTGCCATAGAGGGGCATTCTCACATGCTTCAGCTTTTCTTTATACACTGGCAAAAGTATCTGGACATTTAAATAATTCTCTATTTTGTAAACTAGCCCAAAAAGAATTGGGATTTTTTCTTGCATCTCCTGTATGTTTACTATATAAAGTTGGGAGTGTAATATTGTTATTGATTACTAGATAAAGTAAATGTTTCTACTAAAACTGACAATATTAGCTAAAACTTTCTTTTTCATATTATTACATACTTTTGCATTTAAAATACTTCAACAGTTTATAAAAACTAAAGTCATAAACATACAAAAAGACAGACATGTGACAGAAAACCAAGTAATATGTACTTTCAAAAACAAAGCCTGCTTAAATGTCTTTGACATGTTTTTTCAGTAAATATGGTGGCAAATCATTTTGGTTATTGTTTTTTTCTGCTGAAAGTTATATAGAAAGAATGTGAACTAACTAAGGCACACAGTACCAACGATTCAAAGGAGCATAAAGTACAAGCAACTATCAACCAGTAAACTGAGAATGCTATACATTAGTGTATATACAGTGTAGCCACATAGCAGACTTTTAAAGCAATGACTTCATAGCAGTTGGTATGTAAGTTAGTACAACATCTGATGTGGTTAGTTCAGTGATTTCAGATTAATAACGTGAAAACAAACAAAATAATGAAGAACACGTGAGCACTTCCTTTCTCAAACACAATTCATGCCTTAGTTTCATCAGCCATTGTTTTGCCCTGGCTAGCTGGCTGTTTAATGAGTGTCTCTGGGTTGAATGGTTGGAAATTTGGGGGGTAAAGGCTGAAGCCAATTTAAAAAAAAAGAAAAATCTAACCAGTGGCAGAGAACAAAGTATTTATACGGAAGGAGAGTAAAATTGTAGGTGACAGCCAGCCAGCATTACTATGTAGACTAAAGCATCACAGTCGTTCAAGTCATGACCAAAGGCTGATGGTAACTTTTACAATGTAAATTATGCTTTTGCTTCAGGCATTATGTAAGTAACAGCTATACTCAAGAATTATTGCCTGGATGGAAAACAAATTGTATCTTTCAATGAACACTAGCTGACTATACCAGATATCTCTTAAAAGGAGACCTGACTGGACTGGAGAGAAGTTTCTCTTTTAGTCCTGGTAAAACATTGAAGGGAAGTTTTATCTTCCTCAAGTGATGCTATTTATTGTGGAATGTGTTCAACTTCTGTGCAGTGTTTTAGAGTTGCTTACTTGAAGCCACGAAAAAAACATACTAGAGTTAAGAAATAAGCTAAAATTTATGAATTTTTGAGAGTTGGAAAATGAGACTGCTTAAATTTTAAATTCTATCATTTTGTATATAACTAAAGACCTTACTTTTTCTTTTGATGAAGTCTTAAAAACACATGGGTCACGTGCATAGTGTAGACATTTACAAATGTATTGTGCATTGCAAACACAAAATATTTTAACGGTCAACAATGGAATCCATTCTATTCGCGAGATTTATCTTTTCTCTCAATTTTATGTAGAAATTGGAGACCTGAAGTTACAAAATACAATAACTTTGTTTTTGGCAAATTCAAAAAAGTTAAGTTCAAAAATCTCTGAATGTCAAGAGAAAAATCTCCTTTATGTGAGTAAATCACCTCACCCCGACAAAATGTTTCAATGAAGGTGTGAAAGTCTTGAAGGAGTGAGGCATGGTTAGGAGCATGGACCTAAAGATCTAAGTAAACAGGTCCTAAGTAAAGAGTAAAGAACTGAGAGGGACAAAACTATATTTGTCCCTTCAGTTTTCTCTCCACACTTAACTTTCATGCCATTCTGCAGTTCTGTTCTGGAATCTTTACCCAAACTGTGTCTTACTGATCATCTCTGCCCCAAGTAGTGCCTAACAACTTAAATCAAGTAGTTATTTCAGAGTGAGAAGACATAGAGAATATGGGAGAAAGCCTCTTTACTCTTCAACTTTGTAGTATTACATCTACCAGTGACTCCATAATTTAAGACAGATGTGGAAAATTTAGATAGGAATCAGAAGATAACCATGAAAAATGACTTAAGAGTCGACAAGAGGGACTATTAAGCAGTTAAATAAATAAACTGTTATGATTCCCAGCCTCCACTCACCCTAGAGACAAATTGGCACATGTCTGTAATATTCCTTACATGAAAAGGCAGATTCTATTAAATAAAAGGGGATGATAATATTGAAATCAGTAAGAGTAAAGAGGCTTTTTTTTTTTCCAGGAAAAAAAAACAACTAAATATCATTTATATAAAATGTCTTTAGGGTTTAGACATAAGGTAACAGTAAATATCAAATAAACATACTTCCATAGCTAGACCATCAAGTTAGGAACAATCAGACATATAAAAACGCTAATAATCTTGGACTATGGATTTAGTGACTATCTATGCATAAAAGGGGTTCTCTTCTATGCCTTCTCAAAACTCAAGTATTAAGTTGCATTTAAAATTTAAATCTCTTGGTCTAGCAGTGTCTAAAAAAATCAATACCATTACTTCTTTAAGTTATTCTGGTTAAACAAATTTAATTCCTTCCTTCTAGATTTCAATAGAATTACTGGTTATTCTCTGCAAAATGGAAGTACAATCTTTTTCAGATATCACCAAAATATACCAAAATATATAATATAAATTGATAGTTTTACTGATACACCTCAGAATTTTTAAAAAGTACTTTTAAAAATTTTATTTTTAATTGAAGATAATTGCTTTACAATATTGTGTTGGCTTCTGTCATATCAACATGAATCAGCCATAAGTATACATATGTCCCCTCATTCTTGAACCTCCCTCCCAGAGTATTTTTTAAAATGTTAAAAAAAAAATTGCCAAATGCTATATTCCTTGATGCTACTTGAATGATTTGCATTAAAAAGGTCTTTTACAAACACATGTGCTATTTTTTATATTATTAAGAGAAAAGAGTAAAACAGCAACATCAGAGTGAGCTGACAAGGCAAGTCTTTTCAGTTTTACATTTCACATTTTCTCCATTAAAGGACAATTTGCCACTAGAAACAACAAAGCATAGATTATAAAATCATAATTACAACAAAACATTCCACTTGCTTTTCTACAAAATCTTTGCATTTAAGTTTCTTCTCTCACATTTTTGAACCATTAAATCACCTTTTTTTTTTAAAATTACCAACATAAAGAGGATAGGCTATGACTGTTGAAAGGCATGAACTGAATCTAAACTCAGAAGATTTGGTTTCTACTTTCGTCTTAGCATTTTTTACTAGCAATGATAACTTGGGCAAACATCTTATAACACTCTAAACCTCAATTCCTATACCTGCATAATGGGGACAATAAGTTACATTTTTTTGTCCCAAATATAAATAGAAAAATGGGGGACAGCATTTTGCAAAACTGTCAAGCAGCATAAAAATGCTAGCTTTTATCCTAATAAAAGATCAAATGATCAAAATTACATATAAACTTTTATTAGCATACATGAATGTTAAGCTACAATGTAAATGCCTTAAAATTATTTATATGCTCACTGTATTAATATTTAATTATATTAGACATGCAATAACTGAAAAGGTAATCTAATCCCTTAACTTTGCTAACTGAAGAATAAAAGCATTTTTAGTAAGACAGGAATCTGAGTATACACTAGATATTTTCAGGGGAAAATGGATCCTTGGTAGGGAAGAGAAGGAGCCCTATGAAGTGCTCTAACTTATACCTGCAAATACTTAGGCTAGATATTTCCCTGTGCCTGCCCTTATCAACTATTAGCAAGTACTAATGTTTTATTTCAAAAAATTTTGGACACTCATTCTCTGTCTCTCTCTCTATATTCATATAGATACCTGCAGATGCACAAGCATAACATATCTATATGTAACTCCGAAGTCAAAGTAGGGTTTGGAATGCTACTGTGTATAACAAAGACAGAATCTGCTGTTTAACTTTGACCCCATCAATGACTCTCGGAGTCAGCCAGAGAGTCAGAGTAATGAAGGAGTGGGCCTCTATAAGACTCCCTGTTGTAAAAGCACTCCTAATAAGAGATACTACAGTGAATGATTAATTTTGATTCTTTAACTCATAACATTTTATGAGTATAGAGATAAAATTCAAGAAATTTACACACATTAAAAAAAAAAAACTTTCAGGATAAATTTTTGAAAATATATCGTTTCAATCAATGAGCAGGAATTTTCATCTTCAAATGTTAATGTTTCTTTTCAGAACACCATTTCCCCCAAAACAATTCTCAAATGCTTTCAACTGTAGTAGTATAATGCCTTAAAACACTATTATTTTTTCCAAAACCAAGGAAAATTTAATTGGACAATAGTGATATTTAGGATTTGGGTTCATAAAGTTCAGACTTTAATAATTTTGAAACTATGCAAATGAATTATGTGATACTCTCTGGATAAAAGAGACTTATTTACACTACAGTATTATTTGTAGTCTGAACATGCCTGGTCACTGTGAAAGCTAAAATTGTGTTAAGTTGTTTTTAAGGAAAAAATTCCCTTTTCACATATTTACAAGTAGCATTAAAACTTGCTGACTGTATTGGGAAAAATGTATGCAATTTACATTTTCTTTTAATGATATAAGACTTCTTCCAAATGGTGTTTAGGGGGAAAAAATATGTATCTTGGTCAATTTTAAATATAGCTGTAATTTGCTTCTGTTTTAACATTTTATTTACAATGTGGTGAAAATATTCACTTTAAACATTTCTTCTTTAATAGGATAAACTACTGAAAGATAGAAAACCTGAGAATATTGGGGAAGGTAAACTTTGGAAAAGCACACAATAAGCATTCAATTAATGTTCTGATGTATATAAATTAATGAAAAAAAAACTAGAGGAACTTTTTGATTGCATAACAAAACAGGAGCTTAGGGGACAATATCTAGACAGGGAATTAACCCATTTATTTTATTTCCATAGTCCTTTACCAAATAAGATATGTTAAATTATAATAAAAACATTAGTAAATAACTTCACATTATATTTTAAATGGTTGTACCAAATACACTGGTGTGATTAAAGCTGTGAGATATAAACCTCATTTCAAGAAAATTAAATGTATTTGATAACAACGTCATTTGATATAAAAAGTCATAATATGAAGGTATTTTGTATTTTACTAATCTTTGAAGTAAATTAAATCATTTTTCTAATTATACTGCTTTTAGTTTACTTCTTTGAGGCACCTGTCTAAAAAGGATTAAATAATAGTAAATGTATTAACGTTACTACTACATTTCATATGGTTAGAATTTAATGATAGGTTTTTTAAAGTCAATTTTAAAGACAGTTCTAAACAGGTTACTTTCTATTGAACAATAATAAGGCGAGAGCATACTACCTAATAAACATTCATTTTAGGTAGAGAAATTACTGAAACAAAAGTAGGAGATTTTTAATAAATATGAAGTGTTACCTCACTTAAAATAATCACCTTCAGACTTTCTAAGGTTATCTTTCTAAAAAGTCAAATTTATTACTTTTTTGCTTAAATTAAAAATGAATGAAAAATCTCAGAATTTATCTTCTAAGAATATTTATATAATGAGACAAGCAAGTCTTAAATTCCAAACTTAAGAATTTGAATTTTTTTCCTCACAAAGTGACAAAATAAAACCTTCTGATTTAAAAAAATATATAGCTACTCTGATAGAGAAATTGCACATAACAAGTTAACTCTAAATTTTCAAACATTATATTTATATAACAGAACAATTGAATATTGTGAGAAATCATTACTTACTGATACATCACAGGAAATGATTAGCCATGGAAAATATTTAATGGGCACATTAGTATGTTTCTCCTTGCTAAGTGCCACTTGGGTGGAGGGCACCAGTTCGTGATTTTTAAAAGATAAATAATGTGAAAGAGTGTATCAAAAATTTAACTTTTAAGTAATAAGTGCATTAAATAAATGAAATTAGATTAAAGAGTATGATTAACTTTTAAAGTATTTTTATATTATGAAGGGATTTGAATTAATAAAAGTAACAGTGAATCTTTAAAAATTAAAGCCATTATACATTATTGAAGACTCTAAAGTATTATATGTAGACACTATTAAAATGTTTCCTAAGACCAAGTTCTTCTCGGGCTCAATCACAACACAAACATTTTTACTTCCTAATAACCATCTCTGTCCTATGCTGTCAATAAATTAGTTACAGTTAATTAGTTATTAGTTACAGTTAATATTTTTAAATAGATTAAAACTATAGGAAGTAAAACATATATACAAAAATTCACTATTTACGAAAAGTCTAAAATTGCCTCGACAGAAGAAATTTAAGGTTTCTTTAACCTATGCTAATATTTTTAATTTCTTCTGGGAAATAAACAGTTGAAAATATACCCAGGTCACTCTACCTAGTTTAAAATACAGAATCAAGACAAAAACCAGTGTAATTCTTGCTCTACAGGATAGTATAAAATTATAGAACTTCTTTTAGTCATAAGAAGACATTTAAAAATTTTGCAGAGGAAAGTAATTATCTATTATTAACAAAATGACTAATTCTCAGCTATACAAATCTAATGTGATGAAAAACTTTATATAAAGAGAACAAGTATTAACTATATGAATTATCAGGAAATCTAACATCTTTGCTTTTAAGTATACTCAAATATTTGTAATTACACTGATGTGGCTATCGGTGAATACAGTTACATTTATTCTACAGCTAGCAATATATATCAATGATTTTACTCATTTATTAAATATTTATCTCCAATGAGACTGAATGACAAAACAGAACACAACTTTGTAGAAAACATAGAGTGCAGAAAATACACTGACACAGACATGCTTATTACTTGAAAGTTATTATCTGTTCTGTGTTACGGCATATTTCCCAGGGGTGGCAATTATATAAATATGTAATCCTTTATGGGCCTTGAAAAATGCATCTGATACAAAAGACTATAAAAGGTCAAAATGCTGAAAAAGGTATGAATGTGTTTTTTTTAAATTCAATAATACATATTTCTTACAGTATGAGTCTAAAAATATTCAGAAAAATTACTCTGAACTAATTAAGATGCTTTGAACTAATGCACATAAATTATTTTATTGGGTATATTGCTTAGTTAAAAATGAGTATTTTTCCAGATTGTTTTAAAAAAGAGAATAAGAAGCAAAAAAAGACACAAATCTTTTAATAACAAAAGATCTGAACAGTACATATTATTCTACGTTAGTCTTTCACTATACATATCTGACCTATCGCAATACTAGAAACACTGCTCAGATGTAATAAATTTGGTATTGTGACATATAAGTAGCACAAAAGCTCTTTCTTTAATCAAGCAATCATAAATTGTCAAGGCATATGTAAAGAACGAGACCTAAAATACAAGTTAACATTTTAAACTACAGGGAAAAAACATATTATTTCATATGCTGTGCACTCAAGGAGACATTTCTATTGCAATTTTCTTACTGCTATTGTGACAGGGAAAAAAATTCTAATAGCTTCAGAATCATATGTATTCAGCTTTTTTTTTCAACATCTATAAAACATAAAAACAGCTTAATGTTCATTTCCTACAAGAATCCACATTCAGAAGACAGTCATCAAAATTTACTACATGTGAGATAAGTAATACTGACAGAGTTCTCTAGCTTAACATTTCCCTTGCATCTTCTGCTTGTTGTTTAACATTACTATATATTGGAAAAGTGCATTTCTTTTTCTTATGGTGTGCTGACTTTCAGGATTTAGAGCAATCTGAAGTTTCTCTGAAGAATACTGAGCAGTCTGATTAAATTCAAAGTAGAATTTGCATTATGGAAATTAAGAATCTAGCAGCAATAATAACAGGTTTTGGAACTACTTAATTCAAAGGTTAAAAACACTCAGAATACTGTAAACTTAAATTTGACCCTTTCTTTTCCTTTATAATAGCATATATGAATAGATTTTTACCAGGATTTCTTTAATCCAAAAAAAAAAAAAAGCCCTACTATTATTTGACTTGGATTATTCTCTTGAGATATTTGTATATAGTTATTGTGGCACTGGCCCCTCATGGAAGAAAGAAATCTAAGAACCAGAAGAGAGCTTCAAAGAAGACTTCTTCGGAAGTCTTCAAGAATTGCACAGAGTTACTGAATTAAAGCAAAAATGGTCATTTAAATACTTAATGGATTGAGAAACACTTATGGGGGCTTCATGTCTCTAAAGTAGATGAGAAAGAACAGGTTGGCACAAGGAAGAGGTTCCCCTTTCCAGTTTCTATTGTTTACTGAGTTAGTCACCACACACGCAGAAATACATTTCATAGGAATCACATGGCTCACAATGTTCCTTTTAATCTGTATCTGACATCTGAGTGATTGTATGTTCCTCTTCTCTGCCTTTGATCTTCCTCAGTACTCAGCTCACTGTTAACTGTCCTGGGTGGTCTCCCCATCAGAGCGCAGTGATCAGGATCCCTCCCTATTGGCTGCCTTCTAGGGATTCCTATCAGCTGTATTCTCACATGCATGTGACAACTTTATTAGCTCACCATCTCCACAGCACACACACACCCTTTCTCAAACAATCACACTTTTGCAGTTGACTTAGAACAAATAATTATATGAACACTTCAGCTGTTATATTCAATAATAAAGTCGCAATGAAGAGAAATTTCACATTATGTATAAGTCAGAGCTTGGTTTTCATGTTCAGACTAAAAAAAATCAATTCCAGATTGATTTTTGTGTATATATCGTTATTGTCAGAGGATTAATTGATGAATTTTTCATTTGATGAGTCAGGTGGAATAAGCTCTGAGGCACTTGGTGAGCAGAATTCTAATTTACTCTGGTTCTTCACACTCTGAAGTAAACTCATCAATTTTGATATTTCATCATAATTTACTTGTTCTCAAAATACTCAGAATAAGGCTCCAAAGCAAAATAAAAGGTGCTGTGAATATTGTGGTGCTTATATATTATATGATTAATGTAATCTGGATTTTGAAAATGGATTTATACTTTTTGAAGGATATTAAACTTTTATCTGGTTCAATCTGTTCACTTTGACTTTTTATTTCACTATTATCTAAATCTCTCCTATATAGCTACTTTCCATCTGTCTACTGACCTTAGAAAGCTCTGCAAAGCACATACAGTAACAGTACAAATATACCATACTTATAATCAGTATGAAGCTAGAGATAAAAATTATGGAAATTTTACTTTATTCTAAAAAAGGCATATTCCTATGACAAATGCTAAAAACCCTAAAAAAATGTTTTCAAAAAGAATTAAATTCATTTTATTGATCAAACAACAGTTTTCTAAAAAACTGATTTAGAATTTCATCATATGCTTTCAAGTGTGTCACAAGAATAAAGAGCAAGAAATCTTCATATTTCTTACTTAACACAACATAATATTTTAAAATGTAGCTATATTTTCCAAATGTCACTTGCCACTAAGTTCCACTTGTAACTTGCCATTAAGACCTTTTATGCATAAATTTTTCATGTAAAGCAAGGTAGTTTTAAAAAAGAGAGACAAAGTAAACATTATTAGCTTTGAATATATATCCAAATTGTCACGATGAACTATATCAAAGTTCTTTAAAAGATTACTTTCTTCTCTCTCTGGAGTTTTCATGTATGTTATTTTTTCCAGTAATATCTTTCCACCTTTATTATTTCCTCATATTTTCTTTTTGCCTGCACTTTTGTATTGGTGCTAAGTCTTTGCCCTAACTCTTAGCCTGATGAGAGGTGATGTGGTTGGATGCTCTGACTCCCCACATTTAATTTTCCAAGAAAAATCTTCTATATGTAGAGCATCTCTAGTGAAAAAGGGCAGAACAGCATCCTTTTCTGAGTTTAAACTAACCAATGAGATTCTCAATCGACCAGGAGAAAAGTCAGTAAAGATGTTCTCAGTCTCCCAGTGATTTGAACTGTCTTCACAAAACTATCACCATCAAGGCCAGGGAACAACTAGGTCATGTCCAACTAGGACTAATATAACCTCCTACTTCTCTATTCTTGCAACCTTCCCCTTTTTTACCTCTGTGACCTTGTCACTTCCTTCATTACTTTGTCCTCCTCGAATACTAGAGCCAATAACTATAGCATCTGCACAAGAGAATAGCTTGGAGCATGAGCCAAATGAAACTGATTCTAAGGCAGTTTTACTGGCCTACTGCCTACCTCCTTAGTAATGAATAAAAGAGAGCCTGGATTATCTGAGCACTACCCTTGTCCCAGGTTCAGAACTGTCTCTCAAAAATCAGGCTCATATGAGCTATAGCATGAAGGCATGATAAAACTTCCAGACAATACAACTCTTCTATTCACTCCAAGCAGCTTTCTTTTGGTTAATTCACACCAGTTTCTTTACATTCATTTTTAAGTCTACACAACATACTAAAGTTCATGGTGGCCAGGTCAATGTAACGTCTACAAATACTATGCGAAAGCCTAAGCCTAATACATAAGAGCAATATTCCTCAAAATTAGAACAGTGAATACATGATCATAACATTAAATAATTTTAATCCCATCAACCTAGTACAAAGTAGTTTTATTAATAATACACTAGAAACAAGTTGTTTTCAAGACTGTGAAGCAAGCACCAAACCACATTCTGAAAATCAATCTGCATAAAATATCCCCTCTCTCTAAGCAAGAATATCCTGCCAGAGGAGATTTCCATGTAAGATTGATAATCCCATTAATTTAGACTATTCTTCTTATTAAAGATGGTAAAGCAAGTCAAAGTGAAAATCTAAAAATCTGATTTTTCTGCTGTGTCTCACAGCTGTCATAAAAGGTGCAAGTAATGGTCACGTAGGGTTTGGAAATCGGTGGATTTTACTGGTAAGTACTACTTTAATTTCTGCTACCATGGCTAATATAGAGCTATGATGACTCTATTAAAAAAATGATGTTGGGGAAATGAAGAAAAGGACTGGAAAAGAAGATACTGAATTTGCCCTTAAATCATAGTAACCTATAATGCAATGAAAAGGTTTTTATGATTCAACAATGTTGAAAACATCAGTAAGAATCTGTATTTATTATGAATTTTATTATATATATTATTTAAATACATATCTTATAATTAAGTTGTGTGCCTTTATACTTCGAAATATAGCATCCAAAATGTAACTACCTCATAAAAACAAATAATTTTCGTGTTTGATTAAATAGTAAGAAAGTGCATATAGACTGAATATGACATTGTTTGAAAATACATTTGGAGAGACTAAGTACTTAAATTATTAGAATAAGATAAGATATACTACCAAAAATGTGGAAAAGAGGAATAATGAATCACAGCTCCTTTTATCGCTGGAATACTAAATGAATTTATACCCTAGATCATGAATGAAATGAATTTCAAAATTTATATATAAAATGATCTATATAGAAACTCACTGATACAGCACAGCTGATGGCATTCTGAATAACTCAGGGTTAACCTTTTAAATCCAAACTTTCATTTTCACTGGTGAGAATCTAAAATGCGTTACTTCCCTCAGTAAATGACATAATCTAATTCTGCCTCCAGATCTGGGATCATCGTTACTGAACATTAAGTAATTAACCCAGTGTTTTTTGGTTATAAATGGGATACTAGATGAATATGGTGGAGGCCAAGGACATCTTATGAAATTTGTTTTCTTAATGTTTACTTATTTTTTGTAAAAGTAGAAAGTAGGTAAAAATAAGTAGAAAGAGTCCCTACAACAAGACATGGTTACTATTTATAGTTAATCATTTACTCAATCAGCAAATTTCTCCTCAGATGTTCTCCTATCTTCAATAACACTGTCTTCCATACTTTATCAACAACCAAGAGCTCTCCAGCTGCCTTCAACAGCTCCTATGCTAGTGGATAACCAAGCAATCACGCCCTTCATTGGTTTGATTACCTTCATGAGGTAATACTGCCATCTTGTGGACTTGAAAACATTCCTGGTAAAGAATATCAAAGGCAGGTTGCATTTTCCTAACTACAGGCATAAACAGGTATTACTTCTGAGTATAATGAAGCGCGGGACACTTGAGGATGCCAGACAATCAAGGTTTTACTCTACACTGATCAGAGGACTTTCACCTCATCATATAATTAATCTATTCATGATAAAAACTCTTAGTTGAGTCAAGTAATCAAAAAGGTGTTGTCTAGTGGCTGCCCAACATAAAGAAGTTTTCATGGATACATGAGGGTGAAGAAGAAATGAGAAAAATTAAGGTAATATAATGATTTTCATATAAATCTATGAAATCCAAACATCTGGAAACCACTAGTATAAGTAATAAATATGGTCTTAAAAAATGAGCTATCATTATGATTTTATTAACTTTCTATTCCATTCCCCAAAGTCTTAATTGATCTGTCGATATCAGGCATGTCAATTATGGACTTTAAAAGAGAGTGATGATGATACTGAGGGGAAGTGCTTCATACTGGGCTGCACTCTCATGAGAACTCTATATTAGAAACACCCAGAAGGGACATTTAGGAAACCAATATGAAGAGAAAGAGTTCTACCATGTCTGGATTACACTTTTGTTTGATACTTGTTTGCAATACACATGTCCCTCCCCCAGTGTTCTTGACTTATGCAATATTCTCAAGTACAGGGAGCTGTCAGGATACTTGAAAGTTGATGTATAGGTGTTAGCCCTACTTTGCAGATAGAAAACTATCCATCAGGCTTTACTGTAGGGAGGGCTACATTCTATTAAAAATAATCCATCCTTGCGAGTAAGAACACTAAATGGTATGGACGGACACACTTTCTTTCTATCACTGTGAATTTTGAGAAAAAAACTGATGTATACAGCATGAAAAACAAGCAGAAGCAAACCCTCAGCCAGAATTTTATCAGGGCAATAACTAAGAAACAGAAACTAAAAATATTATTATTCAACATTTATATGCATTTTGGCATTTAGTTATACGCCAAATAAAAAGCAAAGATGCTATCATCAAGTATACATTTAAATTTAAAGAAAATATGAAATGTATATTTATAATGTTTTAAAACAGTGACTAATATTTTGTACTGTCTAAACTTTCACTTTTCACTTTCATGCATTGGAGAAGGAAATGGCAACCCACTCCAGTGTTCTTGCCAGGAGAATCTCAGGGACAGGGCAGCCTGGTGGGCTGCCGTCTATGGGGTCGCACAGAGTCGGACACAACAGAAGCAACTTAGCAACAGCAGCATACTGTACTGAGTTTAATGAAAGTGAAGTGGCTCAGTCGTGTCCAACTCTTTGCGACCCCATGGACTGTAGGCCACCAGGCTCCTCCGTTCATGGGATTTTCAAGGCAAGAGCACTGGAGTGGGCTGCCATTTCCTTCTCCAGGGGATCTTCCCAACCCAGGGATCAAACCTGAGTCTCCACATTGTAGGCAGACGCTCTTACCATCTGAGCCACCAGGGAAGTCCACTAAGTTTAATAAGGCAACTTAAATACTATGTTCAACTGATGGTATTTATCCTTTAAAAGAAATGACCTATTTCAAGTGTAGTGTGAACCAAAAGTAAGAACACATTAGGTTAGTGCTGAAAGTCATATTTTGTTCCATTGGTTTGTAATTCCAAGAATCTCTGTCTTGGCTTCTTTCAGCTCTGAGCATCAGATGGCTGATATAAATTACAAGCTTTACACCCAAAGCCCCCTAACCTTTCCTAACCTTAGTTAGTACCAGCAAGCTAAAGGAAACATTCCATACAACGTGTGTCTTGTAAGGACTCAAAACCCTCTAAGCAGATTCTGAAGGAACATTAATTCAAGGAATTCCTTTATTGAATATTTGAAATATTCATGGTAAAGGTCTTGCAAGATAAACAGAAGTAGTAACAAGTAATATTACCAAGTGAGATCTTACAAAGAAAAAAAATATGGGGATATGAGGGTAGAAGAAAAGTAAAAGTCATAAGCATTTTGATTATCCCATTTGTAGCATGAATGGAGACTGAGGATTAAGACTTACAAAAATATACTTCCCCTTCTTGGGATCAGCATTCAAGAAATTCATTCTAATCATTTTTTTTCACTTCTATTATTTACTGAATGCAGACTATTGGCCACACACAGAGCTAACGGGCAGGGATAACTGATAAGACAGACATAGCCCCTGCCTTCATAGCAGAGAGCAATTACAGAAGGGAAAATCACTTCAAAGGAATCAGTGTGCCATAAGAACATATAGCAGCAGTTAACTTAGGGGGTACTGGAACGAGGATGGGTAGGTTTCCCTACAGAGCTGATATTTAAGCTGAGACCTTAAGGCTGAAGAAACTAAAACATAAAGCAAAGGAAAGCTATAGAAGGGTTTGGTCAAGCATGTGTCTTCAAAGATCACTCTGGCTGCTCAGTGGAAAGTGAAAAGTGAAAGTGAAGTCGCTTAGTCGTTTCTGACTCTTTGCGACCCTGTGGACTGTAGCATACCAGACTCCTCCGTCCTTGGGATTTTCCAGGCAAGAGCACTGGAGTGGGTTGCCATTGCCTTCTCTAGGGGATCTTCCCAAGCCAGGGATCAAATCTGGGTCTCCCACATTGTAGGCAGACGCTTTACCGTTGGAGCCACCGAGGAAGTCAAGCAGAGTTGGACTGAAAAGGGATGAGTGTGGATGTGGAGTCACATCATAAGAGGAATGGGCCAGCCCACGTGAGAGACAGTGGTGGCCTTGATTATGAAGTGACAGTGGAAAGGAACAGAAGATGAATAGGATACATTTAAAAAGTGGAAGGGACAAATTTTGGTGACATTATACGTGGAGAGCAAGGCAATAGACGATGCCTAGGTTTTTGACATGGGCTGTGGTGAGGATGCTGCCATTTACTGACAGAGGACACAGGGGAACACGTTTATAAGGGAGGGAGCAGAGGAAGAGCGTGGTCATTCTGGGTCACAGCAGTGTACAAAAAAGTCAATGAGAGATCCCAAGAGTGGTGCTGGCGTTTGGAGATATGGGTCTAGACTTGAGAGAATGGTGTGAGCTAGGGATTCATATTTGAGAGCTTGGAAAGAATAAGCAGTAATTGAAGAAGTGGAAGACACTGCCTACAGAAAGAACGTGAGGTCAGAAAAGAGATCACGACACAATGGTGAAAATGTCCAATATTCAAAGCAGATACAAAAGGAGTTAACAAAGCAGCTGTGAAGGATTAGCCAGTGAGAGTTTGCTCTGGTAAAGACGCTATTGAAGGTTCTCTGGTGCTATGCTCAAATATGGTTTTCTCTATTAAGGTGATGTCATTAGACACACTGCGGCATTAAAGAAACACTGAGCTAATCTGTATTTTTGAGCTGTTATTCTGAATGGCCATGACAATATCCTTAATGTAAAATAGAAGCTTCCCATATCAGATGGTAAAGAATCTGCCTGCAATGCAGGAGACCTGGGTTTGATCCCTGGATCGGGGAGATCCACTGGAGAAGGGCACGGCAACCCACTCCAGTATTCTTGCCTAGAGAATTCCATGGACAGAGAAGCCTGGACGGCTACAGTCCACGGGGTTGCACAGAGTTGGACACGACTGAGCGACTAACATGTTCACTTTCATATATTATTATGAGTGAATAACCCACATTATCTCATTTAATCTTTATAAATCACAACAAAATTATGACAAAGATATTCACATCATCTCCATTTCCCAATGCATCTCAGAGAAGTTAAGTAACTTGTTCTGAGGCACCTTAGCTAGGGCCAGCATTTGACTCTGAGTTTGTCTGACTCCAAGTTTTCACTCCTACTGACTTCCCCAGTACAAACACTGCAAGACATATCAAGAGCATGTTATAGTTAGGCATGTATCATCTCATTTAATCCCTGAATTACTAACTCTGTAAAGGGGAACTATCCCTTCATGGATTCATGGATTCAGAAAGGTCAAGTTATTTATCACGATTCACATAGCTAGTAGGAGGTAAGGTCAAACAGGAAGCCAGATCATTTCACTTCAGTCCAATGCTTTTTCTAGTATACAGTGGCTGTGTTCTACCAAAACTAGCAACACCTCATATCACGTTTTGTTTCACTTAATTCATTTACTAAATATGAGTTGTTATTATTATGTGCACAATGTTTCATCAGTGTAAAAAAAAAATTGTTTTTTTTTTTTTCCAACATAAAATACAGTGGTTCTTTGCCATCTCTTTCCGTCTCATTTCCCTCCACTGGCCCCTAATTAGATGAGTTTGCTTCCCAAAGTCTCAGCCCTTAGATATCCTCCTTCTATATTCTCTCCTCAGTCACATTTATGGGTTTTCACTTGTTCCTCTTTATTAATGATTCTTTGTCAATCTGATTGCAACTTCACACCTGATTATTACTTCCTTTGGCTTACATGTTTACAGATAATCTCCTTTATAGATATTTTTCTACTTTCTCTAACCAAACCAATCGACAACTAAATTTCCTGAATATACTCAAAGTACAACAATATGCCTTTTCGACTTTGTCACCAATAACACCAGTGTCCTGCACATTCAACCAAATATTCATATATAAATATAGATATATTACAGGTACAGAAAGGAAGCAGTAGGGGGAACGTGGGCACATGTGAGTGGAAGGAGTGGAGGCAGTGTCCATTTCTCAGACGTGTGACACTGAGCAAGTCTTTTTAACTGTGCAAAATGAAGGGTTAGATTAGATATTAAATTCTTCTAAATTTAAAACTCTGTGTTCCTTGGTTCTCCTACTACTTCCTATGTGCAATCACTAAAGCAGAAAAATTCTTTCTATTACAGTTTCTCTGAATTCCCTCCTGATTCTCTAAAACAGAGATCCTCAATCTGGCTGCATATCGTGATCATCTGGGATACTTGAAAATATACTGACGTCCTGTTGCCTCCATTCTCCCAGAGATTCTGATGTAATTAATCTAAGGTACAGGTTGAGCTGAGGGCAATAGTTCCTAAACTTTGCTGCACATTTAGAATCACCTGGGAAGCATGCAACACTTCAATCTCACCGTCAGGGGGTGGTCACCGTCTGGGGGTGGTCACCGTCTGGGGGTGGTCACTGTCTGGGAGTGGGTGTCAGGCACTACCATTTTCTAAAAATACCTCAAGCAATTCAGTATCAGCAAAGTATGGGAGAAAACAAAAGGGGATCTGAAGCAGCAGCCATGTTTAAGGTATTTCAATTTATTTCAACTAAATATTTAGTCTCATACAGTTTGGGGAGATGGGAAGATGAATTTATGCTCTTAAGTACCATTATATATTTACATAAAGATTTAAAAACTTTCGTAGAGAGTTGATAATTATGTGTTTAATATTTTGCCTTACCTGTAAATGGCACTCAAAACATTCAACTGATTTACTGCCAAATTTGTAGACGAAAGAAGATAGACAAACTTTGAAATTTATTATTTTAGCATATTTTACAAAGATGGTTTAGGAAAGATTTTTTTTTTAATTTTATAAAATGATAGTAAAATTTTTATTTCATTGTAGAATAAGGTAAGGAAACCATGACGGGAACTGAGTTTTTACACTGAAAACTAAGAAAACAGTATTGTATCTTAGACAATTGCGATTGGCAATCACTTGCAGTGCACTTAATGATGCACCATTGTAAGCTCCAGTTATTAGTTTAAGCATTACTATAATTTCTGGTCTTTGTCATCTTTTTATGTTTATCCTGCCTCGAGCACTCCAATTTCTATTAGATGCCCTAAACTGATGGAATTATAATAAGATAAATAAATACTCTATCCATCCTTTTCCTCCATTTTACTTGTGCTGGTGTGATATAAATAATTTACATGGATTATTTCACTTAACTTTACTGTGAGCCTGCAAGCTGGTACTACTGCTAAGTCCCTACATTTTCAGATGAAGAAACTGCGGTTTAGCAAGGCTGGGTAATTAAAAGTAAAAATATATGTAGATCATAATTTTTCCTGGTGAAATAAATAATAAATACAGATAGACACATCAATAGTTATATAGCTTTAGGAAAAAAAACTGCAAGGATATCCATCAAATTGTGAATCAAGATTTCCACCTCTGGCATGGGGTAAGAGCAGGGACAAAAATTTTCATTTACTGTTTTTTTAACTGTGTATAATTTTCTTCCTTTTCCTTTTTTTTTAAAAGCATTTTCCTAAGTAACTTTTTAAAAGCGAAAAAGAAATAAAAAACATGGTCACCCATCTGAATGTCCATATAGGCATCCTTTAAGTAAAACATGGAAAGACACATAGATGGCCAACAGGCACATAAAAAGATGCTCAGCATCACTAATTATTAGAGAAACGCAAACGAAAACTACAATGAAGTATCACCTCACACAGATGGCCAGTCAGAATGGCCATCGTTAAAAAGCCTACAAATAGTAAATGCTGGAGAAGCTGGAGAGGAAAAGGAACCCTCTTACACTGTTGGTGGGAAATGAGTGCAAACACTAGGAAAACAGTATGGCGGTTCCTTAAAAATCTAAAAACAGAGTTGTCCTATGACCTAGCAATCCCACTCCTGGGCATATATCCAGAGGAAACTCTTTAATATGGAGAAAACTCTAATTTAGAAAGATACATGCACCCCAGTGTTCATAGCAGCACTATTTACAATGGAAAAAACAGAAATAAGCTAAGTGTCCACTGACAGATGAATGGATAAAGGAATGTTTCAAAAGATAGAGTCATGTAAAGAAAGAATGCTAGCAGTCATTTTCCGCATGGAATGTCAAATTTTAGACTGCTACAAATTGCAATGTCTTATTCTGCTTGGTCATTACAATACTGATGAGTAAAAGATACCTAGGTGACAGAAGATATTTTATATTATGATAATGTGACATAATAATTTGCCACTTCTTCCTTAATAAGTTATATACACACAGTATGGTACTAGATGGTAATGTTAAGGAACTATCTTAAAGACCTTGGAGAATGAGAAGCTTATAATTTATTTTTTACCGTATCCAAATTGAAGCTGCAGTAAATAGAATATTTCTAAATGAATCACATTGGGTAAACAATTACCATTAACATAAGTATTACAAGATGCGTTCACATCTCCCCTGACATGCTAGGACAGACTAGTTTAGGGTTCCTACGTTCAGGCAATTGAAGTGATTTTCTGAAGTCACATAGCTAATTAAATGTACCTGTGGCACAGTAAACATGGCTATAAAATCTTTGGGGGGTCTAAGCCACCTGTTCTTGAACCTGGGCTGACTTATGCCTGCTTTGACCAAAAGAGTAAGATGAAACGCTGGAGAGGGAGTGGAGAAATGGGAACCCTCCTGCACTATTGGTGGGAATGTAAATTGGTACAACCACTGTGGAAAACAGTATGGATGTTTCTCAGAAAACTAAAAATAGAATTACTGTACGACCCAATAATCCCACACTTGGACATATACCCAGCAAAAACCACAACTCAAAAAGATACATGCACACCAATGTTCACTGCAGAACTGTTTACAACAGTCAGGATATAGAAGCAAGCTAAATGTCCATCAGCAAAGGAATGGATAATGATGTATATACAATGGAATATTATTCACCCATCAGAAGGAACAAAATAGTGCCATTTGCAGAGACATGGATAGACCTAGAGATCGTTATAGAGTGAAATAAGTCAGAAAGAGAAAAACAAATATCATAATAATATTGCTTATATGTGGAATCTAGAAAAATGGTATAGGCTAACTTAGTTGCAAAGCAGAGACAGAGACACAGGTGGAGAGAACAAACTTCTGGATACCAAGGGGGAAGAACGGGGTGGGGTGACCTGGGAGATTGGGTATGACCTATATACACCACTATTGTCTGAAACAGATAACTACGGAGAGCAGCTCCCTGCACAGCACAGGCGATTCTCCTCAGTGCTCTCTGGTGACCTAGATGGGAAGGAAATCCAAAGAGAGGATAGATGCATACATACGGGCTTCCTAGGTGGCGCTAGTGGTAAAGAACCCGCTGCCAATGTAGGAGACAAAAGAGTCGAGGGTTCCATCCCTAGGTGGGGAAGATCCCCTGGAGGAGGGCAAGACAACCCACTCCAGTATGCTTGCCTGGAGGATCCCATGGACAGAGGAGCCTGACGGGCTACAGTCCATGGGGTCACAAAGAGCTGGACACAACCGAAGCAACTGAGCACATGTATACATATAACTGATTCCCTTTGCTGTAAAGCAGAAACAAACACAGCATTGCAAAGCAACTATCATCCAATAAAAATCAAAAGGAGTATGATGAAGGTGACGCTATGCCAATTCCATGCCTAACGTCTAAGAGAACTGGCAGTTTCTGCATTCTTCCTTCCACGAGCCATCATGTATGAAGTCTGAATACCTGGAGACTGCCATGCCATGAGATATTAAAAGAGCAGCGTGCGTGCTAAGTTGCTTCCGTCGTGTCCAACTCATTGCGACCTGTGGACTACAGTAAGCCAGACTCTTCTCTCCATGGGATTTTCCAGGCAAGAATACTGAAGTGGGTTGCCATCTCCTTCTCCGGGGGACCTTCCATTACTATTTAGAGGATCAACTTCTACCTATATCACATTTAAAGAACTTTTAACTGTCATGATACTCCAGAAGAATGACAAGCTCCATGAGAGCTGGGATTTGGGGCTATTCTCTGATATATCCCCATTATCTAGAACAGTGCTTCATGTATGCATACCCACACATATACGCTATATATGACGATGATACACACACACATATATGATGCTCAAATAAATGCTAAGTGAATGAACAAGTATTCTACAAACAAGTAGTAGGGAAAAAAACCTCAACTTATCTATTACCACTTAAGAAAAATCTATCTCCAATGCAGTTGGTGGAAAAATAATCTCAAGATAAGACAAAGTAAAATGTGAAGAAAAACCCTAATTCTACTCCACTAATTCAAGGTATACACTACTAAAGACCAGCTTTTCTGGTTTTTCCAAGTGTCTCTACTCTCCTTCTTTCTGTTACAGAATCAGCTTTATGATTATCTGATTGGAGACATCAATTTTTTAAATAAGCACAACTTATAAAGTTTTATAGATCACAGTACAAAAATATAGAGTGCAATACACTGAAAATAATTTTCATTTGCCAAGCCATGCTTGCATATTCCACAAACAGATACGATTTCATTCCTGCCTCAGACACTCAATTTCTAATACTTAAGTATAATTTTGATATGCCTTATACCCTGGCAAACATGGCATATTAAACTTTGATTCTGAAGAAAATAAAAGAGTGTTTTCTTTTGCTTTCATCTTTGTGCATTTATCTAGGTGCTTCATGGAGCAAAACCCTCTTCGGCAAAAATCCACTGTGGATTGGTGGTTCACTCACAGATGGGCTGTGGTGGATGTGATAAAATGCAAATGTGGATTTCTTCAATGCTAATTCTTCAAGAAAGAAGCCAATCCTAAGGCAGCATGTGAGGAGCAAATGAGGATATTAACAACATGTGGCTTGAACGTAGGTTTTTTTTTTTTTTTTTTTTTTTTTTAATATACTAACAAGCTTCTAGTTCAAAGGAACTCTATTAAGCCCAGGTAGGCATGTGACAGGCCAGGGGAGAGGGTGTACAAGAGAATAAATGTAAAAGAGAGGGTGTGATGATAAGAGTGAGATCAAGGTGAGGATAAATTCATCTCAAGGGATCTGAATGGGACATCATAAGCAAAGGCAGAGGAAGATAACAAGGCATGAGATTCAGCTGTGTTGGAAGGCAGGCAACTGGGAGGAAAAGGTGCATCCCACAACAGAGAGCAAGCCTGGAGTCTGCCCGGAAAGGACCAGCTTCTCCAAGAAACAAAGAACTCAACAGGTGTTGGCAGCAGTAAAAGTGTATGAAAGTAGAAAGGCAAGCCGGAGAAGAATCCAGAGACAGGAGGGAGAGAATAAAAAATGAATATATTCCTAGGGTATATTTTAACATGTATTTTTAAAGCATCCTAAGCAAATCAGAACTTGGGAAAGAATGGGAAAGGGCTTAGCTTTGTAGTATCTAGATTAGAGACCTGAGCTTCACTCGGTTGGCAGGGGGTACACTAGTACTCCAGACTAGTCTGCATCTAGACTAACAACCCTCCCCTCGCTGCTCCCACCTTCCCATTCTCCCCTGGAGAAGGGGTGCCAACCTGCGTGATTGGTGAGCTGTCTCTTCCTCCCATCTGGGCAGCCAGATGCCTCTGTGCGGTGCGGTGCTTTGTTGTGCTGAGTCACTTCAGTTGTGTCCGACTCTTTGCGACCACATGGACTGTAGCCCACCAGGCTCCTCTGTCCATGGGATTCTCCAGGCAAGTGTACTGGAGTGGGTTGCCATTTCCTTCTCCAGGGGATCTTCCCAACCCAGGGACTGAACCCAGGTCTCCCGTATTGCAGGTGGATTCTTTGCCATCTGAGCCACCTGGGAAGCCCCCAGATGCCTGTAGAAAGCATACATTCTCTGCTGCTCTGTGCCATAAACTCATGGGATGAGCCTGCAGGTAAATTTGCTGAATTCTGGGGAGAATAATCCACCTGGATAGTAGAATGAACTCATTCTTCAATCTACTATTTATGAGTTATAAAGATGATACACTGATCTCTATCATGTTACTTTTTTTTTCTCTCAATTGTTTCTAAATTTGGGTGGAGAAAAGACAGGCACAGCCCAATTTCAAAGGTGTTAAAATATAAAGAAAATGGGCATCTTTGCATTGACAAAACCCGGTAACCTGATACGCTAATACTGACTTGCTAATTTGTGTGAATGTATATTTGTATGAGGGCTTCTCTCATAGCTCAGTCGGTAAAGAATCTGCCTGCACTGCAGGAGACCTGGGTTTAATTCCTGGGTCAGCAAGATCCACTGGAGAAGGAAATGACAATCCACTCCAGTATCCTTCCCTGGAGAATCCCATGAACAGAGGAGCCTGGTGGCTATAGTCCATGGGGTCGCAAGAGTCAGACACGACTTAGAGACTAACCACCACCACCACATTTGTATGAAACGAAGAGGAAAGAGGAAGAGAAAGGGAAAGAAGAAAGAGAGGACAGAGATTACTAATATTCAAATATCAATTATCCAAATAAGAGCTTACCTATGCATACCCTTATATTTCCTTTAGACACAGAGGCTCTGCTTGGGTTTCAATTATAAAACTGACATCACCAAACCATGTGTTTTTTCACACTGGAATACAACTTTTAGCCCAGCAGAACTGGAAGCTATGAAGTTAAGTTATATATCCACTTAGGCTTAAAGATTAGGGTAAGTTTTGTAAATTAACACCTTCGATTACTTTTCTACAACTCTCGGAGAATTGCTGAGATTGGTCTTTCACATCAGTCTCATTGTAATGCTATTTATCCAAAATATGAAATGGGAAAAAGAATGGGAGAATTGTTTAAGGAGGAAGAACAGAGGTGATTCAAGAGTTCGATTTTCATTCTGAGACTTCATTAGTTTGACTGAAGTGTTTGTTATGAGTATCCTGAATGTCCAATGGATTCGCATTAACTTTAAATTCAAATTCACCCGTAGGTGAATATAAATGAGACCTGGATGTTTATCCTACTATTTATTCTCACCTTTTGTAAAATATGGTAGGCCTAACAATTATCTCAATAACAAGATATTGGATCTTATACTATTTCTGTGTGAACCAATTTAAAGCACAAGGCATACAAGAAAAATACACTGATAGGCACACAAGTTATATGGCTCCTTTACTGTCTAAAAGGGGCCAAAGAGATCTAAATGAACATATCATAGCAGGTTTTTTTTTTAATGCAGTTTTATGACTCTTAGATCATAACAGTTTTATCAGTTTAAATTTTTATCTTTTGTGCAAACGATGTGTTAATATTGTACACAAAGCACAAGAAAACTACAGCTTTAGAATAGTATTACATAAAAGTCCCAGGTATAAATAAGGAAACTTTGCATTCATTATTAATTTAAAAAAATGTAGTAACAACAAAAATATTGATGGGATACTTGAGAAAAGTACCAAGGCATGTACTAGGATATATAATAGAAGAAAGAATATTTTTACACTCTCCTTTGCACCTGTTTTCTGTATAAAAACAGGCAGTTTATTAGTTCTTCAATGTAGCACGGAGTCAACTGGTAGTCCTTAAAGTCTATAAACAGAAAAACTTTGAAGAAAAATACCCTTTTTGGTAAGTCTCCAAATTAAAGAAAAAAGTGAAAAGTCTTAATTCTAATGCATTCTTATGTTAAAATTTATACTTTTGTACCATCATATACATATCCAGGATCAAGTTTCTAATCAAGCTACCATTTCCAAACACTGTAGAATAATTTTGTTCTTTTCACATCAATGCATTTTCATTTTCACTAGAACTAATTACCTTTAAATAAATGATTCAGAGATGTCAAAAGCAACTCTCAGGGAATGTTTCAAGAGGTCCCAGTTTCCTGAATTATAGCCTAGAACATCTGCTTAGCAATCTGGCAAGTAGTATGAAGCCAAACAGAGCATCTCATATATAGTAGTGGTATCTGACCTCAAGAATATGACAGCTGGCTATTCGCCTATAACCTTTATCCTGTAAAAAATCTAAAATTCTGTGTGCAAGAGAGACTAGTAAAGACAAGAGTGCCAACACCAGAAGCGTGGAGTGTAAAAGGAAAACAAGTCGCTTTAGGAAAGTAGAATTATTGGCTTCTTCATGCCAAAGGAATTAGAAAACATTGTTAAAAGAACTTTACTTACAAAAAAATTTTAAAGCGACATAACTTGATTTTTCTTATAACACAGAAAAAAATGTAAAAAAGTTAAACTTGCTCTAAAATTGGAGAAAAAAAAATTAAACTTAAATTGGACCCTCCCAGAAATGAAGTGCTTAAGATACAAACTGTCAGAAGCATTCCAGGATAGAATCAGTTAGAAAAGAAATGAGTATATCAACTGTGTAAGTACAAATGAATGATGGCAAAAGGAGAAGGCAGGAGAGGACGAGATGGTTAGACAGTCTCACTGACTCAATGGACATGAACTTGAGCAAACTCTGGGCGATAGTAGAGGACAGGGAAACCTGGTGTGCTGCAGTTCATGAGGTTGCAAAGAGTCAGACACGACTTACCAACTAAACAATAAGTATAAATGAATTCACTTCAAATAAGCCACCTGACATAGACTTTTAAACCAGCCATAAACATACCAGTGGGACAGCGTCCATAAGTGGACTGGTAAGTACAGCAAGTAAACATCACACTGTTGTAGACACTAGCAGTTTCAATCTGATCTTCACTAACAGCCTAGTTATGACATTAACCTGACCAGGGAGAAAATCAAACTTAGTTCATCTACTCTAGATGAACAGATCTGGGGATTTTTAACTAGTCTCAGATTCAACATCTAGAAATATAGTAATCTTTCATGAGATCCAACCCTTTAAGATCATGGCTGACAACCAGTTACTAATAAGGTATATGTAATTTACAAAATCTCTTAATGGAAAGGGACTTGCAATTTCTCACTATTTACTATGTTATCATGAAATTTTAGATTATTTCCAAAGTGATAGTAAATATGCTTGACAGTATGTAGGTCATCACAAAGCATTTTTATGAGAGCTGGTATTGGAGGATTACAATAAGGACAATGGAAAAAAACATCAAGATACAGAATTGGGGGTTATATTTGAGACAACAGAGGAAGCCTTAAACAAATCCCACTTACCCAGCAGTCAGACTGTGAAACCCTCAATCATGCAATACTCTTGAACTTGGAAAAGTATATCTAACCATGTTCACACTAATCTTCAAATTTTATATTGTAATAGATATGCTAGTAGGTAAAAACTACTTTTACTGTAATCAGATCTCAAACAATTCAAGAATGACTTCCATGTGAAGAGAATGCAAAGAAATTTCAATAGGAAATTAGGAACTAGGAAGAAGGCTTTTAGAAAGACGAAAAAGCAAGACAAGGAGTGATGTACTAAGTGCACAGGCTAAGTTCAAGGAATGGAAAGTATTTCGACTGAAGTTCACAATATACCTGAAAGAGAAAAATCCCAATTCTGTAATAACTTAGAGTGGGCTTAGGCTATATCTCAACGTAAGATATCCCTCAAATATACTAACTGCCTAGTTCCCAGATGTATCTTCCAATTCAGCTAATATTTTGTTTCTAGTGAAATTTCAATTGAAATATTACATATACACAGAAAAGCACACAAACTTTAAGTATACAGCTCAATAAGTTTTCACAAAGTGAACACATGGAACTAACAAATTTTTTAAAAATGGGCACTTCTGGCACGCCAGAAGCCCTTGTCATGAATCTCCCTTTGAGCATAAATACGACGTTGATTTCTAACACCATGTATTAGTTTTGCTTGTTTTTAAACTCCATATAAATGGAATCACATAATTTATACTCTTTCTGATTGGCTCCTTTAACATAACAGTAAGTTGGAGAGGTTCATCTACTAATACCTTGTTGCATATAGTTGTAAGTTTAATCTTTTTACAGTATAATATTCTATTGTGTAAAGATAGCAGATTCAAATTTATAGTTAGACATAAGAACTAGATTTCTAGCATACTTAGATAATAATTAGACAAAAATCAAAATTACCATTCTACTACTGATGAGCACTGAGACAGTTTCAGTTTTAAGTCACATAAATAGAGCTACAATGAACATACTCATTACAAAGTGTGGCGTGCTGGAGCTAATACATACTGGTTCATGGGAAATCACTGCTAATTTTTCAGGAATTCTGTGAATCAGCTGTTACATAAAGCCACTATTAAAAATTAAATTATATAATCTTACAAATACATGCCAACAAAGGTCCATCTAGTCAAAGCTACGGCTTTTCCAGTAGTCATGTATGGATGTGAGAGCTGGACTATAAGGAAAGCTGGGCGCCAAAGAATTGATGCTCCTGATCTGTGGTGTGGAGAAGACTCTTGAGAGTCCCTTGGACCGCAAGGAGATCCAACCAGTCCTGAATATCCATTGGAAGGACTGAAGTTGAAACTGAAACTCCACTACTTTGGCCACCTGATGCGAAGAACTAATTCATTTGAAAAGACCCTAATGCTGGGAAAGATTGAAGGTGGGAGGAGAAGGGGAGGACAGAGGAAGAGATGGTTGGATGGCATCTCCAACTCAATGGACATGAGTCTGAGTAATCTCCGGGAGTTGGTGACGGACAGGGAGGCCTGGCGTGCTGCAGTCCATGGGGTCGTAAAGAGTTGGACACAACTGAGCGACTGAACTGACGGAGCTGAACAAATACATACAACATAAATGTAATAAACACTCATCACTTCCTAGTTATTTTACTATATTTTACTACTATCTATGCTCTCAGTTATTAGTGTCTATTGTATCTGTATGGTGGAAATAATGATGAAATACTGTATATTTCTTCCCAACTCTATGTTCAATAACAATAGACTGGTAGCTTAAAATTATCCATGGCTTTTATGAATACTTAAACCATAGAAATCAGCAAACACTAAAAATCAGGGCTTCATTTATTGTTTTGTTGATAGTCTAGACTTAAGAACATGAAGTTAAAAAAAAAAAGAACATGAAGTTAAAATCTTAATTATACAGATTAAATGTAAAAGTTTCTCTTGTCTGTAGTTGTGACACTGTGAATCACATATAATATTAAGTACACATTCTTTAAGGATTTAGAAACTATAAATCAAGGCACTCACAGTTACTGAATAAATGAAGTTTGGACATATCTCTTTATTTCACTTCTATTTTAGTGTCAATATAATGAATATATCAGTTATTGTTCAAATCAATAAGGCAAAGGCAAATGATAGGATACTGAAAGAGGAACACCCCCAGGTCAGTAGGTGCCCAATATGCTACAGGAGATCAGTGGAGAAATAACTTCAGAAAGAATGAAGGGATGGAGCCAAAGCAAAAACAATACCCAGCTGTGGATGTGACTGATGAGAGAAGCAAGGTCCGATGCTGTAAAGAGCAATATTGCATAGGAACCTGGAATGTCAGGTCCATGAATCAAGGCAAATTAGAAGTGGTCAAACAGGAGATGGCAAGAGTGAACATTGACATTCTAGGAATCAGCAAACTAAAATGGACTGGAATGGGTGAATTTAACTCAGATGACCATTATATCTACACTGCGGGCAGGAATCCCTTAGAAGAAATGAAGCAGCCATCACAGTCAACAAAACAGTCCAAAATGCAGTACTTGGATGCAATCTCAAAAACGAAAGAATGATCTCTGTTTGTCTCCAAGGCAAACCATTCAATATCACAGTGATCCAAGCCTATGCCCCAACCAGTAATGCTGAAGAAGCTGAAGTTGAATGGTTCTATGAAGACCTACAAGACCTTTTAGAACTAACACCCAAAAAAGATGTCCTTTTCATTATAGGGGACTGGAATGCAAAAGTAGGAGGTCAAGAAACATCTGGAGTAACAGGCAAATTTGGCCTTGGAATACAGAATGAAGCAGGGCAAAGGCTAATAGAGTTTTGCCAAGAGAATGCACTAGTAATAGCGAACACCCTCTTTCAACAACACAAGAGAAGACTCTACACATGGACATCACCAGATGGTCGACATCGAAATCAGATTGATTATATTCTTTGCAGCCAGAGATGGAGAAGCTCTAAACAGTCAACAAAAACAAGACCAGGAGCTGACTGTGGCTCATATCATGAACTCCTTATTGGAAAATTCAGACTTAAATTGAAGAAAGTAGGGAAAACCACTAGACCATTCAGGTATGACCTCAATCAAATCCCTTATGATTATACAGTGGAAGTGAGAAATAGATTTAAGGGACTAGATCTGATAGACAGAGTGCCTGATGAACTACGTATGGAGGTTTGTGACACTGTACAGGAGACGGGGATCGAGACCATCCCCATGGAAAAGAAATGCAAAAAAGCAAAATGGCTGTCTGGGGAGGCCTTACAAATAGCTGTGAAAAGAAGAGAAGCGAAAAGCAAAGGAGAAAAGGAAAAGGTATTCCCCATTTGAATGCAGAGTTCCAAAGAACAGCAAGGAGATAAGAAAGCCTTCCTCAGCAATCAAAGCAAAGAAATAGAGGAAAACAACAGAATGGGAAAGACTAGATATCTCTTCAAGAAAATCAGAGATACCAAGGGAACATTTCATGCAAAGATGGGCTCGATAAAGGACAGAAATGGTATGGACCTAACAGAAGCAGAAGATATTAAGAAGAGGTGGCAAGAATCCATAGAAGAACTGTACAAAAAAGATCTGCATGACCCAGATAATCACGATGGTGTGATCACTCACCTAGAGCCAGACATCTGGAATGTGAAGTCAAGTGGGCCTTAGAAAGCATCACTATGAACAAAGCTAGTGGAGGTGATAGAATTCCAGCTGAGCTATTTCAAATGCTGAAAGATGATGCTGTGAAAGTGCTGCACTCAATATGCCAGCACATTTGGAAAACTCAGCAGTGGCCACAGGACTGGAAAAGGTCAGTTTTCATTCCAATCCCAAAGAAAGGTCATGCCAGAGAGTGCTCAAACTATTGCACAATTGCACTCATCTCACACACTAGTAAAGTAATGCTCAAAATTCTCCAAGCCAGGCTTTAGCAATATGTGAACCGTGAACTTCCAGATGTTCAAGCTGGTTTTAGAAAAGGCAGAGGAACCAGAGATCAAATTGCCAACATCTGCTGGATCATCGAAAAAGCAAGAGAGTTCCAGAAAAACATCTATTTCTGCTTTATTGACTATGCCAAAGCCTTTGACTGTGGATCACATGTCCTTTGGGTCCACAGAAGAGTTAATAATTTTGACCTAGAAAAATCACTGTCAATACAACTAGATGCTCAAAAGAGACAGTCATACTCTTAGAGGAAGAAGATATAAAGTGGCAGGATTTGTAGAGGAAATAGGAAAAAACAAACCAAAACTAAGATAAAATGCTAAATAACTACCATCTCCACCTTTATGACTATTAACATTCATTAACAAAAAGAACTTACATGGATCATGTTCCTATTTAAGAAGGAAACTGAAGTCATATGTTATTATCTTTCAATAGATTTAACAAAATAAGATGGTACCTGCCAATAAGCCATCATATGTATCTCTTTTGCTAATGAAAATTCTTTTTTCCCTTCATCCATAAAGAGGTTAAAGATCCACTTCAGGTAGAAACATAAGTGCTTTTTGTATATTTTGTCATTTAATCTTCAGGATAATTCTAGGAGTTTGGTATCATTATGATGATCATTCTATGGACAAGTCTACATTGTTCAAAACACTTGACCAAGTCACACAGCTAAAACTGGCACCAATAATGTTTAACCCCAAAGAATGTTTAACCCTGTGTTCTTATCCACTAAACCTGCATTACCAGGTAATGGTAAAGATATATGGACCCTGCCCTCAGTGAGGTCACAATTTAGAGGGAAACAAAAGCACACATACAAAATTTGACAAATAGCATTGTTATTATAATACTAGCTGTTACAGGCTGCAGTCTGGTGCACGTATTCTAAATAAAGAAATAGGATACTATCTAAAGCTAGAGTATTTAGGAGGCTTAATTTATTGATATCATTCCTTATACAAGTAACAAATTGAGTTGCAGAAGCTCAAGATGAGACAATTATATGACTTAGAAATGCTTACTTAAGAAAATTAAAAAACATTTTTTTTGACCTTGTTATGCAGCTTGTGGGACTACTAGTTCCCTGATCAGGGATTGAACCTGTGCCCTTGGCAATGAAAGCACAGAATTATAACCACTGAACCAGCAGAAAATTCCCTAAAATAATTAATGGTAAAACTATTTGTCATAAAACAATTCAAATTTATCTAAAATGGAAAAAGACCTCACTTAAGAAGCAGTATTAGTGCTAGTGAAAAAGTTCTCAGGAATTAAAAAGAAAAGTGAAATTAAGACTGTACAATTATTATATATATGTGTATATATAATTTCTTTTCAAAAGTATCTTAATCTTTCTCTCCTATAAAATCATTTCTGTACAAGTTCAAAACACGTGACCAAGTCACACAACTGTCAAGTCTCAAAGTTACATAAAATTGTTTCTGTAATGTGTTGAAACAAAACGCTTAAGCAAAATTAGTCACCTGACGACTAAAAATAAAATGTCTAATAGGTAAATTCTAATAGCTAAAACTCTTCTCTGGCTAAATGAACAAACTCATTTAATTTAGTCTTCATAAAATTTAAACACTACAATTGTTTTTCACTTTTCAGATTCAGTTCAGTTCAGTTGCTCAGTCATGTCCGACTCAGCGACCCCATGAACCGCAGCACACCAGGCCTCCCTGACCATCACCAACTCCCAGAGTCCACCCAAACCCATGTCCATTGAGTCAGTGATGCCTTCCAACCATCTCATCCTCTGCTGTCCCCTTCTCTTCCTGCCCTCAATCTTTCCCAGCATCAGGGTCTTTTCAAATGAGTCAGCTCTTCGCATCCATCAGGTGGCCTTTTAATATTAAATTTTAGAATTTTATTACACCAAAATTACTGGATCAATATTTTTAGTTACTTATATAGTACTGACTCTTTCAATATTTCCTTTTAAAAATTGGCTCATGGCTTTAAACTTGTTAATGTATTTGCTATAAGTACTTCCTACACAACTCAGTTTCTTCCTCTAAAGTGAACAGTGCAAATTGCCATGGATAGGCGATAATGAAAAAGCAACACCAATTATTAATTTTGTATAAGTTATCCTCCACCCCTGAGACTCCGTGGAGGGGAAGAGCATGTCTGAATTTCCCCACGCAGTGCCACAGGCACAAAGTGAGAGAAACTAAGCAAGTGCATCCTGGAGGGAAAGAAAATGCCTGAAGCAGCAAACGACCTACTGCCTACCTCACTATACAGGCTTTGATGTTCTAATTTGTTAATTTCCAGGAAAAAAAATTACCAATAGTTTTAAGTTTGTTCTGATAGATACATTTAACTTCTGTAAGTTTTTGATCACAAACAACATACACCATTCAAACCATCACAATAGTTAGTAAATGTGCAAGAAAAAGCTCAATGAAAAGACATTTTCTTACTATCAGAAAACACAAACTAAGAAGTACATTAAACTTTCCTTAAGAAAGCTTAAAAATATTGTTGGCATTTGTTTACATAGATAAATGTTCTTTTAAATATTTGAAGACCAGTTCATTGTAAATAAAGATAATTTTATTCGAATATGCAGTTCATGGTACGAATAAGCAAGTGCTCATTTCCCAACAGAATTGACAAGTCTTTCAAATAATGGGTTTTTTTCCTTTCTTTCAAAAAATCAACATTACTGGGTTAGCAATTTGGAATTTCTGTATACAAAGATATTTATACGGATGAAGGCATGCTTGTGTGTATATATGATGCCATCATAAGTATGTTCAAAACCTACCTATTTTTAATAATAAAGATATTGACCATTATTACAGTATGTTATCATTTAACAATCTATGTTCAAGCTGTACCATAACAAAAAATATAAATGCAAGCATATACAGCTTCATATCTCAAACTGATCTTTCATTTCTAACTAGGTTTCCATTCCCCATGTAATCATAAAGATAACTTATGGTGTGGTGCTGTGCTAAGTCGCTTCAGTCTTGTCTGACTCTGTGTGACCCTATGGACTGTAGCCCACCAGGCTCCTGTGTCCATGGGATTCTCCAGGCAAGAATACTGGAGTGGATTGCCATTCCTTTCTCCAGGGGATCTTTCCAACCCGGGGACTGAACCAGCATTTCTTATGCCTAACCTGCATCAGCAGGTGGGTTCTTTACCACTATTGCCAGTGGAATTGTTTTAAATAGGCTTAAAGACAAAAACTGAAAAGAACTCTTTCAAAACCTCCAGTCACACTATTAAATATGGGGAAACTGAAAATAATAACAAAAGCAAAAATTTTCCATTATCTAAAAGAAAAGCAAAGTTGGACTGCTTACTTAACAGTATTTTCCCTAACTTTTAAAATTAGTTTCTTTTGGATACACACTTGTATGACTTATCATTATCACTGCATTACTGCACAAACAAGAGGTCAAAGGAGAGCTTCAAACAAATATTAGTTCTCTCCAGTGATTAAGAGACTATTTCATTCTGTAGTTCTGATTTATAAAATTATAGATTATAAAATAACTTATTTTCATTCTGAATTTAATAGCATTGTATGTTTATTATAATTTAAACTCTAGGTAACAAAAAATAATAGTTTGCTATGCTTTATCATTTCTGCATGGCATTTCTAACCTAAATTGGCTTAAATCTTATAAGAATCAAATGCACATGACTCTGAAATGGTATCAGTTTTTTTTGTTTTGTTTATCAGCGGTGCCCTGCAACTTGCAGGATCTCAGTTCCCCAACCAGGGACTGAACCCAGGCAAAGGCAGGAAAAGCCCAGAATCCTAACCAGCAGGCCACCAAGGATCTTCCGTTATCAGCTATGCTTTCTTAAAACTGTAGAATGTATACCTAATACAATATGATTGGCGTTTTCAATTTTTATTACTACTACTTGACTCCTTCTTCCGAAGCCTTCTTCCACAGCCTTCATACTTCATAACGTATAGTCATCTTTGTATACCCATTTCATACACAAGGTATGATCTCCTTTCAATAAGGATTATAAACATAAATCCTAAGATTGTTGACATCTGATTCCATATTTGGAGTACGGAATTACTGATTATATTTCTATTTAAACTGATAAAAAGTTTATTTTAAAATATAGAAGTACATAATTCTAAATAGACAACATATGCTAAGATACTCCACCTAATTCTTATAACTGCAGCTTTTAGGTATGATTTATGCACAGGAAACCGAAAGACTACATGGTCTATATTAAAAAAAAAGTTAAAATATTAGTCTGTTATTACACTATTCAGAATTACTACAGAACTTCAGTCTTAATTTAGCAAATTATATTACAAATAAAAAGTAAGTACTGAATGTGTCTTTTTCATATTAAATCTTTAAGTCATAATTTGGCATTAGTTAGAATTTCTACATTGAAATAGGCAATTTATCTAGGCATTAATATTTTAAAATATGCCTTTCATTTATATCATGTAAACAGCTGAGAAAATCACCAACAAATAACATTACACATGAAATGCTACTGAACTAGTCCCCGTGAAACTATTGTTTATCCTAATATTCACTAAACATTATTTTCTTTAAAATAGTTCAGTTTTTATTTAAATATAGTAAATTTAATTTAAAGCTTGGTGACTTAATAGTACACAGCATACTTTCACAAATTACCTACCTTTCATAATTTCCAGCCTTTATTATTTCAAGTTTAGACTATTTCCAGCTACTACAGGGTGACACTGTCCATTTTAGTTCTTCTCAAATTAAAATAACTTAGGGGATAAACTGGTAAATACTGGAAGTACTGTTTTTAAAAAATGATGATCAAGATAAACAAAAGTATAAAAGGCTAAAAACCAAAAGAAACCAAAAGTGCAGTGAAAAATGCAAAAGTGACCTATTTAATCTTTTCTTGTAAACTAGGGTACCAAGAATTGTCAACTAATTAGTCCATTTTATTGATGGTGTTTTTCTCTAGGGAAGTTATTTTAAAAGTTTAACCCTGGAGCAAGCCATGGCTTCTTCAATCTTTGAAGGTGTCCAGGGCATTGATTATAACTGCAGGAGGTGTTACCTTCTACCCAGAGAATCTCACCCTGCACAATCTTATACACTCTCTCACTCCCAAAACAGCTTTGATTCAGCAATTCAAACTGCTTCAGCTGATATTAAAGGAAGAACCACAGAAAAGGGATCAGCAGTTAAAACGAAATAAAAAGGGAAAAAATACTGATCATGGATACAGCAGCACAAAGCTCAGGAGTAAAGCAGATTTGAAAAAGACATCAGAGTGACTCAAAAGGAAACAACATGACAGAAATTAAACAACATTTTTATGTTTGCTTTCTACGCATTTAAACTCATTTCAACCCCCATTGAAATTCTTATCAAACACACACCCCAAGGCTTTCAGTGTACTTTTAAAAGCCACACCCTCTCTTTCTAAGTCTCCAGAGTCACTTCTTAGGTAGCCAAAAAAAAAGAAAAAAGAAAAAAAAAAAACACAGAAGAATTCAAATATGCATTTAACCGAGACACAGGCTATTTTATAATCAAATTATAATTTATAAACAAATTTTTTTCTTGCAAAATGGTATTAATTGTTTTAAAATCTAGTATTTTTTTCTCTTGCACTTAGCAAAAAAAGGCCTAGGTCTACTTTAAAAGTTGTTTGAAGTCAGGAAGGCATACAGGTTAAAGGAATAGAAATAAGACATGAGAGGCCTTACAATATCTTTCTTGGGATGATGTCAGAATATCAAGGTGCTCTATGCTGTCAGAGCTAGTTTTCCACTTGACTATAGGAGAAGCTTAAGTATATGCTTAATTAGTTAATTAGCTCAATACTAGAGAACAATCTAGATGCAAAGAGCTATCATCACAGAACGGCTCATTCACATCTATCTCAGAAACAGTAACCAAAATTCCAGAAGGTAATTGGATTTTCAAAAGTGAACGTCATTTTTCTTCCCCCCAATTCACTCATGACAGGGCCAGAAGGTAATGATATATCTGCCATGATACAACGAGCAGACCTGTCTTCTGTCAAGAGCTGAAATCATGAAGGAATAAGCTGTCATTAACAACCTCTCTCCAAACACTCGAGCTGTCATTTCATTGTTTTCTTTTGCTGGCATGGGGGCTGGTGTGGCCTCATATACCTTGTCAGTTCAGCTAAGCTTTTAACCTTTTCTGGAATTCTTGACTTGAGCAATCTTTTATGAAGACTATAATGTTAAGAGCTTATATTTTCTCTGATTCATTTACAGCTTCTCTCAAAGTTTACTTTTAAAATCTGAAATCAGTGTTCCTGGTTTCAACCTATAGTTTAGTAGCCCATATTTCAAAGAGAAAAAACAGCATTTATTTTTTAAAGGTTTGAAATGCAAATTATAGTGATCTAAATTCAGCCAGTGTCTGAGGGGAAAAATCAATAATTATTTAAAGTGTAATGTAGTTTTATAATCAAACCTTTAAGCTCTTTTAGAAATGGTTAAATGAATAGCTACAATATTAGTATAATATACTTCATGAACATTTTATTAAAAATTTTTAATTAAAAATTATATTTTAAAAAATTATAAAAGTAATACCTGTTCAAGGTTAAAAAAAACAATAATTCAACAGGAAAATTGAAAATGAAAGGTAAAAGAAGAAACCTGATGGCTTCTTGTAAAGACTTTTGGGATGTTCCTGATGTGTGTGTATAATTGAGCACACACACACCAGGAACATCAGTGTAAATGCAAGTACGTATGCAGGTATGTAAACATGCATATATAAGTGTGCTTCTTAACAAATCACCTCATTCTTAGGTTTTCATCTGATAACTCTGACATTTCATGTGAATGAACACACACACACACACATATATAAATACATTCTCATGAACACATATAACTCAATCTTCTGAATAACTATATAGTCTTCCATGATATGAAGATAATGTCCTTTAATAAACAGCCTGCAACTGGTGAATATTTAGGTGGTTAGAAGTTTTGGTATTACTACAGACTACTGTGATGAGCATCCTTGTACATATACTTTGTATTCTGCTCTAGTGTAAATTCCTACAAATGGAATTTAGCATCAAACATTAATATATGCATTTAATTTGGAGAGATATCATCAAACTGCCATCTTAAAAACTGCTTTAGCTTACATTCCCACGAATATCTAAACTTGGTATTATCGTACAATTTATTGCCAATTTATCTGCCAATCTTATATGTTGAAAATTGGCACCTTGTTTTAATAAGCATTTATTTAATTCCAGATACTCTAGATGACTATATTTTTAAAAAAGCACAAAAGACTTTAAGTCATTTCAACAAAAATAGAGCTAAAAGGTCTAAGCAATTATCACATTTTTAAGGCCTCTGATGTCTTAAACATACATCCCCTGCCAAGCTATATTCTACTTGGGAGGGGCTAAATGGTATTGCTGTTTAGTCACTAAGTCCAATCAGACCCTTTTACAACCCCATGGACTGTAGCCTGCCAGGCTCCTCTGTCCATGGGATTTCCCAGGCAAGAATACTGGAGTAGGTTGCCATTTCCTTATCCCACATGGCATTGCTACAGTGAAAAATAAAAGCTATGCCCTATATTGATACAGGACTTCTAACTACCAACTAGTAACCATCAGTGCCCACTAGAATCCTCTTAAAATTTCCATGGCACCAACTCTGTCAATACTTATGTTAAAATAACAAGATCTTTCAGTACTTAATTGGATGACTAGAAAATAAATGCAGTAATTAGGAGGAGTTACCAAAAATTTATTACTCAAATTACTGGGAAAAATCATATCCTATTTTAGATAACCACCTATAATGACTCGATGTACATTTGTGGGGGGAAAAAATCCTAAAACTATAATCAGTCAGCTTAAAAAACATGTCTGTCAAAATGGGAGTGGGGGGAGGAAACCCAAAATCAAAAAGTTGACAGCCAGAATAGAAAAGCTAAACTATTGCTTCAAAGGATCAGAAAACTAAAAACTCTAAATTAGCTTTCAAAGCATGCAATTGATATCAGAGTCAAGCAACAGTTTCTGTGGTCTTTTATTTAATCATCTGATAATCACAGTGATTTCTAAAAAAAAAAAAAATCCTAATATAATCTACTGTGATGGATACTGCTACCAAGGATGTCATTTCCTGAGGTTTACAAAGCATTTTGTTATATAGAAAATTATTTTAATGTTATTTGTTTAAAAAACATGGGAGTTGTATAGTGACCACCTATCACTGGAACAACCACATAAAAATGTAACTAAATGCTACACTGAATTCTTTTTTATCTCTACTCCTTCCACAAATCACACTAAAATATTCGTTTTTAAAAATATGGGTGGTTTACTTTTCAATGCATACTGTTACATATTATTTGATTCCTGAACCATGTTAATATATTGCCATTTAAAAATTAAATAAAAATATATTTTAAAATAGGGGTGGTGTTAATCCATTAGGACAAAACTAATGGTAAGGGAGAGAAGAGAAGATACAAATGTCAATAAATTCTTGGAAGGCTGTAAGCTGACAGAATTCATTTTGTATTCAGTGGAAATTTGAACTTAGTGCCCCTGGAGATAAATAATAACTAGAAGTGAGCCAACTCACCCACTGAATTTCAGAGAAACTCAAGATTTGGAATACTACTTGTCTTGGAAAAGATAGGCTGGCCTTCAGTCCATAAGCTGCAATTATTCCATCAACCCAAAGTCAAACAAACTAAGAAAACAAAGCCTAAAAATAAAAACCCAGGTGAAATTCTCATATTGCACAGCCAACCCTGTAAGAGATCAGAGATTTTTCCTTTAGAGAAATATATTCAGGGAAGGAGTAGAAGAGTAGCAGATCAAGGGACGGGAAGAGGGAGACAGGGCTCAGATCAGGCATAAGGCAGAATTCTGCAAAATGAAGAAGAGCGCTCCATAACCAAATTTGATAGAAGAACTTTAAAAACTCTAAAAATTCTAGCTAAACGTTAACTAGATACTAGAAGTAAAAACAGACGGAAAAGCAGAGAGAAAGTATAGTCAATTAGATAAGACAATTAGAGACTCAGTTCAGAACTCCAAAAGCAAACAATAATTCCAGGAAGAGAAGCTTAAAATTATCATGAAACAACACACAAAAAAACATTGTTCTCAGAATGGAGGATCATGTGCACATAGCACAGATTGAAAGGAATCACCATGTCCCCAATACAACGAATAATAATAATAATAAAAATAACCACACCAAGGTATAGAAACCTTCTTAAAAGCAGTATGATTCAATTTTTTAACACCAGAGAGAAGGAAGAGAAAATTCCATGGAGGGAAACAAAAGGATTCAGGATCAGAATGATACTGGACCTATCAATTAAAACGATGCAAGTTAAATGGCAATGAAATGAAACCTTCAAACTTCAGAATAAAAATAATTTTCAAATTGCATTTCTATACCTAGATGAATTACTAAAATAAGCAAGTAAAATAATGGCATTTTTCACAAATATAAGGTTTCAAAAATTGATCTTGTACTCACTCTTTGATTCCAACAAAATGAGGGCATATATCCAAAAAGCTAGGGTCATTAGATCCAGGAAAACAGGTCAAACATCAGAGAGAATCTAAGTGGAGTCCCAGGATGAGAGACAGGTAGGCAGGCTTCAAAAGTAAGTAGTCAAGATTAAAACAAAGTTCAGGAGTTACAAGAAAGAAAGCTCGCCAGATGAACGTGAAATTTTAAGATTGTCTGATAACTTTGACCGTGTAAAAAATTACAGAGAGGATAATCAGACAACTATTACACAGAAAACACAAAAAATAATTAGGAAATTATTAATTCTATGAAAGTAAACTTGTAGCAGAAATGAAGAGCAACCATAGTATCTACCTGGCTCAGCCATAAGCAATATTAAAGTAGCAGTAATATTATAAAGTTTGATTGCTGAACCAATCCAGGAACTGTGGGAATAGGAAAGAGATTTTTATTGGCAATAACAGAAAGTGATTGATAAATGAAGAGACAGCATTAAAATTTAAAAATATGGATACAGAGAATATAAGTAAAAGCAAAGAGTATCAAGAGTTATTACATCTAGGGAACAGAACTAACAGGTAATGAAGGATTCAGTTCAGTTCAGTTCAGTCGCTCAGTCGTGTCCGACTCTTCCCGACCCCATGAATCGCAGCACGCCAGGCCTCCCTGTCCATCACCAACTCCGGGAGTTTAATCAAACTCATGTCCATCGAGTCAGTGATGCCATCTCATCCTCTGTCATCCCCTTCTCCTCCTACCCTCAATCCCTCCCGGCATCAGAGTCTTTTCCAATGAGTCAACTCTTCACATGAGGTGGCCAAAGTACTGGAGTTTCAGCTTTAGCAACATTCCTTCCAAAGAAATCTCAGGGCTGATCTCCTCCAGAATGGACTGGTTGGATCTCCTTGCAGTCCAAGGGACTCTCAAGAGTCTTCTCCAACACCACAGTTCAAAAGCATCAATTCTTCAGCACTCAGCTTTCTTCACAGTCCAACTCTCACATCCATACATGACCACAGGAAAAACCATAGCCTTGACTAGACAGACCTTTGTTGGCAAAGTAATGTCTCTGCTTTTCAATATGCTATCTAGGTTGGTCATAACTTTCCTTCCAAGGAGTAAGCGACTTTTAATTTCATGGTTGCAATCACCATCTGCAGTGATTTTGGAGCCCAAAAAATTAAAGTCTGACACTGTTTCCACTGTTTCCCCATCTATTTCCCATGAAGTGATGGTACTCGATGCCATGATCTTTGTTTTCTGAATGTTGAGCTTTAGGCCAACTTTTTCACTCTCTTCTTTCACTTTCATCAAGAGGCTTTTAGTTCCTCTTCACTTTCTTCCATAAGGGTGGTATCATTTGCATATATGAGGTTATTGATATTTCTCCCGGCAATCTTGATTTCAGCCTGTGCTTCTTCCAGTCCAGCGTTTCTCATGATGTACTCTGCATAGAAGTTAAATAAGCAAGGTGATAATATACAGCCTTGATGTACTCCTTTTCCTATTTGGAACCAGTCTGTTGTTCCATGTCCAGTTCTAACTGTTGCTTCCTGACCTGCATATAGATTTCTCAAGAGGCAGGTCAGGTAGTCTGGTAGTTCCATCTCTTTCAGAATTTCCCACAGTTCATTGTGATCCACACAGTCAAAGGTTTTGGCATAGTCAATAAAGCAGAAGTAGATGTTTTTCTGGAACTCTCTTGCCGTTTCCATGATCCAGCGGATGTTGGCAATTTGATCTCTGGTTTCTCTGCCTTTTCTAAAACCAGCTTGAACATCTGAAAGTTCATGGTTCACTTATTGCTGAAGCCTGGCTTGGAGAATTTTGAGAATTATTTTACTAGCGTGTGAGATGAGTGCAATTGTGCAGTAGTTTAAACATTCTTTGGCATTGCCTTTCTTTGGGACTGGAATGAAAACTGACCTTTTCCAGTCCAGGATAATCTTTATTTTTATATATACCATTTTTTTTACTTGATTTTTCAAATTATATGCTTGTATCCTCTGATATTTAGTAAGTTTTAAAGTGTAGATTTATCTGTCTTGCTCAAGATATGACATGTTCCTTCTACTAGGATTTGTATCTTTATTCTCATAAATACTCTACACTAATATATAGATTTTTTTCTCCTATTCTTTTCTGCTGCTTTTCTGAAATGTATATTAGAGGATTACTAGATCTTATTCTACTTTCCATGGGGCTTCCCGTGTGGCTCAGCTGTAAAGAATCCGCCTACAGTGCAGGAACTGCAGAACATGTGTTCAATCCCTGGATAGGAAAGATCTCCCAGAGGAGGAAATGGCAACACACTCTAATATTTCTGCCTGGAGAGTCCCACGCACAGAGGACCGTGGCAGGTTACAGTCCATAGTATCAGAAAGAGCTGGACATGAATGAAGCTATTTAACATGAACATTCTATTCTCCATGACATTTTATCTATCATAATGTTTTTCTCAGGTTTTCTCTGCTTTATCCTACATACTAGGTTCCTCAATTGTAGCTTTTAATTTATTAATTCTTCTTTCAACTGTGTGTTACAGTTGCTTGATTTGACTTTCTTTGTGATAATCAGTTCCTCAAATGATTTTTAGTTTCTGACTACAAATTCTTCTTTATTAGGGAGTCACCTTGGATTGTAAAGTTTTGCTATCGGAACTTTACCGGGTACTCCAGAAGTTTCATCAGTCTGGAATCCATTTTTACATGAATATACATTGCTTAAATTCCCAAACTAATTAAGTTGTCTAAATTCAAACTGCAAATCCAAATATACCTTTGCATTAGGATCTCTGGCCTCTATTTCTCAAGAAAGAGGCTGTTTACATATTCTCCCTAGCACTTTAGCAAACTAATTTTTGCACCTTAAAAACTAAGAAAGCAGATGCTTCCAGGGCACTAGCAATATACAGTGGTCTTAGTTTTAGATGCTTCGTCTCAGGCTCAGAGCTGTGTTGTAGGCCCTTTGGGGGCCAGGTTTTATATCTCATTATGTCTCCCCTTTGTGCTGCCACACCCTACAGGGACTTAGCATTGTGGCTTTAAGTTCTCTCCTGGAGTCAGACATTTAAAGATTCCTTTTCTATCCTTTGAACATAACTAGGCATTTAATGTGCTTCTGTGGCAGCTCAGCTGGTAAAGAATCCACCTGCAATGCAGGAGACCTGGGTTTGATCCCTGGGTTGGGAAGATCCCCTGGAGAAGGGACCATCTACCCAGACCAGTATTCTGGCCTGGAGAATTCCATGGACTGCACAAGTCCATGGGGTCGCAAAGAGTTGGACACTACTGAGTGACTTTCACTTTTAGGTATTTAATATTTTTTTTGTTGCTATGGTTTATTCCATTACTTTTGAGAGTGAAGAAGAAGAGCCTGTTAATTAGCTCAGTCTACCATGTTATAGAACCAAAACTGTATAAATTACATTGATAAAAATAGCCTTAGTCTTTAAAACTTAGATGTAACAATATGAAAGTTATATTCAAAGTAAGTAATTACAGAAATAGCAGATTCTTCTGAATAATCCAAATATGAGAAATTTTTAAAAGTTGGTTTAGTGGAGTTACTAGATTTCTCGTGAAATTATTACAAATTTTAAGTCAAGTTGGATACGAATCACTTGTAATTTCAAAGTACGTTTTTATCATTTAAACTATACTTCATTGATTCTATTATAAAATATTTTTTGGAACTTCTTATCCTCTGTCATACTAAATATAATTCTCATCAAGTTCTACCTTATCTATTTACACCTAGAGCCTGAAAAGTATCCATAAATTCTCAACCATTCCAAACAGTATTACCTATCCCAGCTGTTCTAGTGTGGTGCCCAATCAACAGCAGAACAGATATTCTCAAATATATAAATTCTCAGGCTCCAACCAGACCTTCTGAATTAAAATCTGGGATCCGAACAGGGCAACCTGGTCCAAGAAGCCCTCCAGGTGTTTTTGGTGTATGGTAAAAATTTGACCTTATAGGGGCTTCCAGATCATTCCCCATAAAACTTTTTGACAGTATGTGCATCCCAATCAGTCAAAGCATGGACAGGGACAGAGCAGTCAGATGCCTAAGGTGCAAAATTTAAGGAGGCACTCACTCTCAGGGACCTGCAAGGAGTGTACATCCTGAGAGTGAATGACTCCTTAAATGTTGCACTCAAATCCAACTCCTGCAATTAGTAATGAAACGACTTAAATGTCCTATTTTCTTTGCCCTTTTTATAGAGATAAACTAAAATGCCTAAAAAGATGCAAATAAGAAAAGTTCAAAGAAGAAGTATGAGTAAATTTCTAACTGCACAATTAGATACTGAATAATTCAGTTCAGTTCAGTCGCTCAGTCGTGTCTGACTCTTTGCGACCCCATGCACGCCAGGCTTCTCTGTCCATCACCACCTCCCAGAGTTTACTCAAACTCATGTCCATTGAGTCGGTGATACCATCCACATCTCATCCTCTGTCGTCTCCTTCTCTTCCTGCCTTCAATCTTTCTCAGCATCAGGGTCTTTTCAAATGAGCTAGTTCTTCACATCAGGTGGCCAAAGTATTGGAGTTTCAGCTTTAGCATCAGTCCTTCCAATGAATACTCAGGACTGATTTCCTTTAGGATGGACTAGTTGGACCTCCTTGCAGTCCAAGGAACTCTCAGAGTCTACTCCAACACCACAGTTCAAAAGCATCAATTCTTCGGCGCTCGACTTTCTTTATAGTCCAACTCTCACATCCATACATGACTACTGAAAAACCATAGCTTTGACTAGACTCTGTAATATGCTGTCTAGGTTGGTCATAACTTTTCTTCCAAGGAGTAAGTGTCTTTTAATTTCATGGCTGCAGTGACCATCTGCAGTGATTTTGGAAGCCCCCAAAATAAAGTCTGACACTGTTTCTACTGTTTCCTCATCTATTTGCCATGAAGTGATGGGACCAGATGCCATGATCTTCGTTTTATGAATGTTGTGTTTTAAGCCAACTTTTTCACTCTCCTCTTTCACTTTCATCAAGAGACTCTTTAGTTCTTCTTCACTTGCTGCAATACAGGTAGTGTCATCTGCATATCTGAGGTTATTGATATTTCTCCCGGCAATCTTGACTCCAGCTTGTGCTTCATCCAGTCCAGCATTTCTCATGATGTACTCTGCATATAAGTTAAATAAGCAGGGTGACAATATACAACCCTGACGTACTCCTTTACCGATTTGCAACTAGTCTGTTGTTCCATGTCCAGTTCTAACTGTTGCTTCTTGACCTGCAGACAGATTTCTCAGGAGGCAGGTCAGGTGGTCTGGTACTCCCATCTCTTTAAGAATTTTCCACAGTTTTTTGTGATCCACACAGTATGTGGTCATACGATACACACTTTTATACTCCAAAAATATATTGCAATTCTATGGATTGAAGATTGTTAAACACTAAAAATATTAGCTATGGCAACCTGAGAAGCACTACTGGAATTTATCAAATATTTGCTATTCCTCCAACATGAAATCTTAATATATTTTTAATAAATAAGTTCTTAAGTATCTAAACTGCAAGGATTGGAATATCTGTAGTTTTCAAACTGTGACTCATGGTGCCCAAGGGTCAGGGAAGAAATCTCAGGAGCTATTGTGGAGGCGGTGCCAGTCTTCAGTTCAGTGTCTACCAAAGTGACAAACACAAGTTTTGTTTTGTTTTGTTTTTTACAAAACAGTTCACTTAGAGGCTGGGTTCTACTATTGGGAAAAAGTTTTAACCTTACCATTATATTGACTCCTATTTTGGGACCTTTAGTATTATACTAAAAGTCTGCAAGTAATATAGCATAAATATATTAACACTGAATAGAGATAATATTGTCTGGCCTGCAAAATATCAGAATTTACCTCAGTCGTGATATGAAAATTGACAGACCATGGAAAATAGAATAGTGGCTCCCTGCCTTTCATAACAGGGAAGGCAATGGCACCCCACTCCAGTACTCTTGCCTGGAAAATCCCATGGGCAGAGGAGCCTGGTAGGCTGCAGTCCATGGGGTCGCGAAGAGTCAGACACGACTGAGCGACTTCACTTTCACTTTTCACTGTCATGCATTGGAGAAGGAAATGGCAACCCACTCCACTGTTCTTGCCTGGAGAATCCCAGGGACGGGGGAGCCTGATGGGTTGCACAGAATCGGACACAACTGAAGTGACTTAGCAGCAGCAGCAGCAGCCTTTCATAAACTACAGAAACATTTCTTTAAATAATTTTAGAAAAAGAGACACCAAAAAATAAAAACAAGCGGGGCAGGGGCTAATCTGATTTAAAAGAAAGAATGAGACAGCTTCTTTCTCCTAATTAGTCTTCCTGGTCCTGCTTCCTAAAATTCCATTGTTTCCCCTACCTGTCTGCACATACTCCAACCACATACAAACATGCAGCAGCCCATGAAGAATTACCAGAGAAATACCATGAAAAGGCAAAGCTGAAGTAATACAAATCACTTTATCTAAATTAAAAAAAGATAACTATTTTAAAATGTTCATCATGTAGAAAGTTAACAGAATGACATTCATAAAATCGAGAATAAAGTATATAACCTGAAATTTTCAAAGTATACAACATAAACACTAAATACAAAAGAACTCAGAAATCAGCTGATTTTTTTCAAGGCATCATGAGTTGCTCTGATTGAGAAAAGCAGAAAAAAGTCAAGACAATGAAATGCCATAACCCCTCCAATGTATATTTCTACTTAAAAGAATGAAATGACTGACTTCCTCCCTCTTGTTTGGGATCCCAACAGACAGTTTGTTCAAAGGTATTTGAGATGGTTTCCCCTATACTCTTTCACTTCAAAAAACCTTATACAAGAACATTTTAGGATGAGAAAGGCTTAGTTATCTACTAGCACAGACAATATAATTTACATAAAATATTTTACCAAGCACCCATATGTATAAATATCTGATTCTCTTCACTAAATTATATTTTCAAGTATTCACTGAATTGTGATCACATTTCACATGAAGTGTTCTTAAAATACATTTACAGGGTCTGTTCTAAACATAAACTAATATGCCAGAGAGTGAGTTCATTTCCCTATTTATAATCTGAAATATAAAACAGTTTAATAACAAATTAAGTGAATTACTTCAAAATAAACTAAATTTATTTTAGTTACTTAAATTCTAATTAAAAAACACACCATTGAAGTTTGCAACCAATCAAAAGTGATATTTTTGTGTTCTTTGCATATCTGTGAAGACTGAAACAAAATATACAATTCACCTATGAAATCCTACTTACAGAATCTTAAGTGTCTCAAGATCTATTAACAAACTATTCGTTAGGAGCTGAGCTGGGCTTTAATCTTATTATTTCAGAGTTAACAAAGTAAGAAACATATTATCTTTCACTTTTGCATTCATTAGCGTAGGAAATAATTCCTTACCTCTTTAATTACAAAAATAAAATAATGCAGCTCTTATACAGCATACTTGGACACATATATTCCTAAATAACTTTACGTTCCTATATTAAACTTTTATAAGTAAAGATGCCACTTTATTTTTTTTTTCTGAAGAAAATTTCTACTCATATGTGAAAGAAAACCAACTTTGCAAAGTTTAACTATTCATTGGAGAACTTAAGAATGAGACAGTAAAACAAATCACCAAACATTAGGATATAACAAAGCTAGGTCAGAAAAAGCAATTTCATTACCACAGGAAAGAAAATCTTGAACACAATTTTAAAATACCAACTTCTAAAAAGTTTGAATTCAAGTAAGAATAAAATAATTCAGTAAATACTACAATTTACCATCTTGTGTTTATCTTATTCTTAAGCATTGTATTTATGGGTTCTAAAGAGTTTTTATTTATTTATTTTAAATGACAGAAAATGCTGAGTTATTCCAACTCTTTTTTCTTAAAGAATAAAATATTAATTTAATGTAGCAGGTTTCCTTTAGTTTCTAACTTCACTAAATCAGGTAGGCGAAGATTTATAAAAGCAGTCATTTTTTTAATAAGTATTTTCAGTAATATTGATATTTAAAAGTGATATTTCATGTAATAAGAAACAAAAAATTAGAACTGAAAATACTCATTTTAAAGATAGTGTCTAAATCGTTGTACACTGAAGATGTCTTTTTATTTTTTACTGTAACTCCAAAATAATGCAGAATAATCTTTCACTACAAGTAAAATGGTAACAATTTAAAGATGAGGCTATGTTTAGGAAAGATTTTTTAAAAGACACAATAAAATAATTTATAACACATAATAAAACAGCTATAAAATGCCAAAAAAATATAAAGGAAATTGCACTTACATCCATAGCTCTCTTAATAAAAGGGATCTGTGTGCCACTGTCCAGATCTTCATTTATAATAAGCCTTCTAGCCCACTGACCTGCCCTGACAACACCACTACCATGAATTAAAACCATCAGTTTCTGTGGATTTGTCAAAGCATCCTCACTCATAAAGATAAAACTCTTTGGTTCACTTTCAGTGGCATCTACCTGTAATTAAAAAAAATTAAATAATAAATAAATGTTTTTTGATCATAGACACAAATGAGAAAACAACTAGTGGTTAATATAAATTATAGAACAGCTATTACAGAATTATGGAAGTAAAAAAACTTTAAAATAAAATTAAAATATTCATTAGAGATTCACACATATAAAGTAGAGGAGCAAAAAGACATGATATTAATTAAAATATAAAAATATGGAAAAGAATACTAGAACTATGTCTTTCTCCATTGCTAGTGAATATCAGTATTATATTATCATTACAAAAAAGAAAAAATTTTAAGTGCTTCCTATAATCTAGATACTATGCTAAATGTTTTTAAAATATTATTTCCATTAGTCACAATTCTATTAAGGTGGGACTATTATTATATTCATTTATAGACAAAGAAGTTGAGGCCTGGAGAGTTTAAATAACTCGCCCAAGTCACACAGCTATTAAGCCTAGGCTACATCTAAAATAAACAGAAAACCCAACTGGAGAATACACATATTGGAAAACCATATATTAGTGAGGAAAACTACTAAGCTTTTAACAAACGTAGGAAAGGGAACTATTTAAAAATTCAAACACCAACTGCTCTATGTAAATGGACTTTGACATTTTATTCAGAGTGTGAACACAGGATTATATAACAAATACTTTGTGAAATAATACTATCTGTATACTTTGATAACCTTATGTACTAGTTACTTATAGAATGAAAAGTGAATATTTTTAGTTATTTTGATTATACATAATATTTAGGTTTAAACTAGATTCAGATTTCAAAGAGTCAGAGAATTTTAGGAAAGGGTAACTTCCCAACACTTTATTACATATGCCATGACATGCCCTAAGTGGTATTTCTCATCAGCAGTGGCAAGTAACAGTGAATGGTAGACTTTGTTTGACCAGGTCAAAGCCAGAAGTTAATATCTTGACAGGTGATTGATAAACACATCCTCAAATAGAGAAGGTCAATTCATATGCTGGGCAATGCAATAGCACCTCACTTCATCGACAGTATATATTCATAAAATTATCAAAATAATAAAGAAAAAAATACCATTAAATGCCCTGGATTCCAAACAGGCTCAGTCACTACTTCTGGGACAAGACAAAAAATTAAAATTTCTGTACTTCTAAGACAATCAGACTGGTCAGTAATAGATGCTAAGCCACCTGTGTACACACAGCACAAAAGGTAATTATTTTAGCAAGAAGGGCATGGCCACAGGCTTAGGGAAAAAATGCATCTTCTCAGTGAGGCCTTCTCTGACCACTCCATTTAAACACTTCCCGAAGAATTCTCTACAATCAACCTCTGTTTTATTTTCCTCCATAGCACATAATGCATCCTAATATGCTTTACTTTATATCTGTTTATATATTTGTTTATTAACCATCTGTTCCCTCTACTAAAGTACAGGAATGCACAGACCTGTGTCTCCAGTATATTACCAGATGTACAGAAAAAAGGCAGGCACATTGTAGGCACTGAGTTACATAAGAATGAATAAACTTTTGGACTAAAGAATCTTAATCAAGCCTCACCAGTGACTTCTTTAGATAAAAGGCATTTAACTAAACAATGTGTCCTCTTAACTTGGGTACAATACTTGACTGGCTCAGAAAGCACAAGTGAAAGATTAAACTAATGCATGACTACAGAGAATTTTCAAAGAGCTACACAATGCTTAGAATCAAAATAGCTATATCTTTATTAGTAGTAATTAAATATGACGTAAGAGAAGTAGGCAATACAACACTACCATACGTGATGTCTAGAATAAACAAGTTACTATAATACAATAGATATGACTGAAATCACAGAGGAAGAAAAGTGGACGGGAGACAGAGCAAAACCAAATCTGAGAAGAAAAACTCCCTTTTACCTAGGAACGTTATACGAGAACAGAGGAGTCATTCAGTTAAAACAGCTTGAAAAAAGAAAGAAAGTGGTAATAAGAACAAAAGAAAAATGAAAAGGCAAAGCTGTCAGTGAATAATAAAACAGAGGCCACAGAGGTTTCCAGTCACTCATTTACCAAAAAGTATGTCTAAATAGGCACAAATAAGAAAGTCTCTTAAAGTCAGTGAGGCCTTAACAGATCCTGGAATGTATGGAAATGGACGTCTGTTTATCTTAATGAAAAAAAACCCTAGCTATTGACTTTCTAAAAGGTGCTGACCACTGTTCCTTTTTTTTATCCTACAAAGTCCCCTGAAACCAAGCACCTCAGTCAGTTTATAAAGGTGGAATTAAATTTCACAGTAATCACTTTAAAACTGGAAGGGTACTTATTTTCTGAAGATAAACATGTGCTTTTCTCATATTATGATACTGTTCAAGAATTTTTTAATGGGCAACAAGTTAAGGGAGCTATGAGCAAATGAATAAAAATTTTACTTGAACATCCAAATATGTTGATTTTAAAAATATCAGAACATTAGATTATTTAAGGAAAAAAAATGAACAATGTAATAGTATTAACGATAAAGGAGTAAAAGCAGTATTTAAGATGGTAATTGAATAATATTCATCTCAAAATAATGCAGAACTGTGAGTCTGCAGTTGATCATTTACTCAAGTTACTATTGCTCATTTAAAATAGAAAAATATCTAAATGAATAAAATAAAGTTTTCTTCATTAAGTCTATCTTTTTTTAAACTTTCTGGCTGCATCTCGTGGCATGGATGTGTAGATCTTAGCACTTCGACCAGGGATCGAAACCACGTCTCCTGCATTGTAAGCACAGAGCCTTAACCACTGGACCACCAGGGAATCTGTAACTTGTTTCGAAATCACTGTTCCAAAAACATTTATCTTCTAATAATGGTAATTTACTAAGGTGAGCTTTCATTAAGGAATACACATAAAGGTCATTCCAGTGTACCGCCTCTATTATAGACAAATCAATGTCTAAGACCAATTGGTCAGTGAGCCTACACCAAACAATTCCTTGCAGTTAACAATTCATTTTGGGATACTTATGAAACTTGCTAATTTTGAATTTTATTTAAATATGATTGGATAAATCAAATGAAAATCTGTAGTCAACTCATGTATCCAATATTCTACACAAGAGTGAAATACTAAAATTGAGAATATTTTGTACCTATTTATGTGAGGTGGAGAGTAAACGTGATCATGTTTACAAGGAGAGATGATCATCACCTTTACTGGCAAATCATGGGCTTCTACAGAGTGCTATCAATCAAAAAGAATTCTTGCCTTATTAAATATTTCAACTATAAAACTAAAACTTAGTTCATCATCAGTAAAAGAAAAAAATTTGGTGGTATATCTTTAGAAAAAAAAATGACTGAACAAAAATAAACCCCACTCTCACTGCTAGCTTTTGGATTTAACAGAACTCAGGAGAAAACTAATACTTAGGGAAGAAAAATCTCATAATTATATAAAATACATTATGATAACTTAAGGACAGATTAATTTTCTAAAATAAAAAAATTGTTTCTTTTTCATTTATAAAATTAGGAAATCTTTAGTAACCAAATTGGTCATCATGGTTGTTATAGACCTCATACAATGAAAAGCTTTCTCTGTGTAACGTTAGATTTAAATTTAAATAAGAGGAAAATAATTCAAGTCCTTCTAAATCTAATCTCAGGCTTTCTACACAAAAATGAAACAATTATGTAACATGACAGGTATGGCCAATTATCTTGTAATTTGTTCTAGAAACCCAGGGAATTAAACTGAGTTTAAAGGTTCAATGGAACTAGAAGTATTGCAAAGTTAAAGGACTCAATACTAATTAATTGTGCTGTAACAATGGATTAACCTAAGGCTCTTTAAATATCATTCGTCAGAAGCTTCAAAAGAAACAGAATTAACAAAAAAAGGAGACTGGACAAAGTGACAAAATTCTGCCTTGACTTTCCAGAAGACCAAATTCAACACATAATTTTAATAGAGTGAGACACTAGACCTAAAGTCAAAAACAAAACAAGAGGTTTGAATCCAGAAAACAACTTTTATATTCATTCTCAAAAAAGATACTAAAATCTTGGTTTTCACATAATTCAAAAGGAAGGAAAGTTCTCAAATAAACAAGTGTTGGCCTAGTCATTACGTAGAATAATACTGCATTCACGAGTATGTCACTAGCACATAGAGCAGTGCCTGGCATCCTAAAATAAATATTTGTTGAATGGACGAATAAATTAATAAACGATTAACAATATGGCCTAGTACTTGAGGTTATCTATAGAAAGTTAAATATAAAATAGAGATCTTTTAAAAAAAATCAACCTATGGAAGTAATTTGGGAGGATGGATAGTATTAAAAAACTCTAAAAGCCTCCACTTGATAGTGGAATAACACTACCCAAAGAATTTTAGAATTTCATGCAAGATTTCATGGGAACGAAATTATCAACATTGTAAGTTTTGTGTCCTAAATAATTTTCATGAAGTCTTTGAGGTTCATAAAGGTTGTAAAATCAGAGAACTGTCTAGGACAGTAAAGATCATCTCAGCTCGTCTACCATCATCTCACACATAAGGTTACTATTTCTCCATTCAAAACCTCAATATTTCATACTGTACACTAAAAAACAAAAAAGCTCTCTTGAGAAACTGAATCTGAGAACAAATTTCAAACTTTTCCACTCTGAAATGGCAAAATATGCAAAATTTGAAAAAGAAAAAAAAAGACTTCCACTAAGGAGAGGAGTAGTGTTGTGAAACAGGATTAAATCTGGGGATGTACAGAGGAAATAACACAGAAATGAAACATACAATTTAAAATAATCAAGAAATAATTAAAATGAAAGCAAATGTCTAATGCAAGAAAAAACACATAGGTTTACTCAAATAAACATGTAAAAATAAATTATACCAATGAAATGAGAAAGGGTAGAGGAAAGAGCAGTTTCTTTTGTGACGTCATTTTCAAAAAAGACTGGAAATCAGTATTTTTTTACTTTACACTAAAGAATATTACTTTTTAAGAACTATTACACACAATGAGATGACGTATAATGACAGTATTTAATATTATCTTTATCAATATCAAAACACTAGGATCTTAACATTTAAACTTATCACAGGTAACCTAAAACAAAAGTTTTCTTTGAATTGAAAATATTTTATTTGGAATTATAAACACTTTTAAAAATTGGACTTACTGGAATAGATATTTTTTTCAAATTACAATCCTTTTCCAGAAGCTCATATACGTACTTCGTGATGATCTAAGTAGGAAAGAAATAACATTAAAATACAATGTCATCCATTATCAAAATTCACATAAATTATTAATATTTATTGCTCTGAATGAGTATCTATCTTGGAATATTTTCATCCTAAATTAACTGATTCTTTACTGGTTTACTTCCCGCTGCTGGGTATTGAAAAACTATGGACCTTCGTACTAAGGATTGAAAGTAGTTAAACTCAAAAATACATAAAGACTTTCTATTTTACAAAGCAATATTCTAAGCATATTTTCCTTTTTTTTTTTTTCAGTATTTCTAGAATTCTCTTTCCCCAATAACTTCTCCTCACTACTCTGAATCCTAACACTTCACTAGCATTCAATGAATCAGAGAGCAAAGTCAGAGATATTCTAAACAGAAAAGGAAAACCGATCCAGGGAAGACAGGCACCAGTTAGCACTACGAGTTACAGTAGGCAGAAACATACCTCCCCAAAGATGTCTAGGTCCTAACTCCTGGAACCTGGTAATATGTTACACTGCATGGTGGCAAAAGGAACTGTGCTGATACGATTAATGTTAAGAACCCAAGGTGAGGGAGATTCTCCTGGATGATCTAAGTGGGCCCAATTTAATCATATAAATCCTAATAAGTAAAAGATTACAGAAGAACAGTATGTCACAAAGATGCAAAGTGAGAAGGCCTTAAAGGCTGTTGCCAGTTTTGAAGATGCAAGAGGGAAACAACGAGCAAGGAAATCAGGTAGCCTTTAAAAGGCAGGATAAATCTCAGTTCAGAGTCAGGAAGAAAACAAGACCTAGGTCCTACTCTTGGAAGGAACTGGTTTCTGCCAGCAACTCAAAGAAGCAGTAACTGGATTCATTTCCTAGAGACTACAGACAGAAACAGCCTGTCCAGTACCTTGAGTTTAGGCCGATGACATGCATACTGAACTTCTGGCCCCAAGAACTGTATGATAATATACTTGTACTGTTTTACTTTATGGTAAGTTGTTACAGCAGCAATAGAAAACTAATATACTATTTCTATTAAGGAAAGTAAAGAGAGTGAAGAAAGAAATGTCTGGAATAAAAATGATGATTTAATACACTTTAATGGAGCAGAGACATTACTTTGCCAACTAAGGTCCGTCTAGACAAGGCTATGGTTTTTCCAGTGGTCATGTATGGAGGTGAGAGTTGGACTGTGAAGAAGGCTGAGCGCCGAAGAATTGATGCTTTTGAACTGTGGTGTTGGAGAAGACTCTTGAGAGTCCCTTGGACTGCAAGGAGATCCAACCAGTCCATCCTAAAGGAGATCAGTCCCGGGTGTTCACTGTAAAGACTGATGTTGAAGCTGAAACTCCAGTACTTTGGCCACCTCATGAGAAGAGTTGACTCACTGGAAAAGACTCTGATGCTGGGAGGGATTGGGGGCAGGAGGAGAAGGGGACGGCAGAGGATGAGGATGCCTGGATGGCATCACTGACTCGATGGACATGAGTCTGAGTGAACTCCAGGAGATGGTGATGAACAGGGAGGCCTGGCGTGCTGCAATTCATGGGGTCACAAAGAGTCGGACACGACTGAGCGACTGAACTGAACTGAATGGTCAGTTTAAGAAGTGTTCCAAAATATCTTGAATCATCTATGCATACTATCTCAGGTAATAATTTTAGCAGCAGCACAATTAAAAGTCAAATTTTATGAAACAAAATCAGATTTTTTCTTTTTTTAGAAAATTAAGATTGCTTTGGTGTTGTCTTCTGTAATCTAAAATAAGATTCCCTATCCTGATTTCTCTAAGAAGTTCAAACTCCCTCCTTCTCTGTATACATATTCATTCATTTTAGAAACAGTATATTAGATGTGTGCTAGAACAGCTTTATCTTGGCTGATTAAAGTAATTTCAAAAGCTATGTCACTAAACTATCAATAGAACTAGGCAATAATCTATTAGTTATTAATTGAAGAGCACCCCAATGGCAGAAAGTTTAGAGGAACTAAAGAGCTTCTTGATGAGGGTGAAGGAGGAGAGTGAAAAGGCTGGCTTAAAACTTAACATTCAAAAAAACTAAGATTATGGCATCTGGTCCCATCACTTCATGGCAAACAGAAGAGGAAAGAGCGGAAGTGGTGACAGATTTTATTTTCTTGGGCTCCAAAATCACTGTGGATGGTGACTGAAGCCATGAAATTAAAAGATGCTTGTTCCTTGGACAAAAAGCTATGACAAACCTAGACAACATATTAAAAAGCAAAGATATCACTTTGCCAACAAAGGTATGTTTACTTAAAGCTATGGTTTTTCCAGTAATCATGCATGGGTGTGAGAGCTGGACCATAAAGAAGGCTGAGTGCTGAAGAACTGATGCTTTCGAACTGTGGTGCTGAAGAAGACTCTTGAGAGTCCCTTGGACTGCAAGATTAAACCAGTGAATCCTAAAAGGAAATACACTCTCCATGTTCATTGGAATGACTGATGCTGAAGCTGAAGCTCCAAAGTTTGGCCACCAGATGCAAAGAGCTGACTCATCAGAACAGACCCAAATGCTGGGAAAGATTGAGGACAGGAGGAGAAGGGGGTGACAGAGGATGAGATGGTCAGATAGCATCACTGACTCAGTGGACATGAGTTTGAGCAAGCTCTGGGACATGGTAAGGAACAGGGAAATCCAGCGTGCTGTAGACCATGGGGTCGCAAAGAGTCGGAGATGACTTAGTGACTGAACGACGAACAACTTGTTTTTCATGCAGAATTTAAAATTATGCTCGTTATACCTCTGCCACAAAGTGGCAGTATTATAGACCTGAAAGAGTCAAGTAAATATGTGTAGGAGGAAATATGCATCAAATTATATAATGGGTTACAACTTCAAGAGAAATGGTTTAAGTAAATGAGATTAGCTTAAATGAGTGGGTTATTGTTTCTAAAAATTTCCTTCTATGAAATCATAAAATATCCTTACATTTAAAGCAACAATAGAACCAGTCAAACTGAACTCAAACTCAAATGAATTCCACACTATGCAAAATACTTATAAGACATAATTTGATCATTAAAAAACTATCTTGGCAGGTTGTGCCTTATGTAAATACAAAATACATAGTATAGTTAATTCTCAATTTCATACTACAATATAAAACAAAAAAATTCAAAACTGGTTACACTGACTTTGAAAAACTTTATAGGGCAAGTATTTGTTCTAATAAAACCATACATCAAGCAGAGTTGGAGAAACTCTACCTAACTTGCCCAATTTGCTTTGCTCTCCAAGTTCTGACTGCAGAAAAAAAGCAACCATAGACTAAACCATTTATCTGATAAGCAGTTCTCTCTGCTTGGGATGTTCTCCTCCACCCTAGTCATCCTTTAAGAAATAGATCGCATGTCAGCTACTTTAGGTGACTTTTTCCTGCCTCCTCCCAACCCCTCAAGGTAAGACAAAATGTCCCACCTCTATAGTCCTCTGGACATGCCTGGCAATTTGAGTATGATATTATTGGCTTGTCTGTTACCTGACTAGTCTGAGAATACTAAAATTTAAGTACCTCACCTTATTCTTCCTTGTATCCACACAAGATAGTGTCAGATACATTGAAAGTACTTTAACACGGTATACAAATTCTCCTCACTGTTCATTCTGTCTACATCCTTCTAGGGAGATAACTGTTTCAGATTTTTTTAAAAATCCTTCTAACTGCTGAATTGAGGCTTAAAAAGAAACAGCAGGATTCATAGCCTTACAGCTTAAGAAGGACTGCAGTCTGCATTTAGAAAAGCCAACAAGTGAAAAGATAATTTTTTTAAAAAAGATGAAAAAGGTATCTCTGCCCAAATGTAATCTATGTTCAAATATTCACTAAAATCATTGTTTTCAGTGAAGTTTGTACAGGGGAAAGAAAAGGCTTAAGAGACTAAGATGAATGAGCTAAAGTAAAATCTTCATTCTAATAAGAAACAAGGGAATTTCTGATTTTCTGGTCTGAAATAGGAAGAGCTTGAAAACAGTCACTCCTACTAACAAAAAGAAAAAAAGCTGAACAAACTGAAAACCAACGACTCTTCTTAGATCCATCAGAAAACTGAGATCACAGAGCAAACTGCTTCCCTGAAAACTGGAGAAATAGGCAGTTGCAGAGAATCAGGACTTACTGGTAACAAAAGCCCAGGAGCAGAAGTGTTGGCTAAAGTGAGTCCTGGGGTAGGAACACTTTCAACTATAATTGATTAATTTTTGGAGGTTCAGTATGAACACTAGCTTAAGAACAAAAAACTAGGAGAAGGCTCAGCCTTAAAGAAGGATTCTGAAACTTCTATGAGTTGTACCTCTACAAGCCTCACTAGGTTCTCACTATGAAGATTAGAGAAAACTTCTCACCTCTTTCTGGCAGAAGAAGAAAAGAAATAATTTAACAATACTACTGAACTCTGTTCTCCTTAATAAGGCCTAGCCACAAGGAGAACCATTTCACTAGACCCTAACTGACATAGGGGAAGCAAAAGATTCACTAAAAGACTGAGACCTAATCATAGGACTACAGAAAGTTCCCCCCGACCCGTTCCCCACATTACCATCATATCAATAGGGTCCCTTTAAAATAACAAGGAATGAGATACGGCTAAAAGAACTGCAAGGTTCGCCCCTATTTAACATCTCCAGGAACACTTAAAGACAACAGGGAAAACAGAAACAAGGATAGAAGAAAAAACTTTAGCCTTGGCCACAAGAGCTACAGCAAACAGGAAACACAGACTGACTCCTAGCCAGATAAACGTAACACTTTATACTAAAGATATATCTACCAAAGTTCCTTTTACTCAATACACCATGTACAACTTTCAACAAAAAAAAATGACCAGAAACACTAAAAGGCAAAAAGAAACAGCCTGAAGAGACAAATCAAGCGCCAGAAAATGTGTAATTATCAGAATTGGGATTTAAAACAATAATAAGCCATATGCCAAAGGATTCATTGAAAAAGCTGAGAACATTAAAGAACATGTGAGTAACATAAGCTGAGAGTTGAAAACTCTTAAGAAAGAATCAAAAGAAAATGTTAGATCAAAAACACTGTTAAACCAAAATGAAGAATGCCTTTGATGGGGTCATGAGTAAACTAGACATAGCCAAGAAGAAAATCAAAGAGTTTTAAGATATAACAGTGGACACTTTCAAAACTGAAATGCAGAGAGGGAAAAAAATATGGAACAGAATATCTGAGAATCGAAGAATAATTACAAAATGTTTAACATATGCATAATAGTAATACCAGAAAAAGAAAGAAAAGAACAGAGGAACTATTTGACATAATAATGGCTGAGAATACTCCAAAATCAATGACAGACACAAAACCACAGACTTGAGTGATCCAAAGGACTCCAAGAAGGATAAATACCAAAGCTACATCTGGCCATATAATATTTAAACTGCACAAAACCAAACCCAAAGAGAAAACCTGGAAAGAAGCCAGACCGGAGGTCTGGAGAGATCTGGAGGAGAAAGGGATGTGGGAAACTTTTCCAACAGAGGAAAAAGGCAAGAATTACACCAGACTTCTCTTAGGAACCACATGCCCAAGAAGAAAGCAGACTGAAGTATCCAAAACATTTAAAGAAAGAGTCACCAATCTAAAATTCTATATCCAGTGAACTTATCCTTCAAAGGTGAGAAATAAAGACTTTCCCAGACAAAAAATGAGGGATTTTTTTGCAAGTAGATATACCACAAGAAATGTTAAAATAAGTTATTCAGAAAGAAAGAAAGGAAGTCACGTAGGTCAGAAATTAGGATGTACATAAAGGAAGGAAGGGTATTAGAAAGGAATACATTAATGTAAAATAATTTTTAAAATTGTTCTTATTTTTAATTTACCTAACAGATAAAAGTTTGTTGAAAGTAACAGCAACAATGCTTTTAGTAAGAAAAATGAATGACAACAAGACTGTAAGGTACGGAAGGGAGAAGCTGAGAATAATCAGATAGAAGGTACTCACACTACCCAAGAAGTCGTACAGAAGTATTTGAAAGAAAAACTGGAAAGAAAAAAAAAATTACTACACCTGATATTTTTTCTGGATTCCTTTTGATTCCTAAGGAGTAGCCATACAGCTAAAATTAAATGAATCCACAATGGAAGACACAGGAAGCAATTCTGAGATTATACATTCATGAAATAGATCCCTGAGCTACCCACAGAATAATGTTCTCTAAGAAGAGTGGTCAAACGAGACGTTTTTCTAGCTCAGGATTTCTCTACCTAAAGATGAAAGAAAGTTTAACAGAAAGCGCAGTGGCAACCAAAGAAATAGATTGTGGGAAGAAGGAATATGAAGTGTGATAAAAATTAACGCTCAATGGTGGACTTCCAACAGCATGTGTATATTCACCCTGCAATAATCATTAGCTTGGGACTTAGAAGCATTTATAATAAAGATCCACCCTATAAGCTACCTATTTAAAAAACAACAGCATCTTTTCCTCTTAATGTCCTATTTATCCTAACTATACATCCTATCCTAGCTCTCCCCTAGGAAGGGATGGAGGGAGGGGAGGAAATAAGGAAGGAGAGATGGGGGAAGGGAGAAACAGAAGGAAAGCAGGCAGAAGAAAAAAAAAAAGTCAATAATTAAGGTTTGATACTGTTCAGTAATGTCAGTGTGGCAAAGGGCTACTCTGGCATCTTTACATTAAAGAGGCTATGATGTGAATGGTGATGAGTTGTCTAATTAGAACTAAACCACATTTACCCTGGGTACACATTCTCTTAAGTCAGAACTACATACTAAATTTCACTGGAATTATCTCCAACTCATCCTTACTTTTCCCCTTAAAACCTTTTATACTTCATTCTTGATGGGTACATGCTAAACTTTTAAAAAGTCTTTTGAAGTAACTGCTTTTTCAGCATATCTTTGAAATAAATTTCATTCCTCCAACTTCCAATTAACATTCCTTGGCGTTCTTAGTCTGTATCCCCAGCTGTCCCTCATTTAGATCAGCTTCAGATCATTTGCTCTTACATTTCCCTTTTACCTGCTCTAAAGAAAAGTCATTATTTTTCTAATCCATCCTTACTTTCCTGTAGACAGATTCTTAAGTAACTTAGACCAACAGACTTGTAAGTATATCCAGCTAACTACTGATATCTTCTTTTTAAAATTTATTTATTTTAATTGGAGGCTAATTACTTTACAAAATTGTGGTGGTTCTTGTCATACTCTCTTACGGATTTCATAGGCAACTCAAAGTTACTATGTTCAAAACTGACTCATCTATACGTCTCCAAACCTATTCCTCCTCCAGTGTGTGTTCATCCACTCTGCAGATGGTACTACCATCCACCTAAATGCTCAAGCCAGAAGCCTAAATGGGTTAACTCCTTCTTCATCCTCCCCTTGCAATCAATCATCAAATTCCTCAAGCTAATCATGGAAGAGCTCCACATCTCCCCATCTCTGCCAGCACCATTCCAGGTCATTCAAGTCCATCAGCAGGTTACTATCTCTTCTTGGGCTGCTTCTGTCACCTCCTTCTGCTATATCTATTATGGAAGATCTTCCTCCAGACCTTATTTTCTGTTAGCAGACATCCTTTACAATGCAGACTTAAAGATTCCCAGTGCGATAAGGATAGGACCTCAAAGATTAAAATCAGCATGCCTTACCAGATCTGGCCCCTGCCGACTTCTCACATTTCATCCGATAGCCCTCTTTCTTCATTCTCCATATTGTGTAGCCACACTGCCTTTTTTTTTTTTTTTTAATTCTCAGATGTATCAGGATCTTTTTAACCTCAGAGCCTTTGCAAATAATGTTGATTTGCTGGGAATGCTTGTTCCATTCTTTGCTCATTCGGCTTCAACATCCTCCTTGTCTGACCCTGAATCCATCCTCAAAGAATCTTGCATTCCTCCTACTTAATACTTAGATTATTAATAAAGTCTTTCCCAAGCTCTGTCTATACCACTAGACTTAAAGCTTTTGGAAGAGGAGCATTCGTCTTAGGCTGAATGTCTAGGGCCTAGCTCATATAATGACAATCAAATATTTTTTGGAATAGACAGTAATAATAATAGAAGACACATGCATAGCACTCACAGTAACATAACTTCCATTAATAAATCTCCACTCCCTTAATCTTCACAACAACCCAATAAAGGAAGAAACCGAAACATTTAAAAGTTTAGATAGCTTACACAGCTAAATAAGTCGCAGAGTTTGGTTGGGAAACTAGGCAATCTCTGTCCGGGAGTCTAGAATCTTTCTTCTGGACATATATTCCATCTCCTCTGTTACGTAGTCAATAAAGATGCTAAGGGAGAGTGGGATGACAAACTGAAATTAAAGGCCTATTAGGATCTTAACACCAGCAGACAAGAACAGAAACAAAAGAGGACATTTAAGGTAGGTAAAGTAAGAACAGTAACTTTAACTGCCTGAATTAGGCACTCTTAGGGTGTCAGCAAATAAAGAAAGCTCTTTTGGATGTATAATGAAGTCAATGGACTCTTCTCAGACAGTATTTTTTTTTAAGTTAATAAAATACACAGGATTACCAAGGGAACCAATTATAGTGGAATACAGTTCAATTTTTTAAAATTTCAGATCTTTGATATATTGTTACATATGTCCTTCCTTACCAATGCACTTTATATATATCTAAAACTATAGTTTTATCATCTAAAAACAGGTTATTTCGGTGAAGAACTCCTAAAACTGCTAATATTACTATTTTTTATATCTACATTTACAAGAAAAAGAAATGTAGCTTAGAGGTTAGTAAAATAAAGATGTAACTTTTATCCCACTGAGGTTCACAGACCCCAGTCCCTAAATCTTATCCTCCAGGGTTAAGAATTCCTGGCCTAAACAGCATACCTGCTGCAGATGACTGGGCCACAGGACTGGAAATGGTCAATTTTCATTCCAATCCCAAAGAAAGGCAATGCAAAAGAATGCTCAAACTACCACACAATTGCACTCATCTCACATGCTAGTAAAGTAATGCTCGAAATTCTCCAAGCCAGGCTTCATTTCCAGATGAACCGTGCATTTCCAGATGTTCAAGGTGGTTTTAGAAAAGGCAGAGGAACCAGAGATCAAATTGCCAACATCCACTGGATCATCGAAAAAGCAACAGAGTTCCAGAAAAACATCTACTTCTGCTTTATTGACTATGCCAAAGCCTTTTACTATGTGGATCACAATAAACTGTGGAAACTTCTGAAAGAGATGGGAATATCAGACCACCTGACCTGCCTCTTGAGAAATCTGTATGCAGGTCAGGAAGCAACAGTTAGAACTGGACATGGAACAACAGACTGGTTCCAAATAGGAAAAAGAGTACATCAAGGCTGTATATTGTCACCCTGCTTATTTAACTTACATGCAGAGTACATCATGAGAAATGCTGGGCTGGAAGAAGCACAAGCTGGAATCAAGACTGCTGGGAGAAATATCAATAACCTCAGATATGCAGATGCTGCTAAGTCGCTGCAGTCGCGTCCAACTCTGCGTGACCCCAGAGACGGCAGCCCACCAGGCTCCCCCATCCCTGGGATTCTCCAGGCAAGAACACTGGAGTGGGTTGCCATTTCCTTCTCCAATTCATGAAAGTGAAAAGTGAAAAAGAAGTCGCTAAGTCATGTCCAACTCTTAGCGACCCCATGGACTGCAGCCTACCAGGCTCCTCCGTCCATGGGATCTGCCAAGCAAGAGTACTGGAGTGGGGTGCCATTCCCTTCTCCAATATGCAGATGACACCACCCTTATGGCAGAAAGTGAAGAAGAACTAAAGAGCCTCCTGATGAAAGTGAAAGAGGAGAGTGAAAAAGTTGGCTTAAAGCTCAACATTCAGAAAACGAAGACCATGGCATCCAGTCCCATCACTTCATGGCAAATAGTAAGGAAACAGTGGAAACAGTGGCTGACTTTATTTTTCTGGGCTCCAAAAATCACTGAAGATGGTGATTGCAGCCATGAAATTAAAAGACACTTACTCCTTGGAAGGAAAGTTATGACCAACCTAGACAGCATATTAAAAAGCAGAGACATTACTCTGCCAAAAAAGGTCTGTCTAGTCAAGGCTATGGTTTTTCCAGTGGTCATGTATGGATATGACAGTTGGACTATAAAGAAAGCTGAGCACAGAAGAATTGATGTTTTTGAACTGTGGTGTTGGAGAAGTCTCTTGAAGAGTCCCTTGGACTGCAAGGAGATCCAACCAGTCCATCCTAAAGGAGATCAGTCCTGGGTGTTCACTGTAAAGACTGATGTTGAAGCTGAAACTCCAGTATTCTGCCCACCTGATGCAAAGAGCTGACTCATTTGAAAAGACCCAGATGCTGGGAAAGATTGAGGGCAGGAAGAGAAGGGGCGACAGAGGACAACATGATTGGATGGCATCACTGACTTAATGGTCATGAGTTTGGGTGAACTCTGGGAGTTGGTGATGGACAGGGAGGCCTGGAGTGCTTCGGTTCATGGGGTCACAAAGAGTCGGACATGACTGAGTGACTGAACTGAACTGGGCATGAAACGCTAGAGCTCAATTTTTCCTATTACTTTTAATAACAAGATCTATGCTTCAAAAACTAGAAGAATTATGAATCCATGGTTCTTCAAGTCAGTACTCGGTATAAAACCATCACTATGTCAGGCATCTAGGTAAAGAATTTCACTAACTTTTCATGATCTCTTCCTCTTTGCTTTTCACTCTGTTAAAGCAGATGTCTATAAAAACAATCTCAAAGGCTTGAATGACATTGGGGTGATGTATATAAATACGCTCAAGGTGGTGCTAGCAGTAAAAAACCCACAAGCTAATGCAGGAGATGCAGGTTCAATCCCTGGGTTGGGAAGATCCCTGGAGGAGGGCATGGTAACCCACTCCAGTATTCTTGACTGGAGAATCCCATGGACAGAGGAGGCTGGCAGGCTATAGTCCATGGGGTCTCAAAGTGTTGGACATGACTTAAGTGAGTTAGCAAGCACACAAGGAAACACACTGTCATTCACATACTGAAGGTATACCAACACATGAAAATAAAAGGTTTAATAATAGATATCAGTAAGCCAAAAAAAGAAACAAGTATAAATCAAATATTATATATGCAAAATAAATTCCTTATAAATTATTTACTCTACTTAAGGAAGTACATTCACATAAAGAATAAGACTATACCATGGCTAGGGACAAAAAAATAAAAATAAGCTAGACTAATAAACTCAGAGTAGCCTTTGCTGTGTCATCTTAATTTGTGAAACTAAATAAATATCAGTAACTACACTGTAGCTTAAAACTTGCCTCTGTATTCTTTCTCAAAGCAGGGTAACTATTCGCTACCATGACAGCAGGAATTGAAAACCATACTAATTTTACCACTCTCCACTTATCTTTACACATGCAGAGTTTCAACTTTCAACATGAAAGTTGGTTTTTGAGTGAAAATAGGGGACACGTCTGTTGAACATAATGCTATGGATTCTGCTGGTAACTATCATTCTAAGAAAGATGGCCTATCTTAAATCAGGAGAAATTCTTTCATAACGTGTCCACTGGAGGGAAAGGAAGACACATTTCCTTCAATCTTCCTGTTTCTACTATTTTACAATCCAAAAAAACGTATAAGAAATTGTTAGAGTTCGGCATTAGTTAAATTACTAGTATTTGGATTTTCCCTTTCACTATTAACAAATAAACAAGTGTATAAAATATATTCAACTGTTTCAGAGAGTGTAAACAGGAGATAATAAATCCGCGATCCCTGAGAGAAGGAAAGCAAAGAGGATGAGCCCCCAGCATCACTGTGGTTTTCTGCCTAAAGGCCATTTCTGGACTTTGGCCCAGGGAGGAGGAACCCAGGCCTCACCTAAGGAAAAGTAGATTTGAGCTCAGGGAAACTGAGGTCACTGGAACTTGCAGGGCATAATACCAGAGATTATGCAGGAAATTATGCAGAAAAAAAGCAACAGAAATCTACAAATGAATTCCTGTCTTTGACTCTGCTGTTTGCATAGGGTTAAACTCCCAAAAAGTGAGAGTAAGAAAACTACTAAGAAAAAAGAAAAAAATTGAAAGATAAACAATTCAAAGAGCTTTTATAAGGCTCTGAGATGTCTGAGGTAAAACCAGCCAGGGTGTAAAGTCTTCACTGAGTACTTAGGGGTATCTAGCAGTGACCCAAGAAGGGAGACACTTCAGGGTCAAAGGCTCTCAGAAGAGAGCTATACTATCCCAAGTGGAACAGTTGCTCAAGAGCTATTGTAACTTAGCCATAAACGAAGTTCACAAATGAGCAATTCCACAATAAATCTAACTGTTCTTGAAACAAAACTGAAAGTTTTTTAAAGGCAGACAACAAATTGCAGACAATCAGCATAACGTTCACCATCCAATACAAATTACAACGGACATTCACAGAAATAGGAAAATGTGATCTATAACTGGGAGTGAAATCAGTCAATAAAAATAGACCTAGAAATGATAAAGATGATGATAAAATTAAGAGACAAGCACCTTAAATTGGATATTACAGAGAAGTATTTTTCAGGATGCAAAGGGAAATATAAATACTGATATAATGAGAAAAGAAATGGATTTTAAAAAAAGAACCAAAGATTGTAACTGCTGACAACTGAAAAACACAGCATCTGAAATAAAAAATTCTGTGAATAGGGTTAACATCTGATTAAACCTTGCCAAGGAATAAATCAGAGAATGTAAAGGTAGAGCAATAAAAGCTGTCCAAAATGCAAGAGAGAAAAAACTGAAATAGTAAACTTCACTGAAGCACAATGAGAAGGACAATGAGAAGCAGCTTAACATACATGTTATTCTGACTGACTGGAAAAGACCCTGATGCTGGGAAAGATTGAGGGCAGGAGGAGAAGGGGAGCGACAGAAGATGAGATGGATGGATGGCATCACTGACTCAATGGACACAAGTTTGAGCAAACTCAAGGAGACAGTAAAGGACAAGGAAACCTGGTGTGCTGCAGTTCATGGGATAGCAAAGAATCAGACACGACTGAGCGACTGAAAAAGAAAAACAACAATTGGAGTACAGAGTCGGGGTGCTGTGAGAAGGAGGGGAATGAAGAAACATTTTTAAAAGTAATGGCAGATCATTTTTTAGATTTGATAAAAAACTATAAATGCACATATCCAAGAAGCTTAACAAAGAAGATAATGAAGCAAAGAACCCCACGGCACATTCATAATCAGATTGCTGAAAATTAGTAATAAAGAGAAAATCTCTAAAGCAGCCAGAGAAAACAACACATTGCATAGAGGAAATTAAAGATAAGAAATACCGTTAACTGTTCAACAGAAAAAAATGCAAACCAAAAGAAAATGAGGAAACATCTTTAGAATAACCCAAGGGGGAAAAATACCCCACACCTAAAATTCTACAGAAACTGAAAATATCCTTAAGAAATGAAGACAAAATAAAGACCTTTCTAGACAAACAAAAGCCAAGAAAATTAACTGCCAGCAGACTGGTACTAAAAATATTATAAAATGTCCTTTACGCTAAAGAAAATTATTCCAGATGGAAACTCAGATATAGGGCAAAATGAAAGTATAATGTTACGAGGCTCTCCTATTATTATTTGAAGTGGTATAATTTGAAGATAAACTATAGCAAGTTAATGATGAATACTGTAAACCCCATAGTAACCATTAATAAAATAAAACAAAAAGGTATGGCAAATAAGCCAAAAGAGGAGATGAAGTAGATTACTACCAATATAATACCTTCAGTTAGATTTATTACTTTTAGCTAAAGTTTTTTCTTATGAGGAAAAAGATGATCCTCTACTGAAGTCTATAGAATACACTAACCATTTGCCTATTTTTGTACCAACATTAATTATACAGTTTCTCCATGTACAAAACTAAAGGATCTCAGGATACAGGCATTCTAGAAATGTGATAAACACTACTCTGCAAAAAAAAAAAAAATAGATTTCTACTTAAATATAATTTTTACCAAACATGAATATTAATTTTGGTCAGTTCGATCTGATAATATCAAAAGAATGGGACTCACCAAAATTTTAAATTAAGGTTCAATGGTATAAATCTTTTCTCAGAGTATGAGAACATAACTTTTCATTTCTGAAACAATTCAAGACCTTTAAAAAAATCTATTGCAGTTTAGAAAAGACCTGACAGGAAAAAAACTGTTTCTATTTCTAAAATCCATATAAGAAAAAATCCTCCTTTCTAATGATTCCCACACAATTTCAGAAGTAAACTTTAAAGGCTTATATATTGCTTATATATGCTAAAGAGATTAGTTATCAACAAAATACAAAACTTCATAAAGTGGAAAAAAAACTCAGTGTTTTGACTTGACAAAAGCAAACTCAAAACAACTTTAAATATATAATATGTAACTTCAGTGGTATCTGAAAGCTATTTTATTATATAAAATATTTTCTTTTGGCAAGCCTCACCAGCTGGTACCACGTGCCCAGAGAGACAGCTGTTTTTCAGTTTTCCTATCTCAGCACGTTTCCAACTGTCAGTTCTAACTGTATGCAATCCCACAGTGACAGAATACTTTAAGAGAAATGGCTCATTAACTGCGAATCTACAAAGTCCACTCTCTTCAGTGAATTCAAATTAAAACCCACAGACTTGCTAGCTCATAACAGAATTCCCCACACATTTTTTGTTGTTGTTCTTTTGCACTGCAGACTTAAAATATTCATGCCATCTACTATAAAATTTTTTTGCTCAATCCTGTAAATGTACTGACATAAAATGTTAGTGGAAGTATGTCTTGAAAACTCATGAATGATAAAACTATTTTGTAAAAAATGGGAACTTCCAAATTCCTTTACAATGTAAGTGGCTTACAATTTTGCAGAGAGACTAGCTTGAACAATAAAGTTCATATTTAACATATATAATAGGTTCTTAGAAAATTCCCAGTAACAACGCTAAGAACAGACCAACCTTACAGGTCTCTAAGAATCAGATGAGATAATGTATATAAAAAAACTTAAAATGAAAAAGAGAGTCAGCTTTTAAGTGTGAAGTGTTTTTACTATCAATACAAGTAAACCACTTTTAAAAATTATTTGGCAAGAATATAAAAAAAGAAGCGTGGACTATGAGAGGCAAATGCATATCAAAGTTATGTATACCAAGAGCATATCACTTGATGATAACCACAGTAATTCCAGAAATTGGAAACCTTGCACACTGTTGGGGAGAATATAAAATGGTGCAGCCACTCTAAGAAATAGTAGAGAGGTGCCTAAGAAAGTTAAAAATGAATTACCATATGACCTGGTAATCCCACTTCTGAGTATATATCCAAAGGAATGAAAATCAGAATCTCAAAGAACTATCTGCCCTTTCATATTCATGACAACACTATTCACAACAGCCAAGAAACAACCCGAATGTCCAAAGATGGAGGAATGAGTTCGTAGAGAAGGTGTGGTATATATACCCAGGCTGAAATGTTACTCAGCCTTTAAAAAGAAGGAAGTCCTGCCATATAGGACGACACTGATGAACTTGGAGGACATCATGCCAAGCGAAGTCAGTCAGTCACAAAAGGAACAATATGGCATGATTCCACCTATATGAAGTTATCCAAAGTAGCCAAACTCAGAGAAACAGGGAGTAAAACTATAGTTTCCAGGGGCTGAGGGGGAAACTGAAGTGAAACATGACTGTTCAATGGTCATATAGTTCCAGCCATGCAAGACAGTTAGCTCTAAAGATCTGATGTACAACACAGTGCCTATGGCTAACAATACTATGCGCACTTCAATATCTGTCAAGAGGCTAGAGCTCATGGCAAGTTTTCTTACACACACACACAAACACACACACACACATACATGTATGTTAGTGGAAGTAGATCATGAAAAACTATGAATTAAAAAAACAAGAGCTTCAAAATTACAATGTAAGTCAACTACAATTTTGAAATTATACCTTTTTATATGTCTATTTCAATGACTACAAACACAAAAGACGATTTGCTAAAATGAAAAGAAACTTCTAAATAAGTACCTTGTTGGGTACGTCCTGATTTGGTGACCAAGTCACAGAAATTATGGCTCCTTCTTCAATCTGTTCCAAATGGACTATTTTCCCCAAATAGATACATATTGCCTAAAGAATCATCAAATATAGGGAGCCCAAGTCTCTTCTGTGCTGCCCATGGGAACATATTTTTGCCAAGATTGTCAGTCCACACCACCTATGAAACTATTCAGACATTTTCACTAATTAGGAAAACGTCAAAGCTTAAATCTAGAAATGTACACTATTTATATTCCTATATCTACATTTATCTACCTATGTGTGTAAACACAAACATGTACACATATATTGTCCAGGTATTAAATAGGTTTCTTCCTGAGAAAAGGAAATTAATAACTTTCTCTGAAGAGGTACAGTGGGCTTAAATGATAAAGCAAATATAAACAAATATCTTTATGAAATCAGTAGACCAATGGACAGCAGCCTTTTCAAACTTATGGGCAATGCATTGTTTACAGACCTCAAGTCATATGAGAATGCAGACCACTAGAGTATTCAACTGGTTTTAAGATTTGTACGACTTCTCATTGCATTGAAGAGTCCCAAATAAATTCTCACTGCTTCACAAGTCCCAGTCAGAATTCTTGCAGTGGTCCCTAATTTATCTCAAACTAAGATCATCCTGCATTCTGGTATGTACTCAAACTGTTTTATAACCACTGACTTCCAAGGTTACATACATCATGATGAGAAAGAAACTGCTTTCCTCGTATTACATTTTCCCATTTCATGAGTCTTTTTAATTCAAGCAACTGTTGCCTTGAAAATGCTCCTCAATTACAAAAACATAAATTTGTTATTTTCTAAGAAATAATTATGATCTCTGAGATAGCAACAGCCTTTTTGAAAGCAAACAAAAATAATTCTTCACTCTCTATCTACAATCTTCTACTCTCCTTCCAGCAATGAATACAGCATTAAACAACGGGAAGTCTAATCCTTGCTCTCTGTCAGGTGGTTTGCTCAGTGAGCAAATGTTTACTAAGTTTCTACATACCAATCATTGATCAGGCACTGGGGATACATAAGAGAAAAAGACAGGTATCTGTTCTGTCTTTTAAGAGTAAAAAGTAAACAAACAAATTGTTGCTGTTCAATCACTAAGTTATGTTGGACTCTTTGCATCACCATGGTTTGCAGCAGGCCAGGCTCCTCTGTCCTTCACTGTCTCCTGGAGTTGGCGCAAATTCATGTCCACTGAGATGTTATCTATCCATTTCACCCTCTGCCGCCCCCTGCTCCTCCTGCCCTCAATCTTTCCCAGCATCAGGGTCTTTTCCAATGAGTTGGCTCTTCACATCAAAGTATTAGATGGCCAAAGTATTAGAGCTTCAGCTTCAGCATCAGTCCTTCCAATGAATATTCAGGGCTGATTTCCTTTAGGATGGACTGGTTGGATCTCCTTCCAGTCCAAGGGACTCTCAAGAGCCTTCTCCAACACCACAGTTTGAAAGTATCAATTCTTCAGCGCTCAGTCTTCTTGATGGTTCAACTCTCACATCCGTACCTGACTACTGGAAAAACGATAGCTTTGACTATACACACCTATGTCGGCAAAGTGATGTCTCTGCTTTTTAACACACTGTCTAGGCTTGTCATAGCTTTCCTTAGAATTTTAAAGACTTAAAATGAAATCTTTTAATTTCATGGCTGCAGTCACTGTCTGTGCTAATTTTGGAGCATAAGAAAATAAAGTCCTGTCTGCCACTGCTTGGATAGCTCTTTATTGCTTCACAGACTTCTTACTTCCCAGCTAAATCTCTCACCTCTAGTTTCTATGTGCCAGGTGGATCTGCCAGTTGTTTATACTTCCTAGTTGGTAATAGTAACGTTATACGTTTTGTTACTATTTCCACCAAATCAGCCATCACTAAACATAAGTTGTTTGAGGAATCTGTTTTCAGGCTCCAAAAGATGTCTAGCCTAGTCAAACTAGATTTTAGCAAACAAATATTGTCTTTGATTTACTGGTTGTGCCCCTCAGTTGATTTTAGCATTAGCATAACACAGGCAATTGTTCTGGGAGCTAGATAGGAAATGAGTACAGATGAACACTGAATCTGTTTTCTAAGAGTCCTAGTATAGCTTCAAGTAGTTATTCTGTATTCAACAAGATATTTCAGGAACCTAAGCAAAGCTAAAAAGTATACACAATCTTTTCATATAGTCTACATACTTCTTAGCAATCAAAACCCACATTTAATCTTAGATTTGGGAAACCTAATGCTGTAAACATTTCTACAAACTGGTCTTCCCTCCTTCAAGTTACATCTGCTCTAACTCCTAGAAAAAGTTACTCTTGAAGGAATTCAAATGCCCTTGAAATAAGTGACTTTCTAACTCAAGATTTGATAACCACATACCATACCCTCTCCCTCAGACTCCTTCATCTGTAAAAATGGCCAAACACAACTTTCTGCACTTAAAAATCAACTTTCATGTTTTGTTAAGGTATTCCATACAACTCTGAATAGTGTCATACTGATTTCAAATACTTATTCTGAATAAATGAAGTGTCAGAATTCTTTCTAAATGCTGTATCACAACGTAATCAAGATCCCTCCATTCTGATCAAATAATTCACAAATTCCCTAAAAGAGATTCCCAGTAGTACATGTGTCTGTACATACACGTACATGAATATGGATATACGTGGAAGCATGAGTGCATCCCCAAAGGAAAAAGAGGTTCAAGGAACAATTTGTTCAGTCTCTTCTTTAAAAATCAGAAAAGAAAAAAAAACTGACAAATTCATGAAGAAGAATAAAGAGTGTAATGAGAAGGCCCATCTGCCTATGACATAATAGCCAAGCATGATTTTTTAGAATCTTTTCCCTTAAACTAATTTAACAAAATGTTCTTAAAACCTAGGGAGTATTGAGAGGGGGAGATGATAGAGGGTGGGGAGGGCATCAATTAGCATATATTTCAAAAGTCAAATACAGTTTATCTTTACTGGTCCTAGCAGAATTTAGCCAATTTTAATTTCTATTATTTCCAAAATCCTAATTAATTTTGAGGAAAGGGAGAAAGAAATAAAAAGATGTGCAAACTTAGAATATATCTATCCTTCTTCTGGCTCATTCAAGATATATTTGCAAAATATTTGCATGCAAAAACAACTTACATATATTGCAAACTACATTTTGTGCAAAATATACTTTGCATTAAATATCTACCTGAATAAAGATTTTTCTTTCCAGAGAATAGAAAGATAAAGATTTAGTACAAAAGGACATTGGCTCAGAACAACATACCAGATGAACATAAAAGGTTAATTTTAATAATCAAATTCATAATTCATCTAATCTAGGAAATGCCAAGAATAGTTTAAAGAGATATTCCATTTAACATGAACTAATGCACCAACTGTCAGTAACAGTGAAGATGACTAAATGATTCTGAAATACAATATGTTTGTGTTTAATGACATCAATAGACATGTAGGAAATTTACAATAGATTATTTGCCCAGCTACTGTGATGCTTATAAACCATTACTAGGCTACAAATCTTATTCTACTTTTAGAACTGTCGATGATCCAAGAAAAGGGGGAAAAAAAAGCATAAAACATATTATTCTTTTCTTAGACAGGTACATTTCAGTGAAAATACAATTTTAAGAATGTTATGCTTTTGTTTCTGGCACAGAAAAACATCTCTAAGCATTATTCATATTATTTCTCTCCCCTAAAGTTAACATACTTTAATGCCATATGGGCACAAATTTACTTCTGTTCATTTAAACTTGCAATTAAACTTTATAACATAGAAAACTGCTAAAGTAAAATAATCCCATTCCACTGAAAAGCTTTTTTTTTTTTTTTTTTTATCTAAAATAACATGGGTGATGTGCCAAATGGCTGGGGTGGTAGCTCATTATACCTTCAGAAAGAATCCAAGTTTGAGGCTTATCTTGGGTTCTCACACATAGCAGCGAAACCCTGGAGTGCTATCAAGGGTTATAAAGGGCAGATCAAATGCCTGAATTGAGTGAATCCATTCAGAGGGCACTGGTTGTTTAGTACTCTAATGAGCAATGCATTGATCTATTGATCAAGACATTTTACTGTAACTTTATTAAATAACAGAGTTTATTATATCCAAAATATTCAAACCATTTCACAGAAAGAAGCCCTTAAGCTGCCCAGAAAATGTTCCTTTTAAAAAAAAATATATATATATATATATGTCAACCCTTTAAAATCATAAAATTCCATCTAGTGACTAAAAGAAATAACTTGTGAAATTTTGATTTATAGGCAATCAGAAAGCTAATATACTTTCAAAGAAGTACACAGCAGGATCTGGCCCAGCATATCATTAATCTTAAATACACATTCATAAAGTGGTTAGATGAGAAGATTAGGCATCCCCAACTATAGTAAGAAGGCCAAAGGAAGGTATCTACAGCATCAGGCACCAATATTGGGAGGGAGGCAAACCCACACACATAAAGCAACACTTTCTATAGTGTCCTTAGTATCAACAGTAAGTTTAAAGGAATCCTTATTCCAAATTGGACAACTTAAACAATCTGGTAAGGGCAGTTAATAATTATACATAAATGCCAACTGCTGGCACCATGACAGATAAGCCAAAAAATAATCAGTTCAAAAGCAAAATAAATACTTCCTTTTTGAAACTGAAATGCAATCACATATTCAGTTACATTTTAAAAAGTATACATAAAAACTTATAGCTAACATTATACTTAATGGTAAAAGGCTGAATGCCTTCTCCCTAAGATTGGGAATAAGTTGAAGGTTTAAATTTTTAACACTCTTATTGAACGCAGTGCTGGTGATTTGGGCCAGTGCAATGAGACAAGAAAAGGAAATAAAAGACATACAAATCAGAAAGGCAGAAATAAAACTGTCCCTACTAGATGACACAGTTCTCTATAGAGAAAATCACAAAGAACTAGCAATAAAAAATAAAATCCTACAACAAATAAGACAGGGCAGCACATAATGCAGGATATAAGATAAACTTTAAAAAATCAGTTGTAATTCTATATACAGCAATGAAAACATTAACGTTGAAATTTAACCACTCAAATGAATGAAATACTCAGCTGTAAAATTAACAAAATGTGTATATGACTTGTATGTTGATAATTACAAAATACTGATAAAAAAATCAAAGCTATAAAGAAATGCAAGTCATAGTATGTTCATGTAAAACTCAACAAAGATGTCAGTTCTCCACAAATTGATAAGCAGGTTAATCCCATTCCTATCAAAATCTAAGCAAGCTTATTTTATAGATATTAAAAGCAAAGTGTTAGTCACTGAGTCATGTCCAACTCTGCGACCCCATGGACTGTAACCCACCAGGCTCTCAGTCCATGTAATTCTCAAGGCAAGAATACCAGAGTGGGTTGTCATTTCCTTCTCTAGAGGATCTTCCCAACACAGGGATAGAACCCAGGTCTCACACATTGCAAGCAGGCTCTTTAACGTCTGAGCCCTTTTATACATACAGACCAGATTACTTTTAATATATATATGAAAAGGTAAATAAACTAGAAAAAATAAAACAATTTTGAAAAATAAATAATGTGGGAGGTAAGTCTACTTAATTTTAGGACATATTGCCATAACAGTCGAAACAATGCGGTATTGGCAGAAGAACAGATATATAGAAAAATGGAATAGAAAACTCAGAACTATGCACACATACAAGCAAGTGCATTTTGAGAAAGGTGTAAAAACCATTAAATGGAGAAAAGATAGTCTTTTCAACAAATGGTGGTGAAGCAAATGAATATCCTCATGCAAAAAAGAAAACAAACAAAAACGAACCTAATTCTCACACATTATACAAAACTTACCTGAAAAGGGATCATGAATTAAAACTGTGAAACATGAAACTTTACAAAACTTATAGAAAAAATCAAAAGAAAATATCAGGATCTAGGACTAGCCAAAAGTCCTTGGACTTGACCCCAAATGCATGATCTATAAAAGAAAAAAGTGAGGAATTGGACTTCATTAGAACTACAATTTTTACTCTGTGAAAAACTTCAGAGGAATGAAAACCCAAGTTACTGATGTGAGAATATATAAATGATACCCTTTATTCATTGTAGTTATGTTCTATGGATTTTCCTTGAACAATGAATTAGCAAATGTCGAAATACAAGTTCCTGAAAGCTTCTGGTCACAGTTTAATCAACTGATCAACACATAAAGTTGTTTTATGTGTGTTTCTGTTTAAAGTCACCTTATTTAACATATATTGGTTCATTAACACTAAATTCATTGCCAATAACATTATAACTCAGTCTGAACAAAGTTTATTTAACACACATATTACCTCTAAGGCATATCACAGCACAAAAATGTAATAACCTTGGCACTAATCTGTAAAGTAGACACTTGTTTACAACAGGAGTGTTAAAAACAAGAAGGCAGAGCATCACTTTATTCAATCTCTGATGAAAATGTGTGTTTTTCAGTAGACTCAAAATTTTTGCCACACTGCATATCTGCAAATGACTGAAAGAGCACTGCAAGTATTGATTTGAGGGCTACAATTGATCTTAGTTTTCTGAATGTTGAGCTTTAAGCCAACCTTTTGCACTTTCCTCTTTCACTTTCATCCAGAGGGTTTTTAGTTCCTCTTCACTTTCTGCCATAAGGGTGGTGTCATCTGCATATCTGAGGTGATTGATATTTCTCCCAGCAATCTTGATTCCAGCTTGTGCTTCTTCCAGTCCAGCGTTTCTCATGATGTACTCTGCATATAAGTTAAATAAGCAGGGTGACAATATACAGCCTTGATGTAGTCCTTTTCCTATTTGGAACCAGTCTGTTGTTCCATGTCCAGTTCTCACTGTTGCTTCCTGACCTGCATACAGGTTTCTCAAGAGGCAGGTCAGGTGGTCTGGTATTCCCATCTCTTTCAGAATTTTCCACAGTTGATTGTGATCCACACAGTCAAAGGCTTTGGCATAGTCAATAAAGCAGAAATAGATGTTTTCCTGGAACTCTCTTCCTTTTTCCGTGATCCAGCAGATGTTGGCAATTTGATCTCTGGTTCCTCTGCCTTTTCTAAAACCAGCTTGAACATCTGGAAGTTCACAGTTCATGTATTGCTGAAGCCTGGCTTGGAGAATTTTGAGCATTACTTTACTAGCGTGTGAGATGAGTGCAATTGTGTGGTAGTTTGAGCATTCTTTGGCCATTAGGGAAGTGCAAATTAAAACCACAATGAAATACCATTACAGAGCTATGAGAATATTAAAAAAAAAAAATACAGACAACATCAAATGCTGGTGAGGATGCAAAGAAACTAGGTCATTCACATATTTCTGGTGGGACTGTAAAATGATACTGCCACCCTGAAAAATAGCTTGGCAGTTTCTTTAAAAACTAAACATGGCAACTAACCATATGAGCTAGGCATTGTGTTCGTGAGCATTTATCTGAGAGAAGCAAGCAGTTATGCTAACACAAAAACCTATATACAAAGATTTTTAAGAGTTTTATTCATAATAGTCCCCAAATGGAAACAACCAAGATGCTCATCAACAGGTGGATGGTTAAACTGTGAAACAGCTATTTCATGGAGTAATGCTGAGCAAAGAACAAAGAGCAAATAAATATTGGTATCAATACATGCAACAACCTGAATGAATCTCCAAAGAATTATGCTGAGTGAAAACAGACGGTCCCAAACGGTTACATAATAACTCTATAATCCCATTTATATAACAGCAAAATAATGGAATCATAGAATTAGAGAAACGATGAAACGGGTTAAGGAAGGGACTGAGGTAGGTGAGAAGCTGGTACAGCGATAAAAGGGCAATATAAGAGATCCTTGCGGTAATGGAAATGTCGATACCTCGGCCTTATCTACATCAGTATTCTGGTTGCAATATTGTACTATCTGTGCACAAGCTGTTTGCACTGGGGGAAAAGGGGTAAAGGTGAATGACACAAAATCTCCCTGTATTATTTCTTACAACTGCATATGAATCTACAATCATCACAGATAAAAAACCTAATTTAAACAGTGAAATGCAGTTACATTTTCAACTTTTTTAAGTATGTCATACAGTCTCCTTGAGGTACAAATTTCTAGGTTGTGAAAAATATTCTTTATTTTACTTTAATATATGTTAAAAGAGGAGCATGCATTTTAAAAGGTAAGTAGATGCATAAATTAAAGTCAAATAGTAAAATATTGAAACAAAATTGCTCATGTAATAAAAATTTGTTTTTAAATTCCCAGAGTAACAACAATAACCAAGTACTTCATTATTGTTTTTTCCTCAACAGAAATGAGATTTAACTTTTCAAAATTACAACTAAAATCAAGGATCTTTGGGTTTAGAGTATAAGTATAGTGTTAATTTACTTCTAAAGAAACAAATGTCACAAATTTGATCCAATTGTAGAAACAGTTATCATTCTATTTTCTAGCCAATGGTGCCATCTCTAACAAATGGCAAATTCATACCCATAAGATGCAAAAATGTTTCTCAAAACCACTTTTCCTTCCAGAAAAATAAATCAAGGTTAAAAAAAAAAGGGGGGGGCGGACTAGAGATTTTAATTGGTGACACTATCTTTCATTGCAACAGATAGCAAAGAGCCATACAATTTATCAATAAAAGATTAGTTTACCTCCTATTTCTAAATGATGTGGCAACTATATGTTAGTTAGAAAAGGTTAAAAGTACAAAAAAAAAACCCACATGGCAATAACTGCAACATAAATTTATGTGCCACAAACCACACCAAGAAACAGTATCTTAGGTACCAAATCTCAAGAACTGTGAAGGGTCTGAGATTCTACTCGCAAGCTAAGAAATTAGCAAACTACTATTTCAAGGATGCTAGCAGAAGACAAGAGATCATGGATCTGAAACAAAGGCCTATATTACCCCTGGCACAGCAAGCAACATGGGCATATTCCTGTCAGTTCTTCTTACACCCAAGTCCCATGGGGGATAATGCAATGAGCCCAGGTGATACCTGCACATATTATGAGAGAGGAACCTTTGGTCAAGAGCCCGTTACATTTTTTTTTTTAATTCTCAGATAATTTATTCCAAATTTTCATATAAAGAGGTAATTATCCCATATTTTACACACAGAACAATTTTGATACTGGAGGGAAAAAAGGAGGGGCTACTTTGGTCTTTAGGAAAACATTGAAAAAATAAGAACTGAACCCTTGGTGGGCTCTGTGTCTCCGAGTTGATTTCACATTTGATCCTGTAGTGTCGCCAGCAGGGGGGAGGTGTCTGCTGCTGATACTCAGGGCCTGGAACCCTCAAGGCCCATTATTCTATGAGCAAGCAGCAAACATTATTCCTAAGAAGGTAGGTCTGCTTTCCTAGGAAACTGGCTCAAATCAGTAGATAGATGTCTTTCAATCTGGCAAATTAAGCAAGAATGTACAGGAAAGTTCACAGCCTTCCCCAACATCTTTTCTTTCTTAAGTAACACTGCTTACAACAGACAGAAGACTTCAGAGAAATTTAAATACTAAGTGACTCACGAAATTACTACAAAAGTTTTATACTTTAAATGAAATACATAAAGCCATTAAGTATTAGCCTACATTTACAACACACCAAAGATTCAGCGCTTATGTTCACTACAAGCTGTGGCCAGAATGTACAAAGGAAGACACATTTCTCTGACACCTTTTAATCACCAGTAAGGTTCTAAATTGAAGAGGAACTAAAAAGCCTCCTGATGAAAGTGAAAGAGCAGAGTGAAAAAGTTGGCTTAAGGCTCAACATTCAGAAAACAAAGATCATGGCATCCGGTCCCATCACTTCATGGCAAATAGATGTGGAAACAGTGTCAGACTTTATTTTTGGGGGCTCCAAAATCACTGCAGATGGTGATTGCAGCCATGAAATTAAAAGACGCTTACTCCTTGGAAGGAAAGTTATGACCAACCTAGATAGCATATTGAAAAGCAGAGACATTACTTTGCCAACAAAGGTCCGTCTAGTCAAGTCTAGTTTTTCCAGTGGTCATGTATGGATGTGAGAGTTGGACTGTGATGGAAGTTGAGCACCGAAGAATTGATGCTTTTGAACTGTGGTGTTAGAGTCTTGAGAGTCCCTTGGACTGCAAGGAGATCCAACCAGTCCATTCTAAAGGAGATCAGTCCTGGGTGTTCATTGGAAGGAATGATGCTAAAGCTGAAACTCCAGTACTTCGGCCACTTCGTGCGAAGAGTTGACTCACTGGAAAAGACTCTGATGCTGGGAGGGATTGGGGGCAAGAGAAGGGGACGACAGAGGATGAGATGGCTGGATGGCATCACCGACTCAATGGACGTGAATTTGAGTGAACTCCGGGAGTTGGTGATGGACAGGGAGGCCTGGCGTGCTGCAATTCATAGGGTCACAAAGAGTCGGACACGACTGAGGGACTGAACTGAAGGTTCTAAATAACTATAAAGCAACCTAGCTTTAGAAGTTTTGAGATGTGAGTTGAAGAAGTGGTAGGAGAAGTGTATAATAAATAATTGGAAATAAACAGAGTAAAACATTTTTTTAATGGTTTGAGAAAGAAAGCCAAGCAATACAGACCCAGAAAACCTCCTATCTCACTAACAAAAGTTGTTTGATGCTTCTCATATTTTAACGTACTTATTAATCACCTCAGTATAGTATTAAAATACAGACTCTGATTCAGTACGTCCAGGAAGAGGTCTGAGTGGACATTTCTAAAAAACCACTGGATGTTGCCTCTACTGCTCTGAGCAGATACCCTCTGAGTAGCAGGGGTTAGAAGGCTTTTTCACTGTCAAACCACTGCCTATGAAGTTTGCAGTGCATTACACTCTAAATTGCTCAAAAGAGAAGATTTTGAGGTTATCTGTCAGTGGAGAGGAAAAACATGTTACTCATGTTATATTGCCTTTAACTTGTGGCTAATAACAGTTAAAAATTTTAGTTTCAAGCACTGTTAAGTCAGCTCACATAATTATATGTTCTATATAATATATCTGTGTGCTATTCTTCACATAAAAATATTTGGAGCATATTGGTCCTCAAGATTATCCTAATGCAGTTCTTAATTATCTTTTGGTATATGATCTATGTATAAAGGTGGTAGTGATTCCAACTTCAATTAACCAATTTAGCTCACAATGTGCTCTTCCTGCTGCTAGTATTGAGAATAAACCTAAATATATAACTCATTTCTTGGCACTTTTTAAAAGGTCTTTTGATAGCATTTTAGCAATATGTAGGTTTCTGTACAAGTTCAGAGAATAAACTCACTTTAACAGGGTTGTGAAACTTGCATGTTGAGAATAAACTAATTTGATTTCTGGAAAGAAATGTCAGGATCATGTATTAAGTATTATGCATCTCAAAATTAGATTTGTCTCTATAAATCCCTAATCCCAAGTTATAGGACTCTTTCAGAGAATAATGGAAATGCATCTGCTCACATCTGAAAAGTTTATCGACCCTCAAATTATTCAGAATATTTAATAAACGATACTATAAGATTCAAGCATTTATACATAAAACAATGTAATATTTACAAATATAGCCCAAGAAAAGCATTCATTTAAAAAATAGTTCTCATTAGGTTTTAATAAATTAACCAATATATCAGTAATACACTAACATTGCCATTATTTCTTTATATGACCTTGTTACTCAAAATTCCTCAGTTATCAGGACAGAAGTCTGGATAGTAAATACCAAGAACTCACCAAGAAAGAAATATCTCACTCTGATCTGATCCTCTAATGAAAAATTTTAAATGAGCTAATCCCCTGGAGAAGGAAATGGCAACCCACTCCAGTATTCCTGCTGGGAAATTCCATGGACGGAGGAGCCTGGTGGGCTACAGTCCATGGGATCGCAAAAGAGCTGGACATGACTTAGAGGCTAAACAAGAACAGCAAACCATTACGTATACAGCAACCATGATGAAGGCTGAAACTGATCAGTACAAAGTCGTCCACAGAGTCTCTCTCCTGACCCAGCTGAAATACGGCACTCAGACTTGAACGGCAGATCTTAAGGCGGTCAAGCAAATCTTTCAAAGCATACATTTTGCTTTCGTAGTTAAACAAAAATTTTAAAAATACTACATTTTCTCACATTAAAACCATAGCCATCTATTTAATGGGTTAAAATCGACATTAACTTACTATAATTTCCCCCATGTGATCTTTACAAATGTTTGGTAGAATTCACCACTAATGCCATCTGGGTCTGTTTCCCTGAGAAAGGATGTTTAACTACTTCTTTAATAGAAATAAATAAATTAGAATAGTGAAGCAGGAAAAGCTAAAACAATCTATTCAAGTATCTCATTATTCTTCAGTTAGATTTTAGAGGTTGTGTTTTCCAAAGACCTTGAACATTTCATCTAAGTTGTTGAACTTATTGGCACACTTTTAAAAAATATTCCCTTACTATCCTTTTAGTCTGTAAGATATGTAGTGATATCCCTCTTACACCTAAAATTGTCGAATTATGTCTTCTGGCTAGAAGGTCATCAAATTTTCTAATAACAGCAAACAATCAGATTTAGGTTTTATTGATTTTTTTTTTCCCTTTATAGCTTTTCTGTTTCTACTTATTTTATTTCTTCTTTTATATTTATTATTTCTTTCCTCAACTCACTTCAGACTTTATATCTCTTCTTTATGCAGTTTCTCAAGGTGGAACTTTAGGTCATCAATCTTAAACTTTTCTACTTTTTAATATAAGCACTTAAAGCCATATGTGCTCCTATAAGTACTGCTTTAGCTGCACTCCATGAATTTTCACATTATATTTCCATTTTCAGTAAATAAAAATATAAAATTTCTCCTCGAAATTTCTTTGACTGCTGAGTTATTCAGAATTCTATTGCTTAGTATTAAAAAACAGAATTGGGATTTTCCAGATAACTCTCTATAAGAGAATGTACTGTGTACAGTCAGAGAACATACTTCTTGAGAACTGAAGATTTTTAAGTTTGTTGAAATTCATCTTATGGCCAAGAATATGGCTTATTTTTGTAAATATTCTGAGTACACATGAAAATACTGTGTATTCATATGTTGTTGGATGGAGTATTCCAAGAATATAAATTTGATAATGTTACAACTGAACAACGACGACATTAGGGCATTTTGTTGTTCAGTCATGTCTGACTCTGTAACCCCATGGACTGCAACACTACAGGCTTCCTTGTCCCTCACTATCTCCCAGTTCAGTTCAGTTCAGGTGCTCAGTCATGTCTGACTGTTGGCGACCCCATGAATCGCAGCACGCCAGGCCTCCCTGTCCATCATCAACTCCCAGAGTTCACTCAGACTCACGTCCATCGAGTCCGTGATGCCATCCAGCCATCTCATCCTCTGTCGGCCCCTTCTCCTCCTGTCCCCAGTCCCTCCCAGCATCAAAGTCTTTTCCAATGAGTCAACTCTTCGCATGAGGTGGCCAAAGTACTGGAGTTTCAGCTTTAGCATCATTCTTTCCAAAGAAATCCCAGGGCTGATCTCCTTCAGAATGGACTGGTTGGATCTCCTTGCAGTCCAAGGGACTCTCAAGAGTCTTCTCCAACACCACACTTCAAAAGCATCAATTCTTCGGTGCTCAGCCTTCTTCACAGTCCAACTCTCACATCCATACATGACCACGGGAAAAACCATAGCCTTGACTAGACGGACCTTAGTTGGCAAAGTAATGTCTCTGCTTTTGAATATGCTATCTAGGTTGGTCATAACTTTCCTTCAAAGGAGTAAACATCTTTTAATTCCACGGCTGCAGTCACCATCTGCAGTGATTTTGGAGCCCCCCAAAATAAAGTCTGACACTGTTTCCACTGTTTCCCCATCTATTTCCCATGAGGTGATGGGACAGGATGCCATGATCTTCATTTTCTGAATGTTGAGCTTTAGGCCAACTTTTTCACTCTCCACTTTCACCTTCATCAAGAGGCTTTTTAGTTCCTCTTCACTGTCTGCCATAAGGGTGGTGTCATCTGCATATCTGAGGTGATTGATATTTCTCCCGGCAATCTTGACTCCAGCTTGTGCTTTTTCCAGTCCAGCGTTTCTCATGATGTACTCTGCATAGAAGTTAAATAAGCAGGGTGACAATATACAGCCTTGATGTAGTCCTTTTCCTATTTGGAACCAGTCTGTTGTTCCATGTCTAGTTCTCACTGTTGCTTCCTGACCTGCATACAGGTTTCTCAAGAGGCAGGTCAGGTGGTCTGGTATTCCCATCTCTTTAAGAATGTTCCACAGTTTATTGTGATCCACACAGTCAAAGGCTTTGGCATAGTCAATAAAGCAGAAATAGATGTTTTTCTGGAACTCTTGCTTTTTCCATGATCCAGCAGATGTTGGCAGTTGATCTCTGGTTCCTCTGCCTTTTCTAAACCCAGCTTGAACATCAGGAAGTTCTCAGTTCACGTATTACTGAAGCCTGGCTTGGAGAATTTTGAGCATTACTTGACTAGCGTGTGAGATGAGTGCAATTGTGCGGTAGTTTGAGCATTCTTTGGCACTGCCTTTCTTTGAGATTGGAATGGAAACTGACCTTTTCCAGTCCTGCGGCCACTGCTGAGTTTTCCATATTTGCTGGCATATTGAGTGCAACACTTTCATAGCATCATCTTTCAGCATTTGAAATAGCTCAACTGGAATTCCATCGCCTCCACTAGCTTTGTTCGTAGTGATACTTTCTAAGGCCCATTTGACCTCACATTCCAGGATGTCTGGCTCTAGATGAGTGATCACATCATCATGATTATCTGGGTCGTGAAGTACAGTTCTTCTGTGTATTCTTGCCACCTCTTCTTAATATCTTCTGCTTCTGTTAGGTCCATACCATTTCTGTCCTTTATCGAGCCCATCTTTGCATGAAATGTTCCCTTGGTATCTCTAATTTTCTTGAAGAGATCTCTAGGCTTTCCCATTCTGTTCTTTTCCTCTCTTTCTTTGCATTGATCGCTGAAGAAGGCTTTCTTATCTCTTCTTGCTATTCTCTGGAACTCTGCATTCCGATGCTCATATCTTTCCTTTTCTCCTTTGCTTTTTGCCTGTCTTTTTTTCACAGCTATTTGTAAGGCCTCCTCAGACAGCCATTTTGCTTTTTTGCATTTCTTTTTCATGGGGATGGTCTTGATCCCCGTCATAGCAAACACCCTCTTCCAGCAACACAAGAGAAGACTCTACACGTGAACATCACCAGATGGCCAACACCGAAATCAGATTGATTATATTCTTTCCAGCCAAAGATGGAGAAGCTCTATACAGTCAACAAAAACAAGACCAGGAGCTGACTGTGGCTCAGATCATGAACTCCTTATTACCAAATTCAGACTCAAATTGAAGAAAGTAGGGAAAACTGCTAGACCATTCAGGTATGACTATCTCCCAGAGTTTGCTCAAATTCATGTCCATTGAGTCGATAATGCTATCTAACCATCTCATCCTCTGCTGCCCTCTTCTCCTTTTGCCTCAATCTTTCCCAGCATCAGGGTCTTTTCCAGTGAGTAAGTTCTTCACAACAGGTGGCTAAAGTATTGGAGTTTCAGCTCTAGCATCAGTCCTTCCAATGAACCATCAGGGTTGATTTCCTTTAGGATTGACTGGTTGGATCTCCTTGTAGTCCAAGGGACTCTCAACAGTGTTCTCCAGCAGCCACAATTCAAAAGTATCAATTCTTCAGCACTCAGCCTTTATAGTCCAACTCTCATATCCATACATGACTACTGGAAAAACCAGACCTTTTTCGGCAAAATGATGTCTCTGTATTTAATAAGCTCTCTAGGTTTGTCTTCCCTGGTGGCTCAGATGGTAAAGCGTCTGCCTGCAATGCAGGAGACCTGGGTTCGATCCCTGGGTTGGGAAGATCTCCTGGAGAAGGAAATAGCAACCCACTGCAGTACTCTTGCCTGGAGAATCCCACAGATGGAGGAGTCTGGTAGGCTACAGTCCATGGGGTCACAAAGAGTCGGACACGACTGAGCGACTTCACTTTCTTTCTCTAGGTTTGTCATATGCTCAAACTTTTTATATCTTCACTGATTTTTCATCTACTTGTTTGATGAACAAGTTCGTTTATTGAGAAAGGTGCTAAAACCTTCAGCGGTAACTGGATTTTTCTACTTTCAGGTCTGTCAGCTTTTGCTCCGGGTATTTTGAAGGCTTGTTATTAGGTGCATAAGCTTTTAGAATTATTTTATCTTCTTAATGATTAATCCATTTATCACGGTTACATGACCCTCTTCAGCCCTAGTAATATTCCTTGCTCTGGAGTCTAATTTCTCTGATATCATTATAGTTCCAGCTTCTACATGATTAACGCTAACATGATGTACCATTTCTCCATGTTTTCGTTTTTATAGCTTGTATATTTATTTAAAGTGGGTTATTACAGATGGCTTATGACTTATTACAGACTTATATGACTAAGCCTTGCTTTTTTATCCAGTACAACAATCTCTGATTTTCACTGGGCCTTTTAGATCATTCATATTTAAAATAATTGTTAACACTGTTGAATTTAAGTCTGACTTTTTGCTATTTTCTCATTTCTTCTGCATTCTCTCTTTGATTTTTTTCCAGGCTACTTTTATGCTGATGTTTTTCTTAGTTATATCATTTATCTCCTTTATTACATTATTGACTAAACCCCTTTACGCTCTTTTTTTTACAAGGTCAGTCCAGAAATTACTAATACATTTTTAAGGTATCAGATTAGACCACTCCAAATATAGGAGAAAAAATTTAAAATACTTCCATTTCTCCCTTCCCAGCCTTTGTGCTACTATCATACACTTTATTTGAACATATACTTTAAATTCCACAATGCATTATGATTATTTCTCCTTAAAAAGTGAATTATCTTTCATCATCAACTTTATTGAGATACAATTCCACACCATAAAACTCATCATTTTGAACTGTAGATTCAGTGGTTCTTAGTATATTCACAGAATTGAATTGCCACTATCTAAATTTAGAACATCCTTATTATCCCCAAAAGAAACACCTACCGGTTAATTAGCAGTCATTCCTTAATCGTCCCTGCACCTAATACCTGGCAGTGACTAATCTACTTTATGTTTCTACGTATTTACCTATGGATTCCCAGGTGGCGCAGTGGTATAGAATCTGCCTGCCAATCCAGGAGTCCTGAGAGATGCAGGTTTGGGTTCAGTCCTGCAGGTTTGGGTCAGGAAGATCCCCTGGAGTAAGAAATGGCAACCCATTCCAGTATTCTGGCTTGGAAAATTCCATGGACAGGAAAGCCTGGTGGGCTACAGTGCATGGGGTCACGAAGCACCAGACAAAACTGACTGCACGTGTGCACACACACACACATTTACCTATTCTGGAAATTTCATATGTTGGAATCATTCAATATGAGTTTTCTTGTGACTGACTTCTTTAACTTGTACAATATTAAAGGCTCATCCATTTTGTAGCAAGTATCAGTATGTCATTACTTTTAACCACCAATATTTCATCATGTGGATATGTCACCTTTTGCTTATCCGTTCGTGGACATCTGGGTTGCTGCTGCTGCTGCTGCTAAGTCACTTCAGTCATGTCCGACTCTGTGCAAACCCATAGACAGCAGCCCACCAGGCTCCCCCATCCCTGGGATTCTCCAGGCAAGAACACTGGAGTGGGCTGCCATTTCCTTCTCCAACACGTGAAAGTGAAGAGTGAAAGTGAAGTCGCTCAGTCGTGCCTGACTCTTAGCAACCCCACGGACTGCAGCCTACCAGGCTCCTCTGTCCAAGGGATTTTCCAGGCAAAAGTACTGGAGTGGGGGGCCACTGCCTTCTCCGGACATCTGGGTTACTTCCACTCTTTTTAGCTAGTATAAATAAATCTGTTATGAACATGTGCAGATAAGTTCTTGTGAAATATATGCTTTTAATTATCTTAATTACAAATTTAGAATTTTGGGGTCATATAGTAACTTTATGGTCACATGGTTTAACATATTGAAGAACTGCCAGATTGTTTTTCAAACTGGCTCACCATTTTACAATCCCACCAACAATGTATGAGGGATCTGATTTCTCTAACGACCTCACCAACGCATATCTTTCTATTTATTACAAACACGTTAGTTGTAATAGTTGCGGATTGAGATCTCCTAGTTTTGACTTGTATTTCTCTAATGACTAATGATGTTGAGCATCTTTTCATGTGCCTATATTCCACTTGTGTATTTTTTATTCAAAAATGTTTATTCAGATCTTTGGTCCATTTTAATTACATCAATTATCTTTGAAGGATATTTTTAAATACAAAAAACATATATTTACCCACATATTTAATAGCTTTTCCATGATCATCATTCTTTTGTGTAGGTCCAGATTTGTACTTGGTACCATGTTTTCCTTCTGCCAAGGACCTCCATTAACATTTGATGGTACTAGTCATTTGATGTTACTGAATTACTTCAGCTTTTATATAGTTGATATTATCAAAGTTCAACTCAACTTTCTTCCAACTTTCATTATTTCAGATGAGAAATGTGCTGTCATTGCTATATTTAATCCTCTAAATGCAAGGTGTCTTTTTAAAAAATTTATCTTTATCACCAGTTCTTAGCAATTTTATTATGCTGTGTCTCTGTTTGATTTTCCTCATGTTTCCTCTGTTTGGGGTTCATTTTGTCCCTTAACATCTACATGTTTTATATTTTTCATATATTTGGAAATTTTTCAATAATTATTTCTTCAAATATCGTTTTCTGCCACCAAACTTCTCTCATTCTGGGACTTCAGTGACTAATATCTGAGGTCTCCTAATATTGTCCCATAGCTCTCATAGCTGTGTTCATTGGTTTTTTTCAGTCTTTTCTTTTTTTCTGTTTTATTTTTAGTAGTTTCTATTCTTATGCTTTAAGTGTACATATCTTTATTTCTGTGGAGTCAAATCTGTTATTAAGCCCACTTGGCATATTTCCATCTCTAAAAGTTCAGTTTGGATCTTCACTTTATTCATTTCTCTGTCTTCTTGAACTATGGAATATATTGAAAACAGTTAATTTAATGTTGTCATCTAATTATATCCTATGTATCATTTTGGATTTGTTACTATTTTCTCCTGCTTACAGGTCATACTTTCCTACTTCTGTGTATGTCTCACAATTTTCATTGGATGCCAGACACTGAATTTTATGTTGGTTGCTAACCTTCACCATACGCCTTAAAATGTTTTGAGGCTTTATTCTGGGGTTGTGGGATGCAGTTAAGTTACTCTAATACAGTTTGGCACTTGTGAGGATGTTTTTAAGCTTTTTTGCAATGGTTCCTGAATGGCCTTTACTCTAGAGTTAATTTGACTCCATTGAGTACTAAGGCAGTACTCTTCCAAGAAATAGCCAACGTCCCATATTAAGGAGATCATTTTACCCGGGTAAAACATAAAGTAGGCCAGGCCCAAGGAAAGCTTCAGAGATTTCTTTCCATGTTCCATTCCTGTGGCTTATTCTGCTCTGCTTTTCAACTGCGTAAAGCATGCATTTTAGTAGATATAGTAGCTTACTCACATGCGTGCACTGATCAGTACTCAGCCAAAAATTCAAGATGAACTCACTATAGATCCCCAGAGCATTTTTCTTTTTGCTTCTTTGCAGCTCTCTCCTTCCAACATACTGTCGCACAAATGTGAGCAAATCCTAGCCAGTAAAGCCTCCCTAAATTGTGATTTATCAACTCAGTGACACCATCAGGATAAGTTTAGGTTTCTCCGCCCTGTGAGGCCTGGAGCCTCTTCACAGGCAGTAAGCTGTTGTGCAAGATTATAATTTTATGTATTTTCTCTGAATTTTCAGTTCAGTTCAGTTCAGTTCAGTTGCTCAGTCATGTCCGACTCTTTGCGACCCCATGAATCACAGCACGCCAGGCCTCCCTGTCTATCACCATCTCCCAGAGTTCACTCAGACTCACGTCCATCGAGTCAGTGATGCCATCCAGCCATCTCATCCTGGGTCGTCCCCTTCTCCTCCTGTCCCCAATCCCTCCCAGCATCAGAGTCTTTTCCAATGAGTCAACTCTTTGCATGAGGTGGCCAGAGTACTGGCGTTTCTGCTTCAGCATCACTCCTTCCAAAGATATCCCAGGGTTGATCTCCTTCAGAATGGACTGGTTGGATCTCCTTGCAGTCCAAGGGACTCTCAAGAGTCTTCTCCAACACTACAGTTCAAAAGCATCAATTCCTCAGCGCTCAGCCTTCTTCACAGTCCAACTCTCACATCCATACATGACCACTGGAAAAACTATAGCCTTGACTAGATGGACCTTAGTCAGCAAAGTAATGTCCCATGATGGTGTGATCACTAATCTAGAGTCAGACATCCTGGAATGGGAAGTCAGGTGGGCCTTGGAAAGCATCATTACGAACAAAGCCAGTGGAGGTGATGGTATTCCAGTTGAGCTGTTTCAAATCCTGAAAGATGATGCTGTGAAAGGGCTGCACTCAATATGCCAGCACATTTGGAAAACTCAGCAGTAGCCACAGGACTGGAAAAGGTCAGTTTTTAATCCAATCCCAAAGAAAGGCAATACCAAAGAATGCTCAAACTACCACACAATTGCACTCATCTCACATGCTAGTAAAGTAATGCTCAAAATTCTCCAAGCCAGGCTTCAGCAATACGTGAACCATAAACTCCCTGATGTTCAAGCTGGTTTTAGAAAAGGCAGAGGAACCAGAGATCAAATTGCCAACATCCGCTGGATCATTGAAAAAGCAAGAGAGTTCCAGAAAAACATCTATTTCTGCTTTATTGACTATGCCAAAGCCTTTGACTGTGTGGATCACAATAAACTGTGGAACATTCTGAAAGAGATGGGAATACAGACCACCTGACCTGCCTCTTGAGAAATCTGTATGCAGGTCAGGAAGCAACAGTAAAAACTGGACATGGAACAACAGACCAGTTCCAAATAGAAAAAGGAGTACGTCAAGGCTGTATATTGTCACCCTGCTTATTTAACTTCTATGCAGAGTACATCATGAGAAACGCTGGACTGGAAGAAACACAAGCTGGAATCAAGATTGCCGGGAGAAATATCAATCACCTCAGATATGCAGATGACACCACCCTTATGGCAGAAAGTGAAGAGGAGCTAAAAAGCCTCTTGATGAAGGTGAAAGAGGAGAGTGAAAAAGCTGGCCTAAAGCTCAACATTCAGAAAATGAAGATCATGGCATCCGGTCCCATCACTTCATGGGAAATAGATGTGGAAACAGTGTCAGACTTTATTTTGGGGGGCTCCAAAATCACTGCAGATGGTGACTGTAGCCATGAAAGTAAAAGACGCTTACTTTTTGGAAGAAAAGTTATGACCAACCTAGATAGCAGATGAAAAATTCATTAACTGTTATTCCATATTTTGGCTGGGTATGGAAGTCCTATACACTTTTAGGACTATAAACATTCACTTATTTACCAATCTTCTGCCACAAAACTAAGGACTTTGAGTATTGTCATACTTCCTCAAGTTCTGGAATGTTTGTCTTTCTTATACTCATAACGCATCATCTTTGAGTTCTCCTTTACTTTCTTTGAAGCCATTGAGCACATTTAAAACATTTAAGAAATACTTGCAAAGCAATGAGGAAAAATTTATTTAGGTAACTGCCTACACACACACACACACACACACACACAATCTCTTACCGTACTGCATTCATATCTAGGTGGACAGGGATTTCTTTCACTACTTTTCTTTATCCAATATTTCTAAATACTCAACTTCTTCATAAAAATAAGAAATATTTTTCTTCCTTTTCAGTTTTCATTGGCTTACATAATTATAATAAAAATCGTAACTGGAATAAACAAGTTTGGGAATAAACTCAGCTACAGGGAAAAAGACATTGCCCACTAGAGAATGCCCTATGCTAGCCATAATGTTCAGTGTGAATCAGACATTCAATAAATTGGTAAGAAACCACTTTGAAGTTTGTTAATAGTGCTTCTACTATATAACTAAGTTGTATCAGATAATTTAATACCTAAGAACTATAGGCTTTTATTAAATATTTTAGGAAATAATGCATTGATCAAAGGAAGCAAGTCTCATATAAAATGGCAATTACTTAGATGAGTGTAGAAACCAAAATGAAGATTGTGCCGAGGAATCCTACCACCTTTCCTTGTAACAGTAGTCATGTGAAACTTAAAAATACAGGCTCTGAAAGGGGTTCTGAAAAAGATAAAGAAAGCAGCTCGTGTGAAGGGAAGAGGAGCAGGCCAGGTGGATGCGGTGGCACAGACCAGTCTCAGCAACGCTGATAATGTGGCGAACAGCCCAAAAGCCCAGCATAGAGGGCAGGGATGCACACCAGCAAGTCAGTTCTTTCCAGGCCAGAAAATGCAGTACATATTTTCTATATAACTTTAAAATGAAGAATCAGCTGGAGAACCCATTAACATTCAGTACCTTAAATTGGCTTAGACACTACAATCCCTAAATTACCCTTCAATAAACTATAGAATTAATTTACTAAAAACCACTTCAGATAGAAAAAAAATGAAAATCTTCCTACATGCTCAACTTACTTCCTAGAAAAAACTGATCATGTTCAAAACACTAACATAGAGCATTATAAAGAATGGTCTGGTCTAAACACTTAAAAAAAATCTAGCTACACTGTAATAAAAGTTGTACATTATGATACCACCTGATGCAAAGAACCAACTCACTGGAAAAGACCCTGATGCTGGGAAAGATTGAAGGTGGGAGGAGAAGGGGACGAGAGGATGAGATGGTTGGATGGCATCACTGATTCAATGGACGTGAGTTTGAGTAAACTCCAGGAATTACTGATGGACAGGGAGGTCTGGTGTGCTGCAGTCCATGGGGTCACAGAGTCAGACATGACTGAGAGACTGAACTGAACTGAATATGAGTTATGACAATACATATCAGAATCTCTGAGAATCTAGCCTAATTCTAGGTTACAGAAAGTCTCACTAAAGAATCGACACTTTAAGTTATTACCTTCAGAATGAACAACAGTTAGATGAGAAGGGAAGAAATATTCCATGCAAAGAATAGAGGTCATATTAAAGCTGATGGGCTTCCCTGGTGGCTCAAACATTAAAAAGAATCAGCCTGCAGTGCAGAAGACCTGAGTTTGACCCCTGGGTTGGGAAGATCCCCTGGAGAAGGAAATGGCAACCCAGCCCAGTATTTTTGCCTGGAAAATCCCATGGACAGAGGAACCTAGCGGGCTACAGTCCATGGAGTCCGCACAGACTCGGACGTGATTGAGTGACTAATACTTTCATTTCAAAGCTGTGAGAAAAATAACTTCTAGTAACCTAAGAAGTTCAGAATGGATTGGAGCATAGCGGATGACTAAGGAAAAGGAAGCTACATGGATCAGCTTGAGGCTTGTAGGCCATATGAAGTAGTTTGATCTTTATCCTAAAGTCACTGAGAAATAAAAGATAATAAAGTTAATAACTTTGGAATAATATTTTGGCTTCAGAGTGGGATTCAAGGATTACACTTAGCCAGGGAGATAGATGAGTCAGAAGAATTTCAACCAGAACACCCTCAACTGGTCGCTGTTTGACTGAATCTATAGAATCTATCGTCATTCCTTCTCCTAGATACATATTTTTCACACGGCTTTAAGCACATCGCAGGCTCAGTTTTCCTCTTGCTCAATGGCCTGCCCTTTTAGTCAACGCTTTGATTCCTCACCTTCTCGATTTCTTTAGAGCTGAAGTGCTCCTGGGCACAGCGCTTGCACTTTCACTCATCCTGACCCACAGCTTTTATTTGTTTTCCAAAACAGTATTTACAGCTAAATGCTATTTATTTTGTGTACTACCTGCCTTCCCCTTCCCCACAAAAAATGTGATCTCCATTCAATGTTTATCTGTTTTGGTTAATTGTGTGATCTCCTCAGTACCCAGAGTACTCAGTACCCTCAGTACCTACTCTGCATGGCTCAGAGTAGGCAGTCAAAAATATGCTTTTTTAAAATTAGGGACTATTGAATGAATGAATGAATAAACAAACAAAAGAAGCTTGAGACTACCATGGACTCAGCATGGATAAAGAGGATTAGGGGACCAGTGTGTAGGACACCACAAAGAATGGCAAGCTATACAAACTGAGGGAGAGAAAAACCTCAAGCTCAGCTCCTACATAGCTAGTCTGAGTGACTACACAGATTACAGATGTACAGGAAAACATTTCCAAGAGAACGTAAAGATGGTCCATCAGTTCAGTTTTGCATAAACACTATGAGATGCCTAATGCAATACCCAAGTGAAGATGTCCAGTTCAGAGCACAGGGAGATAAGGGCACAGATTAGGATTTAGATCAAATAGCATAGAGATCGGAGAAGGCAATGGCACCCCACTCCAGTACTCTTGCCTGGAAAATCCCATGGATGGAGGAGCCTGGTAGGCTGCAGTCCATAGGGTCGCTAAGAGTCGGACACGACTGAGCGACTTCAATTTCACTTTTCACTTTCATGGATTGGAGAAGGAAATGGCAAGCCACTCCAGTGTTCTTGGCTGGAGAACCCCAGGGACGGGGGAGCCTGATGGGCTGCTGTCTCTGGGGTCACACAGAGTCGGATACGACTGAAGCGACTTAGCAGCAGCAGCAGCACAGAGATAGTATCAGAAGCTATGGGAGTGCCATCAGTTACCAAGCGAAAACGAACAGAGAAAAACAGGGGATCTAGAACTGGGTTCTGACAAACCTCACATTAAGGGATGGGTAAAAGTACAAGAAGTCACAAAGGAGATGGAGAACAAATGTTCAGAGATAAGAAAAACAGAAAATATCATTACATGAGGGCACAGTTGAGACAATATTTTGAAAAGAAAGAAGTCATTTTATCTCCCATATATTATTTACATACACATTACATATTATCTTAAAACCTATGGTGCCAGTGATGACTGTTTGGGTGGCTGCAGCAATAACACAGTATCAAAACATATTAACAAATCACAGTTTTTTGCAAAGCATAAGTACCCCTCATTCCCACTTCCAGTGGCTACCATACACAGCCTTTACCATCACAGTCAGATGAAATAACTTACAAGGTATAAAGGGTCAGAGTGGATAAAAAATAGACAGTGATTTCCAGTCACACTTAACAGAGACTAACACACTTAACAGCCTACTAACAAGAGCGGTTAGGTCCTATGTATGGATGACATTTGTATATAAAAACTGGTCCGGAGATAACATTTAATAATAAGAGCAAAATCATAGCCTGATTTTTAAAAGCAAAAAAATAATGCATTTGGGGAATACACAAAGAGTACTTTTACTTTAAAATTCACCACAAAATATATGCAAATGGAGCCTACTTGTACTCTAATAAGACACTTAACTTTAACAGCCTATCTCAAATCTCTGAGCGTGGAGGAGTGGACACCCACTTTAGCAGGTTGAGGCCTTGTGTCTCCAGTCTGTTGCTCTAGGCAGCACACATATGGATTCCTGACAGGAGGAAATAACAGCATTCTTAACAAATGCTTGCTGAGAAGCGGCAAGTTACCTGTCATGCAGGGCTATGATGCCTAACAGAGAATACCATCACAGCTCAGGCTGAGTTTTTTTCAGAAATCTTACCTAAGAACTAACTGCCTACTTTAGTTGAAAATTATTCTCATTAAGTGTGTAAACACTGAGTGAAAAAAAATGTTTTATTGACTGAGATCATATCTTCATTTAAACAATCCATGTGTGTTTATGTACCTGTTAATTCCAGTCTCAGGACAAACCATCACCTTATTTTTAACCAATTCACACCGCTGTCTACTCTTACAGGTTATTAAACACAGAACTAATCCCCATCTGACCTTAGTTATTAAATGTTCTAGCTTTTTACATCAGCGTTAGTATATTTATTCTATTTGTTTTTCTATCCAGCTAATGAAGTTCATCAGGAAAAATTACATATCATCCTCCCATTCTACAGGCCAAATACAATGCAGCAGTATTTCAACATTATTTAAAGAAAGTTATTATTTTTTTAATATTACAAACGCCTTTTTGTTGATATCTATCAGAAAAGAGTCAATCAGCATTTGCCTTCATGTGGGAAGGACCCCATGTTTCTTATTTATCCACAAGAGTATCTGAATTCACCAGTTTACGCTCATTAACAATTTCCTTGGCAATTTTAACAAAGTTCCGAGGGCCTGCTCATGTTAAAGTTTTGATGAGTAACTTAGAGAGGAGCCACTGATGATATTCCACAGGCAGCCAGGAAGGCATTGCTGCCATTGCCTATCTCAGAAACCAAAAGAAAAGCTCAACACTTAGTTCAGTTCAGTTCAGCCGCTTCATCGTGTCCGACTCTTTGCGACCCCATCAATCGCAGCACGCCAGGCCTCCCTGTCCATCACCAATTCCCGGAGTTCACCCAAACTCTCCATCAAGTCAGTGATGCCATCCAGCCATCTCATCTTCTGTCGTCCCCTTCTCCTCCTGCCCCCAATCCCTCCCACCATCAGGGTCTTTTCAAATAAGTCAACTCTTCCCATGAGGTGGCCAAAGTACTGGAGTTTCAGCTTTAGCATCAGTCCTTCCAAAGAATACCCAGGACTGATCTCCTTCAGAATGGACTGGTTGGATCTCCTTGCAGTCCGAGGGACTCTCAAGAATCTTCTCCAACATCACAGTTCAAAAGCATCAATTCTTCGGCGCTCAGCTTTCTTCATAGTCCAATTCTCATATCCATACATGACCACTGGAAAAACCATAGCCTTGCCTAGACGGACCTTTGTTGGCAAAGTAATGTCTCTGCTTTTCAATATGCTATCTAGGTTGGTCATAACTTTCCTTCCAAGGAGTAAGCGTCTTTTAATTTCATGGCCATAATCACCATCTGCAGTGATTTTGGAGCCCAAAAAAATAAAGTCTGACACTGTTTCCACTGTTTCCCATCTATTTCCCATGAAGTGATGGGACCAGACGTCATGATCTTCGTTTTCTGAATGTTGAGCTTTAAGCCAACTGTTTCACTCTCCTCTTTCACTTTCATCAAGAGGCTTTTTAGTTCCTCTTCACTTTCTTCCATAAGGGTGGTGTCATCTGCATATCTGAGGTTATTGATATTTCTCCTGGCAATCTTGATTCCAGCTTGTGTTTCTTCCAGTCCAGCGTTTCTCATGATGTACTCTGCATATAAGTTAAACAAGTAGGGTGACAATATACAGCCTTGACATACTCCTTTTCCTATTTGGAACCAGTCTGCTGTTCCATGTCCAGTTCTCACTGTTGCTTCCTGATCTGCATATAGGTGTCTCAAGAGGCAGGTCAGGTGGTCTGTATTTCCATCTCTTTCAGAATTTTCCACAGTTTATTGTGATCCACACTGTCAAAGGCTTACCTCAGAAACCAAAAGAGAAGCTCAACACTTAGTTAGGTTGGTGTGATTATAGATAGGATATATTCTACAAGTGAGGATACCACTAGCTTCTGTCCATAAAGCTTCTGAAAGAAGGCCATATTTAAATGAAGGCCTGAACCACAGCAGGCTGTGTATGAATTACAAAAGACCATAGTAGCCCAATCAATACATCTGAAATTCTTATGATCCACCCTTATATATAATTCTGGAAGTTTTTATAACTTGAACTCACTCCTCCAGATTGGAACTTATGGCAAAAGTCTACGAGGGCTGTCCAACAGGGATTGCTGAGTTTCAGACAAAAAATGTCCAGATGCAACAACCCAGCACCTTCTGCTTGAAAGACGCTGGCTCGTTTCCAGGCATCACCTGAAAGTGCCTCCATAACTGAAGGCAATGATCTTGAGATCTGAGCTACCCATAATGTTCTGTGTAATGTCACAGAAAGAGCCTAATAAGGAAGAGAGCACAAAGGAAAATTTCACAGTAAAGATGGAAATGGTTGATACAGGAGCATCTACCAGAGGAAAACAAGAAATGTACCTGCTCATATGAGGAGACTGCCTCTTTCCCATTAGGACCGATTCTGCAGCCACCTGGAGAACTACTGAATCCCAGTGTCACCTTAGGAGCGCCTTGTGAGTGGTCCCTACTTGACAAACAAAAAGCGTCCTGGTTTACAGATGTCACTTCCAAGGTGATGGACGGCACCCCTGTGTGGCAAGCTTCCACACTGTGATCAACTGATGGAAGAAACTTTGACTGAAGATTAGAATAAATCAGCTCAGTGGGCAGAAGTGCAACCTTTCAGTGACAAAGGAATTAGACAACAACGTGGGTCCTACAGTTTGTGTGACTCACGGGTGCTGGTGAATGGCTTGGTCATATGGTCAGGTAGATGGACTGCAGAAAAGTGAACCAGGAAGGTACTTCAGAAATGCGGACTGGAGCCTAGGGCAAACGCCCATGAGTGCTGCCCATGAATATAACTCCATGGGAATTTAAAGGACTCATTAAAGTAAGATATGCTGATTCCTATCAAAATAGTCATAAGGTAACTCTAACCAGCAAGTGGATACCTTACTGTGCTCACTTGACGTTGCCACTTTAGCTTAATAGATACATGGACAAGGTGGAGCTGCACCCATGCAACAGTGGCTGATCATCAGCTTATTCCTCTTGTGCCCTCAGAGGCACAAAATGGCAAGGACTATACTATCCACCTGTGAGAAAACAGACAGCAAAAGCCATGAGACTGACTGCCTACAGCGAAGGCCCCACACGCAGCTGGCAAGTGAACTATACTGGACCACTGCCCACAGCCCCACGGGACTCTAATGGACATGACAGGCATAGGCACTTAGGGCTAAGTTTTGCACACATGGAGGTAGATGTAAACACTCAAAACACAATAAAAGCACTGGAGCAAAAAACACAGTACCAACTTGGAGAAGGCATTCAGGTAAAAAAGCTATGTTTTATGGTACATAGGGTCCAGCCATGGGTGAAGAAGTATCACCTCAAATGCACATATGTTGGTTATCAAGCTCAGTGTAGTGGTTTACAGAAAGCTGCAATAGGCAACTGAACATTTGTTACCAAAAATGGGCAGAAATAAAGTCAAGAAGGGCTAGCTTGTAGACCTACACAAGTGTATGCTCACGCTCAACCAAAAGGGAGCCAGTCCGCAAAAGACCCAGGAGAGGCAAGACCAAGGCAGCCACAGGAGGGTCCCCACAAAACAGAATTCTCTGTATTTGCAAGGGATCTGAGGAAAACGGGGCTGGGGCGGATGCTGGTGTGACAATACAATTCTTCTTTTGTGTTTTACAGCAATAAATATCTGAAGAGGTTAAGCTCTATGTTTGCCAAGACAGTCTCTGTTTTGGAACCTGGCATGGTCTAACCTGCTGCTGCTAAGTTGCTCAGTCGTATCCAACTCTGTGCGACCCCATAGATGGCAGCCGACCAGGCTCCCCCGTCCCTGGGATTCTCCAGGCAAGAACACTGGAGTGGGTTGCCACTTCTTCCTCCAATGCATGAAACTGAAAAATGAAAGTGAAGTCGCTCAGTCATGTCCGACTCTTAGCGACCCCATGGACTGCAGCCTACCAGGCTCCTCTGCCCATGGGATTTTCCAGGCAAGAGTACTGGAGTGGGGTGCCATCGCCTTCTCCAGTCTAACCTGAGTAACATCAAATTGCAGATATTTTGGTCCTTCACTGTGGTGCTGAAAAGGACCAACTGCTGATGAATGAATCTTACTCTAGTAATAGACCAATATCTTTTGATTCTTATGTTTCAGGTTACATCTTCTACAAAAGATATCTTTGGGAAGGAATTTCTCTTCCCTGCTGGGCCATCAAATCATGCAGTATATAACTTGTAGCAGGCTGGTCACTGTGAAACTGTAAACCTTATGACTGAAAGCTTAGAAAAGTTCCTGTCTATAATGGAAAAGGAAAAGAAAAAAACAGCTGCTGCATGCTTATTATGCCACAGTACAAATATATATCCCGCCTATTTCTGTGAATGGAAAGAATTAAACAACACAGAAAGAAATTGAGGGGTTCTGGTGAAGAAAAGGCAGTAGGCATCACATCATGGGCTTGAATTTCTACAGAAAATGACTCCACCCTGAGCCTAAAGGCTATGTGAGGTCTTACGGCCTATTCAGAATAAATCACAGAATAAAACTATGATTGATTATGTAGTCAATCTTTGTGATGTTCAATTTTATGGATCAATCTAGTTGGGCGATGGTGCTCAGATACATGGTCAGACATTATTCTGGCTGTTTCTGGGGGGGTATTTTTGGATGAAATTTACATATAAAGCAAGGTACTTTAAGTAAAGTAGATTGCTCTCCCTCATGAGGGTCAGCTAGTTCAATCACTCAGTCGTGTCTGACTCTTTGTGACCCCAATAACTGCAGCATGCCAGGCCTCCCTGTCCATCACCAACTCCTGGAGCTTGCTCAAACTCATGTCCATCAAGTTGGTGATACCATCCACCATCTCATCCCCTGTCATTCCCTTCTCCTGCATTCAATCTTTCCTGGCATCAGGGTCTTTTCCAATGAGTCGGTTCTTCTCATCAGGTGGCCAAAGTATTGGAGCTTCAGCTTCATAAAGGTAGGCCTCATTCAATCAGTTGAAGGGCTTCAAAGAATAAAGGCTGAACTTTCCAGAGCAAATGCTTCCCTAGTGGCTCAAACAGTAAAGGATCTGCCTGCAATGCGAGAGACATGGGTTTAATCCCGGGTTGAGAAGATCCCCCAAGCATCTTTCATTTCACTTTCTCCAGAGCAAGAGGGAATTCTGCCTGAAGACGTATTTGAAATCAAACTGGAACATCAACTCTGATCTGGTTCTTTAGACTACTGACCTCCCCATAAGATTTTGGACTTATCTAGTCTCCATAATTACATAAGCAAATTGCTTAAAATAAGTGTATTTCTCTATATATATACAACCTGTTGGGCTTCCCTAGTGGTCCATGGTAAAGAATCTGCCTGCCAATGCAGGAGACGTGGGTTCAATCCCTGGGTCAGGAAGATCCTCCAGAGAAGGAAATGGCAACCCACTCCAGTATTCTTGCCTGGGAAATCCCATGGACAGAGGAGCCTGGCAGGCTACAGTCCTGGCTAGGGTCACAAAAGAGTTGGACACGACTTAGTGCAATAACAACATAAAACCTGTTAGTTTCGTTTCTTTGGAGCACCCTGACTAGTGCACTATCTATTTAGCCTCAGGTAAGCTCCCACCACATCTAGTAAGAGGAGAAAGATATACTGAACACTAAGAGAAATAATATATTATATATGTCAGACTAGAATTATCTTAAAAGCAAATATGAACACACAAAATAGAGAGAGGTCCATTCTATCCTCTGTGGATCAGAGAAAGTTTTCTTTGAGGTTGATCTAAGCTTGAGAGATGAATAAATATTCTGCAAGCAGATGGGAGGGAGGGTGGGGAAGCTGCAGCCTGGCACCACATGCTCCCTGCCTGAGTCAAGGCCCAGAGATATACAACAGCATGGCGTATTAGGAAGCCACGAGCAGGTTTATATAGCTCGAGCATAGGGTGAGTGGGAACTGGGGCAAGAGGGAAGGCAAGTGATGGAGCCAGAAAAAATATGAAAGGGCCAACTCATGAAAGGTCTGGTGCAACAAGGCACACAGCTTAAAATTCATCTCGCAGGGAAACACAACAAGGTTCCAAAAACAGGCAAACACGATCACAGTGGCAGCTTCAAAAGATATTAATATCTCTGGTAGCAGTGTTGAGAACAGGTTCAAAGACCTGAACCTGTTCAGGAGGGCAGAGCAGGCAGGGAGCGACCACCCTGCAGCTAACAGTTTGATCGGGTCACCATAACAAAGCACCGTAGATTAGCTGGCTCAAACGACCGAAATCCATTTCTCACGGTTCTGAAGGCTGAGAAGTACCAGATATAGGTGCTTGGCTGATTAGGTTCCTGGCGAGAGGGCTCCTTCTGGCTGGTAGACAGTTGCTTTCTTGCTCTATCCTCACATGGCCTTTCCTCGGTGCATACACGGAGGAGAGGGGGAGAAACAGAGAAGGGGCAGGAGTGGAGAGACAGAGAGAGAGAAATCTAAAGCGACCAATCCTATCTGACTAGGACCCCATCTCTATGACCACATTTAACCTAAGTTACTTTCTAACAGCCCCATCTATAAATACAATCACCCAAGGGGTTAGAGCTTTGACATATGAATACTGATGGGGGGATGCATTTCAGCTGAACTGCAGAGTTATAGTTTTAAGAGATGATACAGACCTAAGCTCAACCAACAGCAGGAGCGATGGAGGAAGATGAGATGCAAAAAGGTAAAATAACAAGACCTGGCCACACATTAAAACCAAGAGTGAAAGGACTACGAAGCTTCTAACATAACTAACTGGCTGAATGGTGGTGCTGTCTATTTAAAATAGGAAAGCACGTTACTGGCCTCGCAGAACCTCAGGGCCTTCAGGCTTAGAAAATGCAGGTCCAGTGAAGAGTGGAAGTGCGTAGTCAGACTGAAAACAGGAATTATTGAAGATCTATTCATTCTTCTAATGCTATTCATTCTTCTAAATGCTGTTAGCAGTCATCCAATCAAGAAGGAAGATGCAAAGATGTTTATTGTACCATTTGTCAACATTTCTGTGTGTTTGAGAAGTTTCACAATTTGAATATTGGGGGAAAGGAAGCTGGTGATAGAAATCTGAATACGCTCCACGTTTGTGAGTGAGGCTTGCTCCCTGGCAGGGAGTCAGTCGTCACTGACAGGTCTGAGATTTGCTTTTGCTCTAGTTACAAACTAATCAGCTAGCCTGTTACTGTTTCGTGGGTGCTAATGCAAGACACAAAACTTCTGGGTCACAGACCAAGGGCTTTACTCCTCACAGAACAGCCATCAGCATATTTGCACTGGTTTCCTGGACCCCAAGTCCATGGAGCACAACATGACGTGACCCTAGATGGATGCTGCACACACAGCTGTTCAGGCTGAAGCTGCGAAATACCGAGCTTGGGGAGCTTACCATTTGACAGCACGCTGTAAGCAAGCCTGTTCTTTGTCCCAGAGAAAGACCTATCTTCATACTTCAATATTGTTTCTTGCAAACACAACTCTTGAGAAATGGCCCAGGTGAAAAAGCAGGCAGGGCCTTGTATTCTTGGCATATCCAAGATGACATACAGGAGTATGAGAGATTCACAGAAACTGTCACAATGCTCCGCCACTCAGTTCACTGCCTCTGTGACACCAAACGCATTTATGCCCCAGGCAAAATACTAAGTAAGGTACTTCTAAAAAATGGAATAAACTATTGGGAGACAACTCAAGTCCTAGAATGGCTGTTGTTACACCAGAAAAAAAGTACTCCAAATTCTAGGATTTGATGGGTCCCAAGTAAAACGGTGGGCTTTCCAAGTGGCCCTAGTGGTAAAAAAAAGCCGCCTGCCAAAGCAAGAGACTAAGAGACGCAGGTTTGATCCCTGGGTTGGGAAGATCCCCTGAAGGAGGGCATGGCAACCCACTGCAGTATTCCTGTCTGGAGTGTCCCAGGACAGAGGAGCCTGGCCTGCTGTAGTCCATGGGGTTACAAACAGTAGGACATGACTGAAGCAACTTAGCACAGCACACAACAAAGAAAATGGTATAGTCCAAGAGCCCCGAAGTATGCCTGCCAGGGAGCAAGCCTCACTCACAAACATGAAGCGTACTCAGGTTCCTAGCACCAGCTTCCTTTCCCCCAATATTCAACTTGTGAAACTTTTCAAACACACAGAAATGTTGAAAATAGTACAATAAGCATCTTTACATCTTCCACTTTGACTGGACAATAGCATTTTGCCATACATACTTTCTTTTTATTTCCCTGGGTTTTCCTCTTCTTTAGGACACATTTTAAAATAGCTTTCAGGCACCATGACTTTCTCCCTAAATATTTCGCTAGCATCACCTAAGAATAAGGACATTTTCCTATATAACCACAATATGCAATATTTCATACTGGAAAAACAAGAACAATTCTTCCTCGTTGTCCCTAAAGAGTATAGAGGTTGTTTCACCTTATTATTTTTTTAACCAAAGTCCCATCAGTGTTCATATATGCAAGCTTGTTGCTGTCTCCTTGTTTATTTTCATCTACAACAGTTTCTTTACCCTCAACACACAAATCTTTTCAGAATTTTTAATGGTATTGTCTTCTACATGTCCCTTGTATTGGATTGTGTCCTTGTGGTATCATTTGCTCTTCCCTCTATTCCTGTATTTCACGAAAACGGAATACAGCTCTAAAGGGCTGATTAGCCTCAGAGTCAGCGTATGTAGCAAGATATAGCCACAGTTAATGCTGTGTACTTCAAACAGCATCCTATCAGAAGATACAGAATGTCAAGTTATTCTACCACTAGTGATACTAACTGTGTTCATCAGGTACTATGCTGACAGCTAAATCTCTGTTTTAAGGTATGTATTTTTCCCCTTACAATTGCAAGAAATCTCTGAGTTGATACTCTGGGAAAAGTGCAAATATTCTGTGCAAACATACTGTGCAAATATTCCCTCACATCCTTCATGAAATCAGTCATTTCAAGAAGGGGTAGTATGGCAGTTTTCCTCTACTAAATTAACAACCACATACTTCATTTACCAAGTTACCACAAACTTAATAGCTTTAAACAGAGTTCAGCATCTCACAGTTTATAGATCACAAATGTGGGTTGGTTCCACTGGCGTCTCTGCTTTAGCTTTCGCAAAGCCAAAATCAAGGTGTCAGCCAGCTGGGCTCTTACCAGGAGGTTCTGGAGCAAGTCCCCTTTCAAGTTCACTCAAGTTGTTGGTCAAATCCAGTGCACTGAGTTTTCCATGCTTCTTATTAGTTTAGGGGTACCCTGAGCTCATGCAGGCCTCTCTCTGGTTCTATCTCAAAGCCAGCAATGCGTGTGAATCCTCGTGGCTGAAACCTCTCTCCCTGCCTCTTCCGCAGAATCTCTGTGATTGACTCTTTTGCCCTTTCTCTTCGGCTTTTAATTGCTCTTGTGATTGTACAGAATTCACCCAGATATTCCAGGACAACCTCCCTATCTTAAGATCAGTTGACTAGTAACCTTAATTGTATCTGCTGTATAAGTCCCTTCACAGTAGATCCCAGATTAGTGGTTGACTGAATAAGCAGGAAATGGGACTCTTGAGGGAACATCTTTAGAATGATAGTGATTTTCTAATTATATCTTTTTTTTTTTTTTTTTACTGTTAGTAGCCAGTATTCTTGGTAAAGTAAAACATTCCTTCTTCAACTGCAAATGAACTACGGTTTCTCATAAAATGTCGAGCTACTTACTTCTTTCCCTTTGATTACCAATTTTCAGATAATTTTCATCTTATGACAGCAAATTAGCTATATTATAAAAATGCTATGGAATCATGACTTTTAATTAAGTATTTATAATCAATAGAAGCCTTATTCTGTTTTACCCTCAAATTGTCCCAATTTTGGCCAAAGGAAATCCTCTCAAGTTGGGTTTCTTTGTCCTATTCACATACTGCCATTAAACTGAGGGTTTACTTTCCAAAAAAGCCAATGTCCTGGGTTCATCTTATAGTTTCTCTACCACAGAGATAGTGCTGAGCCAAAACTAGGACCCAGATTTCCTGACAGCCAGGCCCTTGTTTCTGTCACAATATGAGATGTGGGAATTTCACATTATATGAAGGTATTAGTCACACACAATCACTGGCATCACTGACTCAATGGACATGAGTTTGAGCAAACTCCAGGAGACGCTGAAGGACAGGGAAGCCTGGTGTGCTACTGTTCATGGGCTCACGAGGAGTCAGACACGACTGAGTGACTCAACAACAACAAATCACATTATATTCAAATATTTGACTATTAACATAATAACTTATATTATTCTTCTTTAAGTTGTTCCTATTTCAAACACCTGAATATGGCCATTGGAAAAATCCAATTTTTATAGCTGCATAAATTCCATCTTTTTAGCAGTAGTACTTTTCAATAACACTGCACTCTTTTACAAGACGTGTTACTAATTTAGGTCTGGGAGGAGGGGGTGAAATTATGCCTTTACTTTCTTTTTTTTTTGTAAGTGTGGTCCTAGCCATGAATAAAAAGCCAAGCTTTTAAGACTGTTCAATCAATACTATCCTCTTACTAAGTACACTAACAATTTATTAACTTTTAAAGAAGTAAACAAATATCAAAGGAAGTACAAAGACCCAATTTAGGCAAAACATTCAAATCTTTCATTAGAATTTCTTCTGGATTACAAATTCTCCATTTAATAATAAATCAGTATTGACATGAAAGAGATAGTTGAGAAAATTTGACAAGTTACATGCTGGGTTTTTCCATTCTATTTATTACTTAAATGATAGCCTTTTTAATCTTTCAAAGGAAACGTTATTCCTTGGCATAATATTCGTCTCTGACATATATGCATGAAAACTTCTGAAAATCACCCTTTCTCACCACTCTCCCACTTCTTTAAACTGAAAGTATCTTTCTAAATTTAGACAAATTAACCAAACTTATTAAAAGGTATATGTTTTTATCAAGTTATATGTAGACAATAAAAATATATATATACATATTAGCAAAAGCATTTGTTTAACTGTAAAAATGTAACTGTGAGTATAAAAGAGTACTCTTTTGTGTAGTTATGACACTGCATTCTAAAAAGAAAATGACATCTCAGTTTATTTTACTTACACAGTTAGTTTAATTTACATAGAAATGATAGAGCATTTCAGGAGCAAGTCTTAAAAACAATTTCCGCTGAATGACTGCTATAATAATCTCCTTAAGAGAGAAATAAACATAAACTAAAACGGCAGTTGTGAAACATATATAGTACCTCTCAGCTGAAGACAAAACTCAATATTCTGTAGGAAAACACTTAAGAAAACAGAAGGGGCTTTGGTTTAGATTGTTGGCTGAAGTCAAAACTGTCTCCTTAAAACTTAAAATTTAAGCATCGCTATTGCTATTGCTAAGTCACTTCAGTCGTGTCCCAAAAGTTTATTTATTAAGGCAGGCTCTCAGGCAATAAACTCAAATTTCTGAATTCTGCCCTATCCATCACAGAGGAGAAAAGTTTTTTCTGTGCTTTTACATGGAGGACACTGGTGAGAGACTTTTCACAGGTTCTCGCTTAACAAAACTAGAGATCTTATTGGTAATAAGAAGCATTGAACTATTTTCAGAATTTAAACACCACGTTTATATGTTTTCTGGGAACTCTAGATAGTTATACGAGAACTTGCATTTTCAGAATTATGGTGACATGTCTTGAGACTGACTACGAGGCTCATAGTCAAAATTTCTGTGACTCTCCATTTGCATGAAAGTGAAGTGAAAGTGTCAGTCACTCGGTTGCGTCGGTCTGTTTGCAACACCATGGACTGTAGCCCACCATGTTCCTCTGTCCACGGAATTCTCCAGGCAAGAATACTGGAGTGGGTTGCCATTTCCTTCTTCAGCAGATGTTCCCTAGCATGAAATTCCTTGGACATCAAACAAATCTGTCCTCTGTGCTAGAAGACACAATCTCTATCTTCTAAGTGTGCTTCCTAATCAGACATCTTAAAAAAGATGGTTCAGAACAAAAGCTGTCAACACTTTTGCTCAAAGATGTGCAGAAGAGATCCAAGAAAATCTGTATTCCAGAAAAGATAAACTTAATTTAATATATTCTTTATGCTGCTGTTTAAGCAAATAATTCACTTTGACTACTTTTATTAAGACAGCCAAAATATAAATAGAACTTTCAGCTTTTCTTTATAGAAATCAAGCAGTTGTCAGTTATCGCAGTAAACAAATGTGTTTATATGCATTTTATGAAAAACACAGACTATGACATCAAAAATCAGAGACATCACTCTGCTGACAAACGTTCATATAGTCAAAACTATGGTTTTTCCAGTAGTCATATACGGATTTGAGAGCTGGACCATAAAGGAGGCTGAGTGCCAAAGAACTGATGCTTTCAAATCGTGGTTCTGGAGAAGACCTGAGAGTCCCTTGGACTGCAAGGAAATCAAACCAGTCCATCCTAAAGGAAATCAACCCTGAATATTTACTGGAATGACTATGTTGAAGCTGAAGCTCCAATACTTTGGCCACCTGATGCAAAGAGCTGACCCACTGGAAAAGACCCTGAGAGTGGGAAAGATTGAGGGCAGGAGAATGGGGGGACATAGGATGAGATGGTTGGATGGCATCATCAACTCAATGGACATGAGTTAAGGGAGACAGTGAAGGACAGGGAAGCCTGACATGCTGCAGTCCATGGGATCGCAAAGAGTTTGAGATGACTAAGCAACTGAACAACAACAATATGACACTAATGAGTAAAACTCTGAGCTTTAACAAAACATTCACTTGAATGACAAATGACATTTTCAAAGGTTCCTACCAGTGGTAGCATTAAAGAGGCATGTAATGTTTCACAAGGCCTAATCCTTTATCAAGTCAAAGATATGTAGTTTATATCTAATTTATTAGCCAATAGCAATTTTCTTCCTATAGATAAAACACTTTTTTGTAACTTTCAGTAATAACTGATAACTGTATTTGTATATACCTAAAATGCACAATAAGATGATTTTACAATTGCCAGGAAATTTCTAAGAAAAATTGCCAAGACTAGGATAATTAACATGTCCATCATCTCACATAATTAACAACGGTAACTCTGTGCTTTTTGTTTTAGATAAGCATTTAAAAAGAGACGTATTCTTCCTGGAACAGCAGAGGACTCAACCTCCTAAAAACATTAAAAAAAAAAAATTTAGCATCAATTTGTTCCCCTTATAATGACTCGTTACAAAATATCAAGGTCATGAAAAAATCTGTGTAAAAACATAAAATTTTAAACTGAAATTAGGTTTCTAACGCTACCACTAAAAATAAAAAAAATACAAAAACCTTTTTGAATCATTTTGCAGAAAGAACACATGTACTGCTTCAACTTAAACCTTTATTCTGATTATTTAAAACTGGAATAAAAGACAAGGTTAAATCATATACACAACCATACCTCTCCTAGTGCTTCATATCTTTTCTGGTTCCATCTGTGCAAGTCTTCCCGGTAGTTAAAAACAAACGGCTCCCCAGTTTTTATGTGTCTTAACTGCCCCTCTAGAAGACAAACAAACAAGTGTATTTGTTAAAATAGTGCTATGATTCAGAGTATATTTATAACAATATGTAAAGCATCATAAATAATGTCTAATAAAAATTTAATGTCTCAGGACATTCTCATTGTTTTCATTAGATCTTTTTCTTTAAATATCCATATAGTACAAAGGTGTACATAGTATAAAAGAAGGACCCAAGCACTCAAAGGCTGTCTTCCATCTTCATTTCTCTAACCCAAAGCAAATTAACAATATTTGAAGGCCTATAACATATGAGGATTTTTGCTAGCTACACCCATGAACATGGTCCCGATTCTTAAGCTTAGAGGTTACCTGAGGAGTAAAAGCATAAATATTTAAAAGTGAAGTAACTTTTTACAAAGAATGAAGTCAACAATCTAAAAAACTGCTACAGGCAACTCACGTAAAGTCTAAAATGAGTTTAGAAAAACGAAGGATCCCTATAAGCTAGAATAGGTTCAAAGGTTTTAGTGAAATTTCTCACCTGGCTTGAAAGACAAATACGATTTCAAATGGAAATGGGAGAGAGACAGTGAACCAAAGCAGGTTTAGACTGCTAGGTAGGAGGGTAGGCATGAGCAACAGGGGGTAACCTAGCTGAAAAGGAGGCAAGCTGATCTCTAAACCCCCTCTCAGACACACCCAGGGGGGCCCACAGAGTTGCTACAAAAATAACCAGACTGTTCCAACTCCAGCACTGGGAGCCCTAGGCACACAGTGGATACAAACTAACCACAGGGGCTTCCTCAAGTAATCTTAGGCAGCTAGGAGCCTATTAAGGGTTCATAAATATTCTATATGTATATATACATCTGATTACAACAGACTGAATTATGGGAGGACACACGCAACAGGGCCTGTTGTTATTTAACTTGCAATTGCTAGTCGGCCTTGAACGTATGCCTAGTTGCCTTCCCTTTCTTGACTGGTGGTGGGTACAAGCCCTATTCTGCACAGGGCACAACCAAAAGGAGGAGATGGGAAATACAAAGGGGAAATCAAGAGGGATTGTTATGATGACTCCTTTGGGATCAGCTGGCTTCCACATTTTGAGAGTGTCTGTCTAATAAAAGATCTGTCTGCTTGAGCCAACCAGAACTGTGACTTGTCTGTTGTTTTAAACCCTTTAGTGAGTGAAGTCGCTCAGTCGTGTCCGACTCTTTGTAACCCCATGGACAGCAGCCAACCAGGCTCCTCTGTCCATGGGATTTTCCAGGCAAGAATACTGGAGTGTGTTGCCATTTCCTTCTACAGGGGATCTTCCCAACCCAGGGGTCAAACCCGGGTCTCCTGCACTGAAGGCAGACGCTTTACCATCTGAGCCACCAGGGATTTTTAGTCTGTTCCAAACTTTTGTTTTGAGGAGACGAGAACTGAGGAAGAGATATAAACCGACCTGATAAGACTGTCAAGACAAACTCACAAAGTTCAATGACTGTACTGACAATAAATAACTTTATTAATAATTTCAATGGCCCAAGCGACCAAAAGGCACAGGCAAAGCAGGGAGTGGTTTGCAACAGCCTGGCTGTGTCTTCCCAGTCTTCTCTTCTCACTGGATAGCATGCTCTGGTCCAGACCAGGTGATGTCTCTAAGTGGGGCATGTGAGTTACTGCACACATTGGTAGGCATGCTGGTTATAAACACTTCTACTTTATGTGCCAGAGAGTTGTACTGCTCATGTGATATTTTTTCAAAGAAACATGCAATTACATATCTGCAGATTATAGGTTTAACTGTAAGCAATGGCAAACCAGTTAACTTGTTCAAAATACTTCATGGAGAAGGATTCTCCCCATGGCAGACCAAGCCACCTGTCTTGTCTCCCCGGAAGCATTCTCCTGGTATTCAGGAGAGAAAAACAGCACATCAAGAGCTTTAACAACTTCCCTCCCCTCTACTCAATGAAAATATAATTTTGAAAAAATAAAAACAAAAAAAACAGATGGCAAGTTCAAATAATGGTGAACAACCCAGTTTAACAGAAACAAAGAGAGTACTGAGACGAACTGAATAATCCAACAGTGGAGAACACATGAAATCAAATAGTAGAAGCCTCAAACTTTAGCCTTTAGCCTTTATCCTAGGAGTGGCAGAAGAGGTACATGGTCAAGCTAAACTGAGTTATTAGTATTTGATTTTTACCCAATGAGGGCTTGCAAGAGTGAAGAAAGACTTGAAAGGAAAGCTATGGCACCAGAGCTAAAATCCGGGAAACATTACTACTCTAAGTAAAACTATCTCATATCATTATTTTATGAATCAATTTTACTACACATACTCAGTATTTTTAATATAAGTGCTAATTCTTATTTCTAAAGTTTTTTAATACTCAACATGAGACACAGCACTAGATCACCATAACGAAAACTCATTTATGGTCAGATGATGCCATATCAATTATCAGGTACGTCTATGTCTTTCTTTTGAGGACAGGGAAATTCCCATTTAGGATACCAATACAAGTGAATTTAAGGTATCTGCAAATCTGACATTTGTGAGTTTGACTAAAGCAACCTTACAGGCATGTGGCACATAGTAAGCTGTACTACTTCTGCAGCTAAAATTCGAAATGCATTTTCTATGGGACTGTTGTGTGAAAGGGAACTGACTTACCGAGAGAGTGAGTTTATGTAGTTAGATGTAGATATATCTGCATCTCAAAGAGAGGTTTGCTGTTTGTTTTTTTAAATTCTCTACTCATTTTGAACATAATGATTCTCATAAGTTGACAATGATTTTAATACTTTAGGAAAAATGAGCCTTGCCAAAACAGCCAACTACTAACACTAGTATTAGAAGTAAAAAGAACATAAAGAGGCAAGGAGAGTAAGCATTCTTAACCAGAAAAGATCATCTGGATCACTTACAGTTGGATTTGCAAACAGTATTTCTCAAAGGTCTGGAAAATCTCTTTAGCAACTGTCAAAGGTCTGATTTAGGACATTTTAGAGGAGATGGTGATGAACAGGAAGGCCTGGCGTGCTGCGATTCATGGGGTCGCAAAGAGTCGGACACGATTGAGCGACTGAACTGAACTGAAAATCAGTTGTAAAATCTCCGGTGTATAACCAAATGTATGTTATTTTGAAAAGCATATCCATATATTTTACCAGATTGGTGGTAGAATCTGAGACCCAAGATAAGCTATCAATGACCTACATGAATTAATAAATTGAAAATATTTAAGACACTTTCTGACAACAGTAAGAATCCAATAAAAATCAGCCATCATGGAAGACAAACTTCAAACTCAAAACAGTTTGTTGCTGAGTTATATATATATATGTGTGTGTGTGTGTTTTGGTGATAACAAAAGCGTGATTTCTCACAGTACCGCACCGAAGTACATAGGGAGTAAGAGTGAGGGTATAAGGTGAAAAGCCAAGCTGGGCCGTATACCAACTGCAACTGGAAAAAGGCTAAACAGGCACTTTAAACACAAAGAGTATTTGAAAAGGCACAGTGATTTGAAAGAACAAGGTATCAGTTTAATGCAGGTAAAAAGAATCTCTTCCCCTTTGTTACAGTTTTCTTTTTCCTTAGAGTGAATTCTGTATCTTAATTCTTCTTTACCCAACTAAGAACTTCCAGATTCTTTAGAAAAATTTAGAAGCTTCTTTTAGTCAATGAAAGTTTCAATTCAAAGCTTTCATGAAAGTTTTTGCATTATAAACCCTGAAAAAAAGTCCCTGAAGAGTCTAAGATAGGACTGCTCTCTTAGGGATTTAACAATGAAACTAGTTTCTTGGTTTCAAATCCTCACATCTTTAAAAAAAAAATACTCACCATTCACCGTGAATTCAACCTCGAACTGCATCGTGCTAAAAATGAGATCCATAAGAGTGGCATTCTCTCCTTGGAATGCAAGAATCTTTGCCCATATTGTAAGTCTACATTTATGCAAGACAATGTCCAGGATATTAAAAAAAAATACTTGATAGGTGTGTGCAAGGGTGCTTACACATTCAGGTGTAAGTCCATGAAAGCACACGTGCATTTGCAAAGGTGTAGGTGTGTCCCAAAAGTGAGTATGTGCATGCAAGAATGTAAACATGTAAGCAAAGATGTGTGTGTGTGAACGTATCTGGTAAGAAAGTGAGAGATAAAAGTGTATTGCTTCTTTGTCTTTCATTTCCTTTAAGAAATGTTCAAGGAAGATGAAAGGTAGACTTCAAGGAAAACTGGTGTCTTCTATTCATAAAGCAAACATAGTTCTATGATTCATCTGCACCGCCAGCACATGCCCCCATCCCTGGCCTGAAAGAGGAGTCTGGTCATTGTTTCAGAGGGGCAGGAGCAATGTCAGTCTCAGAGTTCTTTAGAGTCTGTTAATTAAACTATAAAGAAATTTAAAATTTTCTTTTAAAAACAAAATATTACTACTCACACATACTTTGCCAAAAGACACCCTTTATTAAAAAGCATGCAAATTAGTATCAGAAAAGAGATCAAAGTTCCTAATATGTTCTAATACTTTCTAACATGTCTCTAATATGTTCTAATATGTTCAGTTAATATTCTAGTACACAGAGACTATCACTATAAGCTCTAACACCCATAACTGATACTGCAAAGACACGTCGATCTAAGAAGGCCTCACTGGCAGTAACTGTATGGATGCTGCAAAAAACCAGAGATTCTCCTGTGGCAATATTTACAGCTTTAAGTACATCAAGTGACAGGACATCTGAACTCTTCCTGTAACTTACTGTATAGTTCCTCTTCTGCAACCTGGCTCTGACCTGGTATTAGAAAACTGATTAGGCTTTTGCACTTTTTGTAGGTGGTATGACAACAGTCAATGTGAATAGAATAAAATAAATCCATGTAAAATTAAAAAACACACACACAATGATAACAGATCAGCAATTCAGTTGATGTAGATACAGACAGCTATAATTCAAATATTCAGCTATAATTCAAATATTCAGCTATAATTCAAATGCTACTTGGCCTGTAATAACATTATTTCTCAAGTATTACAGTATTATTAACCCAGTTTCGTGGTTCTTTGTACAAGAAACATTCTTGCAATCTATGGTACCTTATCCCAAGTCCCAAGCTTATTTTATTCAGAACTTAATGAAGTTTTACAATAAGGATGTTGCCTAAAAAATAATAATGGAATCAAGTATTATGTTTTAAAATAGTGTCACAGATAATTATTGCCAGTCACTTCATCTTTTAAATAACACATGAAATAATAGCTTCTTTCTACACTATTAATTGGGAGTTCCAGCTGGATACAAGAGAGCTGAACCCTCAAGAATGAAAATACCTAAGCTGAATTAAAATCATATTCATTGGTTTAAGTGACTTGACAAGTATGGGAAATTATTACTTGGCTCTTTTACTTGACAGAAGAATTTCATCATGACAGGATAAGATATTGTTTCTCAAAAGAAACATACAAAACTTCCTAGCTGGCAAATAAAAGTTCAGGATTGCTTATTTTCTATTAGCATTGTTAAACAGATTTTGTATATATATAGCATACACCACTTACTTTCATTAAAAGCATATTCAAATCCTTCCAGTGTATCAGGAAAATCAAGAGGTGGTTCATCTTTTTTCATTAGTTCATCCAAATCTATCCTAGATAATAAATCTAGAAAAGAAATGACATGAAATTTACTTATATTCATTTTCATAATTAATAACAAAGATGGTATCTTACATTTATTTTAATTTTTTTTCTTTTTCTATTAGTTTACTTTTTATGTGTTGCCTTAAATGGTAAGATTCTTATTAATAATTTTTTAACTTACCAAAATGCTTCATTGTGATGACATACAGTATCAATCAATATAACATAAGTACTTTCAAAACTGTAATTCTCCAAACAATCACAACTCAGATCCTATGTATCACAATGATTATGAACTTCTTTCCCTTCAGAATATACAGCTACTAATTTGTACCTTATTAACCTCCTTCTATCATTTTTTAAAATTTTCAGATATTAATATGACTTTTAAAGATCACCAAAAGTTACTAGTGCTATGAATAAGGGAACTTAAAAATCTAAATAATAGTAATATACTATCCGTCAGTTCAGTCGCTCAGTCATGTCTCTTTGTGACCCCATGGACTGCCACATGCCAGGCCTCCCTGTCCATCACCAACTCCAGGAGCCTGCTCAAACTCATGTCCATCAGGTCAGTGATGCCATCCAACCATTTCATCCTCTGTTGTCCCCTTCTCCTCCCGCCTTCAATCTTTCCCAGCATCAGGGTCTTTTCCAGTGAGTCAGTTCTTCACATCAGGTGGCCCAAGTATTGTAATTTCAGCTAGGCATCAGTCCTTCCAATGAATATTCAGGACTGATTTCCTTTAGAATGGACTGGTTGGCTCTCTTTGCAGTCCAAAGGACTCTCAAGAATCTTCAACACCACCACAGTTCAAAAGCATCCATTCTTTGGTGCTCAGCTTTCTTTATAGTCCAACTCTCACATCCATACATGACTACTAGAAATGCCACAGCTTTGACTAGACGAACCTTTGTTGGCAAAGTAATGTCTTTGCTTTTTAATATGCTGTCTAGGTTAGTCATAGGTTTTCTTCCAAGGAGCAAGCATCTTTTAATTTCATGGCTGCAGTCACCATCTGCAGTAATTTTGGAGCCCAAATAAAGTCTCTCACAGTTTCCACTGTTTCCATTATTCTACTTTTAGAGGGGAAATAACAATAGTAAAATAAAACATGCTAACTGGAGAAAACAGGCTGACACAAAACAGTTTCTATTCTTCACATCATTTGACTATACATAATAAAAGACTGTCAGCAATATTTTGCAAATAAGCATTTTATTTCTGAATCATTTTAGATACAAATAAGCTGAAAGATAGTACAGACAGGGTCTATATCCAGTTTTCCCTATTGTTAACATTCTACCTTACCATGCTACGTTTGCCTCAATGAAGAAACCAACGTTGGTACATTACTATTAACAAAGCCCAGGTATTATTCATCCGTTTTTCCGTTAATTTCCATTTTCTGTTCCAGGATTCCGCCCAGGACACTACATTGCAAACAGTCATCCCGGCTCCTCAGTCTCATCTTTTTATTTTGTGAGCATTTTCTTATTTCCTGTTACTACACGGTGTTGCAGGCATATCTTGCATTTTCCCTGCCCCAGCCTCAAATCAGTCTGTCAACAGTATGTAACAATTTCTTATAGGTTATTACTGGATGAGGCAAAAATTCTCACTATATGTCATCTTCGTGTCACATGCAAACTTGGAACAAATAAAAGATAAACTTCAAATTTATTTATCTCTCAAAAGATTTTCTTTTTTAAGTTTAGATTTTGAGATTTTTTTTTTCTCATTCAAACTCAAGTTCCTAGAGAGAAAAAACTCCTAGGACACACAGTATAGCAAACCAGCAACTCCCCACCCCCAACCCCGGCCTTTGTTTAAAACAAAAGAATCTCAGAAGTCACACTTTATTTCTGTCTCTCACTTACAGAGATATAATCAATCCACCTGTACAGATCACAAAAATATGCCAGAAGATAAAACAGTTTGTCTACCTCCAGTCTCGAGTCTCTCTTTGTGGGACACAAAGATAAGATATCAAAAAACTTGTAAAAAAAAAAAAAGAAAGTCATTGTTTAAAACTCTTTAAACTACTGCATCGGATAAACCTCAACTTACATAAAAATATACCATCTTCAACATACAAGCTAGTTTATTAAAAAAAAAATCTGCAAATTATCTAGTAAAATAAAAAATGTCACAAAGTATGCATACTGGGGCAAATGGGTACATGCTGACAAATTTCTGATTCATTAGTAAGGTTCTGAACAATGTGTAAATCTTTGCAAAATTGATTAAAATACTTTTTATCAAAAATTGGCTTGAAGATTCTCACTTTTCTCCTTCCATTGAATTAAATTCTTTTACTTCACAGTCATCTTCCACAATTCAAAACTTAGAATCCTCTTAATCAGATACACACAAAACCATCCAAAATATAAGCAGCTGTATTATGTCTAATATTCATTTTCTATCAGCTCAGATCATAAAATGCCATCTAACATCCATATATAAGATTTCACATACTATACCTCATATGACCATCACAGCCCTATAAAGCAGTAGCACGTTATCTTCACTGTCTTTGAGACAAGGAAATAAGCCCAGAGACATAAAATGGCTTGCCCAAAATTATACCTTAATAGTACTGTGGGATTAAAAAAATAAACTTATTCTCCAATATCTAAGTCAGTACTCTTTCAAAATCCCTATACTTTTATTCTATGTCCTGTATAAGCTTCAATATAGTCTAACCCCTCTCTTCATTACCTTATAAAAAGAATAAACTCTTCTGAATACAGAAATATGCTTTTGCTTTGACCAAAAAGTTCCTTTGAATGATAAAATGAATAATAAACTAAAACATGTATTCCTCAAACTCCTCCTCTGTCAGTTAGAGAACTAGATGTGGATATTTTTAATTTCACTGGCATTGAGTGTCTGTGCTCAGTCACTCAGTCACATCCAACTCTTTGCAACCCCATGGACTGTAGCCCGCCAGGCTCCTCTGTCCATGGGATCCTCCAGGCAAGAATACTTGGGTGGGTTGCCATGCCCTTCTCCAGGGGTCTTCCTGACCCAGGGATCCTTTATTGTCTGAGCCACCAGGGAAGCCCAAGAATACTGGAGTGGGTAGCCTACTCCTTCTCCAGGGGATCTTCCCATCCCAGGAATCAAACCGGGGTCTCCTGCATTACAGGCGGATTCTTTCCCAGCTGAGCTACCAGGGAAGCCGACTTGAATAGACTCAGAAAGAAACTTTCAGAAATTATTTTTCTGCTTTGTAAAAGGAAAACAAAGCTATATAACTGCATTTTGCAGAAATTGGGTTCCAAGGGCAGTAGATTAGGTAAAAATCAAGTATAATAGAACATTTCCATGCAAAATCCCTTCAATCTCCTATAAAATACAGTACAACTGAATCCTTATAACCTAAATATACATCAGATGTAACCACTGTTTTTTCTAAAACAATCTCTGGTCATTAAAGCCATTTAGCAACTAGAATTCTAAACTTCAACTAAACATATGAAGTCATTGGATAAAAATACCATTTTATACCCCCAAAGAACTGAAAACAAAGATTCATACATTTGTACACCCCTATTCACTGCAGTATTACTCACAACAGCCAAAAGGTGGAAGCAACCACAGTTTCCATAGACAAATGAATAGTGTGATAGTTAATTTTATGTGTCAACTTGACTGGGTACCCAAATATTTGGTTAAATATTATTCTGAGCATGTTTAGGAAGATATTTCTGAATGAGATTAACATTTGAATCTGCAGACTGGGTCAAGCAGGTTGCCCCCCACCTCCAATACAGATGAACTCATCCAATCCACTGAAGGCCTGAGTAGAACAAAAGTGGTAAGACAGAACTCCTACTCTCTGTATAACTGTCTTCAAGCTAAGACATCAATCCTCTCCTCCCTTCACAGCACAGGTTCAGGATTTTGTCACAAAGCCTTACTATCCTCTGTAGGTAACTAGTCTCCTTTTAAGAAATACCTCTTGGCCTGCTACTGGGCCTAAGTGGAGATTGAACACTTAACCACAGGCTGCCAGCTTACCATGAGACCTTAGCAGGCCATCATGAACTAGATGGTAAGTGACACACCAAGAATTGAAGTTGGGTGTGTACAACAGCACTCCATCATTAAATAGGGAGTGGTGTGTATGTGGTTAGGACTGAGCAAGCCCTGAAGACAAAAATAAGTAACATGCGGGAGTAGCCCAAATGCCTATGGTCTCCACTCCTGCGACACCGCCTTCTATTCATCAGCACGCACCTAAAGCCTCATCAGCTGGCAGAAGAAGAGAAAACTCGAGTTTGGATCACCGATGGTTCTGCATGATACTCAGTCCCCACCTAAAAGTGGACAGCAGAAGCATCAGAGGCCCCTTTGGGGACATCCCTAAAAAACAGCGGTGAAGGGAAATCTTCCCAGTGGGCAGAACTGCGAGCAGGGCACCTGGTTGTTCCATTTCTCTGGAAAGAGATATGACCAGATGAGTGACTATGAAATGATTCATGGGCATGCGGTCAATCGTTTGGCTGGATGGTCAGGGACTTGGAAGGAACACGATCGGAAAACTGGTGACAAGGGAACATGGAAGAGGTATGTGGACAGACCTCTCTGAATGAGCAGCAGAATGTGAAAATATTCGCGTCCCAAGTCAGTGCTCACTAAAAGGTAAGCTCAACAGAGGAATATTTTAAAAATCAAGTGCACAGGATGATCCTTTCTGTGGACACCAATCGGCCTTACCCCAGTCAAATCTGTCATCACCCAATGAGCTCAAGAACAAAGTGGCCACCGTGGCAGGGTTGGAGGTCATGCGTGGGCTCACAATATGAACTTGCACCCACCAAAGCCAACCTGGCTACCGTCATAACTGGGTGTCCAATTTGCCAGCAGCAGAGACCACCATGGCAGTCCTCAACATGGCACCATGTCCTGGGGGTGATCAGCCAAGTAACTGGAGGCAGGTTAATACACTGGATCAATTCCATCATGAAAGGGGCAGAATTTTGTTCTTACTGGATTAGATACTTTCTCTGGATACAGATTGGCCTTCCCTGCACTCACAGCTTCTGACACATCTAACTATCTGTGGACTTGCAGGATGCTTTATCCACCAGCCTGGTATTCCACACAGCATTGTTTCTGATCAAGAAACTCACAGCACAGGAAAAGAAGTGCAGCAATGGGCCCATGCTCACGGAACTCACTTGTCTTACCGTGTCCTTACCATCTTCAAGTGGCTAATTTGACAGAATGGTGGACTGCCTTCTGAAGATTCAGTTACAGGGCCAGCTGGATGGCAGAATCTTGCAGGGTTGGACCAAGATTCTCCAGGAGGCAGTATACACTCAGAACCAGTGTCCAACACATACTGCTATTTCTCCCAGAGCCAGAACTCACAGGTCTAGAAATGAAGGGGTGAAAATGGGAGTGCCACCACTCACTGTTACCTAGTGAATAAGGAAAGAATGTCTGTTCTAATTACTCTTATTTAACATAGCACTGGAAGTCTTAGCCAGGGCAAAAAAGCAAGATGGTTAATGAAGAAATAAAACTGCCCAATTAGCAAATAACATGATGGTCTACATAGAAAACTCCAATTTGTCTACCAATAAAACCTCTGAAAAAAATAAGCAACTTCCAAAAAGTCACAGACTATATCAGTACACAAAATTTGACTGTATTTCCATAAATGATCAGTAAAAGTGTGACAATTGAAATTAAAAACACAATATCATTTATAATCACTCTAAAATTATAATACAAATCTAATAACATATGTATAAGACTTAATTATATGATGAAAATTACAAAGTGTCAATGAAGGAAATCTAAGATCTAAATAAATGATAGATACTCCATGTTCATGGATTGGAAACATCAATTCTAGTAAAGATGTAAATTCTCCTCACGTTTATCTATAGGCTTGAATGCAATCTCTATTAAAATGCAAGTAAATTATTTACTGTGTAATCTCACCCTGCTTATTTAACTTATATGCAGAGTACATCATGAGATATGCTGGACTGAATGAAGCACAAGCTAGAATCAAGATCACCGGGAGAAATATCAATAACCTCAGATATGCAGATAACACCACATTTATGGCAGAAAGCCAAGAAGAACTAAAGAGCCTCTTGATGAAAGTGAGAGAGGAGAGTGAAAAAGTTGGCTTAAAACACAACATTCAGAAAACTAAGACTGGCATCTGGTCCCATCATTTCATGGCAAATAGATGGGGAAAAAATGGAAACAGTGACACATTTTATTTGGGGGGGGGGGGCTCCAAAATCACTGCAGATGTTGACTGCAGCCATGGAATTAAAAGACGCCTGCTCCTTGGAAGAAAAATTATGACCAACCTAGATAGCATATTAAAAAGCAGAGATATTACTTTGCCAACAAAGGTCCGTCTATTCAAAGCTATGGTTTTTCCAGTAGTCATGTATGGATATGAGAGTTGGACTATAAAGAAAGCTGAGTGCTGAAGAATTGATGCTTTTGAACTGTGGTGTTGGAGAAGACTCTTGAGAGTCCCTTGGACTGCAAGGAGATCCAACCAGTCCATCCTAAGGGAGATCAGTCCTGGGTGTTCATTGGACGGACTGATGTTGAGGCTGAAGCTCCAATACTGTGGCCATCTGATGCAAAGGGTTGACTCATCTGAAAAGACCCTGATGCTGGGAAAGATTGAAAGCAGGAGGAGAAGGGGACGACAGAGGATTAGATGATTGGATGGCATCACCGACTTGATGGACATGAGTCTGAGCAAGCTCTGGGAGTTTCTGATGGACAGGGAGGCCTGGTGTGCTGCAGTCCATGAGGTCGCAAAGAGTCGGACACGACTGAGCAACTGAACTGAAATTTTTTTTTTTTTTACAGTTATAGGCAATTTTACTCTTAAAATTTATATGGAAAGGCAAAAGACCTAGAAAAGCCAAATAAGAATGAATTTGGGAGAATCATCCTAGTCAAACTTAAGACTTACTATTTAAGTTCAGTAATCAAGAGTATGACTGGAGAAGAGACAGACACAGATACATGAAACAAAATAAGAGAACCTCAAAAGATGAAGAAGGAATTCAATAGTGCAAAGATTTTTTTTCCACAAATGGTGCTGGTGCAATTGGACATCAATATGCAAAAAATACAAACCTTGACCTAAGGCTCATCTCTTAAATAAAAATTAACTCAAAACACATCATTAGTTTAAATGTAAAATCTAAAACTATAAAACTCTTAGAGGAAACATAAAAAAAGATCTTCATAAAGCAGGGCTAAGGAAAGAGTACTTAGACCTAATACCAAAAGCATAGTTCATAAAAGAAAAAAACTGATAAATAGGACTCTTTGAAGGATAAATTTTATTTATTCTGTCAATTTGCTCTAAGATATATTTTATTTAACATTTGCCATTTTATCTTCTAATATTTTCAGTTTTGACTACTTCCTTAATCATTACAAGCTCATGTGCTAGGCATTTATCTTCCTGTTGTACCAGTGAAAAAAATGATTCAGAAAAGATAAGCAATTTGTTTCATGGTAAGTGGGAAAACCTCAGTTTGAATTCAGAAAGTTCTATATTTATAACCTTATTACTATATTTAGACTACCCATATGCTTTTAACATCACTATACAACCTCTAAAATCCAGAAAACCAATCTGATTTCTTATATACTGCTTGTGGAAGTTGAAATTGGAACCACAACTTGAGAGATCAGATTTTCACATTATCAGGTAAGGTTGAAGGTAGATAAAAGCTTTCCAAGTGGAAACCCAGCAAATCTATTTGGATGAAAACACACACATTCCCTCATTCCTTATCCTCTTTTGTAAATTAACTATTATTCTGAGTGTGTTGGTCTATCTCAGCAGCATACAAGCATGCAGTAAAACCTTCCATTGAGTTGCCTATTGTTTAGTCACTAAGTCATGCCTGACTCTTCTGCACCCCCATGGACTATAGCCCACCAGAATCCTCTGTCCATGGGATTCTCTAGGCAAGAACACTGGAGTGGGTTGCCATTTCCTTCTCCAGGGGATCTTCCCAACCCAAGGATCGAACCCTCATCTCCTGTGTCTCCTGCACTGGCAGGCAGAATCTTTACCACTGCGCCACCTAGGAAGCCCATTATTGATTATTGATGACCTTGATATACACTGGATAAAAGTCCTTTGTCAGATATGTGCTGGGCTTAGTCACTTCAGCCGTGTCTGACTCTCTGCGACCCCATGGACCATGCCCAGCCAGGCTCCTCTGTCCATGGGGTTCTCCAGGCAAGAATACTGGAGTGGGTTGCCATTTCCTTCTCCAGTGATAAAAGTACAAAGTGAGTGAAGTGAAGTTGCTCAGTCACGTCCAACTCTTTGTGACCCCATGGCCTACCAGGCTCCTCCGTCCATAGGATTCTCCAGGCAAGAGCACTGGAGTGGGTTGCCATTTCCTTCTCCAGATATATGAATTGCAAATATTTGTTCCCATCTAGAGCATATCTCTCCTTTTTCTTAAAACAGTTCGTGCTTGTGTGGTCAGTTGCTATGTTGTGTCTGACTCTGTGAATTGCTTTCTTCCTATTCTCTAACTGAAGTTTTCCAATATGACTTTCATTTCCTTCAACTCACTGAAACAGCTTTGTGAAGACCATCAATAACCTCCACACTGTTAAATATAAAAGGAAACTCTCAGTCCTCATCTAGCCTGGTTTATGGGTGTACTTAGCCACTCAGTCATGTCCAACTCTTTGCAACCCCATGGACTGTAGCCCACCAGGCTCCTCTGTCCATGGCGATTCTCCAGGGAAGAATACTGGAGTTGGTTGTCATGCCCTCCTCCAGCGGATCTTCCCAACCCAGGAATTGAACCCAGATCTCCCACACTGCAGGGCAGATTCTTTACTGTCTGAGCCACCAGCAAAGCCTGGTTAATAATATGATTAAATTAATTAAACCCATTTTCTTCAGTAGGTGTTCAGGATCTTTCTCTCACTCCTAGCCTGCAGCCTATCTTATCAGAAATCATTTTAAGTGTCTATTGCTAGTTCTTCCTCATTCTCCTGACCCTAAGATTGAGATGACCCACACTTCAGTCTTCAGACTTTTTCTCTTTCTGTTTGTAATCTCTGATGATCTCAATTAGGACCATAACTTTAAATATTACCTCTATGCTAATAATTCCCAAAGCTTTAATCTCCAGCCCAAATACTTTCCCAAACTCCACACTCAACCTTCTCCAGCCTAATATTTAAGTGGCACCTCAGTTTACTATTTAATATGTCTAAAACCTGCCTTCCTCATACTTTTCTTAATCTAACAAATGGCACCCAAATTCCCAAAGAAAGTCTAAAGCAGATTCCTTCTTACAGAGAGCTTCTCATAAAATATTCTTAGTGCAATGCCACAAAGACAGAATATAGGATTAGACAGATCATTACTCTAGCCCAGTATGACATTTTGAACAACAAAAATACGGTAAGGGCACTAGGCTTGATTCAAGAGACCTCTGGTATTAGTTTTACCATTAAACACATGACCTTGAATAAGAAGAGCATTAAGAATTCTTACAGCTGTAAAATCACATGACTTTATGATTTATTTACCTAGTACATACTATATCTCAGACATTGAGGTGGTCACTGTGATGGACATAAATAATTATAGATTACAGATATTCTTATTTTAGAATGAAAATGAATGTAAGGTCACCTAAATATTCCTGCACCTTCATTAGGCACAATGAAAATATCCTGAAAAAGCAAATTAAGTATGTACCTTTGAGTGCTGTTGTCTTTTCTTTTTCATCTGGACCTCCCTGCTGGATTTGTGCCATGCTTATCCAAATTGGCAACAAAATTAAAGAGCTCAAGGAAATAGACATCAATCTTCAGAAGACAGTCTAGAATGAATGAAAGCAATAAATTAAGCTCTACTCGGTCCTACCTACTCCATGAGAAGGTCCTAGATCCTCCCAGTTGGGATTAATCTCTCTATCCTGATTTCCCACTGCGATTTGTTGATGCCTGTACCACAGTACTTATCATAGCCTGCCTTGCATTACCGTTATTTATGTATTTGTCTAGGTCAGCTAACAGATTACAAGCCCCAGGATAAAGGTATCAACTTTTTGTCATCTTGATATCTCTCATATCACCAAACACAATATCTTAAATACACGTATGCTTAATGCTGCTGAATTGAATTTAGCTAAACTGACTATTTAGGTATAGTTCCCCAATATCTAATTTAAAAAAAAAAATACTTCCAGGTAGTTTCAAAACCTGAAATTTCTTTTAAAATAAACTGTAAACATTTGTCATGTACCAGGTCAGAATATTTTCTTTCTGGGACATGCAGACGGGCAGAAGGAGAAACATACATATACTACCCGTTAGTATATAATTCAAAATGCAAATTTAAGGAGAAAAAAATAGCCATTAAAAAAAAAAAACTATGTCAAATTCAATGTCTGAAAGTCACAGTCTATAAATGGTACCCCAATAAACAATCATAATATAAAGTTAAAATTTATTAAAATATAATTCTGCTCTGCTTTGGCCAAAGGGAAAACATTTGAACGATTGTTTCTCCCAGGGTGCCAATAAACAAGGGGAAAAAAAACACTATTCCTAAAATTTAACAGAAAAAAAAAAAAAAGCAACACATACAATGGGAAAAAATTAAACTAAATTAATATAGTCAATCCATAACTGTTAATGAGATTACATAAAAGCTGAGGTAAGTAAGAGAATATTCCTCTGATTGATTACCTAAAGTAATCAATACCTAAAGAGTAAACATCAGTTTCTACTCAAGAGGTATACTGTACGATTATCTTTAAAAACTCAGGCATTTGTATAATTAACAGAGTAGAATAGAAAATACTTAAAAATAATAATGTTTAAAAGAATAGTTTTAATCTAAGAATGTTCCCAGGGTCATAAATCAACGCTGCCCTTAGCTCAGCTCTGACAGTGGGTGGGGGAAACAGAAGGGGAAGTTCTCTCTGGCTCTACCAGGAGCTAGCCACGTGCTCTTGGCAAACTATCTAACTTCTCCATGCCTCCTCTAATGGAAATGATAACCACGCCTCCCTCGTGTTGTTACAATGAGTTTTAATGTAAAACACTTAGTATGGTGCCTGATGGGTAATTTAAGGGTTCAACATACCTTGGTTTGCTTTTTTAAAAATACTATAAATGTATCTTAGCTTCCCCATTAATAACAGCTCTATGGCTAGGGACAAGCCACTTAACATTCAAAAATCTTCAGATTTCTCATTTGTAAAATGTAGGTTATACTGTAGTGGTTGAGAATTAATATTATGGAAGGTGTATATAGCTGACTGTTGCTATTACTAGTGGTATTTTATCGCTTCTCAGGAATGCGAAGTTTCCTAACCTAGGAATAACTAGAATAGGAGACTGTCTTTGACTCCAAAAGCACTTTCACTTAGCATGGAAGTAGCTGCTATTTTTCTTCTGTGAACGGGTAACTTAAACCTCTGTAAATTATACATAGATGAAATATGCCTAGACTCCTTCAAGAACCAGTTTTGTCTATATGATGAGCCATGTGCAAGGCACTAGGGTGCAATGGAGAGTAAAACACGGACGGCCTGGGTGGGGCTTATACTCTAGTGACCAGATCAAACTGCCACACGGCCACAAATAAAATATACAAGACTCAGACTGATCATTACAACACATAAGAAAAAGCAATATTTGTAAGGGCTATAGGGCTACGTTTGGGAATGAGTTTCATCTGTCAAGTCCCACAAGTTTGGGTACAAGTTTCCCCAGCAACTCCTTACTATCTACCATCCTGTAGCAGAAAGTAAATAGAAATGTTCACAATGAGACCTTCCATACAGTGCTTCTTGCTAACAATTCCAAGACCAAATTAACTATTCACAGGAGACTTCTCACACTTTTTCACTCTATCCCTTCTGTCAATTCAGTATTCTCGTAAATATGAACTTTTGGTTTTCACTGGCCTCAAACTGTCTAATTTCTAAACAGAACAACTTATATGATTATTTCATTGTCACTGTTTCACTGAAAGAGAAAGTATAAAATATTTTTGATGTCAGACTCATTTTCAAAATTCACATTTTAAAATTATGGAGAGCTTATGTACAGCATGTTCACTACAGTTATCAACACTGTTGTATACTTGAAAGTTGCTAAGAGGGTAGGTCTTAAAAAAAATAGGTAACTATGTGAGGTGAGAGATGTATTAACTAACCTTATTGTGGTATCATTTTGCAAAAGATACAGAAATCAAATCATCACATTCTATGCCTTAAGTGCACATAATGTGATGTCAATTATATCTCAGTAAAACTTGAAAAAAAAAAAAGGAAGCTGTAACTGGTCTTCAGTGTTTAATAACAAGCTCCCCCTTCAGACTTTAATCTCCATGAGGACAGGTAATCTCATCTGTTCCTAAAACAAGGTTGGATGTATTTGGAGCCCAGTGGATATTTGTCAAATTCCCAAATAAATGAGTAAGAGATAGAGGGGCAAAAATATATTTCACATTTTAAAGAACTGTTTTCAAGACTTCCAAGATCAAATATCAATTAAAAATCATTTGCTTCTTTTATACAAGACAATCCGAAGATACACACTGCAATTTACTGAAGTGACAATATTTAAGTTCGGAGACTACTAATTACTCTCTTTGACCATAAACCTTATAACAGCAGATATGAAGCAGATAAGTATGAAGCAAATTGCCTACTGCTTTCTTATTCACTGTTAGATTTTTACCTTCTCAAGTTATTTTCCTTGGCAGTGGCACAGCTGGTGAAACTAAATCAGGAACATTATAAATTCTCAATTTATTTTTCCTAATAAAAATTCAGAGTTATAACCTGCATGACCACAGATAAACACTACTGCAAATACAGCCAGCAAGCTGTTTGATACATTTGAGATATACATATATATATTAATACATGCACTCGACGTAGTTTATTTAGTATTATCTGATGGAGGTTAGGTTACAGGGAATAAAGTGGTAGAAGGTTTTTAGTGATGTGAATTGGGACACAGTTGACATGTTGTATACTTCATGATAACCACTGCTGTTTAAATACGGTTTCCTAGAAATGGTTACAGTATAAACTAGATTCAAAACATCTCGGTTTGCAATTTTATTCTGTGAACTACACAAAGCAATTATCATATCTTCTTCCCTTCTAGGATTCCAACAGAGAATCCACTATGTATAAATAAAACTATAAATAACTTGTCATGTGTAATCTTGATCCAGTCAGCATTTCAAAACATGAAACGGTAGAATATTTATTTGCCTTGTTTGCTCAAAATATGGCACAAACACTTTAAAAAGTACACAAAGACACACAGAAGCCTTAGTTTCCTATATTTGTTTGTTTTTAGTCGGTATTAAATACGACCTAGAAAGAGATTACTTTGCAACAGAAGGCCTTTCCACCTCATTCTCAATGTAATGATGAAAGTGCAAAATATATCACAGGACAAGTAAAATCGGGTTAAGTCCCGGGGATCCCTGGAGCTGGTTTGGTTCCAAAGAATACATGCTAAGTCAGGCTCTTGAAATTCAGTTCAAGACAGCCTGTGTGTGTGTGCTTAGTAGCTCAGTCTTGTCCGACTCTTTATGACCCCATGGACTGTAACCCGCCAGGCTCCTCTGTCCATGGGAGTTCCCCAGGCAAGAATACTGGAGAGAGTTGCCATGCCCTCCTCCAGGGGATCTTCCCAACCCAGGGACTAAACCCATTGCAGGTGGATTCTTTACTGTCTGAGTCACAAGGGAAGTCCAAAGAGAGCCTACTTGTAATCAAAACATAGTAACTTAATCAGTACCAGAGATTTATGTGGAACTAAACAGACTGATTCCAAATAGGAAAAGGAGTACATCAAGGCTGTATACTGGGGGCAGGAGGAGAAGGGGACGACAGAGGATGAGATGGCTGGATAGCATCACTGACTCGATGGGCGTGAGTCTGGGTGAACTCTGCTTATTTAACTTATATGCAGAGTACATCATGAGAAACGCTGGACTGGAAGAAAAACAAGCTGGAATCAAGACTGCCGGGAGAACTATCAATAACCTCACATATGCAGATGACACCACCCTTATGGCAGAAAGTGAAGAGGAACTCAAAAGCCTCTTGATGAAAGTAAAGAGGAGAGTGAACAAGTTGGCTTAAAGCTCAACATTCAGAAAACGAAGATTATGGCATCCGGTCCCATCACTTCATGGGAAATAGATGGGGAAACAGTGGAAATAGTGTCAGACTTCATTTTTGGGGGCTCCAAAATCACTACAGATGGTGATTGCAGCCATGAAATTAAAAGACGCTTACTCCTTGGAAAGAAAGTTATGACCAACCTAGATAGCATATTCAAAAGCAGAGACATTACTTTGCCGACTAAGGTCCGTCTAGTCAAAGCTATGGTTTTTCCAGTAGTCATGTATGGATGTGAGAGTTGGACTGTGAAGAAGGCTGAGCGCCGAAGAATTGATGCTTTTGAACTGTGGTGTTGGAGAAGACTCTTGAGAGTCCCTTGGACTGCAAGGAGATCCAACCAGTCCATTCTGAAGGAGATCAGCCCTAGGATTTCTTTGGAAGGAATGATGCTAAAGCTGAAACTCCAGTACTTTGGCCACCTCATGTGAAGAGTTGACTCATTGGAAAAGACTCCAATGCTGGGAGGGATTGGGAGCAGGAGGAGAAGGAGATGACAGAGGATGAGATGGCTGGATGGTACCGCTGACTCGATGGGCGTGAGTCTGGGTGAACTCCAGGAGTTGGTGATGGACAGGGAGGCCTGACGTGCTGCGATTCATGGGGTCGCAAAGAGTCGGACACAACTGAGCGACTGAACTGAACTGAACTGAAAACATCTATCCAAATTATAGTTAAAGTATGCATGTTACTCAGAAGTTGCTCATCAGCAAAGGTTAGTTCATAACAATCCTGGACAGTTTATAGTTCTGAGGCAATAGTGTGAAAAATGTACGTTTTGTAGAGTGAGCATGTATGAGTAGGACTCTGTGTGGTGTGCGTGTACAGACACATTGGCCCTGGGGAAGAAGCTAAAGAATAAGGGCATGAGGCAGAAGCAGACATGGAAGACAAGGCCCAGGGTAATACGGGCTCCTGGTGCACAGAGAATGGTGGCTTCTGCAGAGAATGTAATCTGTATGTGGGTCAAAGTTTAGCTCAGAGTAGGAATACATTGTTGTAATCCAAGCACATCTGAAGTAACTCCTTAGTTCCTAAAGCAATGTGATGTAGGCTTGGGATGAGAAATTCAGACTTTTTAACCTCAATTCCACCACCTAGTGGCTGAGAGACCTTGAGAAAGTCACAACTTCTCTAACTTAAGTAATGGGGCTAACAAAGAAAATAAGAGCACGTCCTTTTACTGGGCGTTTCCCTCTGTGGCTCAGATGGTAAAGAATCTGTCTGCAATGCAGGAGACATGGGTTCAGTCCTGGGAACCCCAGGAGAAGGGAATGGCAACCCACTCCAGTATTCTTGCCTGGGAAATCCCATGGACAGAGGAACCTGGTGGGCTACAGTCCATGGGGTCACAAAGAGTTGGATACGACTGGGTGACTAACACTTTCGCTTTCCCTTTACAGGATGATTATGAAGCTTCTATGAAAAAATATAGACAAACACATTTTATAAACTACAAATTCCTTTACAAATATTAGTAATTCATATAACATCGGAAATAATTTGATTCCAATTACTATGTGCTCAAACTCCAAAAAAGCTATCCTTATCAGTTTAGCCTACCGGAATAAGAAACTTTCAATGTGCAACATTCAGGTGAATTCTTAGAATAAACAATAAAGCCCCCCAATAAATACTTCTTGAGTTGACTTGGCTTTCCAAGGCTATGCTGAAAATAATCATAATGGAATTTAAATTAATTTGTTTATATTCTTGTCCAATCTTACTAAAATGTATGTCTAAAAAAGTTCAAGCATGTGAGTTCTATCTTCATTCAGATCAAAGTCATGTCCAAAGAGCACTATTTTAACTCTCTCTTAAATACACACGTTACTCACAGAGCCACCAAGTCTCTTCACAACCAGTTTTTTAATAGGTACAACTTATTAGCTACAACTGACGGGTAGAGTCAAACTACTCAGCTTCCACCAGGAAAACGATTCCGGTTTCTTCATCCGACAGAAAGTTTTCACTCCTGCGCACTCATTTATATGCTCAGAGAGTATTACAGTTTAGAGCTTGGGCTAGTTGGGTGAAATTAATTACATATATAAAAGCTGTCCACTAAAATTGTCTCATTCTATTCAGTTTGCTATTCAGAATTAATGTTGATAAAAATTACTTCCCATCACAATGGAATATTCCTGAGCCATTTAAAAAGAATGAACTATTGCCATCTGCAGCAGCAGGGATGGTCCTATAGAGTATTATACTTACTGAAGCAAGTTAGATAGAGGCAAATATTACATGGCATCACTTACATGTGGAATCCAAAAAGTAAAACAAATGGACCTACGTATAAAACAGAAACAGACTCACAGACATAGAAAACAAATTTACAGTTACCAAAGGGAAAGTAAGGCAAAGGAGGGATAAATTAGGAGTAGAGGATTAACAAATGCAAACTACTATACATAAAATAAATAAGCAACAAGGATTTACAGAAAAATATATTCAATATCTTATAATAACCTTTCATGGAAAAGAAGCTGAATACACATATATATATAAAACTGAATCACTTCATTATACACCTAAAACTAACAAGACATTGTAAATCAACTGCATGTCAGTAAAAAATTTAATATATTTTAAAATAAATCCCTAAACTGCAAACAAACTGAAACAAACTACTCATCAAGTTTGTTACACAACTATTAAAAAAAAACACCTACTCCCCATCATTCCTCACAATATTTTGGTAAATCAAGCATCTAAAAGAGTCAAAAGGTATGGGATATCAAAAAGAAAGGTTTTAGAAGAAACTAATATTTTACTACTGTGTCTTTTAACAGGTTCCCAAATTGCTAGTCGTTTGGTTAGCGTTTACATTGTTTTCTGGCTAGCAAAAAGACAGAAACTCAACAAGGCTGGTGAAAAACCTTAGAATATTTACAAGACTACACTAAAGCTCAATCTGAGAAATTAAAAACACCTAAAACAATCCTTTTAGATAATTCTCAATTCTGAAGCTCCACAAAAGAAAAAAAAATAATTTAAATAGCCTTTTATGAAGTTTTCATAATATGGTACAGAAATAGCAAAGGTACATCAAAGGGCAAAAGAATTCTCAAAAAGGACATATGCTCAAAATTTGAGAAAAACAGAGTATGTCAAAAATATAGGATCATTTATGGGGGACAAATTAAATTGTCATTAGCTACTTAAGAGACTTTAATTTTATGATAAACATAAACACTAAAATATAATATTACAAATGTACATAACTCCAGACCAAACTGACCAAGCAGAAGCTATCTTCATAAGATTTAGAAGTAACCAATACCATGAAATAACTGTAAGAACATATTTGCAAAGCTTAAATCAAATTTTCTCATTCCATAAATACTCTTACTAGCATCTCTGCTTAACTTTGTGAACTCAAGGTTCAATCTAAATTTTAAAATATAATATGCATGTGGTAGACACTAAGGTGACCCTCCCTCAGATTAATAAATAGGTTGAGGGAGTTGGGGTTGGGGAGAGAATGAAAAGTGACTTCTAGTGGGTACCCAGTTTCTTTTTGAGGTGATGATTCCTATGGTCTGAAAGAGATGACACTGGCGTTGGAGCAGTATTAAGTGGATCTCTCTCCCCTATCTCTTTTTTACAGCTACAACACCAAAAGTCAAGGCACAGTCTCAAAAGGGACGAGCCCTGACCGTCTCTCTCACTCATGCTTCCTTTTTCCTTCCATGGGAAAAAAAAAAAAAAAAACTGTTAAGTGGACTTCCGGCAGACTCACTTAAAGAACTTCTCTCTTCAAATGTCCCTCTCATCCCTTCCACCATAGTCAGGCTGGCAACCATGTAGGCCTGCTCTGTCTAGACACCAGGGGCAAATATTATTTCCTAGGTGTAAATGTAAACATTTACATATAGAGTTTTATAAATCACAGCACTCTAGCCCAGCTCTAGCTCTGTGCACTGGGATTCTCTGTCAATCATTACTTGCCTCCCTGGCCTGTCCCTATCCCTTACATGCATCTTCCAGTGAGAATCTGGTGGGAAGCACTGGTTCACTTTGGCCATGATTCAGTTCATTCTTTGGCCACATACCACCTAACAGTATTCAGATTTTACCCAATTTCTAATAGGGACTGAAATTTGGTAATAATTGGTTTATTTTGATTATTATTATTTTGATTATTTTTGCAACTGATCTCACACACAATACTAACTTACTTCAAAGTCAGAAAAGTAATACCTGCTACAGTTAAAAAAAAAATGAAGGAAAAACAAGTATATAATCAAGCAATTTAGTGTTAAGCCTGGCAAGATATACTAATAACACCAGCCACAAAGGTTAATGGCAAAGTTAAGCTTCGGGGGGAGACCACAATTGTACTGCAAATAGGCATTTAAGTACCACTCATATCCAGTCTCTATTGACAGTGCACTCTTTATTGTTTATTTAAGGGGAAAATATCCGTGAAACTTGACTTTACCTAAATTCGTTAACAGCTACGAATGTTATCACTAGGTGCCTTCAGAATGAACAATTTTTTTCTCAGCTTCTAGACTTTCCCAGTTCTTTATGAAGTGATATTACTTTCTAGAATTTCATGTCTGTACCATATTTCAAAAATGACTGCATCCTGGGACCAACAAATGATGAACTCAGAAAGATTTGGGAAGGCTCTCTATTCCTGAGATACTACAAATATCTGATCTTAAATAAAGAGAATTAGAAACGTGAAACTTCAAATCACCTTTTCAAACTACCATATTAGTTACAGTGGTTACTTAACTTTATTCAGAAAACAATAAAAACAATTCATAACTTGACTAAATTAACAAAGGAGTTGAGATAGCAAAAATCTCTTATTCCAAAAACAAATAAGAACCCTCCTGGCTTCTACAAAATATTTTTTCCTCAAAAACAACCATCACTTAGCCAGACTATTAATTACAGGAATTTAAATCTGTGGCTCTAAAGTTGTCAGCACAAGGACAGTGTGGAATGTTAAGCCATTTATATTATTAGACCTATTTTTAAACACAGTATGCCAGACGGCTTTCACTACTATTGTCTACATAAACACAAAGTGGTAGAGACCCTTCCTATGATCATGAGAGTCAAGAATTTTACAACTAGAATTTCCTTCCAACATAATAGCTAAGTTCCCTGAAGGACCCCTCCTATTGAGAACAAACTCAACATGTACATTACAAAACATTACAGTATCTACAAATGTTACTCACTAAATTAACACAGAGGAAGAAAAATCATAATAACTTCAAAATCTGCAGAAAAGTATTTGATAAAATTCAATACTCATTTTTGGAAAAGAAGTCACAGCAAACCAGGAATAAAAAGGAATGCTCTTAACGTGAGAGGTTCAAAAAAGTTACAGTAAAATTACTGTCCATGGTAAATTACTAAAAACATTCTCTTTAAAGTCAGTTACCAAGAATGTCCAACATCACCAGTTTGCTTTTGTCCCTGGTGGCTCAGAGGGTAAAGCGTCTGTCTACAATGCGGAACACCCGGGTTCCATCCCTGGGTTGGGAAGATCCCCTGGAGAAGGAAATGGCAATCCACTCCAGGACTACTGCCTGGAAAATCCCATGGACAGAGGAGCCCCGTAGGCTACAGTCCATAGGGTTGCAAAGAGTCAGACACCACTGAGCGACTTCACTTCAAGGAAACATAAAATAAATAAATTAAAATATATAAGGATTAAAAATAGGAAAACAAAGTTACCATTACTTGCAGATAATATGATTATCTTTTAGATAAAAACAAACAACAAAATGAAGAAAAAAGATCTTCAGAAATAAAAAAAAATATGAAGAATCTCTATATTATCAGGGATAAAAAGAGATTTTGGCAAGAAGACTAAGACAATTTATATTTTGATGTAAAGTATATTTATAAATACCAGCAACAATCACTTATAAAGTATGGTTGCTTTTTAAAAGACATTTTGAAGAGCAAAAATATGTTAAAACAATGTGCAGAAAATGATAAAATCTTACTAATAGAGAATAAAGAAGACTGAAATACATGAAGAAACATACCATATTCATGTAAGAAGGGCTCAATACTGTGAAGGTATCAGAGAAGATGACAGGAAGACTTGCCTTACCAGGTATCACAGTAATTAAGACAATGTATCATTAGTACTAGAAGAGACAAGCTGACCAACAGAATAAAACTCCAAAGCAGAGCCACGTAACAAACCGTGCGACACAGATGTCTCTGACATATCACTGGGCAAAGGACGAGCCTTTCAATAATTGGAACTGGTCAGCTACATTGCAAAAAATGAAATTAGATATCCATTTCAAAGATAGATATCAATTTTGAATGGATTAAGGGTATACATGCAAAAAACAAAACTTTATAAACTTTTTAGGGGAAAATATGGGAGACTACTGTTTTGATCCTGGGACAGGAAATACAATTTTTTTAAACGAAGACTGAGTTTGTTTTTTATTAATTTATTTCATTTTGGCTGCACTGAGCAGCACATGGGATCTTAGTTCCCCAACTAGGGATCAAACCGTGCTCCCTGCAGATGATGAGCAGAGTCTTAACCAATGAACTGCCAGGGAAGTCCCAAGAAACACATTTAGTAATAGGTATTTACAAGAAAGATATTATTTTACACTCACTAAACTAGAAAATATTACGAAGTGACAATGTGACACGCTTAGGAAGTGTGTGACAAACTTATGAAGTGACAAGCACACACTAAGTGCTGTGCTTAGTCGCTCAGCCATGCCCAACTCTCTGTGACCCCATGGACTGCAGCCCACCAGGCTCCTCTGTCCATTGGGATTCTCCAAACAAGATACTAAAGTGGGTTGCCATGCCCTCCTCCAGGGGACCTTCCCAGCCCTGGGTGCCCAACGTTACAAAAAGAATTAGGTATAATGGAGACTTTTATTCAGAGGGCTGACCAAAATACATCTTAATATAACCACTTTTTAAAAAATTGGCATAAGATACCCAGGTTAAACATTCTGATCATCTTCAGCTCAGTAACCACACATCTTGTCCCACTACTTGGTCTTGTACAGGTGTAACAGAAGACAGGTATAAAAATGTTCAAGAAATGTTCATATCAACAAAAAAGCTAGTTTATTCATTATCTGTAGATGCAAGACAAATTATCTCAAAATGCAGCTGCCAAAAACAACAAACATTTATAATCTCCCATGATTTCTACAGGTCAGAAATTCGGAAGCAGCTCATTTGGGAGGTTCTGGCTCAGATTCCTGAGGTTGCAGTCGAGATAAATTGTCAAGTCTATAACCATCTGAAGGTCTGACTGAGGCTAGAGGTAACTCACACACACACAGATAAATTACTGGTACTGTGTTGATGCTAGACGCGTCAGTATCTCCTCACATGAACTTCTTCCCAGAACTGCTCAAATATCACCAAGCCATGATTTCTGGTTTTCTTCACAGAGAGAGAACCAGGAAATCAAGGAGAAAGTCGCAAAATCCTCACCATCACTTCCTCAATAGTCTGCTGGCACAGAGGACAATTCTATTCAATATAGGAAAGGTCTACACAAAGGTATAAATATCAAGAACCAAGGATCACTGGGGGCCGTCTTAGAAACTGGTTACCCCAACTGGAAAAGACTGTTCTCCAATTAAAGCAAGGCAGATACACTGCAGTATATTAACAGAATGAACAGTATGAAGCAGTGAACGTGAATGAGCCACAACCACACTGAAAAACAAGGCGAATGTTCCAAAAATTATTGTTGTTGTCAGTAAGTCGTGTCCAACTGTTTGTGACCCCATGGACTGTAGCATGCCAGGCTTTTCTGTCCTCCACTATCTCTCAGAATTCGCTCAAATTCATGTCCATTGAGTCAGTGATGCTTTTAATATCTAACCATCTTACCCTCTGCTGCCCTCTTCTCTTGCCGTCAATCTTTCTCAGCATCAGGGTCTCTTTCAACGATAGCTGGCTTTTCACATCAGCTGGTCAAAGTATTGAGCTTCAGCTTTAGCAACAATCCTTCCAATGAATATTCAAGGTTGATTTCCTTTAAGATTGACTGGTTTGATCTCCTTGCAGTCCAAGGCACTCACAAGAGTCTTCTCTAAAATAGTACTGACTAAACAACCAAAAATCAGAAAACTTATAATACCATGTATATAGAGTTCGAAAACAAGCTTAACTAAAACAATTTATAGGTGTCACAATTTTGGTGATAAAACTTAAGAAAAATTAAGAGAAAAGCACAAAATTCAGAATATGGATTACCACTGGGAAGGCGGCAGGAGCATGAAATGGGGGGAAACACATGAGTCGATGTAAACTGTTGGTAGTGTATGCAGACTTTACACTACAAAGACTATATACAACTTGGGCCTGTGTGTTTTTATTTATCAACAATATATTTTTAAGCAAATGATAAAGAAAACACTGAAAGAAAAGTAATAACTAATTTTACTAGTACTGCCTTCAATAAGTTATTCTTTGGGGGTATTTTTTTTAAACATAAAGTTAGCAGTCCAGTCCTATCTAGTTAGTCAGAAGTTTGGGGGTTCTACTTGGTGAGTAAACCTAAGAAGCAGTTATAAGGGAAAGGATAATAATCAAGTATTGAGTAAATCTCAGAAAAGGTATATATCAAAAAAAAAATCATAACACTAAAACCCAATTGATTCCTTGCCTGTTTTGAAATGGAACTAATATTTTGAATAAAAATTGATTTTCTCAAAAGCACTTGCACCAGCTATATAAAAAGATAAAACTGTAAATGTTTAAAGCCTGTATTAAAAATAATATCCCAAAACTTTATAATAAAGTATTTGAGAATACAACTATGCACATAAACTATTCCTATGGTTTGGTCTTTTCCTTGGTATTTGACACTAGTAAGTACAACAAGTAAAATCTGCCTTTGAAGATATACAAGCAATTAAATTTTTTAAATGCTGGCACAAGGGCAGTTATAAGCAACTTGAAAATAAAAGTGAGGACTAAGATGTCCATCTAGTTAAGGCTCTGCTTTTTCCAGTAGTCATGTGTGGACGTGAGAGCTGGACTATAAAGAAAGCTGAGCGCTGAAGAATTGATGCTTTTGAACTGAGTGTTGGAGAAGACTCTTGAGAGGCCCTTGGACTGCAAGGTGATCCAACCAGTCCATCCTAAAGGAGATCAGTCCTGGGTGTTCATTGGAAGGACTGACGCTGAAGCTGAAACTCTAATACTTTGGCTATCCGATGAGAAGAGCTGAGTCATTGGAAAAGACCCTGATGCTGGGAAAGATTGAAGGTGGGAGGAGAAGGGGACGACAGAGGATGAGATGGTTAGATGGCAGCACCGACGCGATGGACATGAGTTTGAGTAAACTCCGGGAGTTGGTGATGGACAGGGAGGCCTGGCATTCTGCAGTCCATGGGGTCACAGGGAGTCAGACATGACTGAGCAACTGAACTGAATGGAAGATTTCATTTCAGAATGAAATTTCTGTCTGTCCCCTTGACTATCAAAAGACAGGCTCATCTAGTCACAAAACACTATTTTCCACAGAGGGATCATCTGCACGCCTTTCAGCATGACACAAAAATAGGCTTTAATTCTGAGAAAATAATAATCCTAATTTTCCTTGCCTTTTTAAAAAAAATAAGGTAAAAGAGGAAAATGTAACAGCAGCCACTGGAGGGAGGACTTGATGTTAGAATGAGAATAAAACAAGAATAAAGCATTTTATCTGGTGCTTTGACTGAAAATAACATTTTGTTAAACTCATTTCTATTTGTTTAAATGACAAATGCTGAAAATACTGCTTTTTCTGCTTGAGAGTTAAACTTCCTTTCACTGAAAAACAGATGTTGATTCAACCATCCTTTATTGGTACACAAATTAGCAGCAAGAAAATTATAAAGCTGCCTGGACTAACAAAGAATTAGCACCAATGCTTAGCCTAAGTATATATTTAAAGGCCTATCCTTGATTTTAAATAAGCCTGCATTGTGTTCATTTGAAATATTATCCACAAATTTTAATGTAAGACCTCAGGCACTACTTAAGCCCCAGGTAATCACAAGAAATCCAACAATTCATAAGTTGGCAGTGCTTCTGTAAACTCGTGCCATTGCTCTTCATGTGGCTAATGGGTTTGGTTTTGCTGTTAATGAAAATATTCAAATATTTGAGTATTTGTTCACGCAAGCCTGTTTTAACACACACACATACACATATTACAAGGATCCCAAAGTAGGCTGCAAGCTTCTAGGGCTGACCCTTTAAAAACTACTAAGTCCAACAATATTATTTAAAAGAATTTTAAATCAAGATTCAAAACACAAAATCATAAAACTGGAAGGGTATAGAAGTGGGCTTTTTCAGTTTTACCCACTATTTTAATAATGGTCATATACTAAACAATAGACACTAGGCTTGGGTAAAATCCTGAAAAACTCCAAATCTAACTTCTCTTCCCTTTTTAAAATGATTTCTTTCACAATCAACATTTTGGATTAGACTTCTTAAACTGAAGACTCCTACTGTGATTTAATCAATGAGCCAGCAAAACTGTCAGTTCTAAATAAGAACCATTCAGAAGAAAAAGCAAGAAAAGAAGTATAAACTCTGAGGAGCATAGAAATTCTTCATCTGACAAGATATTTTGCTGAATATGGAACATGTAAATTTAAAAAATGGTTTCAAATAATAAATCAGTTAACAACAAATATGAAAAGAGTAGAATTCAGACACTTATGCCAAAATTTTATTTATATTTTCAATTTTCATGGAAATTCACTCTATCAGGACCTCTGCAGTATAGTTTTAATTTTTTTTTAATTTTATGAAGTACTTGGTCCTTCATTTATATATTTAAAATTTTAGATCTAGCTAATATTCATATGTTTTTAAAAAATGAGTAGAAAATAGAAATTGGAAAATGCTAAATATATTCACTTGCCAACAATAAACCAAAAGCAAAAGTTTTGTAATTATGGAATGTATAGGAAAAAACAACCTTCCTCAAATGTTTTGCAGAAATTGAAAACAAGTCTCAGGCAGTAATACATCTTAATAAGTAAGGTAACCAACGGCTCTGTAATTCTGCAGGTGAATATATGCATCACACTTCAAGGCCGAATTACCTAAAACAGGCATAAGTGATCAAAGCTCTGAAAATTGTGCTGTAATTTCCTATAGGGTCAACATTCAGAGAAAAACAAAAAGTAGTTGAGCTCTGAGAAAAACACATTTTATGATGACAGTCTAAGACGCTCTAAAGAAAAGTATTTTCTTATTTTTATAGTAATCATAATTAAATGTGTAACTCAATTTTGCTAAAGATTTTTTCCATGTTTTCATAAGAAAATTTATTGCTTAATTTTAAAAAATGAAGTTTAAACTTAAGACAAAACATTTTCACTCTGAAACATTTCTCATTCACTAATTACTATTATGGAAATACTCTCCTCAAAGAGTGTGCTCCTTAAGTACATCAGGTATTTTAGCTCTTGTATTTTATATTAGGGGCTTTCCACGTGACTCAGTAGTAAAGAATCCGCCTGCCAAAGCAGGAGACGCAGGTTTGATTCCTGGGTCAGGAAGATCCCCTGGAGAAGGAAATGGCAACCCACTCTAGCATTCTTGCCTGGGAAATCCCATGGACAGAAGGGGCTTGGTGGGCTATAGTCCATGGGGTCGGAAAAGAGTTGGACACGACTTAAGTCACTAAACAACAATTTTATATTATGGTCAAGTTGTATACAGGCCATATTGCCTCAGAAGATAGGAGCTATCTTACTCATACTGACATCTCATATATTATGGGCTCATAAATATTGACTGGAACAGGGCTTGTTTATAAAATGATCAAAGCCTACCAACGCAAACAATATTCCCAAGCAATAAAGAGAAGAAAGAGAATTAATGCAAAAAAACGTCTCTGGAAACTCCTGGTGGTTCAAGGGTTAGGATTCCGTGCTTTCACTGCCAAGGGCATGGTTCAATCCTGGTTGGTGAACCAAGATTCCACAAGCTGGGCAGTGTTGCCAAAAATTAAGTAAGTCAGTCCTTACATTATTTTTGAAACTGTATGCACAATTTTATTAAACAACTAACACTAAATGACATTCTTTAAAATGAAAGCTATGAGCTAATCTAGATAAATTACTTAAATAAAAAATATTGATACTATTATAGGATATGGTAGGATTTAGATGATATATAGTCAAGGTCTTATTCAGAAAGAACTAATAAACAGTTGGAACAAAACACACAGAAACATACAGTTTACATTACATATACATATATATATATATATATATTCAGATCTTCATTGAAACGGAAGCAATGCACACTAAAAATAATAGCCGTAAGTAAAAACAGTATCACTCCATTATCAGTTGGGTCAGTGCCTAATACAATAGTTTAGGGATTCGATAAAGCTAGGTTCAAATATGTGGCATAGGTTTGAAGCATAGACAGAACTTTCTTTTTCTAAGCGTCAAATTAATTTTAGGATTTCAGAATATTCTGAATTGCTAAGTAGACCAGTAAACATCAGGGCTGCATAAACATCTACATGGAAAATGTAAAGGATATACAATCTTTTAAAAGTCAGACCAAGAAAAGTACAAGACTGATCAAATGGGAAATATCTCAATGAGGATGGCAACAACAGAAAAAAAGGCATTCTCCCTTAAATATCACTGTAATTTGCACCTTAAAGTCAATATGTAAACAATCCCAGCTGGTTTATTTACACAGATTATACACATGTGACAGACACAGGCAAACTAGCTCATAAATGGGAAAGGGAAGAACCACAAGATTTCAGACCACATAAACAGTATATAAATTCTGACATTTTCAAAACTGACTTTCCATTCCAACCACTTGAAATGCAATGCCAGGTAAACAGAAGAGAGTAGAAAAAGCATGGACTAAAACATAGGGAGAAATGAGGATGGTGTTACTTCTACTTTCCAAGCATTTCTCACTAAAAAATAAGAAAGGTCAGTTTCAGGAGGAGAACCAAGTGCAAACCACCACAGGTTAGAATAAAACCCTCGAGCTCTTCTCAGCAATCTGCCTTATATGTAGGACAGACAGATTATCAGTGATTCCCAAAGTTCACTGAATAATAGATTAATGAACGAAACAAATCAAATACCACGTTACCTACCCTATCCACATCTTAATTCACCACTGAATTTTAATGCTTTATAACTATTATGAATATCACATGGGCAGTTATTTATCAAATCATATCCAGTGTCAAAAGAGGGGAACATAACCTAACCCCAAGTTTTATAAGCCAGAAGAGTGTCTTCCCCAAGAAAAGGCAAATTATCAGGCTAAAGAAGAGTTATGACTGCGAAAGTGATGAGTAATGAGTGCAACATCAAAAATGTTGAAAAACTGAATTCTTTCCCCCTCAGACCATTAACAAAGCAAAAAGGCCCACTTTACTACTAAGTGAATTAAGAAACTTAAATATGTACATGGTACATAAAATGCAGTATTTGACAGGCTTTGCTCATTAACTTATGAATCATCCTCATGTGCTCAGTCATGTCCAGCTCTTTTCTGACCCCATGGACTGTAACCCACCAGGCTTCCTTGTCCATGGAAATTTTCAGGCAAGAAGACTGGAGTGGTTTGCCATTTCCTCCTCCAGAGGATCTTTCAGATCCAGGAATCGAACTCACGTCTCTGGCATCTCCAGCACTGGCAGGCAGATTCTTCTTACCACTGAGCCAGCTGGGAAGACCTGATTTATGAATACCCACTTTTATCATTAACTAAATTGAGAGAAGTTAGTGTAGATAAGACAAATAAAATGTAATCTCTGATTAAATTTGTTCATAAGTTTATTACAAAGTGAACTTTGGACACATGGGTAACCCGCCTGCCCTACACACGACGCTTAAGTCGACATACGTGGCTATGGGGAGAAATCAAGATGACATTGATTCAATTGAATTATCTGTTTGGAAAAGGATAAAAATCAACTCTTACCTCACATCATATATAAAAACTTATTCAACATAGGATCATAGATCATAGACAAGAATATAACACCTAAAGTTATAAAAATTTAGAAGAAAATACAGGAGAAAATCTTTGGAATCTTAGAGTAGGCAAAGTTTTTTCAGTCTGAAAACAAGCAAAAACCCCACAAGTTATAAAAGGAAAAAATTGATAAGCTGTGCCTCATTAAAATTAAACGTTTGCTCTTCGAAAAAATAACATTAAGAAAATGAAAAGAAGCCACAGACTGGAGGAAATACTTAGATGACAGAAGAAAAAAATTTTTACAAGTCAATAATAAGATAATCAAACTTAAAAGCAGGCAAAAGATTTAAACAGCTATCTCTTAAGAAAAGACATACAGAAAATGACCAACAGAAAATGACAGGAGAAAACATTTGGAGATGATGAAAATATTCCTTATCTTGTGATGAGAATTTCAAGGACATATGCTAAAACAACATCAAATTATATACTTTAAATATGTACAATTTATTGAACTTCAATTATACCTTAATAAGATTACAACAGATAAAAGTAAAAAGATTTTTTAAATGTAAAAATAAATGGTAATTGGCATGATTTATTCTATTTCCCTAAATGCTTTACATGTTATGGTAGTACTCATTCCATGGAGAATGATATACATACCCTGTGGGTAGAAAATAATATAACAAATTTATTAACTATTACTTGAGGAGGGATTATTTTGTTACATTTCAGCCAAATCTTGTTATTTATTCCAACAGAAATTAGCAAATACAAATAGAAAAATAACCTAAATATCACAAGTATTTAGCTTTAGCTATAATTGCAACAACTATTAAGGAATGCATAACACTGTAAACCAGAAAAACAGCTCTAATTATTGAAATTTCAAACAGTCATATATTTTCTTAATACATTAGAAATAATTAGATTTCTAATCCTACTACTCAAGTCAACTGAGCAATATTTACACACCTGAAGACAGCCAAAAAGAAACTTAAGCTGATCTTCAGTGAATGTCTAATAACTTACATAGATTCTGGAGAGCCGTGGAGTGGATAGAGACACGTGGTATTTCATGAAAAAGCTTGAAAACGAATCACCTCTGCTGAGTCAGCAGGCCCAGCCTACAGTTCCCAGTCATTCTTCCGTTCACTCACTTAATGTGTGTCAGTCGCTGAGTTGCAACTCTTTGCGACCCCATGCACTGCAGCCCACCAGGCTCCTCTGTCCGTGGGATTCTCCAGGCAAAAACACTGGAATGGCTTGCCATTCCCTTCTCCACATTCACTTAATAAAAATTTATCCAATGCCTCAAACATACCAGATTCTGTATTTGACAGAAGCTATGCCACAAGGCAATAGAACATATGGTCATATGCCACTGGAGCCAGAATGCCTGTACTTAAATTTTAACTCTGCCATTTCTTCTATATAATACCTAGGGCAAGGTACTTAACCTCAGGTGTGCAGTTAAGTCGGCAGGCTTGGGATGTCCAAAACCTGTGCATTGTAAAGAAAGAACTTACCCTTGACTGGCTTCTGAGAGATGCCTATAAGCCTTTGGAATACCACGCCTGATAACAGTATCCTCATAGACCTGAGGCCTTGGGCCATGCCATGCAGTTTATAGTAACCACATGATTTATGGTGAATGCATGCTTTTATTCCCTGGATCCTGTGGCATGCTGTATCAGATTGATCTCTGCGGGGGCTGGTCACTGAGTTAGTCATGTCTATGTGTTGTTGTTTCCATTTAGCCACTAAATCACGTCTGACTCTTTTGCAACCCCCTGGACGATAGTCTGCCTGGCTCATCTGTGGCTCATCTGTCCACGGTATTCTCTAAATAAGAATACTGGAGTGGCTTGCCATTTTCCTCTCGGGGGGATCCTCCCAACCCAGAGATCAAACCCTCATCTCCTGCAATGGCAGGCAGATTCTTTACCACTGAGCCACCACAGAAGCCCCCAGTGTCTGTGTGACTGACACTCAAAAAACACTCTGGACATTAAGGTTCAGGGGAGCTTCCTTGCTTGCTAACACCTTGCACTTGTCACATACTGTCGATAGAAGAACAAGACACTTTCTGTATGACTGTTCAGCGAGGACAAGTGGAAGCTAGTACCTAGTCTCTCCTGGACTCAGCCCTATGTGGTTTTTCTGTTTGCTGTTTCTAATCTGTATCCTTTCACTGTAATAAACTGCAACTGTGAATTTAATAGCTTTTCTGAGTTCTGGGAGTTCTGCCAGCAAACCATCAAACCTAAGGGCAGTCTTGAGGACCCTCAATACAGTAACCTTGTTTCCACATTTAAAAAATGCACTTTATATTAGTACCTACTTAAAGGATAGCTGTGGGGATCAAATGAACTAATGTGTGTTAGGTTCTTAGAACAATACCTGGCATGTAATGTTTGCTGCTTCTCACGCTGTTACAAAAATAAATGGTCCTAGCAACTGAACAGCTTGGTCTAGTAAGAGAGGCCATTAACTAATCAAACTACAAGTGCGGAAACAGTATGCATCATGTTTCAAAGGAACAAGGAGCATCACTTCTTTCCGACTGTATATTCCTTTAACCTGATTCCACATTCTTAGAATCTATTCCCACACTCAACTCTCCAGTTTCTACAAACTGAAAAAAATCACACACATCTTTGTGGTTTAATCTTTTTACCCCACCCTCTGGGGTCTGTTTGGACTCGTCTGCTTGCAGGTCTAGAAGAAACGGAAGATGGGGGGGATAAGAAAAGAGGAAGATCAGCGACCCACTGCGGGCAACTCAGGGGAGGCCGCTGCCAGGCTCTTCCGGCCAGAGGAGACTGACCTCCTGGGAAGGCGTAGAAGGGCTGCTTCTCCTGGCGAAGGAGGCTCAGCAGAATCAGAGATCCGAGGTGCCCAGCTTCCTCAGAGTATGCGTTTATGCACCCACCATGATGATCAAGGTCCAACTGTTCCTTTAGGATTGCAAATTCAAACTGTGCTGTAATTCAGTCAACCACGTGATGTGCCTTACAGAAGTCTCAGTACAGCAACTCCTTATTTTAGGGCAACCACAGATACCAATTTTGGTATCTGCAAGTGGAATGCTGTCATACCAAAACCTTAAATGTGAGAATGGCTTTGGAATCAGGCAGCGGGGGGGTCTGAAAAAAGTGTTAGAGAAAGCCTACAGCATCCATCCCACTGAAGAATCTGTTAATAGAAGCCCCATGGTCCTTGATAAGGCTGTGGGTGAGGACCTGCAAGAAAGCAAAGTAAGTGTTCCTGGAACTCGAGAAGGGGTCTGTTATGTAATGGTGGCAATTTTAGTGTCCCACAGAATTATACGAAAAGCAGAAAATGCACCTAAGGAAGTGATTGATCTAACAAGGAGACTTCTACCTAGAGTGCTGAATGTGCCACCTGGTTCTTCTTGCTGCTTATACTCAATTGTGAGAAGCAAGCAATATATTAATAAAAGAACTGTTAAACAAAAAGAAGCCACACCGTGCACTGCAAAATATATCGCCAAGGAAATGAAAAGACAAGTCACAGACCAAGAGAAAATATTTTCAAAAGACATATCTAATAAAGGTATCTTACTCAAAATATATTAAGAATTGATGCTTTTGAGCTGTGGTGTTGGAGAAGACTCCTGAGAGTCCCTTGGACTGCAAGGAGATCCAACCAGTCCATCCTAAAGGAAATCAGTCCTGAATATTCATTTGTAGGGCTGTTGGTGAAGCTGAAACTCCAATACTTTGGCCACGTAATACAAAGAACTGACTCATTTGAAAAGACACTGATGCTGGGTAAGATTGAAGGTGGGAGGAAAAGGCAATGACAGAGGATGACATGGTTGGATGGCATCACTGACTAGATGGATATGAGTTAGAGTAAGCTCCAGGAGTTGGTGATGGACAGGTAGGCCTGGCGTGCTATAGTTCATGGGGTCGCAAAGAGTCAGACACAACTGAACGACTGAACTGAACTGATGAAGAATTAAAAAATGGGCAAGAGACCTGATAAGTACATCCTGACTAAAGAAGATTACAGGTGGAAAATAAGCTTACAAAAAGATGTTTAACATCATATGTCATCAGTTCAGTTCAGTTGCTCAGTCGTGTCTGACTCTTTGCGACCCCATGAATCACAGCGTGCCAGGCCTCCCTGTCCATCACCATCTCCCGAAATTCACTCAGACTCACGTCCATCGAGTCCATGATGCCATCCAGCCATCTCATCCTGGGTCGTCCCCTTCTCCTCCTGCCCCCAATCTCTCCCAGCATCAGAGTCTTTTCCAATGAGTCAACTCTTTGCATGAGGTGGCCAAAGTACTGGAGCTTCAGCTTTAGCATCATTCCTTCCAAAGGGAATTGCAAATTAAAACAATGAGATACCACTACACAACTATTAGGATGGCTAAAATCCTTTAACATTGACGACACCAAATGCTGACAGGGATAAAGAGCAACAAGAACTTGCTTTCGTTGTTGGCCAGAATGCAAAATGATACAGCTATGTTGGAAGACAATTTGACAGTTTCTTACAAAATTAAACATATTCTCACCATACAACCCAGGATCACGCTCCTTGGTATTTAGCCAAACTAGTTGAAAAATTATGTCCACACAAACATCTGCATACAGATATCAACAGCAGTTTTAGTCATTATTGCCAAACTCAAAAAGAACAAAAGTGTCCTTCAGTAGGTGAATGAATAAATCAATTGTAGTACATTCATACAAAAGAATGTTATTCGGCAACACTTAAAAAAAAAAAATGGTATCAAGCCATGAAAAGACAGCGAGGAAACTTAAAAAGTGTATTACTAAGTAAAAGAAGCCAACGTGGAAAGGCCTGCACATACATACAATTCCTACTCTTTGATATTCTGGAAAGGGCAAAACTAAGGAAACTAAAAAGATTAGTAGTTGCCAGGGGTTAGAGAGGAAGGAGGAGTGAATAGGCATACTAATGAAGATTTTTTAGGGTAGTGAAACTATTCTGTATGATACTCTGATGGTAGACACATACCTTTATAGATATGTCCAAACCCACTGAATATACAATACCAAGAGAGAACTCTAATGTAAACTACAGGCTTTGGGTGATAATGATGTGTCAATGTAGGTTAACTTGGAAGCAAAGTTATGACAAATCTAGACAGCATATTAAAAAGCAGGGATATCACTCTGCTGACCAAAGTCCGCATAGCTAAAGCTATGGTTTTTCCAGTTGTATGTACGGATGAAAGAGCTGGATCATAAAGAAGGCTGAGTGCCAAAGAACTGATGCTTTTTTGTTTGTTTGTTAGAACTGATGCTTTTGAAATGTGCTGCTGGAGAATCTTGAGAGTCCTCTGGACTGCAAGGAGAGCAAACCAATGAAGCCTAAAGGAAATCAACCCAGAATATTCATAGAAGGACTGAAGCTGAAACTTCAAGACTTTGGCCATCTGATGCAAAGAGCCATTTCATTGCAAAAGACCTTGAGCTGGGAAGGACTGAAAGCAAAGGGGAAGCAGGCAGGAGAGGATGAGCCGGTTAGATAGCATCACTGACCCAACGGACACGATTATGAGCAAACTCCAAAGGATAGTGGAGGATAGAGGAGCCTGGTATGCTGCAGTCCATGGAGTCACAAAGAGTCAGACACCACTTAGTGACTGACCAATAACAACAGTAATAGGTTAACTGACTGTAACAAATGTAGCGCCACTCTTGATACAGAATTTTATAGCAGGGAAGGCTGTGCGAGTCCAAGAGGCAGGAGGTAGATGGGAAATCTCTGAACTCTCCACTCAACTCTGCTGTGAACCTAAAACTGTACTAGAAAATACAGTCTATTAAAAAGAGAAAAAATTCCTCTCCAGAAGACAAATGACGCTGAGTAAGAAATGTCTTCTAAGCAAATCCAGGACACTACCAGGAAAACATGGTTCAAAGATGAAGCTGAGTGTTTAATACTAATATATCAATACATTAAAGGCGATACCTTAGAATATTAGTCAGTCAGACAAAAGGCCCTTTCAAGAGAGTAGAGTATGCCTTACTGATTCTCTCAAACAATAAAGCTTCTAGAAAGCTTACAGTCATTGTCCCCCAGCCTAATAAGCAGGAGCCTGAAGTATACAAGGATTTAACTTTTAAAACGTATGTGTAGTTGTGGCATTTGTCTAACTAAATAAATGTACCTCAATAGAATTCACATCTCAATAGAATTTACAGAATATCCACAAGATGTCTATAGGATTTTCAATACATCTTTTAATTTAACATTTAAAAGATTTAATACATCTTAAATGAAAAGAGATTTTGGGGCACTACAGTTTTACCAGTAGGAAGCAGATGGAAAAAACCATTCACCTGCAAACACCTACGATATTTTATGAAAAAAAAAAAAAAAGGTAAGACCAAGAGTATAGATGGCAAAGCTGTAAACATGGATAACAACTCCCATGGTTGAGCCCTATCAATACTGCCCATCTGGATTTCAGAAATGCTATGAGCCAGTGATGCCTTTGTGTCTCCCATTTTCCCCCTTAAGAAACAAGAACATCTACAGAAGTTACCCTGTGCCTGACCCACCACTGTATTTGGGAGGTGGGGCAGATGGGTGAGAAGAGACAAGTGGAAATGAGTGAACTCAGAAGCTATGCTGAAGGAATGACCTTCAAGGAACCCCACCTACACCTGGACCTGCCTTAGATGATGTGGTTCTGGACTTCAAGGTGATACAGTCATAGAATGAGACATGTGATGGCCTTGGGAAGCAGTGAGCACGCTGTATACGGGGAAAGGACAGGAACCCCTGCAGGCTTGGGGGCAGACAGTGGCAGGCAGCCTTCCACTCTTAGGAGTCACGCCTCCACGAAGCAACCTCTCACACCGACCAGAGCTGACCTGTATGACCAACAGTAAACAGGAGAAGCGACAGTATCACTCTTCTGAGACTGTGGCTTCCATCCTCTGTGTGCTCTCCCTCTCTAGGATCATTCACTCTTGAGAAAACCATGTTGTGAGCAGCCGTATGGAGAGAGGGGCCCGTGGGATGAGTGAGGGAAGCTTCCTGCCAACAGACACATGGGCGCACATTGGAAGCACATGATTCAGACCAGGTTAGACTACAGATGACAGCAGCCCCAGCTGACACCAAAATTCCAACCCTGCGAGGGATCCTGAACAAGAACCTAGCTAAGTGAAAAGCTCAGTCGTGTCCGAGTCTTTGCAAACCCACAGACTGTGGCCCACCAGGCTCCTTGGTGTATGGGATTCTCCAGGCAAGAATATTGCAGTGGGTAGCCATGCCCTCCTCCAGGGGATCTTCCCGACCTGATCCAAGGATTAAACCCGGGTCTTCCACACTGCAGGTAGATTCTTTACTGTCTGGGCCACAAGAACCTAGCTAAGCTGCTCCTAAATTCCTAACCCTAAGAGAACATGCAGATAACAGATGTTCTTCATTTTAGCTGCTAAATTTTAAGATAACTTGTTACACAGCAACAGACAACAAATATTCAAATCCCCAGCGAACTACTGCACATCACTTTAGCTCCCGGATTCATTTATTTTCATTATCACTGACTAAATTGCTTACTGATTTTCCAATTCAGCAATAATTTATTTTCCACATGGGAAAGGAGCTTCTTTTGGATTTTCCAAAGCAAAAATGCTGCTTTCTCCCATTGTTTTTGGATTTAAAAAAAAAAAAGGAAATTAGCTTTAAAAACTCATTTTCAGTGTTAGGGATTGATCTGGCTCTAAGTCTTTTTTTGTTGAAAGAGAAAGACAGAAAAACCTTATATTTTTAACTGGAACAGTTAGAAACACAAACACATATGCTTGTTTGGATAAAAATAATTATACATGTTTTTTTATTGAGGAAAAATATTCAGAATAAATAAACTGTTTTAAATAAATAGCTTAGTTTGAATGATAAAATGGAATCATCTAGTTTGTTAGAAGTACTTGCAGTGTTCCTAAGGCGGATCAAATTTTCACCATGATAATCACTCACACTGCTTCAAAATGAAATAATATCTGCAAAAAATACTTTTATCATAATTACCTCTGAAATATATTAGCATGAATTGATTTTATCATATTAGTCACCTAGAAAAAAGTAGGAAAATATCCCTAAAGAACAAGATACAGATCAAAAATGCTTTCCTGCTGGAGAGAAGAGGTCCAAAACTGTCTCCAGTAAGACCGACTTTGCCATATCTCAGAACCAAACCTAGAGTCATTCTGCATAAATTCAGACCACAATCCAATCTACAGGAAAGACCCTACCATCTATTATTTTTCATTTCATTTTTCCTTTTTCCTTTCTTCTACTTTCATGTACCAACTTTTTTGCTCAATCATTTTAGATGGTATGTAAACTAAAAGTCCTCTTGGAGATCTCTCTGATCAAATTCTTTCAAGTTTTTGAGCAATTTCAGGCGATTCAACTTTAAAGTGGGTCTAAGGATAAGCCTCCTATCCTTATCCCTCAGAGGGCAGACAGAATGAAAACCATAATCACAGAAAACTAATTAAATTGATCACATGGACCATAGCCTTGTCTAGTTCAATGAAACTATGACCCATGCCATGTAGGGCCACCCAAGACGGGTGGATCATGGTGGAGAGTTCTGACAAAATGTGGTCCACTGGAGGAGGCAATGCCAAACCACTTTAGTACCTTGCCTTCAGAACACCATAAATAGTATGAAAAGGCAAAAAAATAGGACACTGAAAGATGAACTCTCCAGGTTGGTAGGTGCCCAATATGCTATTAGAGAAGAGTGGAGAAATAAAACCAGAAAGAATGAAGAGAAGGAGCTAAAGCAAAAACAACACCCAGTTCTGGATGTGACTGGTGATGGACATAAAGTCTGATATTGTAAAGAGCAACACTGCATAGGAACCTGGCATGTTAGGTCCATGAATCAAGACAAATTGGAAGTGGTCAAATAGGAGAAGGCAAGAGTGAACATCAACATTTTAGGAATCAGTGAACTAAAATGAACTGGAATGGGGGAATTTAACTCAGATGACCATCATATCTACTACTATGGGCCAGAATCCCTTAGATGAAATGGAGTAGCCCTCATAGTCAACAAGAGTCTGAAACGCAGTACTTGGATGCAATCTCAAAAATGATAGAATGATCTCTGTTTGTTTCCAAGGCAAACAATTCAACATCACAGTAATCCAACTCTATGCCCTGACCAGTAACACTGAAGAACCTTATTTGAATGGTTCTGTGAAGACCTACAAGATCTTCGAGAACTAACACACCAAAAAGATGTCCTTTTCATCATAGGGGACTGGAATGCAAACGTAGGAAGTCAAGAGATACCTGGAGTAACAGGAAAAATTGGCCTTGGAGTACAAAATGAAGCCGAGAGAATGCAGGGGTCATAGCAAACACCCTCTTCCAAGAACACAGGAGAAGGCTCTACACATGGACATCACCAGATGGTCAATCCTGAAATCATACTGATTATATTCTTTGCAGACAAAGATGGAGAAGCTCTATACAGTCAGCAAAAACAAGCCCAGGAGCTCACTGTGGCTCAGATCATGGCTCCTTATTGCCAAATTCAGAATTAAATTGAAGAAAGTAGGGAAAACCTCTAGACCATTCAGATGTGGCCTAAATTAAATCCCTTACGATTATACAGTGGAAGTGACAAACAGATTCAAGGGATTAGATATAATAGACAAAGTGCCTGAAGAACTATGGAATGAGGTTCATGACATTGTACAGGAGGCAGGGAACAAGACCATCCCCAAGGAAAAGAAGTGCCAAAAGGCAAAATGGCTGTCTGAGGAGACCTTACAAATAGCTGTGAATAGAAGAGAAGCTAAGGCAAAGGAGAAAAGGAAAGATATACCTATTTGAATGCAGAGTTCCAAAGAATAGAAAGGAGAGATAAGAAAGCCTTCCTCAGCATTGAATGCAAAGAAATGAGGAAAACAAGAGAATGGAAAAGACTAGAGATCTCTTCAAGAAAATTAAAGATACCAAGGGAACACTTCATGCAAAGATGGGCACAATAGAGGACAGAAATGGTATTAACATAACAGAAGCAGAAGATATTAAGAAGAGGTGGCAAGAATACACAGAACTGTACAAAAAAGATCTTCATAACCCAGAAAACCACAATGGTGTGATCACTCACCTAGAGCCAGACAACCTGGAGTGCGAAGTCAAGCGGGCCTTAGGAAGCATCACCACGAACAAAGCTAGTGGAGGTGATAGAATTCCAGTTGAGCTATTTTCAAATCCTAAAAGATGATGCTGTGAAAAGTGCTGCACTCAATATGGCAGCAAATTTGGAAAACCCAGCAGCGGCCACAGGACTGGAAAAGGTCAGTTTTCTTTTGAATCACTAAGAAAGGCAATGTCAAGGAATAGTCAAACTACCGCACAATTGCACTCATCTCACACGCTGGCAAAGTAATGCTCAAAATTCTCCAAGCCAGGCTTCAACAATACGTGAACGGAGAACTTTCAAATGTTCAAGCTGGATTTAGAAATGGCACAGGGACCAGAGATCAAATTGCCAGCATCCACTGGATCATGGAAAAAGCAAGAGGTTCAGAGAAACAACTATTTCTGATTTGTTGACTAAGCCAAAGCCTTTGACTGTGTGAATCACAATAAACTGTGGAAAATTCTGAAAGAGATGGGCATACCAGACCACCTGACCTGCCGTCTAGGAAATCTGTATGCAGGTCAAGAAGCAACAGTTAAAACTGGACATGGAACAACAGACTGGTTCCAAATAGGAAAAGGAGTACATCAAGGTTGTATATTCTCACCCTGCTTATTTAACGTCTATGCAGAGTAGATCATGAGAAATGCTGGGCTGGATGAAGCACAAGCTGGAATCAAGACTGCTGGGAGAAATATCAATAACCTCGGATATGCAGATGACACCACACTTAAGGCAGAAAGCGAAGAAGAACTAAAAAGACTCTTGATGAAAGTGAAAGAAGACAGTGAAAAAGTTGGCTTCTGTGAAGTTGTGTTGTTGTTGTTGTTGTTTAGTCACTAAGTCACGTCTGACTCTCTTGCAGCCCCATGGACTGTAATCCACCAAGCTCCTCTGTCCATGGGGTTCTCCAAGCAAGAATACGGGAGTGGGTTGCCATTTCCTTCTCCAGGAGATCTTCCTGACCCAGGGATCGAACCCACATCTCCTGCATTGGCGGGCAGATTCTTTACCACTGACCCTCCTGGCAAGTCCCTCTGTGAAGTTTTGGATATTACTCTCTGCTGACTATATGGCATAATATGCACTGACTACTGCCAACCTGGAAAGCTTGCCGGAAACGTGGTGTTCAGAGTTGTTGTTTTTTTTTGGGGGGGGTGGGCTGGGGTCGGGGGAGTCTCCATTGCATAGGCATGATTGACTGACTGCTTACATGGCTGATCTCAGTTTCAATGTCAGCTGATACCAAGGGAGTCAAAGTCCCTACACTAAAGTCACACAGTCTTTCTGGCTATGCGCAGCCTCCACTCTAATCATCCTGTTAGACAATGTGATCCAAAGTCCCCAAGCACAGCAAGACACCATTCAGAAACTGAGGGCAAAAACCAGGCCTCTTCTGGGGCAAAGCTAAATTATTTGTCACACAGGAGACAAGAGAAACCATTCAATAGTTTCTGTTGGCTACAGAGGCAAGTCCAGAATCCCATGACTTGATTCCTGTTTCACCAACTCCATCTCTCATAACAATCAAACTTTCTACTCAAGTATTTGCAAATTTGTTTTAGTTTTTAAAAAATACCACACAGCTGACAGCTATTTCTTCTGTTTAGAAAGCTTTTTCACTTTATTTTTAAATGACTTATTCTTAAGTTTTCAACTTAGGTATCATTGTCTCTACCAAGTCTTGCAAAAACCCCAGGTAAGGCACTGTGCCTCTCCCATACCATCCTATACATACTCCTATCATAATACAAATATTTTGCTAAAATCTTGTCTTTATAGCAGACATCCCAACCAGCACATAAGATCCTCAAGTATGGGATCCAGACTGCCTTATGACTAGGCATCCATCTTTTACGGGATTCAGATAACTGAGACCCTGCCTAACTATTTCCCTGTTTTCCTTGCCTCATATTTCAGTTCATGTAGATCTTGGGCCTTTTCCTCTTCCTGTGTCTCCCCACTTCTTCCCATCACTTTTGAGATAAGAGTCCAATCCCTGTTCAGCTATAATACCTGTTGACAGACGCCCTTTCTTTTCTGCCAGTACTTTCCCTGCTTTCCTGATCTGATTCTTCCTCTCTTATTGACCAACCAATTCCTGGATCTGACCACTCAAGATAAATACTTCAACTACATTAATGGGTATTAAGACAAATGAACTGTGATGATTAATTATTTCCCAAACTACCTGAGTTACTGTAAGAGTCACTTCCATAGTATAGACAAAGACATGATATCAAGAATAATGGGGTAATTCAAGTCAAGAGAATATCTCAGTTATTAATTAATCAAACTTTTTAGTTTCTTAAACTGCTTTACCTTGAGTTATAATTTTGGTCACATGTCTAGCTTGTTCCATGTTTTTTTTTTTTTCCATGTTCTAAACAAAGGACACAGTGCTAAGTTATGCTTTTCAGATGAAAAAGATATCACACTGCTTCAATACCTTGGATATTAACTCTGAATTTTTTTTTAAAATAGAAGTACTGTGTCTGTTGAGCCACATATAGTATGTTCCCTGCTGCCTTCTTACACCGTATCACATATGATGGCAATGATTAGCAGGCGATGGGAAAACCAGCCACATCCACAGCCATTAGCAGTTATACTATTGGGTACTAGTTGCTATCATTTCCCTAATTAGCTACTAAAGGGTCTTAAGAGGCCCAAATCCACAGTCTTAGTCTTATCAACCCCTCTCTAACCACTAAGCAAATCAACCCTAAGTATATTATCAACCTAGACTACACCTGAAATTAATATCTGATCTGCTATAAAGAAATAGAAACATACAATAAATGCTTTGCTTCAGTGATCTGTCTTCACAGTGATATTTTTCTTTACAGCAAATATTATCTGTTATCTATATTGCAGTATCTAATATAGCAAAAATGAACCATTCTCCAAAAAAGGAGATAAGAACACAATATCAGGTTAAGTAGCAGAGCACTGCTACCTCTAAATTATCTTTAATTTAGCTGTGAAACGTTAAGCAAGTCAGTCATCTGGTACCTCATCCGTAGCAAATTCATAGAATGATACGCAAGAGTGTGGTACAATTTTTCATTCAGCACTTTAAATCAAAGCATAGTAATTAACTTAAAGAAGCTTTATAACTGAAATAGCTAAATGCAGTACCCACAAAATATTTAATAAATGATAGTGTAAAAAACATTCAACAGTTTAAAAAAAAAGATGCATTATCTTATACTAAAAATAAAAAGTCCTTCCTTTCTTAAACGGATAAATTAAAAATAATTTTTAACAATGTTGAACATTGTTAAACTACAAAATCAGTCATTAAATAACTCAATTAAACCTCACTGCTCTATGGCTGGAGATGATATGATATACAGTCTGAACAACTTAAGTTTATTTCTGTGGGCTGTATACATCGCACACCCTCCAGATACTAAGTGTTGAACCAGATGAACTGACATATGTTACCTGGTAGACAGTTGGTGCGGAGAAGGCGATGGCACCCCACTCCAGTACTCTTGCCTGGAAAATCCCATGGGCGGAGGAGCCTGGTAGGCTGCAGTCCATGGGGTCGCTAAGAGTCGGACACAACTGAGCGACTTCACTTTCACTTTTTACTCTCATGCATTGGGAAAGGAAATGGCAACCCACTCCAGTGTTCTTGCCTGGAGAATCCCAGGAATGGGGGAGCCTGGTGGGCTGCTGTCTATGGGGTCACACAGAGTCAGACACGACTGAAGCGACTTAGAAGCAGCAGCAGCAGCAGACAGTTGGTGATGGACAGGGAGGCCTGGCGTGCTGTGATTCATGGGGTCGCAAAGAGTCGGACACAACTGGGCGGCTGAACTGGAACTGGACTGAACTGGACCTGGTATACAGTAGGTGTGGCTGCATAACGTAAGGCCAGCTGGCTGATTTCAGAACCACACGCTGAAATGCAGCCGTGGTTTGCACTCCCGCCCTGTCCCATCCCCTTCCAGTCTGGGGAGCTGCATCACTGTCTGTCCTTTCGTTGCCATGTCCCCTGTCTTCTCCTGTCAGTTCCAGGGCTTGGTCCCTTAATGTCACTGAACTCCTTTGCTATTCTCCATCTAGCCACATCCAACTGCTACCTAACACGTCTTTTCTCGGTTTCTTCATCATTTTTCTCTCTTCTGTTTCCTGCTCTTCTCAGCTACCAGAAACAACACAAGAGCGATCTACTTCACAGTCACAGTCAGCTAATCAATATATTCCTTCCCATCTAAAGAAAAAGAGAAAAGAATCAAAGCAGGTCAGGATGATTTTCGGCTTTTCAGAACTTTTCATCACAGTCTGATACCCAGAAGTTCATTCATTGTTATCAAAGTTATTTCATGGTTTCTTTTACTTCTAAGTTTGGAATTACTACAGGTACTTGGTCTATAGAAAATTTAAGTTTTGATAATTATAGCATTTTAAGGTTAAAAAGGTAACAGAAGACAAGGTGGCTGCTTTCTCAACACTTAAAAAACTTTACTGCCAAAAAACCTGCAAAATTTTCTATTAAGATCAGACCTTAAGGGGAGTTCCTGGGTGGCCTCATGGTTAGGATTCCAGACTTTCATTACCATGGCCTGAGTTCAGTCCCTGGATGGGGAACTGAGATGCTGCAAGCTGTGTGCCACAGCCAAAAACAACAAAAAAAATAGATCTTAGAATAAATGAACAATGCTCCAAAGAAGGACATAAAAATAGGGCCAAAAAGCAGATTAAAAGATACTTAATATCACCAATCATTAGGAAAATCAAAGCCACCGAGATATTACTTCATACCCATTCAGTTCAGTTCAGTTCAGTCGCTAAGTCATGTCTGACTCTTTGCGACCCCATGAATCGCAGCATGCCAGGCCTCCCTGTCCATCACCAACTCCCGGAGTTCACTCAGACTCACGTCCATCGAGTCAGTGATGGCATCCAGCCATCTCATCCTGGGTCATCCCCTTCTCCTCCTGCCCCCAATCCCTCCCAGCATCAGGGTCTTTTCCAATGAGTCAACTCTTCGCATGAGGTGGCCAAGGATGACTATTATTATTTTTTTTTTAAAGAGAGAAAATATGTCTGGCGAGACTATGGAAAACTGTTGGTGAGGATGCAGAGGAAATGAAACCTCTGCACTGCCAGAAGGAAGGTAAAATAGTGCAGCCATTGTGGATAGCAGTATGGCAATTTCTAAAAAATTAAATACAGAATTAGCACATAATCCAACACTTCCACTTCTGGGTAAATAACCAAAAGAAATGAAAGCAGGATACTAAAACAGATATTTGCACACCCGTGTTCACAGCAGCATTACCTGCAATAGCCAAACGGTGGAACCAACAGAGTATTCACAGACAAACGAACAGATAAACAAACTGTAGTCTATATATACACAAGAGAATATTATTCAGCCTTAAAAAAGGAAGAGCATTTAACATGCTACACCATACATGAACTTTGAAGGCACTATGCTAAACAAAATAAGCCAGTCACAAAGGGACAAATGTCATATGATTCCACTTATATGAGATATCTAGAGCAGAAACCGAAGGCAATGGTACCCCACTCCAGTACTCCTGCCTGCAAAAATCCCATGGACCGAGGAGCCTGGTGGGCTGCAGTCCATGGGGTCGCTAAGAGTCAGACACGACTGAGTGACTTCACTTTCACTTTCCACTTTCATGCACTGGAGAAGGAAATGACAACCCACTCCAGTGTTCTTGCCTGGAGAATCCCAGGGACGGGGGAGCCTGGTGGGCTGCCGTCTATGGGGTCGCACAGAGTCAGACACGACTAAAGCAACTTAGCAGCAGCAGCAAAGCAGAAACAAAATTCATAGAGAAAGAAAGTAGACTAATGGTTGCCCAGGGCTGAGAAAAGGGGAGAATGGGGAATGTTTAATGGGTATGGAGTTTTGCTTGGGGAAGAGAAAAAAGTTTCGGAAATGGATGGTAGTGACAGCTGCATAACAACGTGAATCTATTAATACTTGATGCCACTGAAGTGTACACTTAAAAATGGTTAAAACGACTGATTTTATGTTATGTGTATTTTACCGCAATTTTAGAGAAAAAAGAATGAAAAGTTGACATAAGTTAGCTTTTTTCACTCACTACTCAGCTATCCATAGCCACTGTACAAACCCAATTTGATCCTAAAACAAACAGGACAAGTTATGTAAATGTGCTAATGCGAGCTTGGAAACATCTCTACATATCTGAAGACATCAGATTCTCCTCATAGAGGTCTGTCGGGGAAAGCTGAGAAAAATAGGCTGTCAATAAAAAAGGTCACTTATGGTCACACAAATCACTGAATATTCTTGAGAATTTTAAACACTGATGCCTGCATGCCTAGATCCTTGCTATTCCAAGATATACCAAGATATTCCAAGATATACAAAACATCTTCCTTTTCCGAGCCTGAAACATACCACATACCTCCAGAGCTCACTCTCTGATTTCATCCAGATCTCTGCTCAAAAGTCCACTTATCAAAGAGGCTGACACTGACCACACTATTTAGAAGAGCATGTTCCATCATTCTCTCTCCCCTCAGTGTGCTTTATTTCTCTTCATAGCTCTTACCACTACTTGATATATTTACTTGCTAATTGTCCTTCTCTATCCACAATGTAACTTTCAACACAAAGACGACCTCTTTTGTTTGCTATTGGAAACCCAGCACCTAGAACACTACCTGGCATGCTGAAAGTGGCAAATGAGTATCTGTTAATTGAATGACTGGATAGATGTTTACAGTTTCATAGGTCATATTGCCCTCTTGGTGTTGGTACTATTTTACCATTTACCAGCATTGTAGTAGCCACTGCCTCAAAGCCAATCCAGAGTATCCCTGGTTTAGGCTTTACCATTAAGTTGAAGGAATACTTAAAGAGTCAGATAGAAGCCTGGTAGCAGCATGTCAAAAAAAATGCTCCTTGACTTTCTAAATCAGTTCAGTTCAGTCAGTCCCTCAGTCGTGTCTGACTCTTTGCAACCCCATGGACTGCAGCACTCCAGGCTTCCTTGTCCATCATCAACTCCCCGAGCTTGCTCAAACTCATGTCCATGGAGTTGGTGACGCCGTCTAACCATCTCATCCTCTGTCGTCCCCTTTTGACGTTCGTTTTCTAAATACATTACATAAATACAGTGTATCTGTTCCTCGCAATGAGCGATAAAAAATAAACACGAAGAATGTATCTCTAACAAAGCTTTAAGACAAAAGATACTATGAATTGGATATTTCACGCATCTTGGTAAATGGTATAAGGCACATGGTAGCCTGAAAAACCATAGGATTTTTCCCTTTGCAACTTTTGAGAGGATTTGGGGAAATAGACAAGTATAGTCAAAAACTAATCAATTACTTGGCACAACGAATACACACTCCGGAGCTCTAGACGAATATATGTTAAACCTCTGGATGAGGGAAAGAGAAGACTGACTCCAAAATATATCTAACTTTATTTCAAATTCAAGTCTTCAATTATGAATGCATCCCAGTGAAGTGTCCCACCAGAGCTCATGCAAGTTACAAGTTTTGAGAGCATTTTATAACTGCACTTTATAGTCTTCCGTCTGCAGCGAATGATTTCTGATAAAGGTCTGTCAGGTAATGGTAATTTTCGTTGAAAAATCTTTAACCAGAAAACTGCAATACATACCCCCCCACCCCCCCAACCTGAGAAAGCTTAGGAAGGCCCATTACGCTACAGTCTCCAAGTGGAAGGAGACTCATCCAGGGAACACACGTGTTCTGCCCCACATTGAAAATGGGAATAGTAGGTGTTAAGCTGCCCATCGGCGAGGTCCCAGGCAGAGGGCAGAAGGGTGCGCAGGAACCACAGCTTGCCTCCCGGGTACCCTTCGGCCCCATCCGGCGGCAGCGACCCCCGCCCCAGATGAATCAAGGAGCCGGCCTCTTCCTCTTGAGTCCGGCCCGGGCCTGTCCCCTGCGAGCTCACACGCCGGCAAATGCTGGTCCTACCTGAACTCTGCCCCCAGCTGCAGGGCTGTGGGGGGAGGCGGGAGGAGGCGTGGCCTTCCAGCTCGCCAGTCGAACTCCCTCGTGCGGTTGTTATGACTTTCCCTCTCGGGAATCCGCGCCCCGATCAAGTTCAAGTTGCACTTCCGGGGTCTGTTGGATACTGTAACGTCATCGCGCACGCGACGACGACGACAGCGCCCCGGCCGGAAGTGGGCGGGGCGCGGTCTCTGGGTTGATTCCCGGGGCTGTTCAGTTCAGTTCAGTTCAGTTGCTCACTCGTGTCCGACTCTTAGCGACCCCGTGAATTGCAGCATGCCAGGCCTCCCTGCCCATCACCAACTCCCGGAGTTCACTCAAACTCACGTCCATCGAGTCAGTGATGCCATCCAGCCATCTCAACCTCTGTCGTCCCCTTCTCCTCCTGCCCCCAATCCCTCCTGCCCCCAATCCTTCCCAGCATCAGTCTTTTCCAGTGAGTCAACTCTTCGCATGAGGTGGCCAAAGTACTGGAGTTTCAGCTTTAGCATCATTCCTTCCAAAGAAATCCCAGGGTTGATCTCCTTTAGAATGGACTGGTTGGATCTCCTTGCAGTCCAAAGGACTCTCAGGAGTCTTCTCCAACACCACAGTTCAAAAGCATCAATTCTTCCGCACTCAGCTTTCTTCACAGTCCAACTCTCACATCCATACATGACTACAGGAAAATCCATAGCCTTGACTAGACGGACCTTACTCACCAAAGTAATGTCTCTGCTTTTGAATATGCTATCTAGGTTGGTCATAACTTTTCTTCCAAGGAGTAAGTGTCTTTTAATTTCATGGCTGCAATCACCACCTGCAGCGATTTTGGAGCAACAAAAAATAAAGTCTGACACTGTTTCCACTGTTTCCCCATCTATTTCCCATGAAATGATGGGACCAGATGCCATGATCTTCATTTTCTGAATGTTGAGCTTTAAGGCAACTTTTTCACTTTCCTCTTTCACTTTCATCAAGAGGCTTTTAGTTTCTCTTCACTTTCTCCTGTAAGGGTGGTGTCATCTGCATATCTGAGGTTATTGATATTTCTCCCAGCAATCTTGATTCCAGCTTGTGCTTCTTCCAGCTCAGCGTTTTTCATGATGTACTCTGCATATAAGTTAAATAAGCAGGTGATAATATGCAGCTTTGACGTACTCCTTTTCCTATCTGAAACCACTCAGTTGTTGCATGTCCAGTTCTAACTTTTGCTTCCTGACCTGCATATAGGTTTCTCAAGAGGCAGGTCAGGTGGTCTGGTATTCCTATCTCTTTCAGAATTTTCCACAGTTTATTGGGATCCACATAGTCAAAGGCTTTGGCACAGTCAATAAAGCAGAAATAGATGTTTTTCTGGAACTCTCTTGCTTTTTCTATGATCCAGCAGATGTTGGCAATTTGATCTCTGGTTCCTCTGCCTTTTCTAAATCCAGCTTCGACATCTGGAAGTTCACGGTTCACATATTGCTGAAGCCTGGCTTGGAAAATTTTGAGCATTTCTTCACCAGCATGTGAGATGAGTGCAATTGTGCGGTAGTTTGAGCATTCTTTGGCATTGCCTTTCTTTGGGGTTGGAATGAAAATTGACCTTTTCCAGTCCGGTGGCCACTGCTGAGTTTTCCAAATTTACTGGCATATTGAGTGTAGCACTTTCATAGCATCATCTTTCAGGATTTGAAATAGCTCAACTGGAATTCCATCTCCTCCACTAGCTTTGTTCGTAGTGATGCATTCTAAGGCCCACTTGACTTCACATTCCAGGGTGTCTGGCTGTAGGGGGGCTGGAATAGAGAGGTCTGTGGGAGGTTGAGAGTTGCCCTATTATTTCCTTGTGGACACTCTTCACCTTTCTTTTACCCTTTTCTGCTAAAGTAAGACACTCCTTCATGGGTAACTTTAGAGGACAGGACACCGTGAAGCCTCATTCTCCGAATGGAATTTAAAAAAAACAATTGCAAGAGTGCTCATACAGCTAGTTGTCAACTCTCCCACACATGGTGTATCCCACTTCATTCAACTCCAGGAATGACTGGAGGTGGGAATGTCTAGATTGGAAGATTAAATTTACCTCTAAGTTATGACTTATGTAAAGTAGGCAGTCAAGCATAGGCTCCCTAACCCTGCTGTTTTTCCTATCTCCTGGCTGCTAATAGGATAGATTGGAAACAGCTGTATAAAGCTATGGCTCACATTGCTAACAGTGAGTTGGATCTAAACTCAGCCTTTATGGCAAAAATACCTGACAGTAAAAGTTACTCATGAAAATCCCCTAAAGTGAAAGTGAAGTTGCTCAGTCGTGTCCGACTCTTGACTCTTAGTGACCCCATGGACTGTAGCCTACCAGCTCCTCTGTCCATGAAGTTTTCCTGGCAAGACTACTGGAGTGGGCTGCTCTTTCTTTCTCCAGGGGATCTTCCCAACCCAGGGATCGAACCCTGGTCTCCCACATTGCAGACACGTGCTTTACTAACTGAGCCACCAGGGAAGCCCATAAGTGGTCCACAAGGTGCAGAATACCTGATGTTAAGCATAAACTCAAGGTCTTAATTCTTATGCACACTGGAATGTGAGACCTCTTAACTAGTTTATATGTTAAAAAGAAAAAGGAGTTTGTAGCTATCTGGACATTTCAACAATACTGATAAATCCAAATGCAACTCAGTTTTGCTTAACCATTCAACAGCATTTGACAAAGTTAATCACATCCTGCTCTTTGAAACTTGGAACAGCTCTTTCATTTGAATTTTGTGAACTCACAGAGTTTTTGGATTTTTCCTTTGCTGGATTCTTCCAGCATTTCTTAGTGTTAATGTGCCCCAGCACTCTTCCCCTCTTGAGCCACCTTCATTCCCCAGGTGATCTCTTCTTTCCCTCCATCGTCGTTTATATAGCATTACTGTGCTGATGACTTCCAAGTATCTGTTTCCAGCCATGGATTTGATTTTCTGTACTAATGTGTCTGATTTCTATACGAATCATATATTTGATTTCTGTACTAATTTCTATTTAGTAATGTATCTAACTTCTGAGTCAACGTTTCCACTAGGATGTTTAACATGTATTGCAAACTATCTCCAAAACCTGTTTCCCTGTTCCTGTTGTGTATCTTTACATCTCAGTAAGTGGTGTGTTGATTCTTACAGTTGTTCAGGTCATAGTTTGATTCTTTTTTCTCTCAAGTTTCATATCCAGTCAGTCCTTCAGCAAAATCTGTTTGCTCTGTCTTCAAAAGGTATCCTAAATCTAACCAGTGCTCACCACCTCCACACCAACTATGCTGGTCCTCAATGGGTGTTCAAAGTGTCTGTTTTAAATGCTTCTATTCTTACCTCTGTACAATCTAGTCTCCAATTGGCAACTGTGGAAATCCATTTAAAAAGAAAATTAGAATTTGTTCCTTCCCTATTCAAAAGATTTAACAAGTTCTCTACTAAAAATAAAATCCAAAATTGTTTTCATACATCCATAAGATCCTGAATGATCTGACGCTGGGCCACCCCAAGCTGCTGTTGAAGAAAAAGGTGGTAAGAAATAGTTTTGGAGTGAGGCATGGGAACTTGGCCAATAATTTGGAGTTTTGGAAAAGGCAATCCTAAACGTGATTTACCAACTCTTGCTTGGAAGACAAGAGACTTGGTATTCTTCATTGACAGAGTACAGAAATAATAACTGTTAAGTTTTCCCAGCAACTAGTAGACATGTTGGTACGTGGCTAGGTGTTTTCATTTGCTAGGGCTGCCATAAGGAAGGACCTCAAACCAGGTGGCTTAACCAGTAGAAATGTATTGCCTCACAGCTCTGGAGGTTAGAAGTCTGAGACCAAAGTGTATCCAATTTTGGTTCCTTCTGAAAGGTTGTTGTTGAATCACATGAAGACACCGGAATTCTTGGCCCCCCCGGAAGAGAAGAATTCAATCCGGGGCCAGAGACGAGGCTTGATCACTCAGAGCTTTCGTGTAATAAAGTTTTATTAAAGTATAAAGGAGATAGAGAAAGCTTCTGACATAGGCATCAGAAGGGGGCAGAAAGAGTACCCCCTTGCTAGTGTTAGCAATGAAGTTATATACTCTCCAATGAATCCAAAGAATGTCTGGAGGTTGTAAGGACCTCACCAGACCTACCCCCATGATTTACATTTTAAGATAACAGAATTAGCCGGAAGGTTTAATCCAGAGACTATCCTCAGGCAGGATACATTATTGTAATATAATCCTAAGGAATGTAGAGAAGGAAAAAAAAGTTTGTCCTTTCTTCCTCCTTGAGAATTCCAGACCCCTCTCTCCTTGGGGACCCCTAGATTTCTTATCAACCTGCCTAGGAAATGACTCTCTCACTTCCAAGGGCTATGAGGAAGAATTTGTTCCTTGTCTCTCCCTCGCGTCTACAGGGATGCTGGCAATCTTTGATGCCCCTTGCCTTGTTGCTACATCACCCCAATCTCTTTAGCTTCACATGAGATTCTCTCTGTGTGCTGTCTCTGTGTCCAATTAAATTAGGGGCCGCCCCAGTGACCTCATTTTAACCTGATTACCTATCTGATGATTTTATTCTAAGTAAGGTCACATTCTGAGGTAGTGGGCGTAGGATTTCATGTATCTTTATGGAGAGACACAAACTCTAGGGTAGAATTATTTTGAAGAAAGAGAGAGGAGTAACCCTAGCAGAAGGGAGCACACCAGTCAGTAGAATAAGGTTGTGTGAAGTAATCCACAAGAAGAGGAACTACATGGAAAGTTAGAGATATTGGCTGGAGCATTTGCCCCATGTATCAGGGAATGGCAGTTTGGAATTCCTGGACTTGGGTGAACCTCCAGAACAAAAATGTACAAAAAGTGCTTGATGACAGAAAGCACCAGCACCTGGACATTTTTGCTGAGGGAAGCATGGTCACAGTTCATGACAGCCTTTTCTTCCCACTCATGAGGCGACATTGAAGGACCTCAAAGTAAAAGAATAAGTGTGGAACATATAGAAGTAAAAGGTGCAGAAGGTGAAAGAAAACAAATGATTTTCCCTTCCTTCCAGCCATATTTGTGAGTCAGGAGTATGATGGGAAAGAAAACAGTTTAGATTGAATTAGAGATTTCCAGTCCAATATGTAAAGAGTTTGGAGCTTGAAAATCAGCATTTTTATCCTCACGACAAGAAAGAAAATCCTAAAAACCTAAATTGAACAGCTCTTCTTAGATCCTTTAGAGAATAGAAGTCAGAAAACTATTGCGCCTCAAATTAAAAAGACAGGAAAGTAGTTAAAGAAAAGCAAGGCTTAACAGGAATCAAACCCCATTCCTGCCAGAGACACTGAGAGGGCTCAAACAAACCTGTGCACACCAGGACCCGGAGATCCCACAGAGACGGAGCCAGAGCTGTGTCTGAGTGTCTCCTGAGGAGGTATGGTCAGCAGTGGCCTGCCGCAGGGGCTGGGGCTCTGGGTGCAGCAGACTTGGGTATGGCATAAGCCCTCTTGGAGGAGGTCGCCATTCACCCACCATAGAGCTGCCAGAACTTACACAGGACTGGGAAACAGACTCTTAGAGGGCACAAACAGAACCCTGTGTGCACCAGGACCCAGGAGAAAGGAGCAGTGACCCCACAAGAGACTGACCCAGACTTGCCCGGGAGTGCCCAGGAGTCTGAAGCAGAGGCACAGGTCAGCGGTGGTCTGCTGCAGGGTTGGGGGCACTGATTATAGAAGTGCATGCACGGGACCGTTTGAAGGAGGTCGCCGTTATCTTTATTACCTCCACCATAGTTTGGCCTCAGGTAAATAACAGTCTTCCCTGGTGGCTCAGACGGTAAAGCGTCTGTCTACAATGTGGGAGACCTGGGTTTTATTCCTGGTTCAGGAAGATCCCCTGGAGAAGGAAATGGCAATCCACTCCAGTACTATTGCCTGGAAAATCCCATGGACATAGGAGCCTGGTAGTCTACAGTCCATGGGGTGGCAAAGAGTCAGACTGAGTGACTTCACTTTCACTTTCAAATAACAGGCAGGGAACACAGCCCCACCTAACAGCAGAAAACTGGATTAAAGATTCACTGAACACGGCCCCACCCAACAGAAGGAGATCCAATTCCCCCTCAGTCAGTCTCTCCCATCAGGAATCTTCCATAAACCCCTTATCCTTCTCAATCAGAGGGCAGACAGATTGGAAACCACAATCACAGAAAACTAACCAATCTCATCACATGAACCACGCCTTGTCTAACTCAATGAAACTATGAACCATGCGATCCAAGACAGTTGGTCATGGTGGAGAGTTCTGACCAAATGTGGTCCACTGGAGAAGGGAATGGCAAACCACTTCAGAATTCTTGTCTTGAGAACCCCATGAGCAGTTTGAAAAGGTAAAAAGATAGGACACTGAAAGATGAACTCCCCAGGTTGGTAGGTGCCCAATATGCTACCGGAGATCAGTAGAGAAATAACTCCAGAAAGAATGAAGAGACGAAACCAAAGCAAAAACAACACCCAGTTCTGGACATGACTGGTGACAAAAGCAAAGTGCAATGCTGTAAAAAGCAATATTGCATATGAACCTGGAATGTTAGGTCCATAAATCAAGACAAATTGGAAGTGGTCAAACAGGAGATGGCAAGAGTGAATGCCAACATTTTAGGAATCACCAAACTAAAATGGGCTGGAGGGGTGGATTTAACTCAGATGACCATTATATCTACTACTGTGGGCAAGAATCCCTTGGAAAAATGGAGTAGCCATCATAGTCAACAAAAGAGTCAAAAATGCAGTACTTGGATGCAATCTCAAAATGACAGAATGATCACTGTTCATTTCCAAGGCAAAGCATTCAGTATCACAGTAATCCAAGTCTATGCCCCAACCAGTCATGCTGAAAGAGCTGAAGTTGAATGGTTCTATGAAAACCAGAAGATCTTCTAGAACTAACACCCAAAAAAGATGTCCCTTTTATTATAGGGGACTGGAATGCAAAAGTAGGAAGTCAAGAAACACCTGGAGTAACAGGCAAATTTGGCCTTAGATTAAGGAATGAAGCAGGGAAAAGCCTAATAGAGTTTTCCCAAGAGAAAGCACTGGTCAGAGCAAACACCCTTTTACAACAACACAAGAGAAGACTCTACACATGGACATCACCAGATGGTCAATACTGAAATCAGATTGATTATATTCTTTGCATCCAAAGATGGAGAAGCTCTGCACAGTAAGCGAAAACAAGACCAGGAGCTGAGTGTGGCTCAGATCATGAACTCCTTATTGCCAAATTCAAACTTAAATTGAAGAAACTAGGGAAAACCACTAGACCATTCAGATATGACCTAAATCAAATCTATTATGATTATGCAGTGGAAATGACAAATAGATTCAAGGGATTAGATCTGATAGACAGAGTGCCTGAAGAACTATAGACGGAGGTTCATGACAGTGTACAGGAGGCAGTGATGAAGACCATCCCCAAGGAAAAGAAATGCAGAAAAGCAAAATGGCTGTCTGAGGAGGCCTTACAAATAGCTGTGAAAAGAAGAGAAGTGAAAAGGAAAATATACCCATTTGAATGCAGAGTTCCAAAGAATAGCAAGGAGAGATAAGAAAGCCTTCCTCAGTAATCAGTGCAAAGTAATAGAGGAAAACAATAGAATTGGGAAGACTAGAGATCTCTTCAAGAAAATTGAAGATACCAAGGGAAATTTTCATGCAAAGATTGTCACAATAAAGGATAAAAATGGTATGAACATAACAGAAGCAGAAGATATTAAGAAGAGGTGGCAAGAATACACAGAACGATACAAAAAAAAAAAAAAATCTTCACAACCCAAATAATCACGATGGAATGATCTCTCACCTAGAGCCAGACATCCTGCAATGCAAAGTCAAGTGGGCCTTAGGAAGCATCACTACAAACAGGTAAAGGAGATGATGGAATTCCAGTTGAGCTATTTCAAATCCTAAAAGATGATGCTATGAAAGTGCTGCACTCAATATGCCAGTAAATTTGGAAAACTCAGCAGTGGCCACAGGACTGAAAAAGGTCACTTTTCATTCCAAGCCCTAAGAAAGACAATGCCAAAGAATGCTCAGACTACCACACAATTGTACTCATCTCAAATGCTAGTAAAGCAATGCTCAAAATTCTCCAAGCCAGTCTTCAGCAATACGTGAACCAAGAACTTCCAGATGTCGAAGCTGGATTTAGAAAAGGCAGAGGACCCAGAGACCAAATTGCCAACATCCATTAAATTATTGAAAAAGCAAGAGAGTTCCACAAAAACATCTATGTCTGCTTTATTGACTATGCCAAAGCCTTTGACTGAGTGGATCACAACAAACTGTGGAAAATTCTTAAAGAGATGGGAATACCAGACCACCTGACTTGCATTTTGATGCAGGAAGCAACAGTGAGAACTGGACATGGAACAACAGACTGGTTCCAAATAGGAAAAGGAGTACGTGAAGACTGTATATTGTCACCCTGCTTATTTAACTTATATGCAGAGTACATCATGAGAAATGCTGGGCTGGACAAAGCACAAGCTGGAATCAAGATTGCCAGGAGAAATATCAATAACCCCAGATATGCAGATGACACCACCCTTATGGCAGAAAGCAAAGTAGAACTAAAGGGCCTTTTGATGAAAGTGAAAGAGGAAAGTGGAAAAGTTGCCTTAAAACTCAACATTCAGAAAACAAAGATCATGGCATCTAGTCCCATCACCTCATGGAAAATAGATGGGGAAACAGTGGAAACAGTGTCAGACTTTATTTTGGGGGGCTCCAAAATCACTGCAGGTGGTGACTGCAGCCATGACATTAAAAGACACTTGCTCCTTGGGAAAAAAACAAAAAAGTTATAAACAACCTAGATAGCATATTAAAAAGCAGAGACATTACTTTGCCAACAAAGGTCCATCTAGTCAAGGCTATGGTTTTTCCAGTAGTCATGCATGGATGTGAGAGTTGGACTCTTGGAAAGTTGAGCGCAGAAGAATTGATGCTTTTGAACCATGGCATTGGAGAAGACTCTTGAGAGTCCCTTGGACTGCAAGGAGATCCAACCAGTGAATCCTAAAGGAAATCAGTCCTGAATATTCATTGAAAGGACTGATGCTGAAGCTGAATTTCTAATACTTTGGCCACCTGATATGAAGAACTGACTCACTGTAAAAGACCCTGATGCTGGGAAAGATTGAAGGCAGGTGGAAAAGGGGATGTCAGAGGATGAGATGGTTGGATGGCATCACCGACTCAAAGGACATGAGTTAGAGTAAACTCCAGGAGGTGGTGATGGACAGGGAGGCCTGGTTTGCTGCAGTCCATTGGGTTCCAAAGAGTTGGACACCCTGGATGAGTGAACTGAACAGGAAGCAGAAGTCAGTATGGGTAGAACACTTTAAATTGTAATAGCTGAATTGGCAGAAGGTCACTGTCCAGCTGAACTACTTAAAATCCTAAAAGAAGATGCTTTAAAGTGCTGCACTCAATATGTCAGCACATTTGGAAATCTCAGCTACTGGAAAGGTCAGTTTTCATTCTAATTCCAAAAAGGGCAATGCCAAAGAATGTTCAAACTACCATTCAGATGCATTCATTTCACATGCTAATAGAGTTATGCTCAAAATCATTCAAGCTAGGCTTCAGCAGTATGTGAACCGAGAATTTCCAGATATACAAGCTGGGTTGAGAAAAGATAGAGGAACCAGAGACCAAATTGCCAACATTAGCTGGATCATGGAGAAAGCAAGGGGATTCCAGAAAAAACATCTGCTTCATTGACTACACTAAAGCCTGTGACCTTGTGAATAACAACAAACTCTGAACGTTTCTTAAAGAGATGTGAATACCAGACCACCTTATCTATCTCCTGACAAGCCTGTATGCAGTATGAGAAGCAACTGTTAGACCCAGACATGGAAAAATCAACATTCAAAAAACTAAGGTCATGGTACCTGGACCCATCACTTCATGGCAAATGGAAGGGGAAAAAGTGGAAGCAGTGACAGATTTTATTTTGGGGGGGTTCCAAAATCACTATGATGGTGACTGCAGCCATGAAATTAAAAGACACTTGCTTCTTGGAAGGAAAGCTAGACAGCATAGTAAAAAGCAGAGACATCACTATGCCAGCAAAGGTCCATATAGTCAAAGCTATGATTTTTCTAGTAGTCATGTACGGATGTGAGAGTTGGACCATAAAAGAAGGCTGAGCACTGAAAAGCTGATGCTTTCGAATGGTGGTGCTGGAGACGAAGACGACTCTTAAGAGTCCCGTGGACAGCAAGGAGATCAAACCAGTCAATCCTAAAGGAAATCAACCCTGAATATTCATTGTAATGACTGACACACCAATACTTTGGCCACCTGATAGGAAGAGCTGACTCATTGTAAAAAAAAGTTCCTGATGCTGGGAAAGATTGAAGGCAAAAGGAGAAGGGCATGGCAACAGATGAGAAGGTTAGATTGCATCCCATCTCAGTGGACATGAATTTGAGCAAACTCCAGGGGATAGTGGGAGTCTTCCCTGGTGGCTCAGAGGCTAAAGCATCCCCCTGCAATGGAGGAAACCTGAGTTCGTTCCCTGGGTCGGAAAGATCCGCTGAGGAAGGAAATTGCAACCCACTCTGGTACTCTTGCCTGGAAAATCCCATGGATGGAGAAGCCTGATAGGCTACAGTCCATACAGTCGCAAAGAGTTGGACATGACTGATCGACTTCACTTTCTTTTTCTTTCTTTCAGGGAATAGTGAAGGACAGGGGAGCCTGTCATGCTGCAGTCCATGGGGTCGCAAAGACTAGGACCCAACTTAGTGACTAAACAGCAACACCGTGGACTACTCTAGGCATTGAAACTCATGGACTGGTTTGAGAATTAAAACTCTCAAGTGGTTTCATTGGTTGTGGGAAGGAAGGTAGAACACTTTTGTGACTATTACCTCCAGGAGCCACATTGAAAATCAGAGAAAAATTCTCTTCTGACGGTGGGAGAGGAAAAGTCACCATTTTGAAATATGCCCAGAGCTCTCTATTTTCCTTAACAAAGCCTGCCTTTAAGGGAAACTGTTTTACCAAACCCTAACCAACTAGGTGCTTACCAGGCTAGTGGAACGAAACTACTCAACTCCAGACCACTCTAACGTTTGAAGTGGAAGAAAAGTGGACTTCATGCAGAAAAAGAAGAGAAGAGTAAGCAGAGAGATGCAAATGTTAAGAAAGATTCAAAAGGAAATGCTAGAAATCTAAAACATAGGAATGGAAATGAAAAATACTTCTGGTAGTCTGACTCATCAGGAGACTGAACACAAACAAGGAAGGAATCTCGGTTGAGGATGTCAAAAGAAACTTCCAAAATTGAAAAACAGAAAGAAAAAAGAATCAAAAAGATGAAACAAAATACCCAAGAAAGTGGGAAAATTACAAAAAGTTTAGTGTGTGCCTAATGAAAGAGATGGGAATACCAGACCACCTGACCTGCCTCTTGAGAAACCTATATGCACGCCAGAAAGCAACAGTTAGAACTGGACGTGGAACAACAGACTGGTTCCAAATAGGAAAAGAAGTACGTCAAGGCTGTATATTGTCACCCTGCTTATTTAACTTCTATGCAGAGTACATCATGAGAAACGCTGGACTGGAAGAAACACAAGCTGGAATCAAGATTACCAGGAGAATTATCAATAACCTCAGATATGCAGATGACACCACCCTTATGGCAGAAAGTGAAGAGGAACTAAAAAGCCTCTTGATGAGAGTGAAAGAGGAGAAAGAGTTGGCTTAAAGCTCAACATTCAGAAAACGAAGATCATGGCATCTGGTCCCATCACTTCATGGGAAATAGATGGGGAAACAGTGGAAACAGGGTCAGACTATTTTTTTGGGCTCCAATATCACTGCAGCTGATGATTGCAGCCATGAAATTAAAAGACGCTTACTCCTTGGAAAGAAAGTTATGACCAACCTAGATAGCATATTCAAAAGCAGAGACATTACTTTGCCAACAAAAGTCTGTCTAGTCGAGGCTATGGTTTTTCCCAGTGGTCATGTATGGATGTGAGAGTCGGACTGTGAAGAAAGCTGAGCACTGAAGAATTGATGCTTTTGAACTGTGGTGTTGGAGCAGACTCTTGAGAGTCCCTTGGACTGCAAGGAGATTCAACCAGTTGATTCTAAAGGAGATCAGCCCTGGATGTTCTTTGGAAGGAATGATGCTAAAGCTGAAACTCCAGTACTTTGGTCACCTCATGCGAAGAGTTGACTCATTGGAAAAAACTCTGATGCTGGGAGGGATTGGGGGCAGGAGGAGAAGGGGACGACAGAAGGTGAGATGGCTGGATGGCATCACTGACTCAATGGATGAGTCTGAATGAACTCTGGGAGATGGTGATGGACAGGGAGGCCTGGCGTGCTGTGATTCATGGGGTTGCAAAGAGTCAAAGTGAGTGAAATGAACTGAACTGAATGCAAATGATAGAAAAAGAAGGGAGAAAGAAATAAAAAGGAACTATTTGAAGTAATGACACAATTTTTCAAAATTATTGACACACCAAAAGATCCAAGAACTACAGCTCAGTTCAGTCGCTCAGTCGTGTCCAACTCTTTGCGACACCATGAATCGCAGCATGCCAGGCCTCCCTGTCCATCACCAACACCCGGAGTTCACTCAGACTCACGTCCATTTAGTCAGTGATGCCATCCAGCCATCTTATCCTCTGTCGTCCCCTTCTCCTCATGCCCCCAATCCCTCCCAGCATCAGAGTCTTTTCCAATGAGTCAACCCTTCGCATGAGGTGACCAAAGTACTGGAGTTTCAGCTTTAGCGTCATTCCTTCCAAGAAATCCCAGGGTTGATCTCCTTCAGAATGGACTGGTTGGATCTTCTTGCAGTCCAATGGACTTTCAAGAGTCTTCTCCAACACCACAGTTATAAAGCATCAATTCTTCAGTGCTCAGCCTTCTTCACAGTCCAACTCTCACATCCATACATGACTACTGGAAAAACCATAGCCTTGACTAGACGGACCCTAGTTGGCAAAGTAATATCTCTGCTTTTCAATATGCTATCTAGGTTGGTTATAACTTTTCTTCCAAGGAGTAAACGTCTTTTAATTTCATGGCTGCAATCACCATCTGCAGTGATTTCGGAGCCCGCAAAAAATAAAGTTTGACACTGTTTCCACTGTTTCCCATCTATTTCCCATGAAGTGATGGGACTGGATGCCATGATCTTTGTTTTCTGAATGTTGAGCTTTAAGCCAACTTTTTCACTCTCCTCTTTCACTCTCATCAAGAGGCTTTTTAGTTCCTCTTCACTTTCTGCCATAAGGGTCGTGTCATCTGCATATCTGAGGTGATTGATATTTCTCCTGGCAATCTTGATTCTAGCTTGTGTTTCTTCCAGTCCAGCATTTCTCATGATGTACTCTGCATAAGTTAAACAAACAGGGTGACAGTATACAGCCTTGATGTACTCCTTTTCCTATTTGGAACCAGTCTGTTGTTCCATGTCCAGTTCTAACTGTTCCTTCCTGACCTGCATACAGATTTCTCAAGAGGCAGGTTAGGCGGTCTGGTATTCCCATCTCTTTCAGAATTTTCCACAGTTTATTGTGATCCACTGAGTCAAAGGCTTTGGCATAGACAATAAAGCAGAAATAGATGTTTTTCTGGAACTCTCTTGCTTTTTTCAATGATCCAGCGGATGGTGGCAATTTGATCTCTGGTTCCTCTGCCTTTTCTAAAACCAGCTTGAACATCAGAGAGTTCACGGTTCACGTATTGCTGAAGCCTGGCTTGGAGAATTTTGAGCATTACTTTACTAGCGTGTGAGGTGAGTGCAATTGTGTGGTAGTTTGAGCATTCTTTGGCATTGCCTTTCTTTCGGATTGGAATGAAAACTGACCTTTTCCAGTCCTGTGGCCACTGCTGAGTTTTCCAAATGTGCTGGCATATTGAGTGCAGCACTTTCACAGCATCATCTTTCAGGATTTGAAGGAGCTCCACTGGAATCCCATCACCTCCACTAGCTTTGTTCGTAGTGATGCTTCCTAAGGCCCACTTGACTTCACATTCCAGGATGTCTGGCTCTAGATGAGTGATCACATCATCGTGATTATCTGGGTCGTGAAGATCCTTTTGTACAGTTCTTCTGTATATTCTTGCCATCTCTTCTGCTTCTGTAAGGTCCGTAACATTTCTGTCCTTTATCGAGCCCATCTTTGCATGAAATGTTCCCTTGGTATCTCTCATTTTCTTGAAGAGATCTCTAGTCTTTCCCATTCTGTTCTTTTCCTCTATATCTTTGCATTGATCGCTGAAGAAGGCTTTCTTACCTCTACTTGCTATTCTTTGGAACTCTGCATTCAGATGCTTATGTCTTTCCTTTTCTCCTTGGCTTTTTGCTTCTCTTCTTTTCACAGCTATTTGTAAGGCTTCCCCAGACAGCCATTTTGCTTTTTTGCGTTTCTTTTACATGGGGATAGTCTTGATCCCTGTCTCCTGTACAATGTCATGAACCTCATTCCATAGTTCATCAGGCACTCTATCTATCAGATCTAGGCCCTTAAATCTATTTCTCACTTCCACTGGATAATCATAAGGGATTTGATTTAGGTCATACCTGAATGATCTAGCGGTTTTTCCTGTTTTTTTCAATTTCAGTCTGAATTTGGTAATAAGGAGTTCATGATCTGAGCCACAGTCAGCTCCTGGTCTTGTTTTTATTGACTATATAGAGCTTCTCCATCTTTTGCTGCAGAGAATATAATCAATCTGATTTCAGTGTTGACCATCTGGTGATGTCCATGTGTAGAGTCTTCTCTTGTGTTGTTGGAAGAGGGTGTTCGCTATGACCAGTGCATTTTCTTGGCAAAACTCTATTAGTCTTTGCCCTGCTTCATTCCGCATTCCAAGGCTAAATGTGCCTGTTACTCCAGGTGTTTCCTGACTTCCTACTTTTGCATTCCAGTCCCCTATAATGAAAAGGACATCTTTTTGGGTGTTTGTTAGTTCTAAAAGGTCTTGTAGGTCTTCATAGAACCGTTCAACTTCAGCTTCTTTAGCATTGCTGGTTGGGGCATAGACTTGGATTACTGTGATATTGAATGGTTTGCCTTGGAAACGAACAGAGATTATTCTGTCGTTTTTGAGACTGCATCCAAGTACTGCATTTCGGACTCTTCTGTTGACCATGATGGCCACTCCATTTCTTCTGAGGGATTCCTGCCTGCAGTAGTAGATATAATGGTCATCTGAGTTAAATTCACCCATTCCAGTCCATTTTAGTTTGCTGCTTCCTATTATGTTGACGTTCACTCTTGCCATCTCCTGTTTGACCACTTCCAATTTGCCTTGATTCATGGACCTGACATTCCAGGTTCCTATGCAATATTGCTCTTTACAGCATCGGACCTTGCTTCTATCACCAGTCACATCCACAGCTTGGTATTGTTTTTGCTTTGGCCCCATCCCTTCATTCTTTCTGAAGTTATTTCTCCACTGATCTCCAGTAGCATATTGGGCACCTACTGACCTGGGGAGGAGTTTAAACTAGATAAATAGTAAAAAAAATTCCACTTGGGCATATATAATCAAACATTAGAAAATCAAAGACTATGAGATAATTTTGAAAGAAGGCAGGGAAGAAAATAATGCTGCCTACAGAGAGAAAAAAGATGCGAGTTTTTAAATTTTTTCCCAGAAACTATGCAAGTAGACAGTGGAATGATATATTCAGACTTAAAAGAATAAAACACCAACCTAGAATTTGATATCCAGTGAAATTACCCCTAGAAATAGAGGAAAAATAAAGACTTTCTCAGGCAAAAATGGAGGGAAATTGTCAACAATAGATTTGCCCTGGAAGAAATGTTAAAAGAAGTTTTTCAAAGAGAAATGTTATAGATCAGAAATTTGGGTCTACCTAAAGAGTTTATGAGAAGGAATAAATTATAATAAAATCTTTTTTTAACTTTCCTTAGTTGATGTAAAAGATAGCACTGTTCAAGGTAATGTGAACATTGCAGTCTTGATTATAGCTTATGCATAAGTGAAATGAATGACGGCAGTGCTACCAAGGACCGGAGGGAAATTGAAAATACTTTGTATTTTCAGTACCCATGAAGCATTATTGTGTTATTGGAATGTGGACTTAAGTAAATTATAAATGTATATTGCAAATCCTAGAGCAACCATTTTAGATCATCCAAAAAAAAGAAAAGTTTGAATTGATATAATAACACAGGATGGAAACTGGAATCTTATAAATGTTCAATTAGAGAACATCAGAGAAGGCAGAATAAGTGTGGAAGACCCTAAAAGAGAAGAAGGGATGAACAGAAAATGATGAATAGAAGCAATGAATAGAAAATATTTAAAGTAGTTTAGATCATATTGGGTTTTTAAATATCTAAAATTGACACATTCCAAAACATCCTAATGTAAACAGAAAAGCCATAATGCAAGACTAGCATATAATCTAGGGATAATAAAAAATATTTGACAAAACAGGTTTGAAATTTCTGCTTATTTTCCCCAACCCCAAGTGCTACATATTCAGTGTAGAAGTCATATGTTAACACACACATACACACACACATATAGGTATGTGTATAAATGAGAAACTATGAATTTTAAAACTTGTCAAATCATCATGTTAAAATCATGTTTTCAAGTTGGAAAGGGTACCTCCTCATTGGAATATTATTTAATAGGACTGAGTAATTCTTAAGTCTCTTCTTTGTACTTTTATGAACTTTCTCTAGCAGTTTACATCTCAAGTCTGAACTCTTTTATTCCTAGGTCTCCACAGTTACTTCTTTAAGCACAAATTTTAGTCTGACCTCTTCTTATTCTAATCCTTTACACACTTATGCCAACATGATTATTCCCAAGTATCCTCAGGAATGTATCTATTTCCCAATATTCACTGGAACTTGGTATATTGAATATGGTCAGTAGGCTTTAAGATATATTCCCACATTCTTATAATGAGATTTCCTTACACATACACACACACACACACACACACACACACACATGCACACACACATGCACACACAGAGTACATAACTATAATCTGAGCTGTGAGTACAATTATGTGATGAGCTGTGTGAGTTCTCCTAATTAATCTTTGAATATAAGGATGGTCTTGAAGTCTTCCCCCAAACAGAGTTACCTACTCTTAAAAGAAAAGACAAGTCCCTTAAGAGATAGGGACTGATCCCAAGCTAACTCATTGTTGGAATCATTAGACAAGACTTAAAAGGCCATTATAACTATGCTTAATGACTTAAAATATATTCACATTGAACAAAAATGCAAGAATTCTCAAGAAACACATAAAATTTACAATAAGGAACCAAATGGAAATTCCATTACAAAGCAACGAAAGGATCTCCTCCTTCTGAGCTTGAGTGGGATGAGCGACTTGCTCTTAACGACTAGAATTTGATAAAGGAGATGGAATGTGCATGATTAAATATAGTGGTTTTGTAACATACAGTTGTAACATTCACCTTGAAGATTGTCTGTTCCTTACTGAGCAAACAAGAGGCCATTTTGGCTAGACTCCTATGGCAAGAAACTGAAGCTCTGAGTTGGTAGCCTACAAAGTAGTGAGTGTTGTTAACAACGATGTGAACTTAGAAGTGGTGTATTACCCAGGCGAACCTCAGATGAGTCCAAGGCCTGGCTGACACCTGCATTGCAGCCTTGTGAGGTCCTGAGCGGGGAACCCAGCTAAACCATGTCCAGACACTTGACACAGAGGCTATGGGATGATAAACGTGTGTTGTCACAAGCTGCCAAGTTACGATAGCGTTGTTAATTCTGTAGTAATTACTAAGACAAGTCTTTATTCTTATAAGTAGTTATTATGACATTTTGATGGGAAAAGAGATTTACAGGGCTTTGGATTCTTTAAATTCTGCAGAAACAAGTGTTCACTGCTCTACTGATGATGCTGTTGTAAACATTTCTCAAAGGCAAAGCAGGTAGTTTTTATTGTTGTGTGGAATAATCTTTGATACCAAATATACAGGTCTCATAGTTCCCCATTAAATTTTAAAAGCTTTCAGTCATCATGATAAGGAAGTTCATTAGTAGAGATTCCACTTACAGCCGTGTGTGTGTGTGTGTGTGTGTGTGTGTGTGTGCGCGCGTGTGGTAAAAAAGAGCACATAATAGTATAAAATAATATAAAGTCTACCATCTTAAACCATCTTAACCATTTTTAAGTGTCTGGCTCAGCAGTATTAAATATCATCATGTTGTTGTGAAACATATGTTCAGAACATTTTTCATCTTGTAAAACTGAAACTCTATACCTATTAAACAGCTCCTCTTTTCCCCCTCTCCGTAATCCCAAGTAGCCATCATTCTACTTTGTTTCTATGAATCTGACTACCCTTAGATACTTCATTTAAGTAGAATCATACAGCATCTGTCTTTTTGTGGCTGTCTTATTTCACCTAGCACAGTGTTTTTTTTAAATTATGCAATACTTCAAGAATCATGAAAATCATTTAAAAAAAAACACAAAAAATAAGAAATTTCTGATATAAACTACCTGAAGCTCCCTTTGACTCAGGAATCTAAGAACTGGGATAGTAGGATATTTAGCATAAACCAATATTAGTAGACAAAACAGTGATTTATGTTTCCCATTTCTTAGTTGGTAGTTTTATAACATTGTTTTCATAGAGATGACAATCTAAAAATATCTGAAATATACATTATCATCTATACAGTTGACTCTTGAACACAGGGGCTAGGGGTGCCTATCCTGACTGTGTAATGTTCCAATTGACTCTCTATATCCACAGTTCTGAATCTACAGATCAGCCAACTGTATATTATGTAGCAGTGTGGTATATATTTAGTAAAACATCTGCATGTAAGTGAACCTGTATAGTTCAAACCTATGTTGTTCAAGGGTAAACTGTATTTTATTAAAAATTATTTCATATTGTTTTAACATTGCTAGGCCAATAATCAGAGAAGGCAACGGCACCCCACTCTAGTACTCTTGCCTGAAAAATCCCATGGATGGAGGAGCCTGGTGGACTGCAGTCCATGGGGTCGCTGAGAGTTGGACACGACTCAGTGACTTCACTTTCACTTTTCACTTTCATGCATTGGAGAAGGAAATGGCAACCCACTCTAGTGTTCTTGCCTGGAGAATTCTAAGGACGGGGGAGCCTGGTGGGCTGCCGCTATGGGGTCGCACAGAGTCGGACACGACTGAAGCGCCTTAGCAGCAGCAGCAGCAGGCCAATAATAGATAACTTTATAATTATATAAAAATACAGTTAAACAAAACACAGGAGGAATATTTTATAGGAAGATAATATTATTGTAATGAGCATATACAGTTATTAAATATAACTTCATTCCTATTGTTTACTTATACTAAAATGAACGTGAGAAAGAGTAACTTTTGGAGTAGCATTTTTTATCATAATTTAAGAAACACCAAACGTACAGTCAAAACGATCTGGCAGATCAATGACTTGTCAGTTAAATTCCCAATCATAAATTTTATTGTTCATAGCTAGGACACGGAAGCAGCCTACATGTCCATCGACAGATGAATGGATAAAGAAACTGTGGTACATATATACAGCGGAATATTACTCAGCCACTCAAGAACTCATTTGTGTCAGTTCTAGGTCTAGAGCCTGTTATACAGAGAGATGTAAGCCAGAAAGAGGAAACAAGTATCGTATGTTAACATATATATGTGGAATCTAGAAAAATGGAACTGATGAGCCTATTAGCAGGGCAGGAATGGAAACGCAGACAAGCATGCAGAGCAGTCTTGTGGACACTGCAGGGGAGGAGGGCGGGGCGAGCTGAGAGCAGCACTAAAATGTGTACACGATCGTACGGGAAACACACAGCTAGTGGGAAGCTGCTGTGTAACACAGGGAGCTGAAACTGGGGCTCAGCACCACCCTAAAGGGCTGGGAGCGAGGTTCAAGAGGGAGGGGACATACGTATATTTATGGCTGATTCACGCTGTATGACAGGAACCGATACAGTATTGTAAAGTAATTGTCCTTCAATTAAAAATTTTAAGAAAAAATAAATTTATTGCACTTATAACTACAGTACTTTAATAGAGCCATGTAGAACAGAAATCAAGTGAAAACCCTGGTCTCCTTTCACCTCATCTCATTCTCTCCATATTATACACCTTTCCTTTCGAAAAGGAACCATACAGAATTTTTTTTTTTAATACAAACCAAATCACTTTCCAGGATTAATACAGAAATGTACAGATTCAATTAAAAATAGTGTTAACAGATGATCTTTAGATATATTAGGCAAAAGAAACCAAATGTGAAATCCTGTAACTTTATAAGATGATTTTATTTAGTTTTTGGATCAATTTTTTTTAAACTATTTTAGTGTCTATTCTAATAAAACATACTTATGCAGCATTATTACATCCCTAAGCTGAAGGAATAAAAGTCAACTGTTGCCTTATGTTGGTTGTTATAGTAACTGTTTATAGGTAATACTATACAGAAGTCTAATTTTTACAAAAGTTTCTTACCATTTTTTAAATGGTCTTCAAAAGAATTTTTAGAAATTATTTCAACCATGTCTTAAAATACTTGGTTTATGATTATACTGGCCAACCAAAGTAAAATTCTTTAAAAATAAACTGTGTCATTTGGCAAGCAGCTGACCACATGGCCATTCATGTGTTTTATGAAAGGAAACAATGCAAGAGATTCTCTAAGGTGGCCTCCGCCAAGCTTCACTCTTTGCAAAATGCTCAAGTACTTTCCCTTGGAAATTGGGTAGCCTATACACACCTCTCCCAGGATGAGATGGCTGGATGGCATCACGGACTTGATGGACGTGAGTCTGAGTGAACTCCAGGAGATGGTGATGGACAGGGAGGCCTGGCATGCTGCGATTCATGGGGTCGCAAAGAGTCGGACACGACTGAGTGACTGAACTGAACTGAAACAGTTTATAAAATTCACAGAATGTGAGGGCCTGAATAACCTGAGAATCTCAGAGACTATGATGTTCAATGTCATATGGTCTAAAATAATTCATGATATAAGGCTTCTCCCAGATGTCCTATAGATTGCTCAACAGTCTAATTGTCTTTGCTGTCTTCTCACAATGACAGCCATTTAAGCAACTGTGTTTATTAACTGTTTAATAACTGTTAATTAACTGTTTAATAAATGTTTAATAACATTTATTATTAGATGAATAACTATAGTAGACATTTGGGGTGACTACTGTTATAAACGGAGACTTCAAATTACATCATAAAGCCTTTGATGTCTTTTTCATCTAATATCAGGCACTGATTGGAAGGATACAGTAAATACAACTTTACTTGGCATAGACGGCACGAGAACATATTCCATTTCTTTTGTGTCTGTGCATGTGTGTGTATCAATGTACTGGAAATAAGAGAAGTAATAGAAACTATGAAATTATGGATAATGAAGTGCTAGAGTGAGTTTTGAACATGACTTTGGGGGAAAGATGATTTCTTCTTGGGAAAAATGACAGGTGTGTGGCTCAGATGATAGGCAGTTCCTTGAACTTGGCACCTCTGGGTATAGGTTCTGAAAGCATATGATTAGAAGTTTGAATGTGATGTTTGAAAAATCACTATGGACATGCAGATTGTTGTTATTTAGTCACTAAGCTGTGTCTGACTCTGCCAACCCATCGACAGTAGCCTGCCAGGCTCCTCTGTCTATGGGGTTTTCCAGGCAAGGAAACTGGAGTGGGTTGCCATTTCCTCCTCCGGGGGATCTTCCCGACCCAGAGATCGAACCAGCAACTCCTACATTGGCAGGGGGATTCTGTACCACTGTGCCACCAATGAAGCCCACCGTAGGCATAGATATTACTAAAGTTATACTTCAAGAGAGTGCTTTTTGTGGCTCTGATTAAAATAAATTGGATGACGAAGAGGCGATGGGAAAGGAGACTGGTACAGCAGTGCTATTAAAGGCAGTTACGATCTGGACTTGGGTTACGGCTACAAAATTAATTTGAACTTTTCAGATGACCCTCAAGGGGCCAAGTGATTCCAACTTAACATTCAAATGTTGTGTTTTAAAATCCTTAGGGAAAAGATTTCTAAACAGTTTGCCTGTTGTCATAGATACTTGAAAACTGAAGGGGGAAAAAAAAAGTAATTCAAAGGGAACACGAGATGGCAGCAGTTATATCATAGTAAGAGAAAAGACTGAGGAAAGAAAAAAACATTTGAAATTATTTTTAAACTGAAAAATATATAGCATTTTATTCTTTATGTGCTGTTCTCCTTTTCAGTTGAGCGATTACTCATGGGTTTCATGCTTCACAGCACTTCAGAGGTTCATTCTGACTAGAGTAGAAAGCCTACTCCATTACATATGATCACTTCCTAAAATAAAGCTGTTGCTGTTTTCTGCAGATGACTGTTCCTCTGTGTTATCTGAGGCAGAAGAGTCCTGGACGTTGCATATAAGCTTTAGATGTTCCAGCATTGCTTTTTCTTCCTCTGCTAGTTTTTCATCCTTCCTCATTTCCCACCTAAAAGAAAAATCACATCTTAGCATTTTTGTAACTTCCAGACTCCAGTAAACACTCAGTTATTCAGGGCCTGAGCAAGTGCAGTCACTGCTTTATTGAGTGTTTCTCTTTCTTTATTCTTTTACTCACTGTCTCTTACAGTTCATGAGCACTGCTTCAGCAGAGGAGCAAAGTAGTCCAACCAGTGCCACTCCAGGGGAGTTTCTAAGTATAGTTCTAAGTGAGTTTTCTATATTTCTAGATTTAAAAACTGTATGGCTTCCCAGGATATGCGTGCATATAAATACAATCTAGAATTAGATTTGCAATTAATAACAGAATATTTTTCACAGTATTTTTTCCCTCACTGATCAACATATCAGTGGCCTTAAGTTGCAGAGAAGTTCACCAGGAAGGCTTTAGCCACAAGAAGAAGACCACACTGCACTGGATATACCTTAAAGGCAGGTCCATCTTTTCCTAGAAATAAGATCAGATTTGAAATAATCAATTTAAATCACCCAAGAAAGCACCAAATTGTTAGCAAGGTTCCATAGAGCATTTGCTTAAAAAAAAAAAAGAAAAGACTAAAGACTTTCTAATTCTGGGTGATTGTGAGATACAGAGCAAAATGTTAGAATATGGGACTATATACGTATATAATCCTGCAAAGTACATAGCACAGTAAGCCAAGTGCAGTTAATCATTTCTCTTATATGTGCCACTGTTCAGGATTGGCCACGGCGTACTTAACCCAGCATACAGCAAGGACTCATCTGCGTATATTTCCTTTCTCTTTTCCTCACTCCTGTTTCTACCAGCACATCAACCATGATGTGCTGTCACAGAAGGATTCTAAAACCAATGCTGATACATCCTAAAAGACACTCTGCTAGAAGGGTTTTAAATGGATAGGATTCTAACAGACAAGAAGCTGTTCACTGAATGTCTTCCAGAAGCCCTCTATTTTATTCTCATCGGAATTCTTGGATAATAAACAGCCTGTCATACAAGAGGAAAGGATAAAAACTTGGCGTGAGATTGTTCTGATCTTGTTTGAGTAGTGAAAAGAAAGCAGAGGCATTGCATTTTCCATAAAAATCTGCTTGCACACAGGTTTCCTTGTTGGAGTGTTAGGCTCACTATGCCTGGCCAGTCCTAGGATGTGATATATATATGTACTTGGGTTTCCTGTACTTTGCTTCTTTATCCTCTGTCTGGAACCCTCCTCATCTCCTAGCCCCAACCTTGCCTGGACCCCATACCATCTTAGTTTCTCCATCTGTTCCCATATGGTCAGAGTGGGGTCATGGATCATATAGGTTTTAATAGCAGCTTGAAAGATAAGAGATTTTTCACCACCACAAGTCATACGACAAGGGGCAGTACTCCTGAGCTCGCTACTTTGAGATTTAAAATTTAGCATATAAGGTGCTAAATTATACTTTGAGTATCCTTTAAGGTATAAGTATACCATATACAGCTTTCATGCAATTTTGAAGATTAAAAACTGTCATTACTCATTTTATATACGTGAACTTGGGCATCATTAATTTTCACACTGAGTTGAACTCCTTCCAAGCAGGAAAATATTAACAGAAATTACTGACATAGCACTAATGTATCAATCTTTAAATCCTTACGACAAAATGTTGCTATCCCCATTCTATAGAGGAGAAAACAGGCATAGAATATTAATGTCACTTGACCAACTATCTTTGGATTGAAATCAGGGATTCACGTTCTGGAGTCTGGGCTTGTAAATGCAACATTTACCATGTTTTAAAAACCATTCTACAAGTATCATTAATTAAGATTAAAAATAGTTTGAATACTTTATTCCCTGAATAATGTTACTGGAATTGGGCTAGACATTTTAAAAAAGAACTTTCTAAAATTCATATATAGATATATAGTATGCTGCTGCTGCTGCTGCTAATTCGCTTCAGTCATGTCCGACTCTGTGCGACCCCATAGATGGCCTCCTACCAGGCTCCTCTGTCCCTGAGATTCTCCAGGCAAGAACACTGGAGTGAGTTGCCATTTCCTTCTCCAATGCATGAAAGTGAAAACTGAAAGTGAAGTCACTCAGTCATGTCCTACTCTTAGCGACCTCAGGGACTGCAGCCTACCAGGCTCCTCTGACCATGGGATTTTCCAGGCAGGAGTACTGGATTGGGGTGCCATTGCCCTCTCCGGATATATAGTATAGATATTCAAAAAATCCAAACATAAAAAATTAGATTTGTCTTTTCTCCCCCCATGTAACGTGCTAATATTGTACTAAGTGAATCATGAATGTCAACAGAACAAAATATGTAATGTAAACATAAATATTTTGATCATTATCTCTAGTTGTGAAAACTGAAAGTATAATCTCTCTGCTTCATTAAAAAATTTGTATAACTAATGTAATTTAAATGAATTGTATACATAATAGACTCCAAGATAAGGATTTCTGAAGCTTATTGACAATTATAGGTACATCACAGCATAACTGAGCTGTTAGCAATTAACAATATTAGGCAGAGTTATTTACCTACCACAACCTTCTTATATTTGCTTTGAAGAAAAAAACTGACTCATAAGAAAATAAGAAATTATTAATATGACCAAGATAGGAGGAAAATACTATTAGAACTATATTTTCCCCTAATAATTTTATTTATATCAAATAAAAATAATAGGGCCTCGAATCTATGTTTATTTTCATGAGCATTATTATATTTCACATTTATATGTTCTTAAGAATTTATATATAATTCTTAGTTTTAGGCTTTGTTAATGCAGTGCAAAAACAAGTCAGTTCTATAAAAAAAAACTATTGGAAAAAAATAATATATCAATTTATTAAACATAATTAACTAGGAAATTTGTTCCCCTGGTATCTTATTGGTAAAGAATCTGTCTGACAGTGCAGGAGGCTCAGGAGACGTGGGTAGGATTTCTGGATTGGGAAGGTCTTGAGAAGGGAATGGCAATCCACTCCAGTACTCTTGCCTGGGAAATCCCAGGGACAGAGAAGCCTGGTGGGCTACAGTCCATGGGTCGCACATAGTTTGTTCCCTACTTTCCTTTATTATATTTAAAATCTGTAATGAAAGCCTGTCTGTACAGAAAAAAAAAAAAAAGAAAACAAGTTGGAACCAGTGTAGTTTAGTTCTTTTTAAAAAGCATTATGAAGTGATAATGTTTCCATTTTTCCCATCTTTGGTAGACTGCTCTCCTTCACTTTTGGTAAATTCCCCACCTGCGTACCTTGGAAAAAGAACTGCAATCTTAGACACTTATGAGCAGCGAAATCCCATGAGACCTCACTGATCTGTACCATAATCTTAACCATCTTCTAGAATGTGCCTCATCCATAAGGCTCCTTGGTTAGTTGAGTAGATGTGGGAACTTGACTCTGTTTGATTAGGGGGTCCTTTTTCATCCAAACACAACAGGGAACCTAAAACCTGGGCTGAAATACTCTGAACAGAACTAACAGTCACAACCTTGCTCACTAGTACTACTCGAACTGACTTGTGGGTTCTCAGTTTTGGTGGGTCTAACTGGATTTACACAAATATTGAAATCTAGACTAGAGCTATCTGGATGCTCCTCTGTATGTTATGTGACTGGTAGTTAATACAAAGGCTCTTACATGTACCAGACCATGGACCAAGAGCTTTCTAATTCTGCTCATCTCGATGAGCCACGGCAGACTTGGGATCTCTTAAATAAGACCTTGAGAGGTGTAAAATAAAAACAGTCACAGATCAGTGAGTAACTGTTCCAGTGATCAGTTTGGTAAAATCTTTTATTTGGGGTCCTCTGTGGATAGCTGTATGTCAGAGACAACCAGGAATGCCAAGCTGAGGAATGGTTAAGCACAAAGTATGTCCTTGGAAGCGGAGTCCTGATTGTCCAGAAGCAAGTCCGGGGTGGGTGTGGTGCTTACTATAGGAAAGAGCAACCAACAGGCAGAGGAGTAGGGCCAGAATCTGGTGTGGGAGAAGTTTTCTGAAGCATTTACTATGCCTTGTGCTAGTAAAAAAAAAAGATCTAAATTCTGCGAACTCAGAAGTACCCTGATTAAAAGCACATGCTCTGGAATCACTCTGCCTTTGGGTTGAATTCATATCATTCATATGCATGTATATGTGCTATATATGTACACACGTGTACTGTACGTACATAGTACAACTATATGTACTATAGTTGAGTCCCCTCGGCGAGTTTCTTACCTGCTTCTGTGCCCCAGGGTTCTCATCTGTAAAATGCGGACAAAATAGTTTGAGAGGAACACAGCTGTGCTCATTTGCGTGTGTGTTGTCTGACTTATTTCATTCCACAATGTTGCAGTTTAGTGATTGTGAGTGAGACTGACTGAGACCAACGTTCTATTAAGCTTAAATGATCTACTATTTGGACTATTACAGAGAACATTGCCGAATAAAGTTCTAGAATGGTGGTCCTAACTGGGGTGATACTATCTCCCTATGGGGAAATGTGGAGAGACTTTTGGTTGACACTGTCCAGGGAGTGACTCTGGGAACCAGGGAACAGAGACTGTAGACATCTTTGATATAAAACAAACCTAAACCATAAAGAGTTGTCTTCCTGAAATGTCAATAGCATGCTTGTTGAGAAACATGTGCTCTAGAGTCTCCAAAACAATGTTGAAGGATCCTTACTTAATTTGTGATTGTAACTGAAACGCTGTTTATAATACTTCACTGCTTAGAGTACTATTTGTTGAAGAATAGAGGTTTTGAAGCCAGGTGCTGGATTTGAATCCCTTATAAGCTGTGTGACCACAGACAAGTAAGATAAAGTGTGCTTCAGTTTCCTGAGCAGGAAAATGGGAATAATCACAGTGCCTGCTTCATAGCGTTGCCGTCAGAATGAAATGACTAAGTACACAAAAAACATACAAAATAGTAAACAGTTCATAGCAAACACTCAATAAATGTTCACTGTTAGTAGTATCATTATTATTTGCCATATGGGTTAAAGTTGCAAAGAGCAAAAACCCTGACTGGTGGTTTAAACAAACAGGTGTTTATTTTTCTTGTATAATGGGAAATCCAGAGGCAGGTGACCACTGGCATAGGTTAAGTCGCTTGACAGCAGCAGGGCTGATGCCTCTGTGTTTTCTTGCCCTTCACCTCATGGCTCCAAGATGGCTGCTGTAGCTCCAGCATCATGTCCTTGTTTTGAGGCAGGAAAAAGCAGGAAGAGGCTACTGCTGCATCTGACCCACTAGGTTGTATTTCCCAGATTCTTCCCAGAATAGCCATACTATCTAGGTTTGAATCCACATCCTGCCTGTTACTGGCTGTGTGATATTGGGCAAGTTTCTTAACATCTCTGTTGCCTCATTTTGCAAAATAGGGGATATTAATGCAGCCATGAAATTAAAAGATGCTTACTCCTTGGAAGAAAAGTTATGACCAACCTAGATAGCATATTCAAAAGCAGAGACATTACTTTGCCGACTAAGGTCCATCTAGTCAAGGCTATGGTTTTTCCAGTGGTCATGTATGGATGCAAAAGTTGGACTGTGAAGAAAGCTGAGCACCGAAGCATTGGTGCTTTTGAACCGTGGTGATGGAGAAGACTCTTGAGAGTCCCTTGGATTGCAAGGAGATCCAACCAGTCCATTTGAAGGAGATCAGCCCTGGGATTTCTTTGGAAGGACTGATGCTAAAGCTGAAACTCCAGTACTTTGGCCACCTCATGCAAAGTGTTGACTCATTGGAAAAGACTCTGATGCTGGGAGGGATTGGGAGCAGGAGGAAAGGGGGACGACCGAGGATGAGATGGCTGGATGGCATCACTGACTCGATGGACGTGAGTCTGAGTGAACTCTGGGAGTTGGTGATGGACAGGGAGGCCTGGCGTGCTGTGATTCATGGGGTCGCAAAGAGTCAGACACGACTGAGCGACTGAACTGAACTGAATGGTATGCACCTTAAGGCATTATTGTAAGTAGTAGGTGAGTTATGAATCAAAACATGTTGGTATTATTTCATTATTTTATGAGACTACTTGTATGCAGTGGCTTCCCCAGAGCTCCTGTGTTGATGTTCCTTCTCCGGCCCTGTGCCTTCACGTCATTCTATCTGATAAATTCCCTTTTTAATAAATATGTGGGTAGGATGAAGTTGTTACATATCACAGTGGTTTGTTACTCAGTGTTCAGTTACACATTTCTGTGATCATGTTGTTGTTGCCTCTTGTCTTTGGTGCAGGAGACGTTTCTTGCCCATTCACTCTGTTCAGCCTAGCATGGCCAAGGCTGCTTTTGTTTCCCTATAATCCCTTTGTTGTATTTTTCAAGTACAATCTATAACGATGGCATTCGATCATATTATTGGCATTTCTCCTGAAACACCAATAAAACACTTGGATATAAAAATGAGTGAAATAAGCCGCCTGATTTAATGTTATTATTAAACATTATGTAGTACTTTATATTTACAAAGTACTTTACAATTATTTATTAGCTAATTGTACTGTTAAACAACATTAACCATCTGGTCAAATGAATGATTTCAAATTGTCCTACCAGCTGGTATCTGAGGGATGAAAAATGAAGTCATGTTGGACTTTATTCCCCTCAAACAACCCTTTAGGTCCTTCTCCTCTGTACGGCATAGTGCAGACTGGCTTCAGAGGGCGGCACAGACCAGAGGGGAAAATTAGCTCTCTGCTCTCTCCTTTCCTGCTGTCCTGGAAATGTGAGTTTACTTCAGGATTCAGTCCTAGACTATTTTCTCTTCCCTCTCAGAAAACCCCACAGCTACTCCCACATATTCAGCTGCGGTCTCCACATCTGTAATTCATGTGTCTCCCAAACAGTCATTCAGTGTCTTTAAATTTTATTTTTGTCCTAAACTCTCTAAATTCAACTTCTTGATGGTTATTTTCATTCCCATTCCAATTATATTAATCATTCATGTATTTTTTCATATATATATATATATATATATATATATATATATGCACACACACGCATATATATAACTTACCCAAATTGACCTTTAGCCCCCACACTCAATAACACAGGGTCTGAAGTTCACAAAGTAATTTACACCTCTGCTTCCAATCTTGTCTGCACTGTCAGTTGCCAGTTAAGGGACATCTTACTCTGCAATCATTCTCACATTCATCCCTCTGCAATCAGCCCACGGTTCAGGTGCTGTGATAGTATGATTTATAATAAGAAATATATTTTCAGTCTTCTTACCAGTTTCTGGCACAGAGCTCCTAAAACCCTTGGAATTTACTGTGAGGAGAGCTATAAAGGTGTCTTTTGTTATGTTAACAGAAACCCATAGGGTTGGAGACTGGTGACCAGTGGAATGAACCACATGATTAGAGAGCTGGAATTTGTAATCCCCACCTCTGGGGAGAGAGGAGGAGCTGGAGGTGAAATCCCATCACAGGTGACCAGTGATTTAGCCAATTATGCCTGTGTAATGGAGCCTTCATAAAAACCCACAAGGAGAGGTGGGAAACACATGGGGATCTGGGGAGAGCAGCCTGCTGGGAAACAGGTCATGAGGTCTCTATTTTCTTTCCCCATGCTTTACCCTAGGTGTCTCTTCCATCTGGCTGTTCCTGAGTTCTATCCTTTAAAAACAAACCAAGAATCCACTAAGTAAGAAATAGCTGCCGTCATCTCTCCTCTGGGAGATGATTTTCCTTATTACCTTCAGACCAATGTTTTCCCACGTTTGCGTTATTTACTTCGCTGCGCCATTCACTTGAAATGCCTTTTCATACATCCCAATCCTGCACATTCTTCACACTTAATCCATATCCCACTTTTTTCATAAACTCTTTCCCAACTACCTAACCCTGATGTGATTGGCTTGTCTTCGTTTGAGTCCTATCATACCTAACATCAGCACTATTTTGGTAAATTAATGATATATTGCTTTGTTACTTCTTCTCTGTTATGTTCTTTAGCAGTTATTTGATGATTGCATTTTTTCCCACATGTGCTATGGTTTCATCTATATTGGCAGTTCCTTGAGGAAGACTTTTAATTATAATTTTTACTCTAAATTTTTCTTCAAAGAGGGTATTTCAGATAGCAACCAGCACAGTGCCCTGTACACTTTCAGTTCAGTCACTCAGTCGTGTCCGACTCTTTGTGACCCCATGAATCGCAGCACGCCAGGCCTCCCTGTCCATCACCATCTCCAGGAGTTCACCCAGACTCACGTCCATCGAGTCAGTGATGCCATCCAGCCATCTTATCCTTTGTTGTCCCATTTTCCTCCTGCCCCCAATCCCTCCCAGCATCAGAGTCTTTTCCAATGAGTCAATTCTTTGCATGAGGTGGCCAAAGTACTGGAGTTTCAGCTTTAGCATCATTCCTTCCAAAAGAAATCCCAGGGTTGATCTCCTTCAGAATGGACTGGTTGGATCTCCTTGCAGTCCAAGGGACTCTCAAGAGTCTTCTCCAATACCACAGTTCAAAAGCATCAATTCTTCAGCGCTCAGCTTTCTTCACAGTCCAACTCTCACATCCATACATGACCACAGGAAAAACCAGAGCCTTGACTAGATGGACCTTTGTTGGCAAAGTAATATCTCTGCTTTTGAATATGCTATCTAGGTTGGTCATAACTTTTCTTCCAAGGAGTAAGCGTCTTTTAATTTCATGGCTGAAGTCACCATCTGCAGTGATTCTGGAGCCCCCAAAAAATAAAGTCTGACACTATTTCCACTGTTTCCCCATCTATTTCCCATGCGCTCACAAAATATCTCTTGATTCCTATGTGTTAGAAGCTTAGGTGTTGCTATGTATTCTTAGGTAAATGATCTTTAGCCACTAGTGTCACAAGTGATGGTAGTTGGTATCTCCAATATGTATTGTTAAATTATTTGTATGAATAAAAAAATGAGGACTCTAAGAGCCTTAAAATTTGTAACTTCATCCTTAGTTTCTACATCACTAAATTCTTAAATTCAGTGATCATACCAAAAGACAACTTCTTGCAAATTCATTCATTTACTTATCATCTCTATATTCTTTTTAAGAATGAGATGTTAGTACAATGGAAACAAGACAGAGTAAATCATGTTTACTTGGTGCCAACCTAGTGTGTTTGACTAATGTAAAACACAAAACTGTTAGAAGACTGAAATTAGAGGACCTTTTAAGTTACCTGCTATGTTGGACTTTTAGTACACGTATAGCTTATATTCATTGGAAACACTGATGCTGAAGCTGAAACTCCAATACTTTGGCCACCTGATGCGAAGAACTGACTCATTTGAAAAGACCCTGACGCTGGGAAAGATTGAGGGCAGGAGGAGAAGGGGACGACAGAGGATGAGATGGTTGAATGGCATCACCAACTGAATGGACATAAGTTTGAATAAACTCTGGGAGTTGGTGACGGACAGGGAAGCTTGGTGTGCTGCAGTCCATGGGGTCGCAAAGAGTCAGACAAGACTGGGCAACTGAACTGAACTGAAAGCTTATACTATTAAGAGATTTGTTATGGTTTACAGTTTATTCAATATCTATCACAATGAGCCACATTTTAGAACAATTTTACTGTGTATAATTAATTTGTCCATTCATCCAGCAAACATTTATTGAGTGCCTACTAACCCCAAAACACTGGGCTAGGTTATATAGAGGTGAATAGAACTGGATATGGTCTTCTCTTCAGAGAGCTTATTCACACCAAGAGTTCATCATATGGGCTTGACTGAATAATCTTCAGCAATTGTTTGTGGGAAAGGCATAATTCAGGCATTTCTTCCTTGACTCATGAAATAATCTGAGGTAGTCTTGGGGATTAATTCATGTCCTTTTTCTTTCACTGGAAATGTAGCAGCATTAATGACAGAATGCTTCCTATTTTTTTTTTTTTTAAGTAGTAAGATGCATGATACTGGATGCTTGGGGCTGGTGCACTGGGACGACCCAGAGGGATGGTATGGGGAGGGAGGTGGGAGGGGGGTTCAGGATGGGGAACATGTTTATACCTGTGGCAGATTCATGTTGATGTATGGCAAAACCAGTACAATATTGTAAAGTAATTAACCTCCAACTAAAATAAATAAATTTATATTAAAAAATAAAATAAAAAACAAACAAACAAAAAAGTAGCAAGGTCATTTATCAAATGCTATGCTAAAATTGAGAGCTATAGAATTTGAAGTTCTTTTTTAAAGACATTTCTGTAGAAACATGATTCTGAATAGCACTTAATCCCAGAGGACAAACTTTAGGGAGGGGTCAGATAAAATACCATCCAGAATTTGAGAAAAAGTTATGGAAAATCTGTTATAAACCAGAAAGCCAGTGTTGAATATAATCACTGTGAATGTAAATGACACCATTTTTTAGTAGCTCTTTTTATGCACATAAACCGCAGAGTTAGAGAGCTAGCTTCTTACTTTGGTTGCTGCTGCTGCTGCTGCTGCTGCTAAGTCGCTTCAGTTGTGTCCGACTCTGTGTGACCCCAGAGATGGCAGCCCACCAGGCTCCCCCGTCCCTGGGATTCTCCAGGCAAGAACACTGGAGTGGGTTGCCATTTCTTACTTTGGAGACAGGTCTTTATAATACTAGACTTAATAGATGAGACCTACCTACTTTTTGGTATGTTCTCCAGATGATACAAATCTGTAACTACTTTTGCTTAATGTTTTAAAACCCAGGTTTTCCTAGTGCACCAGCCCCAAGCATCCTGTATCCTACATCGAACCTGGACTGGCGATTCGTTTCATATATGATATTATACATGTTTCAATGCCATTCTCCCAAATCATCCCACCCTCTCCCTCTCCCATAGAGTCCAAAAGACTGTTCTATACATCTGTGTCTCTTTTGCTGTCTCGCATACAGGGTTATCGTTACCATCTTTCTAAATTCCATATATATGCGTTAGTATACTGTATTGGTGGGGAGGGATGTGGGAGGGGGGTTCAGGATGGGGAACATGTATATACCCATGGTGGATTCATGTTGGTGTATGGCAAAACCAATACAATATTGTAAAGTAAAATAAATAAATAAAATCCAGGTTTTAAGAAATGTATAGAGTTTTCAGTCCATCTTCTTTAGCATACATTTAGTGGAAATGGAGAAACTGTTATTCTTTTCATGTAACCTTAGACAATTGATTTATTGCTTAGCTTTGTCTTCTCCAAAATAGAATAGTTTAAAAAAAATTTTTTTTTTCTGAACTTTGTATTGTATCTCCAAAGTAGTTAGATAATGGGAATCATACATGGGAGCTATGAGGCTTTATACCATTTTCAGTAAAAGCATTATGGGAATGAGAGAATGGCAAAAATCTCACTTTGATAAGAGAGCAGAGAGAGCTTTGCAAACTTATTTCTAACTTAAGTTAGTTATTTCCTCTAAAGCTAATCATGGTATGCTTGTTTGGGGAGGATTCAATAGGAAAAAGGAAAACATTAAGGTTTTGACATTCAAAAAAAATTCAAAAATGCTTAAGGGCACCATTTATTTGTATTGCTTTCTTTTCAAACTTAGAGACTTTATTTTTAATATAGAGATTTTTGTGACGTGTAAAGGACATTCAGTGTTTATATAAGTGGAAATCCCATCTTTGTTTTTGGAAGTTAAAAAAAAAAGCATTTCTTAAAGTAAGATAGTCCAACTCCCATCAAATTATTTTGCCTCAGTTTAACACTTAAATATCCAGAAAATAATGTGTAATTATTTTATGAAAATATATCACAGTTTGTTAACATACTACTTAGAATTCCTGGAACCTAATGCTATATATATTTAATGTATAGAAATATATAAAAATAGAACTAATGAATATATAGAAAAACATATTTAATATATATGTATAAATGCAGTTATATCTCTGAATATCCATACTCAATACTATGAAATATCAACACTTGCCATCATAAATTAGCAGGTTGGGTACTTACTTTAGCCAAGAATTTATTATATGTTTATGATAACTCACTATGCATCTTATCTAGCTATTTCTGCAAGAATTCAAATGGATGTTCTTTTGTAAGGTAGTTGATTTCTTTTGCTACTACGGATGCAGTAAAAGGAATCTTTCTACGCTCAGGAACAGGCAACAAAGCTCTTAATTTGAATTTATAGTCTACAGAGACAGTCTGTGACACAACGTAACTGCCCAACAGTTTATTTTAATTAATATGATTTGTTCTATATATTTAAGTAGGAGAGTTATATACCAACCAATGGGACAACTAAGAATGCTAACAGTAACATTTTAAATAGTAATGGCTTAGGGAAAACATAAACAGAAGTATAGCCATCAGTAGTAATGGAAGCTGAGCTTTTCTGTTACCAGTAAATCACCCTTCTCTTCATAGAGACTCCTTCTATCAGTGGATTCTTAAAAATTCTTAGAGTTTAAATAAAAGTCCAAGGTCATGCTCTTTGACCAGCATTCAGCACTAATATAGAAGAAATGCCCTCTGCTGGAAGTGTCGAGACTACCATATATCGTGAGAACCATATTGCTTATTTTTTAAAAGTAATGTATAGTGAATAAAAAAGTTTTTTTCCCTAGTTCAATTTGATGTACCTTGAAATGTTCATGGACTGTGCTCTATAGACACTTGTCTATTCCATTTAACATAACAAAATTGTTATGTTAAAAGTTACATAATTTGTGTCAAGCAATGGTATTCTTTCTCCAGAAATGATTGTTTAAAAATTCTTATTTTCATCGAGAAAATGATTACATATTCACAACTCCAAAACGTCTAAAAATTGAATGCATCTTTCCTAGACATGTAAAGCTGATGCCAACACAGGCATCACAGGTTTTTTTGGCAACACAGATTGGCACAAGGGTAACTAACTACTGCACTAATCACTTCTAAAGATAACAATCTTAATGAAAGCATTATTTATGAATGTGAGATCTATCAGCTGAAAAGGCTGTTTGCAATCTCTCATTCAAATGAACAGCACCTTCATGTTTAGAAAAGGATTTGAAATAAAGATCTGGCTCATATTTTGTTTAAAATTGACTAAGAATTTCGAAAGTGTAAAACCATTTGGGCTTCCCTGGTGGCTCAGCTGGTAAAGAATCCTCCTGCAATGTAGGAAACCTGGGTTCGATCCCTGGGTTGGGACAATCCCCTGGAGAAGGGAATGGCTACCCACTCCAGTATTCTGGCCTGGAGAACTCCATGGACTGTAGTCCATGGAGTCGCAAAGAGTTGGAAACAACTGAGCAACATTTTCACGCTCAAAACCACTGTGGAATCTAGGAGGAAAATGAGACTCTACACAGTTAATCGGGTTTCCCTTGTGGCTCAGCTGGTAAAGAATCTGCCTGCAGTGCGGGAGACCTGGCTTTGATCCCTGGGTTGGGAAGATCCCCTGGAGAAGGGGAAGGCTACCCACTCCAGTATTCTGGCCTGGAGAATTCCATGGACTGTAGTCCATGGGGTCACAAAGAGTCGGACACGACTGAGCATCACTCATAATTGAGTCACTGCCCATATATTCATATTCACATAGTTTCCAATGTTCTATCATTACTGAATGAATGAAAGTGTTTACTGAATGCCTGCTATGTATCAGCACTGTGGGGGTTTGGAGCTTATGAGAGTTAATGCTTATTTAAAAATTTCAATGTGCTAAGCATTGTTCTAAAGAAGTTGCATATATTCATTTAGAATTTGCAGCAACTTTAACTTTAAAAAATCTTTATTTTATATTGGAGGATAGTTGATTAATGATGATGTGTTAGTTTCAGGTGTACAGCAAGGTCATTCAGTTATACATATACATGTATCTTCTTTTTCTAATTATTTTCATATTTAGATTATTATAGAGTATTGAGCAGAGTTCCCTGGGCTGTATAGTAGACCCTTGTTGGTTGGCTGTTGTAAGTATAGCAGTGTATACATGTCAGTCCCAAACTCCTAATCCATCCCTCCACCTCCCAATACCCATCCTCCCTGGTAACTGTAAGTTCATACTCTTAAGTCTGTGAGTCTGTTTGTAAATAAGCTAATTTGTATCATTTTTGTTTTAGGTTCAGAATATAAGTGATAGCATATGATATTTGTCTCTCTCTGTCTGATTTACTTCACTTACTATGATAATCTCTAGGTCTATCCATGTCGCTGTAAATGGCATTATTTCATTCTTGTTTATGACTGAGTAATATCCCATTGTACATATGTACCACATCCTCTTTTCCATTCCCTCTGTTGATGGACATTTAGGTTGCTTCTCTGTTTCGACTGTTATCAATAGCGCTTCAGTTAACATTGAAGGGCATGCATCTTTTCAGATTATCGTTTTCTCCAGATACATGCTCAGGCACGGGATTGCTGGATCATATGGTAGTTCTGTTTTTCATTTTTTAAGGAACCTCCATACAGTCTCCGTAGTGGCTGTACCAATTTACATTCCCAGCAACAGTGTGGGAGGATTTCCTTTTCTCCGGACCTGCCGATCATTTACTGTTTGCAGACTTTTTGATGATGGCCTTTTGACCAGTGTGACATTGCAGCTCACTGTAGTTTTGATTGAGCATCTTTTCATGTGTCTCTTGGCAGTGTATATGTCTTCCTGGAAGACATGTCTGTTTGGATCTTTTGCCCATTTCTGGACTAGCTTGTGATTGCCTTTTTTTTTTAAATATTGAGCTGTGTAAGCTGTTTGTATATTTGGACATTAATCCCTTGTTGGTCACTTCATTTGCAAATATTTTCTTCCATTCTGTGGGTGGTCTTTTTGTTTCTGGTTTCCTTTGCCATTCAAAAACTTTTAAGTTTGATTAGGTCCCACTTGTTTATATGTTTTTTTAATTTTTACTACTCTAGGAGGAGGATCTAAAAAGATATAGCTGCAATTTATGTCAAAGAGTGTTCTACATGTGTTTTCCTCTAAGAGTTTTTTTAGTACCAGTCTCACATTTAGCTCTTTAATCCATTTTTAATTTATTTTTATGTACGGTGTCAGAGAATGTTCTAATTTTGTTCTTTTACATGTAGCTTTCCAGTTTTCCCAACACCACTTCTTGAAGAAATTGTCTTTTCTTCACTGTATATTCTTGCATCCTTTGTTACAGTCTAATTGGTCTGAGATCTCTTAGACTGTCCTCATTTCTTTTCATTCTGTTTTTTTATTCTGTTCTGTGGTAGTGATTTCTACCATTCTGTCTTCCAGCTCAGTTATTCATTTTTCTACCTTAGTTATTCTGCTATTGATTCCTTTTAATGTATTTTTCATTTTAGCTATTGTGTTGTTTATCTCTGTATTGTATTGTTCTTTACTTTTCCTAGGTCTTCATTAAACATTTCTGGTATCTTGTTGATCATTACTTTCATTTTTTTTGAGATCTTGTATCATCTTTAGTATCATTACTCTGAATTCTTTCCCAGGTAGATTGCCTAATTCCACTTCCTTGGTGGGAAAAGGGGCAGCCTACAGTAGTGCCCACGCCAGTGAGTACTCCCCAGAACTACTTCCACTAGTGTATTCGTCTCCACAGTGAGCCACGGCCAGGCACCCACCCCACCCCTGACCATCACAGAATACCCTCCAATACTAGGTCTGGCCCAGTCTTATGAAGTCACTGCTTTTTTCCTGGGTCCTGGTGTGCATGAGACCTGTGTATGCCTTCCAAGAGTAGAGTTTCTAATTCTTCCAGCACTGTGGAATTCCTGTGATTAAAACTTGCTGGCCTTCAAAGCCAGATTCTCTGGAGACTCTTCCTCCCATTGCCAGACCCCCAGGTCCATCTAGTCAGAGCTGTGGTTCTTCCAGTAGTCATGTATGGATGTGAGAGCTGAACAATATAAAAGGCTGAGAGCTGAAGAACTGATGGCTTCGAATTGCAATCCTGGAGTAGACTCCTGAGAATCCCTTAGACTGCAAGGAAATCAAACTAGTCAATCCTAAAGGAAATCAGTCCTGAATATTCATTGGAAGTTTGATGCTGAAGCTCTAATACTTTGGCCATATAATGCAAAGATCCAACTCACTGGAAAAGATCCTGAAGCTGGGAAAGATTGAAGGCAGGAGGAGAAGGGGATGACAGAGGACACGATGACTGGATGGCATCGCTGACTCAATGGACAGGAGTTTGAGCAAACTCTGGGAGGCAGTGAAGGACAGGGAAGACTGGCATGCTGCAGTCCATGCGGTCACTAAGCGTCGGACACGACTGAGCAACTTCACTTTCACTTTCCACTTTCATGCATTGGGGAAGGAAATGGCAATCCACTCCAGCGTTCTTGCCTGGAGAATCCCAGGGACGGAAGAGCCTGGTGGGCTGCCATCTCTGGGGTCACACAGAGTTGGACACGACTGAAGTGACTTAGCAGCAGCAGCAGCAGTGTATACATTAAAAAAGAAATTCAAAACAAGGCCAACACTTCAGTGTGAGTTCAAGCTTTGGTAAAATACATAAAAGTAATATTGAGTCCAGAAGAAATTGAAACTCTAAGCACATTTTGTTACATTCGCTCCTTGTTTTTAATCTAATAAATGTTTCCCAGAATGGAGTTTGCAAATCAAAGTGAATATATATATATATATATATATATATATTTAAAATACTTATTTATTCTCTTTTGGATTCTGTGTCAATTGTGCACATTTCATAAATATAAACATAAGACATATTTGCTAAGGAATTACGTTTGTTGATATGGCAGCCTCATGACTTAAAGTATAAAAAATTCATACCTTGTCAATTATGAATTGCATTTTCCCCATTTGTATGGAATATGGAATTTGTTTGAGTGCTAGCTAAAAATATACGTGATACTATTTCAGATGTGAGTATTGCTTAAAAAAAAATCAACCTCACTGTGTCTTAAGAGGGGAAACATGAGAATTATAATCCTTTTAAATAAATTTTAAAAAATATACCCTTTGCTCATTTACTCAGCTTTCTTCTCACTGCATTCAATTACCAACCTTATCAGTTCATTTCCTTTGATTTATATTTTAGTCCAATGCATGTCATAACAGGAAGGCAGTATAAATACCCTTTAATACTTATGGATTTTTTTTTTCAAATTTAGACATCTTTCTTGCTAAGCAGAATTAATGCACTGACTTACTCCCATGGTTATCACCCTGGATGCCGTTTTTCTATTTCATTACCATTTTGTGGATGAACACATCATTGGTGTGGCATTTATCTTGATCGGTAATGAAAAAAGTCTTGCCTTAAAAAGCTGTGCCATGTTTCCAGCCCTTGTTTATGAGGCGTCTTCCAGCAGCAATCTCACTGCAGAGTTCCAGGCACTAAATGGTGGCCCAACTCACATCACTGGTATTTTCCCTGAGTCAAATCCTATGAATGCTGCCAATTTAGTTAGAAACCGGCCCTTTGCTATATCTTCTCAATTACCACACCCATTATCTCTCATACCCTAAAATTACACCGTCCTCCAGAGAACAGGTTATTTCTCCAAACATCCTTGTTTCATTGCTTCCAGATACCTGTGACCCTTTTTTCCCTTCAATTGCTTATAGTCCTTTTAACATCTGTCATCGCAGCTTAAGGTTTGATTATGTGTAATAGCGCTTTATTTTTGCAGTGGGGACGTCACAGTTATTGCCATATACAGAAAATTCTGACTGACATTTCCAGAGTTTTTTGGCACCAGAATAAGTCAAGTAGTATATTCCCTCTTTCTATGACTGCCAGGTGAATAACCCAACACAATTACCTAATATCTTGAGAGAAGCCTTGACTGTTTTAAATGGAGCCTTTTCCTTCATTTCACAGCCCCATCGCACTGCCCTTTATTTCTCTGCACTGAGTTTATCTCCGTAATTTAAATTCTAACTTCAAATGTATCAGTTGACTAATATTAAAGTTAGCTTCCAAAAGGAGTCCATTTATTGACCAACTTAAATTCTTTCCTTTTATACTTAACTGTATAGACTTATGGTTGAATCTTTCTCATTTTTTAACGGAAATAGCGCGGAAGCATTAAAAAATAAAGTGAACAATTGACAATGAGCTACTTAGTAAAATCATTCCAGTTTTCTCTGTCCTACCACCTAACCTACTTGACATAACCTATGAATTAGACCAAAATGCAGGAAGTCTAATTCAGTTATAGGCAGTTAACATTCAGAGGTTATTCTCATTGATGTCTAAATTTTCATGCTAAATTCCTGCTACTGTATTATAATTCTGATTGTAAATTATCTTTATTGTTGAAATCCATCATAGGCCCAGCAATATACATGGGAACCAATAATGTTTATTGATGTTTAACATGCCTAACTTTGTTGTAAATTCAGTTATTAAGGTCTTTGCCAGCCCTTTCAGTTATAGGCAATAGAGTATGCTCAAGAGGATCTTACCTAACAATTTGGAATTATCATTAAAAAATGTAAAAAGCCTGTTGGCCAATTCTTTAACATAAACTAGAAGATGAACTCTGCTCAAAGAATTCTTTGGGAATATAGTATATTAATGGCCCAGTGGAATAAACACTTGACCATCAAAAAGCACTGAGTGTGAAAAATTGCTTTCTCTTAACCTTACCCTGCTTTATACAACATAAACAGCTTCATTACTGCTGAGATATGCTGCATCTCTAATTTCATTTTCACAAAACTTCAACATACCTCTGTAGAATCCAGATTAGTTCTCTCAGTAAATAACTATGACATTACCATTATTAGTGTTCATTGGAAGTCCCTATTTAGAAGCACAACAGGGAAATTACTACACACTATTTCCCACCCCTGGTGAACACATAAAAACTCAAACATACACATACCTACAGATAATAAAACATTGGAAAATAAGAATAATCAAGAAAATGCTTTATCTTTAGCTGTGGTTCAGCTATTCAGCCAACTTTATCTAATGGCATATCATTCCATTATTTTTGAAACCTAGGAAAATATTAGCAATTCAATGTTATGAGGAAAAATGTCAACCTAATTATGAAATGAAACTAAGCTATCAAGCAGTGGAATACTCTGTACATTAGCCTTACATTCTGTATTACACGGAAGCAGAAAAGATTCCAGATAAAAGGCTCAGATTTCATACTGTGAAATATTTCACTTTCAGCTCTCCTAGATTCTGTTTCTTTTTCTTCTCCCTTTCCTTAACTCAAATTTTCAGCTACTAGAATTCCATTCCCATTCACTTCAGTATTAAGGTAACATAGCCTATGTGATCTAGAAATTGAAGTATAACCAACCTTTTTTTTTTTTTTTTTTTTTAAATAGAGAAGGGTCATTTCTAAAATCCTCTGAACTCTAAGCCTTGAAATTCTTTGTGGTATGCTGCGAAATCCATTAATGTTAGAGAGGGAAAGTGACAAAAGATAGCAATGCAGGACCATGAGTTCGCAAGTGGTAAGCCATATGATGCTGCCACACGGCTGGGTGTTATAGTTTGTTGGGCTGTGCTCTGCTTAGTTGCTCAGTCATGTGCAACTCTGCGACTCCATGGACTGTAGCCTGCCAGGCTCCTCTGTCCTTGGGGATTCTCCAGGCAAGAATACTGGAGTTGGTTGCCATGACCTCCTCTAGGGGATCTTCCTAACCCAGGGATCAAACCCAGGCCTCCTGCATTGCAGTCAGATTCTTTACTGTCTGAGCCACCAGGGAAGCCCATTATAGTGTGCTGCTGCTGCTGCTGCTGCTACTACTAAGTCGCTTCAGTCATGTCCCACTCTGTGCGACCCCATAGATGGCAGCCCACCAGGCTCCCCTGTCCCTGGGATTCTCCAGGCAAGAACACTGGAGTGGGTTGCCATTCCCTTCTCCAAGGCATGAAAGTGAAAAGTGAAAGTGAAGTCGCTCAGTCATGTCCGACTCTTAGCGACCCCATGGACGGCAGCCCACCAGGCTCCTCCGCTCATGGGATTTTCCAGGCAAGAGTACTGGAGTGGGCTGCCATTGGATGGTAATTAACTAGTCTAGACTCTTTTCAAAAACTCCTGAGTTTCTTAGTGAACGTTTCTTAGAAGCTATACAAACTTTATAGATCAGATTACTGAACAAAATATTGGCATATAGAAAAATATTTTTGGAGTACCTACTATGAGTTAGGCAGTTTATTAGGCACAGGGGATAATGCAGTGAATACAATAATTGCCCTTTCTTATATGGAACTTAAATCTGTGGCAAAGAAATTTTGGGTACGTAATCAAATTGAATGAATTAACGAATGGCAGTACTGCAAAAGTCAATGTTCAGGTCTTCTACATTTCAATAATTTTTAGTTTTATATATATGGATCCTGCATATTTTTGTTAGCATTATTCCTAGAAATTTTATGGTATATATGCCTATCATCTCTCTGCTATTATCCAGAGAGTTTTTGTTTTTATTGTATCTTCCATTTCTTATTGATATATTGATACTTTACAATATTTTTCTTGTATTTCATATCCTTACTGATTTCTAAAAGGATTTTAAGTGTTTTTTTTTAAAGAAATATTGTCTGCAGTGAATAACCATTTTCCCCTTTGCCTCTCCAGAAGTTAGTCCATTACTTCTGATTTATGCCTTATTCCACTAGCCAGAAACTCTAGAAAAAAATGTTAAATAGATTGGGAATCCCATCAACTCTTGAGTTCTGGTTTTATAATTATTATATGATGTGAACTGTCTTCTTAGGTATCCATTTTTTATGGGAAGGAAGTTTCCTTTCTTCGATTTTTTCCTTAAGATTTTGTTTGTTGGGAATGTTTCTCTTTTCCAACTTTTAAATTATGAATTCATTTTCAGTTAGCTAGTGTATGACTTTGTTTTTCAAAAAGGCCATTTTGTGTTTTAACTTTAAAATTTTTGAATGAGAATTCCACTGCCACCACACATAAATAACATCTAGGAGGGCATACAATTCTTAGGTTACAAGTTTTCTCCTTAAAATGCTGTAGACAGGTGGGAACGCAAAATTGTACAGCCACTTTGGGGAGTGGTTTTGGCATTTTTATTAAAAAAGTTAAATATACATCTACCATATAACTCTGCTATCCCATTCTCTGGTGTCTTCCTAACAGAAAAAGAAATTTACATTCACATAAAACCCTATAAACAAATGTTTATGGCAGCTTTATTTACAATAGCCCCAAACTGTAAATAAGCCAGATGTCCTTAAACTATTTCATACAGTAAAATACAACTCAGCCATAAGAAGTTTCATGCAATAACTTGGGTGAATTTCCAATGCATTTTCCTAAGTGAAGGAAGACAGAATGATGCGGCTGCATGTCGTGTGATTCCATTTTAAATGACAGACATTCCAACGAGCAAAACTGCAGAGAAGAAAACAGATCAGTGATTTCCAGGGGTGAGGAATAGGAGGAGAGATTATCTGTAGAGGGGTAACTCTTGTTTTAGGGGCTTATGAAACTGTTCCGCACAAACTCCAGTGGTAGGCATATAGCTATGAGTTTGTCAAAACACACAGAATTATACAGTACAAAGAATGGATTTTATTCTATGATAACAACAACAAAATCAATTAGGATGTGGGGGAAATATGAAATGCAGACTGTGACATGGGAATCAAATGATTTTATAAATGAATCATATAACTGCACTGAAGTGGGGTGGATGAGAAAGGAGCCAAGCTAAGGAACTCTGGAAAGCACCGCTTTAAGTGAATGTTTAAAGACAAAAGAGCTATTCACAATGTTCTGTAACTGGTAATTTGTTTCTAACAAAGATATAGATTAGGAGATCTAAAAGTACTCTTTTAGATCCAAAAAATTTTAAAGACTTTTTAGAAGTATTTTGAGACGCTTTTAAAGATATTTTTACTTATATTTATATACTAGGGTTGAGTTATTAAATAAATAAATTATAGAATATGGGAGTCATGTTTCTTACTATCAGAAAAAGAAGTTACAAATAGGGATAAAAGTTAGAATGAGCTCTGTTGTATTGGATTAAAATAGGAGATAGCAATATGAACTTTTTTAAATATACATATGATACAGAAATAATTTTTGATGTGTTTATACACATGAGATAGTATCTAAACATGTCTTTCCTGGTTCTATCCAGAAGGTACCCTGGTAGCAATGAACAGCCAGCACCTAAATCTTGGTTTATAAATTCCACTCTCCAACACAAAAGACAGGACTCTAATGAGACAGTTTGTTTTAAAGCTAAGGCAGAGCAAAACCGATGCAAGACTGGAGTATCAAATAGTGAGGAGGTTAATACATGCCTTTAACTTTAAGAAGTTCTTTTGTACAAGGAAGCCTCCAAAAAAGGCTTCCTGCGCAGAAGTGAGACTTCAGTTGGGCCCTTTGGAAGAAGAAATTTTTCCAAATAATTTACATAGGGTAGTCCATAGTTGGGTTAGTTTTTGTGTCAGGAAGTCTTTCCCACTGGTTAGGAAAAGATATTTTTTAGGGACCAGACCAGACTCTGTCAAAGTAAATTATGTATTTAATAGTTTTTCCCTAACCAGATTATAAGCTGCATGATATCAGACAATTGATTTTTCTTCTTTCCTGCTGTTAATCCTCGCAAAATGTGTAACATGTACTATCTGCATATTAAATATTCACTGCAAAAACAAAAGAAAAACAAGTAAGTAAAGAGGGTAAGAAAATAGATGGGACTATATAAAAAGAGCTTAGGAACCAGCCTAGAAAGTTGTCAATTGCCAAAGCTGGAACAGTTTGAGCAACAAAATAAATAATGATTGCATTAGATCAGAACCAAATAATAAAGTAAATATCTATGGGAGGTTAATACTAATATAAATAAGTAAATAAATGGGGGGTAAGGGAAAACTCTTCCTCAAGCAAAAATCTAAATAATATATACAAATGAATGAAATAGAAATCACCATTAAAACACCACAGCAATATTGCCACATAATGGCTATTAAAATTAGTGGGTAAAAGTTTATGCAAAATTGTATATCCGCATAAGGTCAAAGTATCTCCCTCAAATATTTAGTAATTACAAAGGAAAAATAGTAACAATGCTAAGGTAAGGTGAAGTTGCTCAGTCGTGTCCGACTCTTTGCGACCCCGTGGACTGTAACCTACTAGGCTTCTCCGTCCATGGGATTCTCCAGGCAAGAATTCTGGAGTGGATTGCCATTTCCTTCTCCAGAGGATCTTCCTGATCCAGGGATTGGAGGCAGACGCTTTAACCTCTGAGCCACCAGGGAAGCCTCAGTAACAATGCTAGAGAATCCTAATATCAGCTGAATCCAGTGACCAAGAGTAATATCACCAGTAAGACAAGCTGATTTTATTCAATCCCGGATATGAGACATTGAGAAGAGCATATTGCGTCTGTGGTTTCCTTCCCAATAATGCACAACTTTAATGAGAAAGCATCAGACAAACCCGAATTGAGGCACAGTCAACAAAACTGACCAGTACCCTTCAAAAGTGTCAAGGTCACAAAAGACAAAGACTCAGGAACTGACAGATTGAAGGAGACTAAGGAACCAGGACAACTAAATGCAGTGTCGGATCCTGGAGCAACAAAATGGCAGGAGTAGAAAAACCTTCTATGCTTCAGTTAAGAGTGGTGTGCCAAGGCTGATTTCTTCATTTTTTAAAGTGTTGTTTGGTTATGTAAGATGTTAAACTTTATTTTTTGAGCTCCAGGATCACTGCAGATGGTGACTGCAGCCATGAAATTAAAAGACGCTTACTCCTTGGAAGAAAAGTTATGACCAACCTAGATAGCATATTGAAAAGCAGAGACATTACTTTGCCAACAAAGGTCCATCTAGTCAAGGCTCTGGTTTTTCCAGTGGTCATGTATGGATGTGAGAGTTGGACTGTGAAGAAAGCTGAGCACCGAAGAATTGATGCTTATTTCATTTTACTTTAGTTTACTTTACAATACTGTATTGGTTTTGCCATACATCAACATGAATCCACCACGGGTATACACATGTTCCCAATCCTGAACCCCCTTCCCACCTCCCTCCCCATACCATCTCTCTGGGTCATCCCAGTGCACCAGCCCCAAGCATCCTGTATCCTGCATCGAACCTAGACTGGCAATTCGTTTCTTATATGATATTATACATGTTTCAATGCCATTATCCCAAATCATCCCACCCTCTCCCTCTCCCATAGAGTCCAAAAGACTGTTCTATACATCTGTGTCTCTTTTGCTGTCTCACATACAGGGTTATTGTTACCATCTTTCTAAATTCCATATAAATGTGTTAGCATACTGTATTGGTATTTTTCTTTCTGGCTTACTTCACTCTGTATAGTAGGCTCCAGTTTCATCCACCTCATTAGAACTGATTCAAATGTATTTTTTTAATGGCTGAGTAATACTCCATTGTGTATATGTACCACAGCTTTCTTATCCATTCATCTGCTGATGGACATGTAGGTTGCTTCCATGTCCTGGCTATTACAAACAGTGAGCACTGTTTGTAATAGCCAGGACATGGAATTGACGCTTTTGAACTGTGGTGTTGGAGAAGACTCTTGAGAGTCCTTGGACTGCAAGGAGATCCAACCAGTCCATTCTGAAGGAGATCAGCCCTGGGATTTCTTTGGAAGGAATGATGCTAAAGCTGCAACTCCAGTACTTTGGCCACCTCATGTGAAGAGTTGACTCACTGGAAAAGACTGATGCTGGGAGGGATTGGGGGCAGGACGAAAAGGGCACAATAGAGGATGAGATGGCTGGATGGCATCACCGACTTGATGGACATGAGTTTGAGTGAACTCCGGGAGTTGGTGATGGACAGGGAGGCCTGGCGTGGTGCGATTCATGGGGTCGCAAAGAGTCGGACACGACTGAGTGACTGAACTAACTGAACTAAGATGTTAAACAGGGCTTCTCTGGTGGCTTCATGGTAAAGAATCTGCCTGCCAATGCAGGAGACGTCAGTTCGATCCCTGGGTCGGAAAGATCCCCTGGAGGAGGAAACGGCAACCCACTCTAGTATTCTTGCCTGGAGAATCCCATGGACAGAGGAGCCTTGCAGGCTACAGTCCAGGGGCATGCAAAAGAATCGGACACAACTTAGTGACTAAGCAACAACGACAAGATGTTAAACATGAGGGGAATCTGGGTAAAGGGTAAATGAGAAATCTGTGTACTATTTTTGTTATTTTTCTGTAAGTAAAAAATAGTACTAAAAAAAAATGCTGTAGACGTGCCATCATCTCACAGCACTTAATGTTTCAGGGAAGTTTAAGGCCAACCTAAGTTTGTCCCTTTGCTAACCTGCTTTATTTTTTTCCTTCCTGGATGCTCTGACTCTGTTTTCCTCTTTCTTAAAATTAACTACATCTAAAATTTAATTTGATTTTCTGTAGTGCCAATTTAAATCCTTTTTCTTTTTTCCACATTGTATCCACTTCCACTGTTACTTTGGCAGCTTGCTATTACATCTTATTGTTTCTCTTTCTTGCATTACAGACTGTAACCCATGGGTTTCTACAGTTTGTTCAGAGGCTATGCCTTATATCCTATGGAGGATACTACAGTGTTCTAATTGGTTAGCCTGGTCCCCACATTGAGATTGTTTCTGTGTGTATGTATGTGTGTGTTTTCAGAGTGATTTGCACATTCCCTTAAGCCAGAGCATATTTTCACAAGCACCATTTGGGTTCTTTGGATCACTCCTCTTTAAAGTAGGAAAACTCTGTTTAGACCATTTCCATCATACTGTGATTCATGAAAAACCATTGATAACAGGATTACCGATTGATATTTGGAGTCATGAGTCTTTATCAGCTTCAGTGTTTTTATATTTATTTTATTGGATCTTGGAGGAGGTCTTACTAGGGGTTGTTAGGTAGCACCGATTTTAAATGAGAAGCTACCTATCCACAATGTCTGCATTTTTGAATTACTAATTTTAACAGTTATCTCCCAAGATATTTCTGATAAAGAATAATGTTTGTAGTGTGACAGTTATATCTGGAACTCCTGTACTCCAGAATAATAATAATAATAATAAAAGAATGTGAAGCAATAGTTTATATTTCATAGGATAATTAAAGCAAAAGCTTTGATATTTCTTCACAGAAAGAATGATGAAGGTAGATAGTGGCCTGGAAACCAGTGAAGCTGATTGCAAAATGAATATTTAAAAGTTCCTCTGATTTAATGTGCTCTTGTTTCCATTCCCTTTATTCTTTTCAAAGACAAAGAGTCCTCTGTAAATATTGCTTTAAGGATTATCAGGCTTCAATTTTCAATTTTGTCCAAAGGCCATAATTTAAACCATAATATTGGCTTTACAAATGTAAACAGTGATTGAACCTCTTTCCTTTAGCTAATAGAAATGCCAATGAAATTAGAGTCAATTAAATAATTGCTTTATTAACCTAATGTATTACTGCTGTAAGTCATGCTATGGCTCATCCAGCCAGGAGGGGAACTGGAAGAGAAAAAAAACTATATCAACATAAAGAGAAGGGAAACTAGCACATTGTAAAAACTTGATCCAAAGAAAAGAATAAAACATCTATTGAAATTTTGACATATCAATTTCGTTCTTTAGGCTTAACCATGACCAAAGCTGGAAAAATCCTAAGGGATTTTAGAAGTTAAAGATCTTTCAGAGTGTGTTAGCTGTCTCCTCTTCTGCCAGGTCTTATCTGTCCGCCTCTGTCTCCAGATTCCTTCTTTCCTTCTCTCAAGTGAGTTATCTGACTTTTTCCTTTAGGGTAATACAGAGGTATGTGATTACTGACTTATAGTGTTAGATACCTTGACAGGATTTGCAATTGTTTTCTAAACTTCTCTGTTCCCTAGCATGTGGTCCCTGCCTTTTTGAGGATTGAATTTATTATGTCAATAATTTCAGAACCTAGTGAAGTACCTGCTAAGACCAGTGAGCAAATACTTGTAGAGTAGGGAGGCTTCCCTGGTGGCTCAGCTGGTAAAGAATAGGTAGGTAGCACTGTGGAATCTCTAGGAAGGTGCCAAGCTGGTTTCAGGAGTTAAAGCCCTTCCTGTAACTCACCTTTCTCTGGCTCTGTACCAAGTGTTCTTGTATACCTGAGCACAGAACAGTAAGAGGAGAATTTTGTGGCTTTTTTTCTGACCCAGGTTCAGACTACATCCAAAGTATGGTCAGAGTTGGCTACTTAGGAAAGGTGTTATGGATATTAATGATGGAAGGAAGCAGGGGGACAAGAAGGATTATCATGTATTTGGTGCTCTGTTATCCCTTCCATATATATTATCTAATTTAACCCCCAAACAACTATTCAGAGTAAATATTATTATCCTTATTTTTACAATTAAGGAGACTGGGAATTTTCAAATATAATTTCTACCAGGTCACATGGCTTATCCAGTAGCCAAACTAGAATTAAAACTTCTGTTGGCTCATTCAGAACTCAGAGCTTTGCTGTGAATATCGGAATTAAAGAAGTTTTAATTCTATAAAAATGCAGTAACCCATTCTGTTAGTATCCTAAACTTGATCCAGTCTTGTTTTTCAACTTTAAACAATAGGATTCTCCTAGTCCATAGGTTGTCTTTTAGTTTTTTTTTTTTTTAACAAAGAAGAAGTAAAATTGTCACTGTAGCAGATGATGTGATACTATATATCTAAAATTCTAAAGACACTACTAGAAAACTACTAGAGCTCATAAATGAATTCAGAAAAGTTGCAGAATACAAAATTTACAGAAATCTGTTGTGTTTTTATAGACCAACAGCTAAAGATCAGAAAGAGAAATTAAGGAAACACCTATTTACCATCGCATCAAAAAGAAAAAAATATCTTGGAATAAACCTATCTAAGGAGGCAAAAGACAAGTACCCCCAAAACTATCAGAAAACAATTAAATAAAATAAAGATGATACAGATAGAAAGATATTCTGTGTTCTTGGATTGAAAAAAAATCAATATTGTCAAAATGACTATACTACCCAAGGCAATCTAATGATTCAATACAATTCTTATCAAACTATCAATGCCATTTTTCACAGAACAGAGCAAAAATTTTTCAAATTTGTATTGAAACACAAAAGACCTCAAATAGCCAAAGCAGTCTTGAGAAAGAAAAGTGGCTCTGGAAGAATCAGGCTTTCTGACTTCAGACTATACTACAAAGCTACAGTAATCAAAACAGCATGGAACTGGCACAAAAACAGACTTACAGATTAGTGGGAGGAGCCTTGTGGGCTCCAGTCCTTAGGGTTGCAGAGAGTCAGATACGACTGAGTGACTACTACTTTCACTTTCAATTTCAACAGGATAGAAAGCCTGGAAATAAACTCACACACCTATGGTCAATTAACCTATGACAAAGGAGGCAAGAATATACAATGGAGAAAAGACAGTCTCTTCAATAAGCTAGAAAAGTGGACAGCTACTTGTACAAGAGTGAAATTAGAACATTCTTGAACATCATACACAAAAATAAATTCAAAATGGATTAAAGGCCTAAATGTAAGACTAGATAATGTAAAACTCCTAGTGGAAAACACAGACAAATCATTCTTTGACATAAATTGCAACTATATATTTTTGGATTTGCCTCCTAGAGTAATCAAAACAAAAATACACAAATGGCACCTAATTAAACTTGAAATACTTTTGTACAGCAAAGAAAACTGTTAACAGAAAGACCACCCACAAAATGGGAGAAAATATTTGCAAATGTAGTGACCAGCAAGATTATTCTACAAAATATTCAAACAGGTCATGAAATTCAATGTCAAAAAAAACAAAAAACAAAAACGGGCAGATCTAAACAGACATTTCTCCAAAGAAGACATATAGATGCCCAAGGGGCACATGAAAAAATGCTCAAAGTCATTAATTATTAGAGAAATGCAAATCAAAACTACAATGAGGTATCACCTAACACTGATGGCCTGTCAGAATGGCCATCATGGAAAAAAATCTACAAATAATAAGTGCTAAAGAGGGTGTGGAGAAAAAGGAACTTCCTACAGACGTGGCAGGAAAGTAAATTGATACAATCAATATAAAGAACCCACTATAAAGAACAGTATGAACATTCCTTAGAAAACTAAAAATAGAAGTATTATATGATCTTGGAATCCCACTCCTGTGCATGGACCCAGAAAAGACAAAAACTTTAATTTGAAAAGATACACGCACCCCAGTGTTCAAAGCAGTACTATTTACAATAGCTAAGATATGGAAGCAACCTAGATGCCCATTGACAGATGAATGGATAAAGATGTGGGACATACATACAATGGAATATTACTCAGCCATAAAGAAGAATGAAATATGCCATTCATAGCAACACAGATGGACCAAAAGATTATCACAATAAGTGAAGGAAGTCAGAAAGAGAAAGACAAACATCATATCATATAACTTGTATGTGTAATCCAAAAAAAGAACTTATTTACAAAACAGAAACAGGCTCACAGACTTGGAAAGCAAACTGATGGCTGCCAAATGGGGAAAGTGGAGTGGGGGAATGGATGGATTAGGAGCTTGGGATTAACATATACATACCACTACATAAAATACATAATCAACAAGTACCACTATATAGCACAGGGAACTTGACACCACATTTTCTTATAACCTATATAGGAAAAGAATCTAAAAAAAGAATGAATATATATATATATGTGTATAACTGAATCACTTTGTAATATGCCCTTGTCTTTTTCTTACTGAGTTGTTAAGAGTTCTTTATATATTGTAGATTCAAGCTCTTGGTCAGAAATATTCTGTGAAAATTTCCTTCCAACCTTGGCACAGATTTCTGTTTCCTTAACTCCATCTTTTGGAAGAACAAAATTTTTAACCTTGATGCGAATCCATTTTAAACCTTATTTCTTCTTTTATAGTTAGTGCTTTTCATATTTTATTTAACAATGTCTTGCCTAATCTGGAATTGCAAATGTTTTCCCTCCTAGTTTTTTTAGAGTTCTAATGGTTTAGGTTCTTATATTTAAGTCTAATACTAATTTTGAATTAAGCTTTTTGGAAGTTATCAGGTAAAGATTAAGACTAGCGTATTTTCCCATAAACAGATATCTAGATATTCTAGTACTATTTGTTGAAAAGACAATGCTTTTTCTCTACTGAATTAGCTTGGTATCTTTCTCAAAAAAAATTGTTCATGTAATTGTGGATTAATTTCTCTTTATGCTATTTTTCATGCTATTTTAAATAGAGATTTTAAAATTTTCATTGTCAACTGTTTGTTGTTAGTTTATAAAAATGACAGTTTTTATTTTGACCTTGTATCCTGAAATTTTTCTAAACTTATTAGATTGATTGATTTAATTGAAGTATATAGTTGGATTTACAACGTTATGTTAGCTTCCGGTGTACAGCACAGTGATTCAGCTATATATGTATATATATATTCTTTTTAAAAATATAAATTTATTTATTTTAATTGGAGGTTAATTACTTTACAATATTGTATTGGTTTTGCCATACATCAACATGAATCTGCCACAGGTATACACGTGTTCCCCATCCTGAACCCCCCTCCCTCCTCCGTCCCCATACCATTCCTTTGGGTCATCCCAATGCACCAGCCCCAAGCATCCAGTATCATGCATTGAACCTGGACTGGTGATTTGTTTCATATATGATATTATACATGTTTCAATGCCATTCTCCCAAATCATCCCACCCTCTCCCTCTCCCACAGAGTCCAAAGACTGTTCTATACATCTGTGTCTCTTTTGCTGTCTCGAATACAGGGTTATTGTTACCATCTTTCTAAATTCCATATATATTCTTTTTCAGGTTGTTTTCCACTATAAGACTTAATAGCTATTTTGTGACTCTCTTAGGGTTTCTTTTTTTACCTACTTATATGTCATGTCATTACAATTAAGGATATTTTTACTTTTACCTTTTCCATTTGCATGCCTTTTATTTCCTTTGCTTGTCTTATTGTGCTGGCTAGAATCTTCAGCAAATGTTGAATAAAAGACATCATTGCCTTATTCCTGATCTTTGAGTATCACGTTAGCTGCAGGCTTTTCACAGGAGCTATCAATCAAGTTGCGTAAGTTAACTTTTGTTCCTCGTATGCTCAGTTTTTTTTTTTTTTAATTATTAAATGGTTTTGTCAAATGTTTTCCTGCATCTATTGCAATGACTATATGGTGTTTCTCCAATATTCTTTTGATATGTAAAGCACATCGATTTTTAAGCACATGTAAATAATACAACCTAAAAATACAACATATGAAGGCTAGAACATAATGTCATTAAAATGAAAAATAAAAACATGTGCCCTTATATTACTTATTAAATATATAATCAGCCAAAAAATATTAAATGCTAGTCATCTGATTTACTATAGTTAGAACTGAGGCCAACTCAAAGGGGAGAACATATCTAATGTTTTCTTTTCTTTTCCAATTTAAAATGTTTTATGTTTATTGAAAATGCTCATTTCTGGTTGTTTTGACAGTGCATTATAAGGTTGAAATTTCCATATTTCATTTCACTTAAAAAATTTCAAGCCATTTTGCCTAAAATCACATTTTTTCTATAGGAAAAAACTTGTCTTCAGGTAACTTATTTGTACCTAATTATGTAGATTTAGCAGTGATTCAGACTCCTTTATAGTAAAAATAAAAATATTTCTGTGATTAAATTTAACTGTGGCATTGGGCTACTGCCTGATGCTTCTGATTTCATGAAAGTTTAATTTCATTCTAGAGAGAAAACACTTGGATGATTAGGGGCAGGAATAAGTACCCATTCCCACAAAAACTGAACATAAAATGAAACAATTCATCATACAAAAAATAGCCTCCATAAAAATACAGTTTCCAGAAAGGTAAATTATAAAAGTATGCATTTAGCCAATCATTTTAAATACCATAATTATACAGGCTGCTCATCAAAAGACTTTAAAGACTCATTAAAATCATAAAACAATTCTAATTAAATCCATATTTAAATTAAGTTTCTATAACTAACCTACATGGTACTTCAAATCAAACAAAAAAAGTTGTATAAAAGATCCAATTAATTGTAAGTTTTTGTAAGAATTAAAGCCTAATTACTCTATGATTAAGTTTCCCCAAAATGTAATCATCAATGGCTCTATTCAGAAGATTTAGCCTTCTGTACCCCAGATGCCAGCAGAGTGCTGCAGCCTGTCTTTGACACCAGCACGTCTATTCATCTGAAATCAGCATGACTGTGGAAACTCTACCTCCACCCCCATGGGGGAGCCAAGTGGTGAGACCAAACAAAGCTGCATATTTTATAGAGATAAATGTCCCCCTATCTTCAGAGGTCCCTGTCTGATCAAATGGATTCATGTCCATCACTAAACTTAAAAAAGAGAAAAAAAAGAAAAATCCATCTTCAGAGCAGATTTTGAAGACAATGGTCATTTCAAAGATTCCCAAGTCAATGGGAAAAGACGCACAAGAAAAGAATAAGATTTGCAGCTTACAGAGAAAGCAAACTAGGCCTTCTGAGGGTACAGCACTAAAGAGTTTCCTTCTAACTCTGCACAACTCTTCTTTCTTACTAAGCTACTTGAAATGTTTTTCATTTTTTATTAGCCCAACTTCCCACGGGAAAGAAAAACAAGACTCGGTGACATCGCAGCCTCTTGTGTGTTCTCCGAAACTCATTAACCCTCTGCAGTTATTAGGGCAGCATCATTTTTTTCTATGACATCACAGAAGGTGAAGGTCACTTCTATAATATTATTGGCTTCATGCATGTGGTGCATACCCCACAAAATATTATTGTAATTTCCCCAGTGCCCTGATAGCTGAGTGATTAGCTATTATGGTACATAAAAAGTTCAGACGTATAACATATGATTTATAGCCTCTCTTTCTGATAATCTAATTTTCTTTTATGGTAAAAAGAAATTTACTATTTATGTTTTATAGATTGTTATTTTTGAGGAAATGACTAAAGTATCTTCACATGGACACTTGCTGTGATTGCACAGTATCTGGAGGCAGATGCATCCAAATGGGTGGGATATAAAGGTAATTTTTTATCCAGTTGACCAGAACTTTTTCTACATTACCTCATCTGTGCTGGTGGCAGAACATTTGTATGGTGATGGGTTAATTAGGCCAGAGCTACCTGCCATCCACTTCACGGACATCAGGGTAAGAGATGCGGGCTCTGGGCAGATGGAGGTGAGTCCAGAGTCCAGCTACAGCAAGATTCCCTTCTCCTCAAGTGCACTGTCCCTGACTTGAAAAGTCCCTAGCTCTGTGCCACAAGAGCTGGTGCTATGCCTGTGGTTCATCTTAAAACCTATGTTACTCTGTCTCTTTCCAAAATGTTTAGTTACGGAATTAACCCTGTCCCTGACTCTTAAGAGAAGGGACCTTTTAGAAATGTGACCCTTAAATTGCTTTTTCCTCTCCTCTACTTATTACTGTATTACCTTCAATTTCACTGAGCTTAAATTATTGTCCTATCAATTCTAACTTCAGTTAATAATTCTAAAAATGGATCCTATTCTAAGAGAAAGCTCCCTTCCCACACCCAGCTGATTTGAGACTAACCTGAAGAGTGAAATCAATGCACGTAGTCATCACAGAAAAGGGCAGACTAGAGAGGAAATGTGAGCAGGCTCAGGGAGGTGAGAGAAAGGGTGGTCCACTCATCTGGCTCCTGACTCTCAAGAGGTAAGGCTGTGAAAAAGTCTCTGTCTATTATTGTGACCTGTCATGCCCTGGGAGAGGGGGTGGCTTTCTTTGCCTGTATCAGGTATAAAATGGAACAGCCCCTGTGATCCTTGGTGATCAGAATGCTGCACTGGTAAGCCACAGAGCTACTAATAATGTCTGTTAGACACAGAGACTAGACTTATGGACATGGGGAGAGGGGAAGAGAGGGTGAGATGTTTGGAAAGAGTAATATGGAAACGTACATTCAGTTCAGTTCAGTTCAGTCACTCAGTTGTGCCCGACTCTTTGCAATCCCATGAACTGCAGCACACCAGGCCTCCCTGTCCATCACCAACTCCTGGAGGCCACCCAAACCCATGTCCATTGAGTGGGTGATGCCATCCAGCCATCTCATCCTCTATTGTCCCATTCTCCTCCTGTCTTCAATCCCTCCCAGCATCAGGGTCTTTTCCAATGAGTCAGCTCTTCGCATCATGTGGCCAAAGTACTGGAGTTTCAGCTTACCATATGTAAAATAGATAGCCCAGGAAACTCAAACAGGGGCTCTGTATCAACCTAGAGGGGTGGGATGGGGAGGGATATGGGAGGGCACATATGTATACTTATGGCTGGTTCATGTTGAGGTTTGACAGAAAACAAAGTTCTGTAAAGCAATGATCCTTCAATTAAAAAAAATAAAATAAAAATAATGTTTGTTAATTATTAAGTCCTTATGAGACACTTTACACGTACTGATTCCTTCAGTCCTCACAATCAAAGTTGTTAGTACTGTAGCCACATTTTTTAACTGAAGAAACGGAGGTCCAGAGAACTGAAATCATTTGTCCAAAATCACATAGCTAGTAAACGGCCGAGCTAGCTCCAGTAAACTTTCAAACATTATGCCTACTGCTCATTCAATTCTTTGTCTTCTGGACTTGTTTAGTTGCAAATACTTATGTGGCACTTCAAGTGTGCCAGGCACTCAACTTAGAGTTTTAAGTATGTTACATCTACTTGCTTCTCACCACAATGCTATGAAATATGTACTGCTATTATTCCCTGTTATTTTTCAGACTAGAAAACCCACACAGAGAGAAACTGAGTAATTGGCATAGATTGGGAAGCTCCTCTGACCCACTCCAGTGTTCTTGCCTGGAGAATCCCAGGGACGGGGGAGCCTGGTGGGCTGCTGTCTGTGGGGTCGCACAGAGTTGGACACGCCTGAAGCGACTTAGCAGCAGCAGCAGCAGCACGACGCTCCTCTGAAGCTCCTAAATGGGAGAGGCTGGGTCTGAATGGGAGTCTGGTGCTGGTGAGTCCGTGCTCTGTACTGCGTTCTGCGTATTTTCTTTGGCTGTCTCTTAGCACTTTGTGAAAGACTCAAAAAATTTAGCCTGCCCCAAATGTTCTCAGGGCAAGTTAAAACGGGTCATTTGGGGCCAAAGCACTGGAAAAGGTATTGTTTGGGTCTAGGGGTGATAAGGGTAGAGAAGCAGGAGTTAGGAAGGAGCAGAAAGGCGACCAACCAGCACAAGCGAATCCAATGGAAAGGCAAACCAACAGAGGCGGGACAGCTGGTCAGTGGCCCTCCCCAGACAGTGGTTCTTCTCTCGGGGCCCCCAGTGGATACCCTGGTTCCATTCTTCTAAGGAAGGAGGCAGCTGTTCAGAGACCATCTCCTCTCCTTGCTGAACACGGTTATACATACCACCATTCTAGCTTTTCTCCTAGAACTCTGACCACCCCTCTTGGTGTTTTTTTTTTTTTTTTTTTTTTAATCGAGCTGTTTCTCCTTCCACTGGATTGTGTGCTGTCCACATTTGGTCGTTGGTCTGTGCTCCTTCCTGTTATTGAGAGCTCATTAGGTTTAACTATCGATGTCCTCTGGATCCATAGCCTCTTCAGAATGCCTTGACCCCATGTCTAGCAGCAGGAGGCGTATCCTCACTGAGATATCATGTTGCCTCAAATCTTGAAATCCAAAGTCAAGTAAACTGTCTCTCTCCAAATCCATCTTCTGCCTTCCTCTCCTGTTACCATCAGGCTGTGGAGGGATGACCTGGAGCTCAGTGGCCTCATCCCCTCTTGCCTCCGTCCGACATGCTGTTGCTCATCAAGCCTCTGTTGCATGCTCTTTTTCTTTTACCTAGCAAGATTTCATTTTCTTTACTCCCTGCTACAGACTGAATGTTTGCATCCCCCCTCCCCCAAATTCATACACTGAAATCTAATCCCCAATGTGATGCTATCTGGAGGTGGGTTGTTTGCAATCAGGTCCTAAGAATGGAGCCCTCATGAATGCGATTAGTGCCCTTGTTGAAGAGACTCTGGAGAACCCCCTTGTACTTTCCACTCTGTGAGGGCACAGTGAAAAGACAGCTCCCTGTAAACTAGGAAGTGTGTTCCTACCAGACACCAAGTCTGCTGGTGTCATGACCTCAAACTCCTCAGCCTCCACAACTGTGAGAAAAAAATTTTGTGTTTACTAACCACTCAGTTTGTGGCATTTTGTTATAGCAGCCCAAATGGACTATGTAAGACACATTCTTAATCTTCTGCATATTTCTAGACCTTATTCAGTTCAGTTCAGTTGCTCAGTCGTGTCCGACTGTTTGCGACCCCATGGATTGCAGCATGCCAGGCTTCCCTGTCCATCACCAACTCCTGGAGCTTGCTCAAACTCACATCCATTGAGTTGGTGATGCCATCCAACCATCTCATCCTCTGTCGTCCCCTGCTCCTCCTGCCTTCAATCTTTCCCAGCATCACGGTCTTTTCCAATGAGTCAGCTCTAGACCTTCTTACATTTCTGCAAAATCCTCTCTGATTAGCTCAGCTCTCAGGGATTCTCAGCTCCTTCATGTTTAATGTCTATGCCACAAAATATAACATTTAATAAATTCTGTCTTGCATTTTTTTTCCCGCCATGTATTCATCTGGGTCCTAAGCTAATCTTAGGTGAGTATATGTTATAGGTCAGCTACTGGAGTACTGTCTGAACTCCATCATTTCATCAAATCCTCATAACTCTGTGGGGTCTAATTATATTTTCCAGATTAGAGATAAAAATACTGAAACTAAGAGAGATGAAGTGACTTACTCAAAGTCCTACCAGGGCAAAGTGACAGAGGAAAAACTCATATCCATTTCTGTCTGAAGACAAATCAATAATCTTTCCACTCTCTGCTGACAGAACCTAACTTCTTTAAACTAATTTTCTAAATTCCTGAGTTTTATTTCTTTTCCCTATGAAATAATCTGGGTTATAATCTGGAGCATATGTATAACTATTATTTTAAATCCTATTCTGAACAAAATAAGGCATAAATAAATGAATACAGAAATGAAGTATCAATGATTTCTATTAAAAATCAAATAAATTCTATTATAGAACCACCAAAGAGGCATAATCCTCCCAGACTTCAGGCAATACTACAAAGCCACAGGAATCAAAACAGTGTGATATTGGCCCCAAAACAAGCATATAGATCAATGGTACAGAATAGAGAGCCCAGAAATAAACCACACACTTATGGTCAATTAAGCTTCAGCACAGGAGGCAAGAATATATATTGGGAAAAATTCTCTGCAGCAAGGGGTGTTAGGAAATGTGGACGGCCACATGTAAATCAATGAAGTTAGAACACACCATTACACCATACACAAAAATAAACTCAAAATGGAATGTGAGCAAAACATTTTCTGACATAAATCATACCAATGTTTTCTCAGGTCAGATTTCCAAGGCAATAGAACTAGAAGCAAAAATAAATACATGGAACTTAATCAAACTTACAAGCTTTTGTACCGCAAAAGAAACCATATAGAAAATGAAAAGACAGCCTATGAACTAGGAAAAGATATGTGTAAACAATGTGACCAAGAAGGGCATCAACAGTTCATATAACCCAACAACAGTAATCAACAGAACCAAATCAAAAAATGGGCAGAAGAGCTAAACAGACATTTCTCCAAAGAAGATATACAGACGGCCAATGGCACATGGAAAGACACTCAGCATCACTAAGTATTAGAGAAATGCAAATCAGAACTACAATGCGGTGCCACCTCACACCGGTCAAAATGGCCATCATTAGAAAATCTACAAATAACAAATGCTCGAGAGGGCATGGAGGAAAGGGAACCTTCCTACACTGTTGGTGGGAGTGTAAACTGGTACAGCCACTATGGAAAATAGTTTGGAGATTCCTCAAAAAACTAAAAAACAGACTTGCCATATGAGCCAGCAGGGCTTCCGTAGTAGCTCAGCTGGTAAAGAACCCACCTGCCAATGCAGGAGACATAAGAGATGCAAGTTCGATTTCTGAGTCAGAAAGATTCCCTGGAGGAGGGCATGGCAACCCACTCCAGTATCCTTTCCTGGAGAATCCCATGGACAGAGGCGCCAGGTGGGCTACAATCGATGGGGTCAAAAGAGTCAGACAGGACTGAAGCGACTTAGCATAGCACAAAATCTGAGTCACTTTGCTGTACTGTGGAAATTAACACAATGTTATAAGTCAGCTATACCTCAAAAATAAGAAATTTTTTATAAATACAATTTTATCAAATTTTAAGTATTTGAGAATCAACAACAAAGACACATGTATCCTATCAGTTCAGTTCAGTTCAGTTCAGTTCAGTCGCTCAGTCGTGTCTGACTCTTTGCGACCCCATGAATTGCAGCACGCCAGGCCTCCTTGTCCATCACCAATTCCCGGAGTTTACTCAAACTCACATCCATTGAGTTGGTGATGCCATCCAGCCATCTCAGTCTCTGTCATCCCCTTCTTCTCCTGCCCCTAAACTCTCCCAGCATCAGAGTCTTTTCCAATGAGTCAACTCTTCGCATGATGTGGCCAAACTACTGGGGTTTCAGCTTTAGCATCATTCTTCCCAAAGAACACCCAGGACTGTTCTGGAGTTATTTCTCCACTGATCTCCAGTAGCATATTGGGCACCTACCGACCTGGGGAGTTCCTCTTTCAGTATCCTATCATTTTGCCTTTTCATACTGTTCATGGGGTTCCCAAGGCAAGAATACTGAAGTGGTTTGCCATTCCCTTCTCCTATAGTCATGTGTAATACAAAGTTGTACAAAATAGGCATTTGACAGTCAGAATAGTATTTATAGAACCTCATACAAATTTAGTGATCAGTCATAGTGACAAATTCATAGCTGTCCTCTTCAAGTCTTTCTTCTTCAACAGGATAAGGCTGCATTAGTATCTAGAGGTACTGATGGATAAATGATAGCCACGGAAGACGATGTTGGATATCTGCCCAGGACCCCTCAGAGCCTCTCACATTTTCTATGTTCTACAGCTGGACCACTGATGGCCAGTGCCTACATCTTTATAGGGGATGCCAGAATCTACTCTGCCAATATGCAACAGTCCAAATGAAACAGAACCAGCACTTAAACTCATGACCACTGGCCTGCAAACTGGATGAAATTAAACTTGTCACTCTGCTGTTTACCAAAACAAACCAACCCACAAAGAAAAAATAACATTCCAACACCTGTACAACTCATCTCCTATTCCTATCTCTTGTCTTTCTGCTCCCTGCTACAGAAACTTTACTTCTCCTTGATTTGTTCTCCTCTGCTATTTTCCCCACTGAAAGAGCACATTTCTATCATTCCATAGAGATCCTATTTCCCCAGAAATGTAGAATTCGAACATATGTATCAGGACCTGATTAATTTCTTCGAATTTTTAGAGAGTTTTCTTTTTTAAATTAAACTATAGCAGCATTTGCATAAAAAGTGTTTTGTGGAAGCATGATCATGTAAAGCCTAAAGAGGGAAGCTTCTTTGGTTGAAGTGGAGAGAGCGGGTCACTCTAAGGGCGATCCACGGAGGCTTTGGCAGATAGTACAAGGATGGACAGCAGCAGCCCTTGAGGGGTTGCTTTTCTTTAGTAAAGTGTAGTGGGGCTCAGGGGCTTCCCTGGTGGCTCAGATGGTAAAGAATCTGCCTGTAGTGCAGGAGACCCGGGTTCGATCCCTGGGTCAGGAAGATCTGCTGGAGAAGGAAATGGCAACCCACTCTAGCATTCTTGCCTGGAAAATCCTATGGACAGAGAAGCCTGGCGAGCTACAGTCCATGGGGTCACAAGAGTCAGACATGACTCAGTGACTAAACCACCAGTAGGGCTCACAGCTGTGTCCTTAGCATTGCCAGGAACAGGCTAGCATTTACAGAGCTACTGAACACTGAAGAGTACCATTTGTTGCATCTCTTGCACTAACATATGAATGTAAGGAGGGAAGAAATGAAGAAAGATGGGGGTTGGGTGGGAGAGAAGAGAAACATCACAAGGATAGTATGATTTAGAGGATTAGGTGGCCTGGCCTGGCTGCTACATTTGAGGTACATGAACACGGGCCGAGAGAGGACACATTTCTGTGCACTGCTTGCACACGCCAGGCTCAAGAAATGAAAGCTACTGTGCTGACGAAAGAAATTATGCCAGCAGTGTGCCTCAGGTGTTGACCTCTGCCAATGTCAGGGACCTTGCTAGAGACAGGAGGAAAAAGCCGCTAAGATCTGTGATGCTTTTTGCCACTGGCTGCAGAGGCTTCTGCACTGGGAAACACAACAAAACATGAGCCAGGGACTGGGGAGAGAAGTGTGGGATCCCAGACAGTCTTGCAAATACGGCATGGGTTGGTGCCATTTTATCTTACCGTTATTGCAACCCAGCGACCCACGGTAACTGTGGGAAAGAGCCTCGGGACTATCAACCAGCTATGATTTCACCTGAAGCAATGATCCAAATTTCATTGCAGTTTTTGTTTATGAACTTAGTAAAAGTATATGAAACAGGGCTCCAGCTCACTTCATTAGTCACAGATGGCACTGGATATGAGAACTGCAGAACAGGCTCTATGGCTCTTGACTGCTCTGTCTCAGAATCTTTTGTTTTGAGTTGATGGTCTTCAGAGCTTCATGGGTGGCATTTCAGCCTTGTCCCTAACATGCTGGTACCACTGTTCTGTTTTCTCAGAACTGGCCTCATGATCTGTCCTCAGGTGAAAAGAGGCCCTGGTTTTAATGATGGTGTCCATGTGTACACACAGAAACACAGAAAGGGTTCATTATTCCTAATGGAAGTACAGAAGTGCAGGGAAATACAGCACTACCTGCCATTTTCATGATCAACATTTGCAATAGAGTGCATAAATGCTTCGGTTTACAGAAATAGCTAGACCTTTCTGAACCCTCCCAGTGATTAATTAGAAAGCCTGTCTTACAGATTTTTCTCTCAGGTGTAGTAACCTTGTAGCCCTTACCATTAAGAACTAATAAATAAATGCTTGGTTAAGCATAAACAGGGTGATAGGCAGTGAAAGAGTGATGATCCTGGTTTTTACAATATGCGCACTCTGTCATTTTACCTTGGAGGACAAAATAATATACAAAAACCAAAAGTCGCAAAAGCAACGAGAGTGAGCAATTTGTTATTATCCACTTAAAAAGTATTACTAATCTTCACTGTGAATGATCATCTTTGTGATTATATCTCAATCAATTTTGAGAAATAAAAATTCATGATTTTAAGAAAGCATTTCAAATTCTGCAATTAAACTGAAGATATATACTGGGTAAAGATATAATATCTAGAAGGAGATCAGGTGTTTAAATTTATTCTAAAAAAAAAAAAAAAGAAGTAAACTAGATCACGAAAAAAGTACTCACAATCAATGGAAGCCTATCCAGTCAGCAGATACTTGAGTGGCTGATTTGTACAAAAATTTTAAACCACCTATCATATTAAATAAAGCTCCTCATCTCCTCCCTATATATTTTATGATAATTAAGCTAGGCAACTGCTGATTCTTCCCATTATCCTATCTTTTTAAAGGAAGTTTAAGAAATAGTAATGTCAAGCTGGGAAATTTTAGCTTCTATTATGAAAATGATAATAAGAAGTGAAAGTTAACCCCATTACAACTATGCAATCAGAACCTCATAAATATGATAGTATATTCAGAAAAAAAAAGCTCAAACTGGCTGATTATAAACAAAATATTTGGATGGCTAGCTAAATCTGTACACAGCTTAATTGGTTCACCTTTAAAAGCCTCTTTACAGAAGCAACAAATTATTTTACTAAATCTAGGCCAAAGTGTGTCAGTCTAATCTTCCACTTTCGTTATTGGAGCAATGTGGTTTATGCAAATATGACAAATTTACACTGCTTTGATAACTGCCAGTTTAATCAAAGATTTCCTTTAAACCAAAATAGTGACTTGAGATATACACTAAAACATATTCTTAAGGTATAACAGTTTGGATCAACATTTTTCTCTTTCCAGCCCACATTAAAATAACTCCCAAAGAGGTTGCCTTATACACTGAATAATTTCCAAACAAAAACACTGACCAATTTACTTGGATAAGAGAGCTGTGTTTTATATGTAAACAGGGAATAAGAGAGCTATCTAATTTATCCCAGTTTGAGTCTTTGCCAGTCCATTCTCTATTACAAAAAGTTCACATCACACCTGCACTCAAACAAATGCAAGAAATTTAACACCATTAAGTTAAATTGTAAGCTCTTTATGGAAAAATAACTTCCTATAGCTTCCCTTGTAATTCCTCTGAAGATTAGCATTATATATCCTACATACACTGATCGAATGAGGTTTACATTTTTGTTTTATTTTTCCAGGAAGAAATGAGAAGGATGAATATATAAAAGACAACATCAGAAAGACACTTCTGTTTTCTGGGTATTTAACTTATATCCATTTTTTTCGGGACACTTAAAACTGTTCATCCATAGAACTATTTATTTACTCTTGTCTATTGAGGATGCCAGAGGTCAGGGGAGGCGGTCGAGAGGAGCAACCCCACATCCAAAGAGCAGCAGCTGCGCAGGGGCCCAGAGGAGCTACTCCACGTTCAAGGTCAGGAGTGGCGGCCGTGAGGAGATTCCCCTCGTCCAAGGTAAGGAGCAGCGGCTGTGCTTTGCTGGAGCAGCCGTGAAGAGATAGCCCATGTCCAAGGTGAGAGAAACCCAAGTAGGATGGTAGGTGTTGCAAGAGGGCATCAGAGGGCAGACACACTGAAACCATACTCACAGAAAACTAGCCAATCTGATCACATGGACCACAGCCTTGTCTAACTGAATGAAACTAAGCCATGCTATGTGGGGCCACCCAAGACAGAAGGGTCATGGTGGAGAGGCCTGACAGAATGTGGTCCACTGGAGAAGGGAATGGCAAACCACTTCAGTATTCTTGCCTTGAGAACCCCATGAACAGTATGAAAAGGCAAAACGATAGGATGCTGAAAGGGGAACTCCCCGGGTCAGTAGGTGCCCAATATGCTACTGGAGATCACTGGAGAAATAACTCCGGAAAGAATGAAGGGATGGACCCAAAGCAAAAACAATACCCAGTTGTGGATGTGACTGGTGATAGAAGCAAGGTCTGATGCTGTAAAGAGCAATATTCCATAGGAACCTGGAATGTCAGGTCCATGAATCAAGGCAAATTGGAAGTGGTCAAACAAGAAATGGCAAGAGTGAACATCAACATTCTAGGAATCAGCTAAATAAAATGGCCTGGAATGGGTGAATTTCACTCAGATGACCATTATATCTACTACTGTGGGCAGGAATCCCTTAGAAGAAACGGAGTAGCCATCATGGTCAACAAGAGTCCAAAATGCAGTACTTGGATGCAATCTCAGAAATGACAGAATAATCTCTGTTCATTTCCAAGGCAAACCATTCACTATTATCGTAATCCAAACCTATGCCCCAACGAGTAACACTGAAGAAACTGAAGTTGAATGGTTCTATGAAGACCTACAAGTCCTTTTAGAACTAACACCCAAAAAAGATGTCCTTTTTATTATAGGGGACTGGAATGCAAAAGTAGGAAGTCAAGAAACACCTGGAGTAGCAGGCAAATTTGGCCTTGAAGTATAGAATGAAGCAGGGCAAAAGCTAATAGAGTTTTGCCAAGAGAATACACTGGTCATAGCAAACATCCTCTTCCAACAACACAAGAGATGACTCTACACATGGACATCACCAGATGGTCAACACCCAAATCAGAGTGATTATATTCCTTGCAGCCAGAGATGGAGAAGCTCTATCTAGTCAGCAAACACAAGACCGGGAGCTGACTGTGGCTCAGATCATGAACTCCTTATTGTCAAATTCAGACTGAAATTGAAGAAAGTAGGGAAAACCACTAGACCATTGAGGTATGACCTAAATCAAATCCCTTATGATTATACAGTGGAAGTGAAAAATAGATTTAAGGGACTAGATCTGATAGATAGAGTGCCTGACGATGTATGGACAGAGGTTCATGACATTGTACAGGAGACAGGGATCAAGACCATCCCCATGGAAAAGAAATGCAGAAAAGCAAAATGGCTGTCTGAGGAGGCCTTACAAATAGCTGTGAAAAGAAGAGAGGCGAAAAGCAAAGGAGAAAAGGAAAGATAAAAGCATCTGAATGCAGAGTTCCAAAGAATAGCATGGAGAGATAAAAAAGTCTTCCTCAGCGATCAATGCAATGAAATAGAGGAAAACAACAGAATGGGAAAGACTAGAGATCTCTTCAAGAAAATTAGAGATACCAAGGGAACATTTCATGCAAAGATGGGCTCGATAAAGGACAGAAATGGTATGGACCTAACAGAAGCAGAAGATATTAAGAAGAGGTGGCAAGAATACACAGAAGAACTGTACAAAAAAGAGCTTCACAACCAAGATAATCACGATGGTGTGATCACTCATCTAGAGCCAGACATCCTGGAATGTGAAGTCAAGTGGGCCTTAGGAAGCATCACTACGAACAAAGCTAGTGGAGGTGATGGGATTCCAGTGGAGTTACTTCAAATCCTGAAAGGTGAGCTGTGAAAGTGCTGCACTCAATATGCCAGCACATTTGGAAAACTCAGCAGTGGCCACAGGACTGGGAAAGGTCAGTTTTCATTCCAACCCCAAAGAAAGGCAAGGCCAAAGAATGCTCAAACTACCACATAATTGCACTCATCTCACGTGCTAGTAAAGTAATGCTCAAAATTCTCCAAGACAGGTTTCAGCAATACGGGAACCATGAACTCTCAGACATTCAAGCTGGTTTCAGAAAAGGCACAGGAACCAGAGATCAAATTGCCAACATCCGCTGGATCATTGAAAAAGCAAGAGAGTTCCAGAAAAATATCTATTTCTGTTTTATTGACCATGCCAAAGCTTTTGACTGTGTGGATCACAATAAACTGTGGAAAATTCTGAAAGAGATGGGAATACAGACCACCTGACCTGCCTCTTGAGAAACCCGTATGCAGGTCAGGAAGCAACAGTTAGAACTGGACATGGAACAACAGACTGATTCCAAATAGGAAAAGGAGTACATCAAGCCTGTATATTCTCACCCTGCTTATTTAACTTATATGCAGAGTAGATCATGAGAAACGTTGGGCTGGAAGAAGCACAAGCTGGAATCAAGATTGCCGCGAGAAATATCAATAACGTCAGATATGCAGATGACACCACCCTTATGGCAGAAAGTGAGAGGAACTAAAAAGCCTCTTGATGAAAGTGAAAGAGAAGAGTGAAAAAGCTGGCTTAAAACTCAACATTCAGAAAATGAAGATCATGGCATCTGGTCCCATCACTTCATGGCAAATAGATGGGGAAACAGTGGAAACAGTGTCAGACTTTCTTTTTGGGGGCTCCAAAATCACTGCAGATGGTGACTGCAGCCATGAAATTAAAAGACACTTACTCCTTGGAAGGAAAGTTATGAACCTAGATAGCATATTGAAAAGCAGAGACATTACTTTGCCAATAAGGTCCGTATAGTCAAGGCTATGGTTTTTCCAGTGGTCACGTATGGATGTGAGAGTTGGACTGTGAAGAAGGCTGAGCGCCAAAGAATTGATGCTTTTGAACTGTGGTGTCAGAGAAGACTCTTGAGAGTCCCTTGGACTGCAAGGAGATCCAACCAGTCCATCCTAAAGATCAGTCCTGGGTGTTCATTTGAAGGACTGATGCTGAAGCTGAAACTCCAATATTTTGGCCACCTCATGCAAAAGAGTTGCCTCACTGGAAAAGACCCTGATGCTGGGAGAGATTGGGGGCAAGAGGAAAAGGGGGTCTCAGAGCATGAGTTGGCTGGATGGCATCACTGACTTGATGGACATGAGTTTGAGTGAACTCCAGGAGTTGGTGATGGACAGGGAGGTCTCGTGTGCTGTGATTCATGGGGTCGCAAAGAATCAGACACTACTGAGCGACTGAACTGAACTGAACTGAACTGACTGAGGACAGTTAACAGTCACACAAAATCTCACCACACAGAATTAACTTCAATATTTGGTGAGTGTCTTTCAAGCATCTATGTTCCTCAAAGACAAAGAGATGAAAATATTTTTTTAGTGGAATAATTCTATAAATGCTGGCTCTAATAACTCAATAAATCAAACAAAAAAAATGAGGTAAAAGAGAAAAATCCTTGGACTTCTAAAAAACATTTCTTCACTGAATTATTAGATATCCTTTAAAATGTCTCTAAATTTAAAGAAAAAATATTATGAAAGAACTATGTGACTAAGGTCAGTACTTAAAAACAGCATCTCTTACGAGCTGATGGAAAGGATGAGCTAACTAACACATCTGTGGTCTGGCCTACGACTTCCATTGTTTTCCTCTACCCTCAGTTGTTCGTGTATATGTGTGTTCATATTTGTATAATGTTATTTTTATGCTCTCAGGATTTATAACATTAAACCATATAACAAGATTTCCATGATTGCTTAATCATAGGTATTTTTACATGTATTTTATTTTTATTCATTTCTTGTTAATAGTAACTGTCACAGGTACTGCTGCAGCTACTGCTGCTAAGTTGCTTCAGTCGTGTCCAACTCTGTGTGACCCTGTAGACGGCAGCCCACCAGACTCCGCCATCCCTGGGATTCTCCAGGCAAGAACACTGGAGTGGGTTGCCACTTCCTTCTCCAATGTGTGAAAGTGAAAAGTCAAAGTGAAGTCGCTCAGTCATGTCCAACTCTTCGCAACCCCATGGACTGCAGCCTACCAGGCTCCTCCATCCATGGGATTTTCCAGGCAAGAGTACTGGAGTGGGTTGCCATTGCCTTCTCCTATAAGCCCCAAATTCTTACCTGCCTGAGAATGTTGTCTTTTTGCTTGAAAGATAATTTGCCTGTGAATGAAATTGTTAGATCACATATTTTGCCCCTGGAAAATGATAGCCATGGCTCCACTATTTTTTGTCACTTGTGTTGCTTTGAAAAAGTTTTAGACAAACCAGGTTTTCCCCTTTTATGTGACTTACTTTCTCAGGTAGGATGCCCATGTAATTTATCCTTAAACACCAGAAATTGTATCAGCATATATTTTGGTGTTCATTACTTTATATTAAGTTTTTTCAGGTATAAAGGGCCTTTGCTATATCCAGGTCAAATCTTTCTTCAGGAAAGTTTTCTTACATATTAGATCACATTTTGTTTTGTTCCATTTGTCTGCTCTTTTCTTCAGAAACAGTAATCTTTCGATTGTTTGATATCCTTTGTCTGCCACATCTATAATCTTCTTTATAATAATTTTTAGATCTACCCCCCCTCCCCAATTTGGCTTGTGAGATTTATTCTCCATGTTTTTATTTCCCGGTTCTGACCCACATGACTTGTTCTCTATTCGGACTTTTATTGCCTTTAATAGGGCATTTATGTCCATAATGATTTCTCATTTCTCTCTCATTTTATTTCTGAGTTTTCTAGCTCAAATTTTGTCTTCTGTTATTTTATTGTATCAATTTTTTTGAAATTTCTTTTGATAGCTTGTTTTCAAGAGGTCATTTATCTGTAATTTCTTGGAGACTCTGGAGAATTGTCCTTGACACTTCCAGTGTCTCTCTGTATCAGTCCTCTTCAAATGTACGTTCTTCATCCATCATTAGATTATGTCCTTTTTTTACCCCCAGGTTTTATGCATAGATCATAGTCAGTTTCTTTCTGTTGACAGGGCAGGCAAGATACCTTCTGAAGAACAGGCTCTCTTTTGTTTATCTGTACTCTGGATTCTTCAAAGAAGTCTCTCTGTAATATATACACTCTTATCTTCTTCAAGAGTCCTTTTAATTCTGGCATCACAAGTTTCATAGCACTCACACCGTGGGCTAGCAGATTCTCATCCTGTTCCCTTTCTCAGTGCTTCTCTGTAACGCCCTTTCAGACTCCTCTATAAAGTCTCACTACTGTTCATCAACCATTGTGGACTAACCTTTCACTCCTTTCCCCAGCTGACACCTGATGTTTGTGAAACACACCTCTGGAATGGAGGAATTAACAATGGATCAAATTAGCTCTGTTTTAGAAAATACTGGATTGCTGTTCCTTTTTTGGTTGGAGAAGTATAGGGCATCTTTCAAAGGTAGTAACCTTTTGAGTTATTTATTTTGAAAGGATTTTATGTTTTATAGCAGGGATTATTATGTTTCTTTAACTCTCCAATTCAGAAATTGAGTCAGCAATGTTCTTTTCTCCTAATTAGGTTTTAGCTATAGCTAGGGGCTCCCTAGGTGCCCGTGGCCAAGAACTGTAATATAAATAAAAATGCAGTATCATTCTCTGTTCTATTATAATTATCAACTGAGTTAAAGCAAAACCCTTGGAGATGACTGTTAAGCTGCAGTAGAAACTTTATGAAATATGTGGTTCCCCAAAGCACTTTTTACATCAGTCTTTTCTGATGTGAGGTGTCAGAAAAAGGTAATCTTACATATCACCTTCCCTTTAAAAGCATACTAACACAGACCTTCAGAACTTTTCCAAGCAGCTCTGCCCTGATTCTAGTCTGTCCTAATTATCTTTGGCACTGAAGGAAAATGAGAGACATCTCCTCAGCTCCTGCTCTTCATCTAGAGTGTTGTAACTGAAGACTGGGGTAGATAAAGGATTATTCTTCTGATTAGAACAAGTTTGAATCAAATTGGCTTGAATTATTTCATTTTTCAAGTCTCCTACAAACAGCCTTTCCCTACATTGCTGTGGGATCTAAATACACAGCAATATCATAGGTAAAAGTGGTTTTAAAAACACTTAAAGTGTTTTAAAGTTACTATGTAAGGTCCAATATGGTGACTATGGTTAATAATATTGTATTTCATAATTAAAGTTGCTAAGAGAGTAAGTCTTTTTTTTTGGCAGCACCTTATGGCTTGTGGGATCTTATCTCCCGAGCAGGAACTGAACCTGGGCCCTCGGCAGTGAAAGTGTGGAGCCCTAATTCACTGGACCTAATTCCTAAACACTGGAGCCCCAATTCACTGGACCACCAGGGAATTCCTAAAAGCAAATCTTCTCATCACAAGAAAAAACTGTAACTATGTATGGTGAGAGATGTTAAGTAGACTTTAATGATGGTGATCATTTTGTAATGCATACAAAATCATCTGAATACACATACAATTACATTTGTAATACATACCAAATCATTTTGTTGTATACCTGAAATACCTCATATAAAGGAAAAATTGCAACATGGATTGAGGAGACACACTACTTTCAAAAATAATAAAACTGATAGCAGTTGTCCATCTCCCTAATCTTTCTTGTACTTCTAGAATATAAGGAAGGTAAAAGTAAACCATTCCTTTGCCTTACAATCAGGGTCGACTTGTTCCTTAGGTCATGAAAATCCACACCATGACTCTCATGATTTTTATACTGTATTAGGGTCTATGATCGGAGAAGGTGATGGCACCCCACTCCAGTACTCTTGCCTGGAAAATCCCATGGGCAGAGGAGCCTGGCAGGCTGCAGTCCATGGGTCGCGAAGAGTTGGACACGACTGAGCGACTTCACTTTCACTTTTCACTTTCATGCGTTGGAGAAGGAGAGCAACCCACTCCAGTGTTCTTGCCTGGAGAATCCCAGGGATGGCGGAGCCTGGTGGGCTGCCGTCTATGGGGTCCCACAGTCAGACACGACTGAAATGACTCAGCAGCAGCAGCAGGATCTATGACATGAGTCTTCAGTCAAACTAGACAATTATTGCCATTGACTGTTAATCACACAAAGCTATCAAATATTTAAGGCCATACAGTTCCTGGTTAAGAAAATGAATATCTGAAATATTTAAAAAACAAAGTGTCTGTAGTAGCATTCAGTTCAGTCGCTCAGTTGTATCTGACTCTTTGCAGCCCCATGAACCACAGCACACCAGGCCTGTCTGTCCATCACCAGCTCCCAGAGTTCACCCAAACTTATGTCCATGGAGTCAGTGATGTAATCCAGCCATCTCATCCTGTGTCATCCCCTTCTCCCCCTGCCCTCAATCCCTCCCAGAATCAGGGTCTTTTCCAATGAGTCAACTTTTTGTATGAGGTGGCCATAGTATTGGAGCTTCAGCTTCAGCATCAGTCCTTCCAATGAACACCCAGGACTGATCTCCTTTAGGATGGACTGGTTGGATCTCCTTGCAGTCCAAGGGACTCTCAAGAGTCTTCTCCAACACCACAGTTCAAAAGCATCAATTCTTCGGCGCTCAGCTTTCTTTATACAGAATAGCATTTCATAAACTGCAGTTAAGTAAAACAAACAAACAAAAGAGCAGACCTCATATATGTTTGCTTACAGGGAGACCCACTTCAAGATTCTAATGAGAATTCTGAACACACAGCAAGAGCGAACACTTATGTCTGTAAACGACTTCAAAGTATAAAGCATGGGTTTGAGTTAACTAACATCTGTTATTCAGGAGTTCAGTCCCATGGACATATTTACTGTACATATAGCGCAACGTATATGTATTAGGTGGTATATGAGGTAGGTGGCATGAGGTATAAACAGACATATAAGATGTGACTTCATGGAGTGAACAAGCTAGTAACAGACAAAGCATGTGTGCAGGTAACTGCAATAGAAGGCAGAGGTGGTGATGCTCTGAAAGGTAAAACCAGAAAGCCTAGGACAGCAGAGAGGCCAGAATATTCGCATCTAGCTGGCAGTGATGGAGCCTTCTTGTAGGAGGGAACATTTAAGTTGAATCTCAGAGAATGGGAAAGAGGAGGCTAGAGCATATGAAAGGCACAGCCTGATGGAAGGCACAGAAATAACGAAAGTATCAATATTAGAGTGTTTATAAACAAATGGAGCACAGCTGTCCAAGGGTGATACATGTTAGGCAGCAGAAAAAAGAAACAGGTGTTGTACCTCAGTGTGAACTGGGGCTTAGTCACTTAAGAAAAAGTGATTTTCTAATTTCACTGCGCATCAGAATCATTCTGGGGATCCTGTTAAAGTCCCAGGTCCCAGGCCTGTCCCAAATCTCTGGGGGAGCAGAAGGCCGAGGTGTGTCAATGTGCGTGCGCTTTCAGTGAACCCTCTAGACCACATTTTGAGAAACACCATGCAGGGCTTGGAAAGCAGTCCTTCGGGACTGAGAATATATTTTTAGGTACTATAACTTTTGTGCGTGACAATTTGGTTCATTTTAGAAACTCTCGTTTTTTGGCTTTGTGTACGGCACTAAATACTTTCTCTAATATAAAAACAGATAATGAATTCTAAAAAGAATATCAATAAAAGTTAAATACACACACACACATGAACACTCTGTACCTCCCACTAGAATAAACTCCTACCAAAAAGAGCGTTCAGAAAATAAGCTGTGCAAGCCCAAGAATTCTGCTGAGTTTGAAGTGTCTGTATTCAGAAACAGCGTGAGACATCAAATGCTCTGCACATCAAGTAGGTTCATGTAGAAAAGAAATTTAAATAAGAGATGAACTACTGGGGCAGTGAGGAGGACTTCTATGGAACCTGACCTGTCAGTGTTACGTTGAAAGTGGGTGTGCTCATGCTTACAAAAACCTTCATGCTGTTTTTACTAATTAACAAGTTTAAGAACCTTAGGAAAATTTTCCACAGAGGTAATTCATGTCTTTATCCCTTTATACCTTATTTTTCTTCTAAGCTTGTACAATGGGGGTTGGAACCCTACAGTATGAGTCACATTTTTATTTTATTTTTTTGACAGCATTGCCATATTTTCATCCTTTTGGTGTTTCTTAATTTCAGACTCTGCATCTTGACAGCTCAACCCTGTTGATTAATGCCTTGTAGGAACCCCTATATGGCCTGCCTGTTAGCGATCTAATTTTGTGCTGGAATGCCTGGGCTGGTATGTTGAACCGATTCACCACCCAGGTGGCTACATTTGGACTAAATGAGCTGTGAAGGGTTTCATCTTTGCCCATCACCGTCTTCCTTCGCGGAGCCCCACAGTATGCAGCCACTGCTCCGACGTGATTTGTCACAACCCATCAATAGAAAATAAATTATTGCCATTCTCACTTGTCAATGGGCTTGTCTTCACTTCAGCTGGCCTAATGATTGGAAGCTCAAAGGGAACATTTCCCATCTTTGTAGAGCATGATTATGACTGAACGCACTGCTCCCATATGCAACTTGGCCAGTAAAAAACACACATGGAAAGGAAATTAATTGGCTGTTTTGCGCCAGTGATTAGAACATTACACTTGAAGTCCGCAGAAACTGATATTAGGCAAGCAAGATTAGGTCGGTTGTGACTTTTATTTGCTTAGTGCAACATGATTAGCAACTGCTTCATTCAAGGTTAGTGCACTCACTGCTGCAGAAGAAAATCTTCATCTCATCACGATGCTTCAGACCTTTAAGCTGATAAGCATGTTCTGGGCGGAAATCAGAAATCTCTCTGGGAAGGAAGCAAATGAGGATATGTAACAGAGAACTCATCAAGTGGCTTAGACTCATCCTGATGTCTGGCACTTTTGAAAATCATATTCCTAGGAAATGGGCCCTGCAAGCTGTATTTGCAGAATGTTGAGATGGTAAATTGTGTCAGTTCAGGAGACAAAGAATAAAAAGACCCAAGGAGCAACATGAAGTAGAGGGTGACACCTTTCAAGGAACTAACTAAAAATGAGCATGCTTTTAAAAGAAGCAGAAAACTCTTCTTTCTTAAAATCAACAGAATGAGCAAGAAGAGCAAAAGATACAAGAGCAAGGCATCAAGTGAGACCTCGTAATTAAATTCAGAGATGCAGGAGATCAAAGAGGAACTATATTAAAAATTAGGTCTAGGGTATGGATCTGAGTTTCCCCGTTAACAGCTTTGCTTAGAGTATAATGACAAGAGGCTTTATCTAACAGAATAATAAGCAAAGTTATAGCGTAAAAGAATGACTGACACTTATAAGTATTTTAAATATGATAGTGTTTTAGATTTTGGCCATGTTTCCAAAGCTAAGCAGTTTTTTATTATTGCCCTAACTTTTCTGCCTCCACCCAAGGATAAGAGTGGTGGGGGGGGGGTGCGGGGGGTGGTGCGGAAACCAACTGTAATAAATGTCAAAATCTGAGTTCCTGACCTCCATTTTCTCTGATTTTTGTAGAGGATATTTTCCATCCCATTGTTTGTTTTTTTTATTCCAGAGATGGATGCCCCAAGAGTAAACTAAATCTTCAAATAGTGTATAGTTTAGAAATCCTATTAGTGTGTTTCATGCTTATTTAATTTAGCAGTTTAACTCAATTTCACCTTTGCCATAGAAAGTGACACCTGTGGCTTTAAAACTAGAATGCCTCTGCTTCATACCAATGGTTCAAATTCATAGATGTTTTCTCCCATAACACAGACACTTTGGTTTAACAAACCCTTGGTGTTTTTTCCTCTTTTACCTTCCTTTCAATTCAGTTCAGTCACTCAGTCAGGTCTGACTCTTTGTGACCCCCATGGACAGAAGCATGCCAGGCCTCCCTGTCCATCATCAACACTGGGAGCTTGCTCAAACTCATGTCCATGGAGTTGGTGATGCCATTCAACCATCTCATCCTTGTCGTTCCCTTCTCCTCCTGCCTTCAATCTTTCCCAGCATCAGGGTCTTTTCCAGTGAGTTGGCTCTTCACATCAGGTGGCCAAAGGATTGGAATTTCAGCTTCAGCATCAGTCCCTCCAAAGTATTGGAGTATTACATTCTTTTATCCGCAGAAATTACTGTCTTCCAGTGTTTGGAAACATAAGGTTTTTGGGCTACTCAGTCACCTGTCTTCTGGATTAAGGTCACATTTCATCATGGTGAACTCCTCCTTTCATACGGTTAGTGGTGCTTGTTGTAGGAAGTCTTGCCTGCTCAGGGCCATATTTATCTCCATCCTATACTGTATTTCCAGCTTCTCCTATTAGAATACACTACTTCTGTCTTATTTTTGTCTTGGTCTATTTAAGCAAGATCTGTCTCCTGTATTTCCTGTATACTTTGTCTCCCCTCTCAGGTCCTGCTTGCAATAGTTTTCTCTTTCTTATTTTTGCATTTTTTGCCTACTATTTTTTTTTTTTTTTTTTTAGTTTACAAACACTATTCCCTGTTAGATCTCATCTATTCACATTTCATCCAAGTGGACATTCTTTATCTTCTTTTTATCCTGGATCATATTTTCTGACAAAGCATCAGTTCAGTCAATTGAGTCGCTCAGTTGTGTCCGACTCTTTGTGACCCCATGAATCGCAGCACGCCAGGCCTCCCTGTCCATCACCAACTCCCAGAATTCACCCAAACTCATGTGCATCAAGTTGGTGATGCCATCCAGCCATCTCATCCTGTGTCATCCCCTTCTCCTCCTGCCCTCAATCCTTCCCAGAATCAGGGTCTTTTCCAATGAGTCAACTTTTTGCATGAGGTGGCCAAAGTATTGGAGCTTCAGCTTCAGCATCAGTCCTTCCAATGAACACCCAGGACTGATCTCCTTTAGGATGGACTGGTTGGATCTCCTTGCAGTCCAAGGGACTCTCAAGAGTCTTCTCCAACACCACACTTCAAAAGCATCAATTCTTTGGTGCTCAGCTTTCTTCACAGTCCAACTCTCACATCCATACATGACCACAGGAAAAACCATAGCCTTGACTAGATGGACCTTTGTTGGCAAAGTAATATCTCTACTTTTGAATATGCCATCTAGGTTGGTCATAACTTTCCTTCCAAGGAGTAAGTGTCTTTTAATTTCATGGCTGCAATCACCAAATCTGCAGTGATTTTGGAGCCTCCCAAAATAAAGTCTGACACTGTTTCCACTGTTTCCCCATCTATTTCCCATGAAGTGATGGGACCAGATGCCATCATCTTCGTTATCTGAATGTTGAGCTTTAAGACAACTTTTTCACTCTCCTCTTTCACTTTCATCAAGAGGCTTTTTAGTTTCTCTTCACTTTCTGCCATAAGGGTGGTGTCATCTGCATATCTGATGTTATTGATATTTCTCACGGCAATCTTGATTCCAGCTTGTGCTTCCTCCAGCCCAGCGTTTCTCATAATGTACTCTGCATATAAGTTAAATAAGCAGGGTGACAATATACAGCCTTGATGTACTCCTTTTCCTATTTGGAACCAGTCTGTTGTTACATGTCCAGTTCTAACAGTTGCTTCCTGACTTGCATACACGTTTCTCAAGAGGCAAATCAGGTGCTCTGGTATACTCATCTCTTTCAGAATTTTCCACAGTTTATTGTGATCCACACAGTCAAAGGGTTTGGCATAATCAATAAAGCAGAAATAGATGTTTTTCTGGAACTCTCTTGCTTTTTCGACGATCCAGCAGATGTTGGCAATTTGATCTCTGGTTCCTGTGCCTTTTCTGAAACCAGCTTGAACATCTGGAAGTTCATGGTTCATGTATTTACAAAGCATATCCTTAACATGTTCTGACATACAACTAGGCATTTTATACACATGCATGCTTGCACACACAAATAAAAAAAGTGGTGTATTTTTATAAATTATGTGCCCATCCCTGAATAAACACTGGAAAGTTAGAGATCACTAAATATATAAATAAATACATGACTGTTTCTTGGCATTAACACAAGGTGGTATTTGTTTGCCAATGGATACTTTGTCTATGCTATTTATTCTATGATTGCTGTCAGTATGTGGAATTTTCTTGTGTGATTTCAACATACATTTATGATGTTTAATATTTGTTAGATAGCAAAGTGTTAGTCACTCAATTGTGTCTGACTCTTTGCAACCCAATGAACTGTAGCCAGCCAGCCTCCTGTGTCCATGGAATTCTCCAGACAAGATTACTGAAGTGGGTAGCCATTCCCTTCTCCAGGGGATCTCCCCGACCTAGGGATCGAACCCAGGTCTCCTTGATCTACCAGGGAAGCCCATTAGATAGCAAGGATTGGCACTATACAGATCCTCCATAGATTTGTAGCTGTAGGAAGAAATTTTTAAACACAGAGTAATCTTGTGTTTCTATAATTTCCCCCAATCAAATAAGCAAAAGATTGAACTCTTCAATGTGAAAATGAATAATCGTGTCTCTTGAGCTCCTGTTTTTACATTGTTCATTATTAAGGGTTTCCCAGGTGGTGATAGTGGTAAAAACAAAACAAAACAAAACAAAACAAAAAACCAACCCGCCTACCAATGCAGGAGACATAAGAGACACAGGTTGAATCCCTGGGTAAGGGAAGATCCCCTGGAGAAGGGCATGATAACCTACTCCAGTATTCTTGCGTTGAGAATCCCAAGGACAGAGGAGCCTGCTGGGCTATGGTTCATAGAGTTGCAAAGAGTAAGACACAACTGAAGCGACTTAGCACACACACATGCACACACATGTAATGTCAAGACTGTGAAACAGTGTCTTACAGAACATCTCTTTCAAGGAATTACAATATGCAGGTCTACCCTGAACAGACAGCTTGATCAGGAAAAGTGAAGGGTCTGAGATTTTACTCTCCTTGCAGGCTAAAAGGATAGTCTGCCAAGAGTTTCATTGCTGTTGTTCCGTTGCTAAGTCATGCCCAACACTTTGGACCCCATGGACTGCAGCGTGCCAGGATTCCCTGTCCTTCACCATCTCCTGGAGTTTGCTCAAATTCATGTCCATTGGATCAGTGATGCTATCTAACCATTTCATCCTCTGCTGCCTCCTTCTCCTTTTGCATTCAGTTTCATAATTGCTGGCTGAGGGCCAGAGCCCTTTGGAAAGAGGTGAAGACCTAAATACTCAAGGCACCATGGACAATGCCAGCTTGATGTTCATATTTGTTACCCTTGCCCCTCAAGTAACACAGGACAATTCAGATGCTGTACACACAGTGGGTGTGTGTCACAGTTGAGGAACCTCAAATTTAGGAACCCAATCTTCTAAGACGGCTGCCAGCAGACCTGCTCAACCTTTGCCCCTAAGGGAGTTATTATCTTTATTATCCTGGTAAAGAAACAAATCTAGTCTCTGCCTTGAGGAGAGACAATGCAAACATCCATGCAAAGAACTCCAAAATTACAACTCACTGCTGAACAACTACTGACAGGAGATTGTTGGATTCCACCAAAAACAGATGCCCTATGTCAAAGGGCAAAGGAAAAGCCCCAGCAAGACAGCAGGAGGGGCAAAATCACATTTAGAATTTAACCCCATACCTGCCAGAGACGTTCAGAGGGCTCAAACAAACCTTGTGTGCACCAGGATCCAGAGACCCCACAGAGACTGAGACAGAACTGTGTTTAAGTGTCTCCTGTGGGGTATGGGTCAGCGTTTGCCAAGAAAATGCACTCGTCATAGCAAACACCCTCTTCCAACAACACAAGAGAAGACTCTACACATGGACATCACCAGATGGTCAACACCGAAATCAGATTGATTATATTCTTTGCAGTCAGAGATGGAGAAGCTCTATACAGTCAACAAAAATAAGACCAGGAGCTGACTGTGGCTAAGATCATGAACTCCTTATTACCAAATTCAGACTGAAATTGAAGAAAGTAGGGAAAACTGCTAGACCATTCAGGTATGACCTAAATCAAATCCCTTATGATTATACAGTGGAAGTGAGAAATAGATTTAAGGGACTAGATCTGATAGATAGAGTGCCTGATGATGTATGGACAGAGGTTCATGACATTGTACAGGAGACAGGGATGTACAGGACCATCCCCATGGAAAAGAAATGCAAAAAGCAAAATGGCTGTCTGAGGAGGCCTTACAGATAGCTGTGAAAAGAAGAGAAGCGAAAAGCAAAGGAGAAAAGGAAAGATATAAGCATCTGAATGCAGAGTTCCAAAGAATAGCAAGAAGAGATAAGAAAGCCTTCTTCAGCGACCAATGCAAAGAAATAGAGGAAAACAACAGAATGGGAAAGACTAGAGATCTCTTCAAGAAAATTAGAGATACCAAGGGAACATTTCATGCAAAGATGGGCTCGATAAAGGACAGAAATGGTCTGGACCTAACAGAAGCAGAAGATATTAAGAGGTGGCAAGAATACACAGAAGAACTGTACAAAAAAGAGTTTCACGACCCAGATAATCATGATGACGTGATCACTAATCTAGAGCGAGACATCTTGGAAAGTGAAGTCAAGTGGGCCTTAGAGAGCATCACTATGAATGAAGCTAGTGTAGGTGATGGAATTCCAGTTGAGCTCCTTCAAATCCTGAAAGATGATGCTGTGAAAGTGCTGCACTCAATATGCCAGCACATTTGGAAAACTCAGCAATGGCCACAGGACTGGAAAATGTCAGTTTTCATTCCAATTCCAAAGAAAGGCAATGCCACAGAATGCTCAAGCTACCACACAATTGCACGCATCTCACATGCTAGTAAAGTAATGCTCAAAATTCTCCAAGCCAGGCTTCAGCAATACATGAACCGTGAACTTCCTGATGTTCAAGCTGATTTTAGAAAAGGCAGAGGAACCAGAGATCAAATTGCCAACATCCGCTGGATCATCGAAAAAGCAAGAGAGTTCCAGAAAAACATCTCTTTCTGCTTTATTGACTATGCCAAAGCCTTTGACTGTGTGGATCACAATAAACTGTCGAAAATTCTGAAAGAGATGGGAATACCAGACTAGCTGACCTGCCTCTTGAGACACCTGTATGCAGGTCAGGAAGGAACAGTTAGAACTGGACATGGAACAACAGACTGATTCCAAATAGGAAAAGGAGTACGTCAAGGCTGTATATTGTCACCCTGCTTATTTAACTTATATGCAGAGTACATCATGAGAAATGCTGGACTGGAAGAAAGACAAGCTGGAATCAAGATTGCCGGGAGAAATATCAATAACCTCAGATATGCAGATGACACCACCCTTATGGCAGAAAGTGAAGAGGAGCTAAAAAGCCTCTTGATGACAGTGAAAGAGGAGAGTGAAAAAGTTGGCTTAAAGCTCAACATTCAGAAAACGAAGATCATGGCATTTGGTCCCATCACTTCATGGGAAATAGATGGGAAACAGTGGAAACAGTGTCAGACTTTAATTTTATGGGCTCCAAAATCACTGCAGATGGTGATTGCAGCCATGAAATTAAAAGACGCTTACTCCTTGGAAGGAAAGTTATGACCAACCTAGATAGTATATTCAAAAGCAAAGACATTACTTTGCCGACTAAGGTCCGTCTAGTCAAGGCTATGGTTTTTCCTGTGGTCATGTATGGATGTGAGAGTTGGACTGTGAAGAAGGCTGAGTGCTGAAGAATTGATGCTTTTGAAGTGTGGTGTTGGAGAAGACTCTTGAGAACCCCTTGGATGGCAACGAGATCCAACCAGTCCATTCTGAAGGAGATCAACCCTGGGATTTCTTTGGAAGGAATGATGCTAAAGCTGAAACTGCAGTATTTTGGCCACCTCATGCAAAGAGTTGACTCACTGGAAAAGACTCTGATGCTGGGAGGGACTGGGGGCAGCAGGAGAAGGGGACGACCGAGGATGAGATGGCTGGATGGCATCATGGACTCAATGGACGTGAGTCTGAGTGAACTCCAGGATTTTTGATGAACAGGGAGGCCTGGCGTGCTGCGATTCATGGGGTCACAAAGAGTCGGACACAACTGAACTGAACTGAACTCCATGGGGATGGTCTTGATCCCTGTCTCCTGTACAATGTCACGAACCTCATTCCACAGTTCATCAGGCACTCTATCTATCAGATCTAGGCCCTTAAATCTATTTCTCACTTCCACTGTATAATCATAAGGGATTTGATTTACATCATACCTGAATGGTCTAGCGGTTTTCCCTACTTTCTTCAATTTCAGTCTGAATTTGGTAATAAGGAGTTCATGATCTGAGCCACAGTCAGCTCCTGGTCTCGTTTTTGTTGACTGCATAGAGCTTCTCCAGCTTTGGCTGCATAGAATATAATCAATCTGATTTTGGTGTTATCCATCTGGTGATGTCCAAGTGTAGAGTCTTCTCTTGTGTTGTTGGAAGAGGATCACAATAAACGGAGGAAAATTCTTCAAGCCATGGGAATACAGGACCACCTGACCTGCCTCCTGAGAAATGTGTGTGCAGGTCAAGAAGCAACAGTTAGAACTGGACAAGGAACAACAGACTGGTTCCAAATAGGAAAAAGAGTATGTCAAGGTTATATATTGTCACTCTGCTTATTTAACTTATATGCAGAGTATATCATGTGAATTGCCAGGATGGATAAATTCAAAAGCTGGAATTAAGACTGCCAAGAGAAATATGAGTAACCTCAGATACGCAGATGACACCACCCTTATGCCAGAAGGTGAAGAACTAAAGAGCCTCTTGATGAGAGTGAAAGAGGAGAGTGAAAAAGTTGGCTTAAAACTCAACATTCAGAAAACTACTATCATGGCATCCAGTCCCATCACTTCATGCAAATGAATAGCTGGAGAAACAATGGAAACAGTGGCTGACTTTATTTCTTTTGTGCTCCCAAATCACTGCAGATGGTGACTGCAGCCATGAAATTAAAAGACGCTTACTCCTTGGAAGAAAAGCTATGACCAACCTAGATAGCAGATTAAAAAGCAGAGACATTACTTTGGCAACAAAGGTCCATGTAGTCAAAGCTATGGTTTTTCCAGTAGTCATGTATGGATATGAGAGTTGGACTCTAAAGAAAGCTGAGCACAGAAGAATTGATGCTTTTGAACTGTGGTGTAGGAAAAGACTCTTGAGAGTCCCTTGGACTGTAAGGAGATCCAACCAGTCCATTTTAAAGGAAATCAGTCCTGAATATTCATTGGAAGGACTGATGCTGAAGCTGAAACTCCAATACTTTGGCCACCTGATGGAAAAAATTGACTCATTGGAAGAGACCCTGATGCTGGGAAAGATTGAAGACAGAAGGAGAAGGGGAGGACAGAGGATGAGATGGTTGGATGGCATCACCAACTCAATGGGCATGAATTTGAGCAAGCTCTTGGAATTGGTGATGGACAAGGAGGCCTGGCGTGTTGCATTCCATGGGGTCGCAAAGAGTCGGACATGACTGAGCGACTAAACTGCAGTGAACATGCGCAGCATATGAAGGTCTTTATGATGGGGACCAGACTTGTCTTTTACCTTCTTAACCCTTCAGCTCTTCTTTCCAGCCATGTAAGAGTAATTTTGTAAACATATGTGGAAGTATGACATTCTTCCTTCCTTATAATGCTACCCATCTTTTCTAGCGGGGAATATTATTTTGTCTCTCTGTCTTCTCTTCTCTGCCCCTCTCGCCAGCTCTGCCTGGCCTTTTAATTCTCAAATGTCATTCCTGCTGTAAAGTTTTATCTACTGCTTCTGATCTGGATTGGCTTTCTTGCCTCTGTATTTCAGGAAGCCCCTATTCTACTCTGATCATGGCACTTACGCTGGACTGTAACTGCCTTTCTCTCTGTCTTCACATACCACTTGAATCTCCAGGAGGCACAGGAACTGTAGCTGTCTTGTTATACAAAGTACCAGGGTACCTAGCACATATATATCATATTCTCATTGCAATTTTTTGTAATGAATGAAGGAATATATGCATAAATGAGTAAACAAACCATGTCTCCTAGAGTTTTCCCTGCAACTAAAGTGTTGCATGGAAAAGAGGGTCTCTGTAAAGGTAGACCCTACTTTCCCTTATTGAGTAATCATGGGCATATTTGAAAAGAAACAGAAATGAAACCCTCAAAGGAAAGAACAAAAACAAAAAACCTTAAAAATAGGCTCCTATTCACCGGGACCAGCCTATGGTATGAGAGAAGTTCATTTCCATTTTGCCTTGTCTCACTTGAGCATCCTTTCCTGATTAGCACCACTGTCCCCCTCCTCCAGCCTCTTCCACTAATTAGAAGTCCAAGTGCTTCTGTTGCCAGAGCCCTCCATGCCCATTGCCTCTGGGCTTGCCCTCTCTGAGAAATGGAGAGATGAGCCTTGGTCCTAGGCCATCTTCATCCTTGCCTTAATCAACTCTTATTACTTCTTCCTCTTTCCTTTGCCAGCATTAACACTGGCTGATGTCCTAATAACTCCTAGAAGCTTAAGGAGTTCTATCAGCATTCTAGGAGTTAAAATGCCTCAATTCGACTGAAAGATACCAGTAAATATTTAAGTAACTATGACAAGCTACTGAGCCTTAGGATACCTTCTATGATTCTGTGAAGGTCTTGCTTGAGTTCTGACAAAGAAAAATCATTAAAACATTTTGAGTTATATGTATGAAATATGATATTTGTTCAAGAGGAGAGTAATCTAAATAAAAATGTTAATGTAACATTGCTTCTTTTCTGTTGAGGGATTCATTAATGAAATACAGTAGGCAAACAATTTCAAAAAATAAGAGAAGTGAGAGCTTCAGAAAGGCAACTTTCCAAGCAGTGGAAAGGATCTGGTGCAGGGACTCAGGAGGGAAGATGGAATGACAGAGGAGGAAAGGGAAAAGGATCACAACTGGCAATCAGGAAGAGAGAAGGGCAGAGCAGAAATCTGAATTTATTACCAAAGAAGATCAGGAGCTGGTGCAAGTAGTAAGAACGTGAACCTAGGGCACGTGAAGCAGAAATGTTCATCCCCCAAGTACATTCTACACAGACCAGTGAAGTGAAGTCGCCCAGTCGTGTCCAACCCTTCGCGACCCCACGGACTGCAGCCTCCCAGGCTCCTCCATCCATGGGATTTTCCAGGCAAGAGTACTGGAGTGGGGTGCCATTTCCTTCTCCAGGGGATCTTCCCAACTCAGGGATTGAACCCGGGTCTCCTGCATTGCAGGCGGACGCTGAGGAGAGACCAACAAGACAAGGCAAGCAGCCTAGCCGGGTGAAGGAAACACCACTGGCTGTGGGATGGAGAAAAGACATCATAGAACAAAGAAGGATTTGACCGTAGACTTAGTGTGAGGGTTGCAAAGGGTTAGATATTTTTAAAAATCAATAAGCTGAAATACAGAAAATGTAGGTTATGTTTTTCTCTGGAGCTAAATATGAGATGAAGTCAAAACTATTTAGGAATTAAAATCTTTTCTTTTGAACACAGCGGGAGAAGGAGAGGGTGGGATGATTTGGGAGAATACCACTGAAACATATATAGTGTAAACATATATATGTAAAAGAGACAGCCTGTCGGAGTTTAATGTATGATGTAGGCAACTCAAAGCTGGTGCTCTGTGACAACCTCGAGGGATAGGGTGAGGAGGGTATGGCAGAGGCCATCACAATATTGTAAGGTAATTCTCCTCCAATTAATACAAATAAATAAATTTTTTAAACAATCCTTTCTATTTTTATTATTGTTAATCTCATTTACCTAAGTAGCTTACTTGCCTTCTGGATTTTTCCAACTATCCCTGATTCATCTTCCTAAAATCCATTTGATTACGGCAGTCTAGTTACTGCTTTGTTAGTTACCTTTTGTGGTCACTTCCTTACTGCTTGGTCTCCTTTCCTTCTCTAAGAAGCTTCTTGAAAAGGGTGGTTACTGCTAAAGGCATTTTTCTAGTGGCCACAGTAATCTACTGGCCTAATTCAATAAACAACTTTTAGTCCCAATCGGATTTGATCTCTCTGGGTGTTTGAACTAATGAATGCGCATTCTTTCATGAAACTCTGTCCCCCTTGCTTCCTGGCACTCTTCTGTTCTAGCTGTCTTCCTCACTCAACAACCTCACATATGCAGATGATACCACTCTAGGATTATGGCCTCTGGTCCCCTCACTTCACGGCAAACAGATAGGGAAGAGGTGGAAGAACTGACAGATTTTATTTTCTTGGACTTCAAGATCCCTGCAGACAGTGGCTGCCGCCATAAAATTAAGACACTTGCTCCTTGGAAGGAAAGTTATGACAGACCCAGACAGCATATTAAAAAGCAGAGACATAATTTTGCTGACAAAGGTCCATATGGTCAAGGCTGTGGTTTTTCCAGTAGTCATGTATGGATGTGAGAGTACTACCATTAAGAAGGCTGAGCACAAAAAATGGATGCTTTTGAATTGCGATACTGAAGAAGCTTCTTGAGAGTCCCTTTGACTTCAAGGAGATCAAAGCAGTCAATCCTAGAGGAAATCAACCTTGAATATTCACATGAAGGACTCATACTGAAGCTCAATACTTTGGCCACCTAACGCAAAGAGCTGATTCACTGGGGAAACCCCTGATGATAGGAAAGATTGAGGGCAGGAAGTGAAAGGGGGCAGCAGGGGATGAGATGGTAGATAGCATCACCAACTCAACGAACATGAATCTGAGCAAACTCCGAGAGATGGTGATGGACAGGGAAGCCTGGCGTGCTGCAGTCCATTGGGTTGCAAAGAGCTGGACACAACTGAGCAACTGAACAACAACAAAATCCCTTCCTCCTCCTCCCGTGCCTAATGTCACCTTCTGTAAACCCTGAGGCATCTCTGAGGACTCTTAGCCACCCAGACCTCCCTGATGAGCTCCAAATTCATAGCGACAACTCTAGCTGCTTCCACCCAGATCAGCTCCTGCCACTTCAAAGTTTATGTCCAAACTAGAATTCATTATCTCACTGCCTTCTCCCAACCCCGTACTGGGCTCCTCTGTTGTGATTCTGGTGTATTTAGGGAAGACTAGTCATTTCATCCCATCGAAAGGAGACTCTCCCATCATGCTTTGTTTAGGTTGGTCCATGACCCACAGTGCATCACCTTATATTTTTCTCTCAGCTGGGAATAAATGATCAGCTGGTTCATTTTACCCTATATAGGAATTGATTTTAACTGTAAGGAACAGAAAGCAAGGTAATAATATAGTACTAATAAAAGTGGGACTTCCCTGGTATCCAGAGTGGCATCGGAATCGGAACTCCGTTCCAGGTTTTTAATTTACTTTGCTTAGAATTGTCAGAGGAGTCACTATCTAAGGCAGCTATGGCCTCATGAAATGTATTTCTTAATATAATTAGACTTGGAAGTAGAAATTACTCCTTGATCCCATGGGCTGGAGAAAGGATGTGTGTTCAGTCAGTTCAGTTCAGTTCAGTCGCTCAGTCATGTCCGACTCTTTGTGACCCCATGAATCACAGCACGCCAGGCCTCCCTGTCCATCACCAACTCCTGGAGTTCACTCAGACTCATGTCCATTGAGTCAGTGATGCCATCCAGCCATCTCATCCTCGGTCGTCCCTTCTCCTCCTGCCCCCAATCCCTCCCAGCATCAGAGTCTTTTCCAATGAGTCAACTCTTCCCATGAGGTGGCCAAAGTACTGGAGTTTCAGCTTTAGCATCATTCCCTCCAAAGAAATCCCAGGGTTGATCTCCTTCAGAATGGACTGGTTGGATCTTGTTGCCATCCAAGGGACTCTCAAGAGTCTTCTCCAACACCAAAGTTCAAAAGCATCAATTCTTTGGCACTCAGCTTTCTTCACAGTCCAACTCTCACATGCATACATGACTACTGGAAAAAACCATAGCCTTGACTAGATGGAACTTAGTCGGCAAAGTAACGTCTCTGCTTTTGAATATGCTATCTAGGTTGGTCACAACTTTTCTTCCAAGGAGTAAGCATCTTTTAACTTCACGGCTGCAGTCACCATCTGCAGTGATTTTGGAGCTCCCCAGAATAAAGTCTGTCACTGTTTCCACTGTTTCCCCATCTATTTCCATGAAGTGATGGGACCAGATGCCATGATCTTCGTTTTCTGAATGTTGAGCTTTAAGACAACTTTTTCACTCTCCACTTTCACTTTTATCAAAAGGTTTTTTAGTTCCTCTTCACTTTCTGCCATAAGGGTGGTGTCATCTGCATATCTGAAGTTATTGATATTTCTCTCGGCAATCTTGATTCCAGCTTGTACTTCCTCCAGCCCAGCGTTTCTCATGATGTATTCTGCATATAAGTTAAATAAGCAGGGTGACAATATACAGCCTTGACGTACTCCTTTTCCTATTTGGAACCAGTCTGTTGTTCCATGTCCAGTTCTAACTGTTGCTTCCTGACCTGCATACAGGTTTCTCAAGAGGCAGGTCAGGTGGTCTGGTATTCCCACCTCTTTCAGAATTTTCCACAGTTTATTGTGATCCATTCAGTCAAAGGCTTTGGCATAGTCAATAAGCAGAAATAGATGTTTTTCTGGAACTCTCTTGCTTTTTCGATGACCCAGCGTATGTTGGCGATTTGATCTCTGGTTCCTTTGCCTTTTCTAAAACCAGCTTGAACATCTGGAAGTTCACGGTTCACGTATTGCTGAAGCCTGGCTTGGAGAATTTTGAGCATTACTTTACTAGCACGTGAGATGAGTGCAATTGTGCTATAGTTTGAGCATTCTTTGGCATTGCCTTTCTTTGGGATTGGAATGAAAACTGACTTTTTCCAGTTCTCTGGCCACTGCTGAGTTCTCCAAATGTGCTGGCATATTGAGTGCAGCACTTTCATAGCATCATCTTTCAGGATTTGAAATAGCTCCATTGGAGTTCCATCACCTCCACTAGCTTTGTTTGTAGTGATGCTTTCTAAGGCCCACTTGACTTTACATTTCAGGATGTCTGGCTCTAGGTGAGTGATCACAGCATCGTGTTAGCAGGCATGAAAACAACGTTAATCTCATTGCACATCTTGATCAGCGCTGTTCGATGACCAGGTGCATTGACAATGAGCAGTAGTATTTTGAAAGAAATCTTTTTTTCCAAACAGAAAATCTCAACAGGAAATTCCCTGGAAGTCCAGGGTTAGGACTCTGCTCTTCCACTGTAGGGGAACTAAGATCTCAAGTGCTCCTTGGATTGGCCGAAGGGGGAAATTAAAGATCTCAACAGTAGGCTTAAAATATGCAGTAAGTCATGTTGTCAACCAATGTGCTGTCATCCAGCCTCTTTTGTTCCATTTAGAGAGCACAGGTAGAGTAGATTTAGCATAATTCTTATTTAAAAAATTAATTTAGTTATTTTAATTGGAGGCTAATTACTTTTCTATATATATATATATTTTTTTTTTTACTTTTCAATATTGTGGTGGTTTTTGCCATACACTGACATGAATCAGCCACGGGTGTACATGTGCCCCCCCATCCCAAACCCCCCTCCCACCTCCGTCCCCAGCACATCCCTCAGGGTTGTCCCAGTGCCCTGGCTTTGAGTGCCTGTTTCATGCATCGAACTTGCACTGGTCATCTTTCACATATGGTGATATACATGTTTCAATGCTATTCTATCAAATCATCCCACCCTCGCCTTCACCCACAGAGTCCAAAAGTCTGTTCTCTATATCTGTGTCTCTTTTGCTATCTCGCATATAGGGTCATCATTACCATCTTTCTAAATTCCATATATATGCGTTAGTATACTATAATGGTATTTTCCTTTCTGACTTACTTCACTCTGTATAATAGGCTCCAGTTTCAACCACCTCTTTAGAACTGATTCAAATGTATTCTTTTTGATAGCTGAGTAATACTCCATTGTGTATATGTACCTCAGCTTTCTTATCTGCTTATCTGCTTATCTTATCTTCTGCTGATGGGCATCTAGGTTGCTTCCATGTCCTGGCTATTGTAAACAGTGCTATGATCAACATTGGGGTCCACGTGTCTCTTTCAATTCTGGTTTCCTTGGAGTGTATGCCCAGCAGTGGGATTGCTCTTTAGGGCCCTACGATTTTCAGAATGGGCTTCAGCTTCAAGTCAGCAACTGCACGAGTCGCTCATAAGAGAGTCGGCCTATCCTTTGAAGTTTGGAAGCCAAGCACTGAGTTGTCTCTAGCTGTGGAAGCCCTCCATGGCATCTCCTTCAAATAGAAGGCTGTTTCATCTACATGGGAGTCTGTTGTTTAGCGCAGCCGCCTTCATTCCTTATCCTAGTTAGATCTTCTGGATAACCTGCTGCAGCTTCTACATCAGCACTTGCTCTTTCACCTCACACGTTTAGGGAATAGAGAGGGCTTCTTTGCTTCAGCCTCCTGAACCCGTCTCTGCAAACTTTTCTTCTGCAAGCTTCCTCACTTCTCTCCGTCTCCACAGAAGTGAAGGGAGTTAGGGCCTTGTTCTGGATTAGGCTTTAGCTTAGGGAAAGGTGGTTGGTTTGATCTCTATCTAAATCACTGAAGTTGTCTCCCTATCAGCAAAAAGGCTGCTTTGCTTTCTTATCATTCATGTGTTCACTGGAGTAGCCTTTTTAATTTCCTTCAAGCACTTTTCCTTTGTATCCACAACTTGCCTAACTGATGCAAGGGAAAGTGAAAGTGAAGGTTGCTCAGTTGTGTCTGACTCTTTGCCATCCAATGGACAATACAGTCCATGGAGTTCTCCAGGCCGGAATACTGGAGTGGGTCGCCTTTCCCTTCTCAGGGGGATCTTCCTGACCCAGGGATTGAACCCAGGTATCCTGCATTGCAGGAGGATTCTTTACCAGCTGAGCCACAAGGGGAGCCCAAGAATACTGGTGTGGGTAGCCTTTCCCTTCTCCAGGGGGTCTTCTTGACCCAGGAATTGAACCGGGGTCTCCTGCACTGCAGGCGGATTCTTTACCAGCTGAGCTATCAGGGAAGCCCACTGATGCAAGAGGCCTAGTTTTCAGCCTGTCTCTGCTCCTGAAATGCCTTCCTCAATAACTACTCACTTCTAGCTCTTGATTTAAAGAGAGAGATGGGCAACTCTTCCTTTCACTAAAACACTGAGAGTCCATTGTAGAGTTACTAACTGGCCTACTTTCAATACTGTTGCATCTCAGGAAATAGGGAGGCCCAAGCAGAAGGAGAGCGATGGGGGAACACACCTAGGAGAGCAATCAGAACACACAACAGCATCCAATTCAGTTTGCTGTCTTCATGGGCGTGATCTGTGGTGCCTGAAGACAACCACAAGAGTAACATCGCAGATCACCATAACAAATAATAATGATCAAGTGCGAAATGTGAGCATTTCCAAACTGTGACACGGAGACACAAAGTCAGCAAATGCTGTGTGGAAAATGGTGCTGACAGATTTCTTGATCAACATGGGGTTGCCACACACCTTCAATTTGTAAAAAAATTCAATATCTGAAAAGTGCTATAAAACGAGGTATGTCTATGTTAGACTAGACAGCCACAAACGAGCAGGAAATAATTTGCTGATATATATATTTTTTACACATTTTTAATTCTTTACTATTGCCCTCTCTTTGGTGACAGTTTAGGAGAATGGAAAAGTACAGAAAAAATTAGATCATATTTTAATCCTCTAGTTGCCAAATTTTCATGCATCTATGTTAATTAAATAACTTGAATCAGGCCCTCATTTACACATTTACTCCTTAATTATTGTGATTACCTTCATCTTAAAATTCTACATCAACAGGAAATGAATCTCATAAAATGAAAAAAAATATTGTGACATATTAATGTTGACATAAGAGGAAATTATGATCATTTCAAAGGATTTCTCCCCCTTTTTTACTGTGTATATGTAGAAGATGAGTATGAGGCAATTATTCAAACATTTCAGATCTCAAATATCTAGATAACGGAATGAAACATTTCAAATTTAAATTACTCCCATCTTTTAATTTTCCATTTTGCTTTTTGAGTATAGACACAGTTTCAAATAACTTGTATATGTCATTTTTTAATTGCCTTAAAGTTGAAATAAATAGCATAATCGGAGAACTTCACAAGAGAATAAAGGCTTCGCTCTTAACAAATGTGCATTCTCAGTGGTGATTTCACATCTTTTGCACATAGTAGCTTCCTCCTCAGATGAGGAATCATGAAAATTAGCTTCCACCCTGATTCACAAAACTGAGCTGGGAATGAATCCCTAATGTCACATATGCTATTTATACTCAGCATCATCAAAGGCTGAGCTAGTAGTCAACCAGTGAACAGCATCTTTAGTTGTACATACCCAAATTGTAGTTACACTTATATTTTAAAATGACAGTCTTTATTTTTTAAATCTTACTGTCTTAAAACTGATTTCAAAGAGTTATTATTATACCACGATAGAGAAGATAGAACTACAATCTAGGAAGAACACTTTTGCTCTTATATATTCAGATATCAGGTTTTTGTTTGTTTTCAAAAATTGAGAGGGTGGGGTGGGGGACAACACAATCTATCATGGTGATTTAAGGCTTGGTAACTGACAAATAATGGACATATAATGTGTTAGATGTTCAGTCATGTCCAACTCTTGCAGACCCCAAGGACTGTAGCTCACCAGGCTCATCTGTTCATGGAGTTCTCCAGGAAAGAATACTGGAATGGGTTGCCATCCCCTTCTCCAGGGGATCTTCTGGACCCAGGGATCGAACCCTGGTCTCCTGCACTGCAGGAAGATTCTCTACCATCTGAGTCACCGGGAAGCCCGCTGAGGACATAAGGAAATATATGGGACTGAAAGCATCAATACTTGACCCTAAAGGGGTTGGTGAATTATAATCAGGATCACTTACACAGCAGTAGATTTTCTTATCAAAAAAGAAGATAGCAATTTGCAAATGTCTCAAATGTTTCTTATCAAAAAAGAAGATAGCAATTTGCAAATGTCTCTGTTATATCCTTGGGTATACTGCCTGATAATGTAGGATCATGGGGCTCATTGAGTCAAAGAAATTCATAGAACACTGAATATATGCAGTGTTTGGTTGCAAAATCATCATGTGGTATAAATAATAATGTAACACTAACACAAGTACATCGTATTATGGGAATGAAACACTACTAGTAATTCCAAACTCTTTCAGTGAAGGGTGTGGTCCACACCTATAATGGGAGCCATAGAACTATATTCTCATCTCATATCACATCAAAAACCAAACAAACATACCCAAAAGGACTAAAGCGGTAAGGAACCCTCTTAGAAACTACTGGAATGAATGTTCTGGAATCTGGACTATCTATAGTTTCCCAAACTCAAATGCTGTTTCTCACCTTTTGCTTTTTTCATGCTTTTCTCCCCTGTGCCTTGAACACCTCTGCTTCTGTTTCTGCCCTAATTTCTGCTCATCCACCTAGACTGGGTTCTAACCACCCTGCTTTTTTTGCTGAGTTAGGAGCATCTCAGCATCCAATATTCCAAGCATTCCAAGCATATCTCTAGTAACTCTAAAACCTGAAAGGATTTTCCCTGCTGTAAGTGATCTGAGAGCAAAGACTATGTGTACCTTTCATCTTTTATTGCCCTGCTTTGGCACAGCACTTGTCACTTAGTGGGCCTTCAAGGAATGGCTGTTGAACTAAACCAAACTGCAAAATCAACATTCCAGAAGAATTCTGAGGAAACAAGAGGTTGCCAGAATATCATATAGTTGATTCTGTGCTCCAATGAAACTGGAGGGCTTGCTCCAAGAACCTACCCCATGTATCTTGCCATGTATCTTGGAAAGAAAAAAATATGTCCTTTTCATTATAGGGGACTGGAATGTAAAAGTAGGAAGTCAAGAGATACCTGGAAAAACAGGCAAATCTGGCTTTGGAGTACAAAACTAAGCAGGGCAAAGGCTAATAGAGTTTTGCCAAGAGAATGCATTGGTCATAGCAAATACCCTCTCCCAACAACACAGAAGAGAAGACTCTACACATGGACATCACCAGATGATCAATCCTGAAATCAGATTGATCATATTCTTTGCAGCCAAAGATGGAGACACTCTATACAGTCAGCAAAAACAATACTGGGAGCTGACTGTGGCTCAGATCATGAACTCCTTATTGCCAGATTCATATTTAAATTGAAGAAAGAAGGGAAAACCACTAGACCCTTCAGGTATGACCTAAATCAAATCCCTTATGATTATACAGTGGAAGTGAGAAATAGATTTAAGGGAGTAGATCTGATAGAAAGAGTGCCTGATGAACTATGGACGGAGGTTCATGACACTGTACAGGAGGCAGGGATCAAGATCGTCTCCAAGAAAAAGAAATGCAAAAGGCAAAATGGCTGTCTGGGGAGACCTTACAAATAGCTGAGAAAACAAGAGAAGCAAAAAGCAGAGGAGAAAACGAAAGATATACCCATTTGAATGCAGAGTTTCAAAGAATAGCAAGGAGATAAAAAAGCCATCCTCAGTGGTCAATGCAAAGAAATAGAGGAAAACAATAGAATGGGAAAGACTAGAGATCTCTTCAAGAAAATTAGAGATACCAAAGGAACATTTCATGCAAAGATGAGCACAATAAAGGACAGAAATGGTATGTACCTAATAGAAGCAGACGATAGAAGAGGTGGCAAGAATACACAGAACTATACAAAAAAGATCTTCATGACCCAGATAACCATGATGGTGTGATCACTCACCTAGAGCCAGACATCCTGGAATGTGAAGTCAAGTGGGCCTTAGGAAACATCACTACAAACAAAGTTAGTAGAGGTGATGGAATTCTGGTTAACCTATTTCAAATCCTAAAAGATGATGCTGTGAAAGTGCTGCACTCAATATGTCAGCAAATTTGGAAAATTCAGCAGTGGTCATAGGACTGGAAAAGGTCAGTTTTCATTCCAACACCAAAGAAAGGCAAAGCCAAAGAATGTTCAAACTACTGCACAATTGCACTCATCTCGTAAGCTACCAAAGTAATGTTCAAAATTCTCTAAGCCAGGCTTCAACAGTACATGAAACATGAACTTCTAGATGTTCAAGCTGGATTTAGAAAAGGCAGAGGAACTAGAGATCAAATTGCCAGCTGGATCATTGAAAAAGCAAGAGAGTTCCAAAAAAACATCTACTCCTGCTTTGTTGACTATGCCAAAGCCTTTGACTGTGTGGATCACAATAAACTGTAGAAAATTCTGAAAGAGATGGGAATACCAGACCACCTGACCTGCCTCTTGAGAAATGTGTGTGCAGGTCAAGAAGCAACAGTTAGAACTGGATATGGAACAGCAGACTGGTTCCATATTGGAAAAGGAGTACGCCAAGGCTGCATATTGTCACTCTGCTTATTTAACTTATATGCAGAGTACATCATGTAAAATTCCAGACTGGATGAAGCTCAAGCATAAAGATTATTGGGAGAAATATCAATAACTTCAGATATGCAGATGACATCACCCTTATGGCAGAAAGTGAAGAAGAACTAAAGAGCCTCTTGATGAAAGTGAAAGTAGAGAGTAAAAAAGTTGGCTTAAAACTGTACATTCAGAAAACTAAGATCATGGCCAGTGGTCCCATCACTTCATGGCAAGTAGATGGGGAAGCAATGGAAACAGAGAGTTCATTTTCTTTGACTCCCAAATCACTGCTGATGGTGACTACAGCCATGAAATTAAGACTCTTGCTCCTTGGAAGAAAACCTATCACCAACCTAGACAGCATATTAAAAAGCAGAGATATTACTTTACCAACAAAGGTCCATCTAGTCCAAGCTATGGTTTTTCTAGTAGTCATGGATGGATGTGAGAGTTGGACTATAAAGAAAGCTGAGTGCTGAAGAATTGATGCTTTTGAACTGTGGTGTTGGAGAAGACTCTTGACAGTGCCTTGAACTGCAAGGAAATCAAACCATCCTAAAGGAAATCAACTGTGAATATTCATTGGAAGGTTTGATGCTGAAGCTGACATTGGCCACCTGATACGAAGAGCCGACTCACTGGAAAAATCCCTGATGCCAGGAATGATTGAAGGTGGGAGGAAAAGGGGACGACAGAGGATGAGATGGTTGGATGGTATCACCAACTCAATGCACGAGTTTGAGCAAATTCTGTGAGATGATGAAGGACTGGGAGGTCTGGCGTGCTGCACTCCATGGGGTCGCAAAGAGTGAGACCTGACTGATCACTGATCAGCAACAAAGGGCTCTCAGCTAGGTCTGAGGTCTGAGGTCCTCATCAGTTCAAATGCAAGATATGTTCTCCTGGGCAGAGTCCTCAAAGGGACAGATGAGGGAACATTCTGAGAGAAGGAGGTTCTTAAAAATCAGGGAGTAAGGCCCAGTGGACAAAGGAAGGGGAAAACATCACAGGCTTTGCTTACTACTCTCCAGCCATTCTGCTCATTCTGTCACCAAGAGGCCTGAGCATTGAAGTTTCAAGGTCATAGAAAATCTAAGTAGTTCTAGGAATGAGGTAAGAGGTATTTGTGTTAAGTTTTTCCTATCACTGAAGGAACATATATACTGTCTCCTTTCTTTCTCCTCCTCCACCAAAGAATCTTGTTGGTTTTTGTTTTTGCTGAAACCCACTTCCCCTGCTCAGAAAGAAACAGATATAAGGCTTAAGAGGTTAGAATGTACGTGACTGGTTAGATATTGCATCAGCCTGCATTTTTCTCACCCATGTTCTTGCCTGCTGCTAAGTCACTTCAGTCGTGTCCGACTCTGTGAGGCCCCATAGATGGCAGCCCACCAGGCTCCCCCATCCCTGGGATTATCCAGGCAAGAACACTAGAGTGATTTCCTTCTCCAATGCATGAAAGTGAAAAGTGAAAGTGAAGTCGCTTAGTTGTGCCAGACTCTTAGGGATCCCATGGACTATAGCCTACCAGGCTCCTCCATCCATGGGATTTTCCAGGCAAGAGTTACTGGAGTGGGGTGCCACTGCCTTCTCCGTTTTTGTCTACTAGTCCAGCCAAAACTGAAGTGTGTTGTTCTCCTAGTGACCTTTCTATTTCAATGTTGTTTAGAAATTGCTCTTCCTTTTTCTCTCAAGCCACCTCCAGGCTATGTAAGACTACTTGTAATAGAACATTTTATGGTTGAAAGGAAACTTAAAAGTCATTTATTACAACCAGTACCCAGATTCTCCTGAAATCCTAGTCAAAGAAGGACACCTGGTCTCCACTGCAAAGTTAACCATTTTAGCTAATCAGATAAAAGGATCCATTCTAATAACTAATGGGAGAAGATTGAAAGGGATTCTAGGGCCCTTCTCTCTTCTGCCAGGCAACCAACCTGTGTTTCAACAGCAATTCACTCAAGATAATATTTCATTCAACTTATCAGGTAAGGAAGGAAAAGAAGAGGGGACAGGATAGTATAATGATAAGATGGAAGGGTGCTGTGGCTTTTTTGAGCTGGTGGGCCCATTTATTTATTCAAAACATACACCTTGATCCCACTTAGTATTTTGAGCAATCAGGAAAAACAGCTTTCTAGCTGATAACAGGAAAGTGGTGTGAAAAAAAAGCAAAGATTCAAACAGCAAGAATGTTATTCTTAAATTGGAAACTAACCTGGAAAATCACAGAGGAATGTGTTAAGGGGCCATTTATGACCAATGACTGGAATGCCATTTTGCATTTCTTTGCAAAGATGCACTCTTTCATAATTAGCTTCCATAATCGTAAAAGCCATCCTCAACTTCATAAGGCATCATTTTATTTGTTTTTCTATATGATGTTCATATGAAAATGTCATGCTTTTTTCAACCATACATCAGATACTCCTTACTTCCAACAATAGCACTATGTTTTTATTGGTAAACATAATATATATTAAGACTATATTCTAGCCAAATAATACTTTATCATTTTTTGTTGTTGTTGCTTTTAACTTTGAAAAGTTGATCTGAGATTTCGTCTTTACCGTGTTACAATCTTGTGAGAAGGATCATATTAGTAATAAATAAACGGGTTAACAGGCACAAAGAGACTTGTTTAAGTCAGAGAGTTAGGGACTAGGTAAGTATTTGTGGTGCCATGTCTGGGGCATACATCTCCTGTGTCCCACACCCAGACTCTTTCAACTAAAAAATGTGATTTGAGTGGACTGTATTCTCTTGGGAGCTTGGTCCTGCTGACAGTCTTCATAGAAACTGATTGCAGATAGAATATTCTCTCTCATCCGCTTGCCACATGTTCTGTCCCTACAAGCCCCTCTGAAAAGACAGGAGCCACATATGCAACTCTGTCATGTCAATCACGTGACAAACATTCTCCAAGTGAATTTAATATGCAAGACTCCACGTACACTTTGTAAGCATCCCTACAGTGTACAAATATTCTGAGTCTGTCTAAGATAGTTCCGATCCAGGATGTACTGTCAAAGGAACAAGTGAAACTATATTTTCTTTTTTAGGAATCATTAAAGATGTCTTCTTTAATTATTACACAAAATATTATCTGACCGACAACATAGCAAATCATGATAGTTTTCTAATGGGAGGCATTTGAAATGCCTTAGCTAAAGACTGATTTAAAGAAAAGCTTTCTGTCAGATTCATCTCAACATCTATCAGGTGGTACTATTTTTCCAATAATCTTTTACCCTATCCTTTGCCTTCTAAAGAGCTGTGCCCAAGCTATAATTATTTTTTGCTAATTAGAGTAATCCATGATTAATTATTCAAAATGATTCCTTTCCAAAATCAAATCCATTTCCTGTCATTACACTAAAAAAAAGATATAAATAAAGTATTATCAGAATCAGATTTGTCAGAAAGGAATATTTTTTAAAGTTTTCTTTAGTTAGCATTAAAATCTTTTCTACTGAAGGTGCTGTGATTCTCTTCATCAATTAATGTGGACTAGAGAAGGGCAACTGGCCCATGAAGTGATAACAACTAATGGTTTTGATAATTACTAAGGATTACTTATACTGATGACACAGGAGTAAGCAATTTACAATATTCTTAAAGAAAAGCTTCAAAGCAGTAAGACCTAGCAATGACTAAGGGGAAGTGATAAACATGTTCACTTGGGAAACTGGGCGTCCAAAGATGTATTTCTACACGGCTCATACCTTTTTGTCGACACTCATTTGAGTCCTGCTGATGGCTAAATCTTCCTCTCCTGGGATTGCCCTAGTTCCACTGCCTTCAAGAAGCAGTTCCTTCCCCCATTATTTCTGGGGGAGGCCCGGGACCTTTCTGTCTCTAAGGCTGGATCACACTTTGTCTGTATCCCATGTCTTTACAACACACTTGGCTTTACTCATTACTGTATGAGACTTAAGTGTCTTTCCTTAAAAGGTGATGTCTTTTCCATCAATTTTTTTCTTAGGCAATAGCCTTAACATATGTGTGCTATAGACAATCAAATTTTCTATGTACATTTATTGAAAACTTTCAGTGTGCAAAGCCTTAAAGTTGTATAATCTCCTAAACAAAGAAAGTTGAACATACAAACTGTGTGTGATGTAAACAGTTCTATTAGGTTCAAGCATGGACAATAAGTTATATATGCATAAATATAATAAAAAAGATCTTTAGAAAAAGAAGCTACTTTGGGATTCAAAGTTCAGTTCAGTTCAGTCGCTCAGTAATGTCCAACTCCCCGCGACGCCATGAACTGCAGCATGCCAGACCTCCTTGTCCATCACTAACTCCCGGAGTCCACCCAAACTCAAGGTAAGATAAAATTATAAATCTAGGAAATACTGAGATCACTGATAGAGGAAAGCAAACTGCTTCTACTTTGACCAGAACTGGTAACCATCTTGTTCCTCATCTTCACTAAAAGTTTTCAATTTAGTTTCTTTGCTCTTTTCCCTAATGGGGTTACAATTCAATTTTTATAACAAAAACAACTTTAAAAAATTTTCTCAAACACCCAGATTTTCAGAATAGCCATGACAAAAACTGGAAAAAAAAAAGAAGCCACAATTAGATGATAAGTGACCTTAAAGTCTGTAATGGTGACAGTCACACTTGACAAATAGTCCGTGTGTTTCTTTTGAGTTAAAACCATGTGACTAGTTCTGGCCAATGGACTGTGAACAGATGCATCAAAGCTATTAATTTCCAGTAGGAGGACCTCCTATACAGACCTGCTATTGCCATGTCAACAAAAGAAGTATGCTGATATGGCAGATTCAAAGACAGAGGTGGCCTTTGCTGCTGAGTCACCACATGAAGGATAATGCCCCACACATTTGCTCATAGTTACTTTGCTTTCTTCAGCATACAGAAGCCATTAACCCTAATGTATGCTGTATGTGGCTCAGCAGGGCCTCAAGGTACATCTTTGTGCTGAACGAAATTGTTTCCTATGGGCCCATTTCTCATCTAAATGCCAGAACAATTTCACATGAGCAATACAGTAGCGTCTCCTTAAACATTCATCATCATAAATGCAGAACTCCCTTTTTGTGTTTGCAGAAGTAATTCTACATCTTTTAAATTTGAGGCTAGCATGAAAGATTACATACTGTTTAATACGAAGGCTATTTCTTTTAAAGGCTAAACAAACACTTAACAATCCATTTGTATTATTTTGCTTTCTGTAGTTCACTGGGTACGCAAGGAAGTAGGAATAATGGATAGATATTAATAATTGAAGAATATTTGAAAATATTAATTGAATAATTTTATTTATCTTAAATATCTGGAAAATTACTTTGCTAGGAAAGTCTTTGAAAACTGTTGATGATTTTTGGTTTGTATTTTTTACTTCTATATCAAAAATATTGATATTCTAATCATTACCTATCTGGTTGGATGTTCAAAGAGCTTAGGGATTTTTATCATGATGCTATTTAAATAAAATATTAGAGCCAGGCAAAAGTCCAGTGATAGATCTTTCATATAATAAATTTGAGGCATCCATTCCCTGAAATATTTTGTAGACATTTAAAATGATAACGTATAACATCAACTTTCAGATGGAGTGTCCTAACATTTATTTATCTGGTTAGAGATGGAAAGAGTTACAGCTAACATTCTGGGACTTGAGTGGATCTTGAAGCCTGACTTCTTTCTGCTTTAGCCTGATTGTCAGCATTTGACTACATCCCATGGATTTTCTGCAAGTGCACATGTGAGTTGCTTCAGGGGAAAAAATAGAGAACTATCATGAAAAGAACATTTAATGATACAACAAGTGATGGAGAATAACAAAAGACAACGAGCTGGACTGCCAGCTTATGGCCGCTACATAGAATTGCAGGGACTGACTTACGAAGGTTCGTTAAGAAGTAGACAAATGGTCAAAGAAACTTAGCTCTGGGACAAATATTAGGCAAAACCAGAGAGGATGAACTGTCCGCTTTAAAAGCAGGGGCTTGTCTACCTTGAGGTGTGGTTACGCTTCACATATACTTTTTGAGCCCTATTTCCTTTCCCAAGTGTAATTCTAGTTGCTGGACATGGGATTTATTTTGCTTTTCTTCCTTTGTTACTTTAAGAAAATTGAGGCCCGCTGATGCGTTTTTACTCTGTTTGAATCTGAAGCAGAACAATTCCCATTGAGGGTTCTTGTGGAACTTCATTTTAGTTATGTTTTAATAAAGTCTTATTTGTATTGACTTCTGGGGCAGCATGGCATTCCCTAACTGATAAACTACTTGGGTTTACTTTTTTATGGAGAGATTTTAATTTAATATGATAGATTCAATCGTTGTTTTTCAGGTTTTATATGCATGCCTGGAAGCCTTTTAATAACTTGCAATAGCAAACAAAATGAATGTGACTTTTAGGGTAGACACTCTTGTAATTGATATTTCTACCAGCTCAGGGTGTTTATTTATTTTGCCAAAAAATAAAGTGCGTTCTTTCCATCCCTGGGGAATAAAGAGTAATGGAGTTGCAATTTACTAAAAAGTTATGAGAGATCCCAAATTGCAATGAAAAATTTCATAAAGATGTATTTCTTGCTTAGACTTGATCTTTGCATAACTCACAAAGGTTTTTTTATTGTAATAAATCCATTTGCCTTTCTGCATAAAGTAATCAAGGATCAAGGTGTAATAAAATATTTAAAAAATACTTGAACAGATAGTAGACAAGGTTCGTATTCATAAAAAATTACATTAACTTTGACAATCATATATTTTCAATACTGAAGAATAGGATTTTGGACACAGAAATGGTTTTGATAAATGACAGAGTTCTCCCCGAGGCCATAGAAGCAGCAAGAACAGGGAACATAAAAATGGGGAATCTACAGATTAGCACATTAGGATTATTCTCGTTCATAGCGCTTAAGAACCGCTTTGGAAAGATCCAATGTCTTCAGCAGTTTAAACTCATTTCTCCTGTATCTAAGCAGCGTGTACTATAATTCAAATTGACATGGTTCCCTGAGAAATACTGGGACAACTCTTAGAGAGATGAGACATTACTGAACAATGTTTTTGGATGATAAACAGTGATAGAAATTTGAGATTGAAATGGCCTTTTCAAGGGAGTAGGTCACACCTGTGAAAACACAAGACAGGTATTTAAGTTCTTCTCTCATTGCTTGATACTGAGCCTCTTCAAGTGTCTGTGCTTTAGTCAATTTGACACCTCATGGGTCCCTAATTACTATGGAGATCTTCAGCAGGCTGGTAACACTTTTTGAAAGATGTATTTAAAAATTCTGGACCTTACTTGCCCTAAGACTGAATATAATTTTTCACAAGAGTTACCGGGTTGGAGAAATACTGAAGGCCTGTGGGAAGAGGAGCTGCAGCACGTGGGGTGGGAAGAGGAAGTGGAGGAATCTGACGATTTCAGTAATTCGCCACAGAGATTGTGCTTTGTCTCAGTTCTCAAGAAACAAAAGCAATAGCTACTGTTTATTAAGCTGAGCTGAGAACCTGGGAGAACTGGAATCACCAAACCTCACCTTTCTTCACTTGCATATCAGGGAATTTTCTAACTCACAAATTATTGTGAAGATAAAATTATCTATGTATGAAAGCTGCGCTGTGCTAAGTCACCTCAGTCATGTCTTACTCTTTGTGACCCTATGGACTGTAGCCTGCCAGGCTCCTCTGTCCATGGAATTCTCCAGGCAAGAATACTGGAGTGGGTGGCCATGTCCTCCTCCAGAGGATCTTCCCCACCCAGGGATGGAACCTGCGTCTTTTATATGTCCTGCATTGACAGGTGGGTTCTTTACCATTAGCACCACCTGAGAAGCCCATGTATGAAAGCTATTCCAAATTAAATTATACAAAAGCATTCAAGATTTAAAATCCATAGGCATACTTTCATAAACAGAAACACACTGAAAAGCCTTTTAGGAGACTGCCCTATAGATGTGTTCTGATGGAATAGACACACTAAAGAAAAAATGCTATATCATTAAAAAAAGGAGTCGCATCTGGAGAAAACCATAACTAAAAAAGTACATGCACCCCAATGTTCACTGCAGCAGTATTTACAACAGCCACGAAATGAAAGGAACCTAAATATCCACTGACGGATGACTGGATAAGCAAGATGTGGTGTATATACCTCACACACACAGTGGAATATTACTCAGCCATTGAAAAGACTGAAATAATGCCATTTGCAGCAACATGAACAGACCTAGAGATTTTCACACAAAGTGAAGTAAACAGAGAAAGAGACATATATATCACTTACCTGGTAAAGAATCCACCTGCAGTGCTAGAGACCTCAGTTTGATTTCTGGGCTGGAAAGATTGCCTGGAGAAGGGATAGGCTACCACGCCAGTATTCTTGGGCTTCCCTGGTGGCTGAGAGGGTAAAGAATCTGCCTGCAATGTGGGAGACCTGGGTTCGATCCCTGGGTTGGGAAGATCCCCTGGAGGAGGGCACGGCAACCCACTCCAATATTCTTGCCTGGACAACCCCATGGGCAGAGGAGCCTGGCGGGCTACAGTCCATGGGGTTGCAAAGAGTCAGACAGGACTGAGTGACTAAGCACAGCACAGCATATGTGGAATCTAAACAAAAATGATACAAATGAACTCATTTACAAACAGACAACTCACAGACACAGAAAACAAATTTACAGTTACCAAATGGGAAGGCGGGGGAGGGATAAATTATAAGTTTGGTATTAACATGTATATACTACTATATATAAAAGAGACAACCAATAAGGACCTACTGTAGAGCTAGGGAACTATACTCAGTATTTTGTAATAACCTATAAGGGAAACTAAATTGAAAAGGAATGTGTGTGTGTGTGTGTGTGTGTGTGTGTGTGTGTGTAACTGAATCACTGAGCTGTATATCTAAGAATAACATGACATTGTAAATCAACTATATGTCAATTCAATAAAAAAGAGTCAAGGTTGAAAGAAACACCGCCTAACCTAGACATCCCCTTTGTCATCGAAGACAGGATGAGTCTATGCATTGCAGATGCTCATGGCATTATGCCCTTGACCCACCACCAGATGCTACCACATCCGTTCTCTTCTTGCAAATCTGATTTTATATATTTCTAAATTTAGGCTTAAATGGTCAAATATTCACATCAGACTCACAAATAATAAATAGTATAGTCATTAATATAGCCCATTCAAGGTAAAGGCTAGTTTGAGAGTTTTTTGTTTTGTTTGCTGACCTTGTTTAGGCTATTACTTTCATCGTAGCAAAAAGTTTTGTTTCAGGTAGGCTTGTAAAGTTGTCCTGCTTGTTTATATTTCTAAAATGAACTTCCTGAGTCATTTATTTCTCTCTTGCCTGTGTAAAAATATTGCATGTTAAATATTCCAAGAAGAGTCTAATATTAATGTAGGTCTTTAAACCAAGAGTTCCTATTCCTTTCAGTTTCTAAGCTTGAATCTCTAGGAGTTCTCTTAGAGTATTGCCTTTCCAGCCACATCTTTATGTCCACTGAGTCCCAATCTCTTCTTCCTTTTCATCTTTTGACTCCTGTTTCCTAGCTGATTGCTAATTTCATTCAGAGGTTGCTCTAATAATCTTCCCCACAAACTTTCTAAACTCATTTCCTGTGATAGTACAGCAAGCCAGGCAAAGTCCACTCCTACTCTTCAGCGATTTTTTGATTTGGGGCAGGGTGGTGGCAGGAGTATGGGTAGTTTGCTTTTGGCAGAGAAGGCCTTTCAGTGGGGACACCAGGCCTGAGGCCTGGATGATAAGGGATCCGCAGTGTGAAGAGCAGGAGGAGGGGAGCAAGTGAAAAGGCCGTAGTGGGGGTGTGGGCTTGCCATCTGTGAGGAGGAGAAGGCTGGCAAGGAGGAGGTGGGAGTGAGAAGAGGTGGGGTTAGAGGTAGGAGGGAAGCCAGATCACATGGGGCCTTGCAGGAGTTTATAGTTTCCCTAAGTGTGCTGGAAAGTCATAAAGGGACTGAGAAAGGAGAGTGATGGTATCTGATCTGCTTTTTAAATAGTCACTCTCGTGGCTGATGGGTTGGATGTTGTGGAGATGAGGTCAGGAGAGCCTCCCTTGGACACTCCAGGACATTCTTACCTCCTTCCTGTAAATTTCTGAAACTTCCTCTCTTACCCTCTTGGCTTTTAAGTAGATGTAATCTAGTATTAAAGAAAGCTGAGCACTGAAGAATTGATGCTTTTGAACTGTGGTGTTGGAGAAGATTCTTGAGAGTCGCTTGGACTGCAAGGAAATCCAACCAGTCCATTCTAAAGGAAATCAGTTCTGAATATTCATTGGAAGGACTGATGCTGAAGCTGAAACTCCAATACTTTGGCCCCCCTGATGCGAAGAGCTGACTCATTGGAAAAGACTCTGATGCTGGGAAAGATTGAAGGCGGGAGGAGAATGGGACGACAGAGGATGAGAGGGTTGGATGGCATCGCAGACTCAATGGGCATCAGTTTGGGTAAACTCTGAGAGCTGGTGATGGACAGGGAGTCTTGGCGTGCTGCGGTCCACGGGGTTGCAAAGAGTGGACATGACTGAGGAACTGAACTGAATTGAATCTTGTATTATTCCACCGTAGGTGTACAGCACACAATTTTACCAAATCTCTTTGAGGGAATCCATATCTTGGCCTCTGTGTCTTAGGACTCCCTGCTTTCCAGGGCATTTAGCCAAATGCTTTGTACCTGATAGGTACAGAACAGATAGTATAGTAATTGTTGATGGAGCCCTATTATATGAACTACCCGTCCTGGCAAAACACCATAAACTTGAGACGTGCAGAGAGGGATGTCCCGAGGAAGAGGTGGCCCTTGGAGATTAGCTCAGGTGAGCAGCCTGAAAACAGGGCTGTTGAGTCTTGTCTATTCACTGAACCTCATTGCATGTCAACATTTAGTAAATCTCATCAACATGACTGGAGCTCACCGAAAGTTTGTTGAAAATCATGAAATGCTACACTTTAGATTTGAACATGTCATTGTGTGCAAATTTATCGTCAAAGGAAAAAAAGAACGGTAAACAACATTTGCACTCTAATGATACACACACTGTAGTATTTAGGAAGAAGTATACTGATGGCTGCAACTTATTTTGAAACAGATCAAAAAATAAGATAGATTGATGGATGGGTGGAAAGATGAATGGATAGATACGTTCAAAGGCAAGTATAGAAAATGGCAGAATCAAAGTGATGAGTATATGTTTATTCATTGTGAAATTGCTTCAACTTTTCTGTACATTTGTGATTTTTCATAGTAAAGTATGGTGAAAAATTAGTTGAAAGTGATAACTAAAATTATATTAAAAATTATCAAGTTTATGGTCATTGTACCTGAGCTTTCAGGAAATCTTCTAATTCTTACATAGAACACAGATTTCATCTATTAATTTATGGCTTTGAAAAGTGTCCCAGCTTCTTAATTGACTTTATAAATTAGAATTTTGGTTATATTTGCCGATATTTACTAAATAATGGCTATGTCTCTGATAAATTTTTCTTATCTATACAATTCATAAAATAGAGTTCAGACATTAAATCATTGTTAAAATTGAGTGTTTTGTGATACTTAGTGATAATAAAAATAATTATACTTATTGGGCAGTATATGCTAACCTTACCACTTCATTATTAGTGATAGCAAAAAGTATAAACAACTGGATATAGTAACAATCTCTTCCTGACTCTCTCTCTCCCTCTCACAGCTCCATCATTTCTTTTTTTTTCTGAGGCAGAGAAACTACATAGTGTAGGTAAGCATGGCATATAAGTAGGGGGAGAAATTATCAACATTAATGTGGTAAGATTAAAATTCTAGAACTGTATTTGTCTTTTTTTAAGAATAAAATGTCTAAAATCCTGAAGCACTCCTGTGCTACTGTGTAACATATCTCAATTTGCAAACTTTTAGTTTTCACCGTTAAGTTCTAGACAGTTTATTTTAATGTATTTCTTTTGTGAATGACTTCAAGGGGAAAAACTTCTTCTTTAGCTCTTTTAAAACAAGGAAATGTCCGTTCTCACATTAAAACCTTTTTATTTCTAGGGGAAATGAATGGAATGCCTACGTGAAGTATACCTTGAACTTTCAGTGTGTACTGCTGACAATGGATATCTTTGAAGGAGATGACAAGTATCCCAGCTTCGACTGGGCCAACCTGTGGATCACGTGTGAAGTCAGTGGAAGCTTTAAGTGTTTAAAAGGTCTGCCCAGGTGTCAAGAAATGTGGGAAAGCGCTCAGTTGTGTGGCAATGAAGGAGATGCATGCATTTCAAGGCGGTCTTATCGGAACACATTGAGAGATCTGGCATCCTTAAAATTGAGCATATGTCTTATCAGCATTCCTAGTACAGAGTATTTTGTTACTGCTTCTGTGCTCTAAATAGCCCTGTGCAAAGGCACGTCACTGAACCAAAGCATATGGAGGTGGCTCTTCAGTGATGCTGAGCTAGGCTGCGGTATCCATTTGCTGCTGCCTTACCTTTTTCTACACACTTGCCAACGGAAATTTCTGCTCTAGAAATTATACTGTAGCAAAAAACGAAGTACATGGCATGAGGTTGGATTCCGCGTCTCAGGACATATCAGTATGAACCAGAGGTATTGCCTATTTCCTGAGACGACTGAATCCCAAACCATATGCACCTACACCTTAAGGAAGCAGTGACTCTTTAAACTGCTCTCTATATTTACAATTACTTAATTACTTCATTTTGCCAAAAATAAAGGTCATTAAAATCATCTTGAAGCTTGACTTAAATTTTAGAAGTAGCCCGCAGGTTGTACAGTCTTTAACTATGTTCCATTTAACACATTTAATAGATGTAAAAACTCACAAGTGATGATATAAAGGATAATTTGCGCTTGCAGTGCATTTTTGTCCAATTAATAGATTGCCTGTGTGTTGCATATTTTGCATGACAAAAGAGCAGAATATTAAACTGCCATTCATAATGAAAATGCACTTTGCAAATTAAAAGTGCCGAAACAGAAATTTTTCACCCTGTTTAGGAAATAAACAGTCCTTAACCAATTAAACTGCATTGTAATAATTCTATGATTTATTGCAAGTTGTTTAACTTTCAAAACTCGGCTAACCCATATTAAGGTCACAATCCATCATGTCTTGCTTGGAAAGCCAGCAAATAATGGCTGTTGTATTAGCTGCTTTTGATGATAGTATGAAAGAAGTATTAGCACTTGTCAACAAAACTGCTTACAACATAACATTAGCATGCACGGGCTGCTGTACCTATTTATTATTCTGGCAGCTTCACACATATTGTTACAAGCTTATAAAACATTTTGTCGGGTGGAAACGGAATGTACACTGTTTGGTTTTCTGATAGACTGGCAGCATAAATGTCTGGGCTGACTTAGTTTAGTTTAAGTGTAAATAGAGACACAAATTCTTCAACCTGTTCTCTTATTGATACTGAAAAGTGCTGAATTATTCAGCATCCAACTCTTCTGTTTGTGTCTATCACAGTTATCAATTACCCATCAGTCTTCTTGTCAAAACAGAATGGATTAATCTGGCTGAAAATAAGACAAATAAATGGATACTATAACAGGGGTGCGGGGTTGCCAGACTGTCAAAGGGAAATCCAGGCACTGACATTTGCCGTCAAAAATGGGATCTCTGGCTTAAGTGAGCAAATGACTCCCCTTTGTGAGCCAAGAATGCACTTAGCTCACCGTAAGTAAATTAATCTGCCTTCTTTGCCTGCTGATGCATTAGCATTGGGGTAGTAGTTCAGTTTCTAAAACCCCTTTATGTTTAAATAATTTTGGTGATTGTTATTGTTCTTCACAGGAAATGCAGACACACTCAGGTACTTTATCTTGCTAAAGAGAGGGCTGCCTGGTAAACGAATGGACCCATTTAACAATGAAGTGATTGCTGATAGTTCTGTACCACTTCATAGCTCTCAGCTGATGTGATACCCAGTAACTCTTTGCACAGATGGCTGGTGGAACACATCCAGCATCTGCAAAGTCCATCCCTGTTTTCTTTCCCAAACATTTTATTTGGAATTCTTGTTTGGCAGACTTCCCGAGACTCTGCCTAGCTGTTCAAAGTACATATTTCTCATCTATCTCATTTGGCCCTTCCCTAAAGAAAGAGCCAGCAAAGTGCCTTCTTATTTGGCACAAAAATTGCAGCCACAGACTGAAGCAAGTTTTGGGTTCCTGGCCAAAAATTTACAAGAAGTTTATCTCAGATGCTTCCATACTGGACTGTTTTACATAGTCACCATTAACATTCGGAAGCCTTCACATCATGACAGAATCAAAGCTCCCCAGTCTGTATCAGCAACTGCCAGAAGTTCCCTCTTGTTCTCATTTGCCTTTGTATCCTAACCATCGGTTCTTACCTAGACTGAAGGATGACGTGTTACTTAAGGAGTGCTCCCTATTAGAAAATGGTTCTGTCTGCTTCACGAGGAATGAACAGATTACTTTTGAATGAATCATCATCTTTTTGTTCTTTTACCAGTAGATCATGTAAAGAATTTTAAGCATTTGAAAACCAAAACAAAAGAAAGAAAAACTTCCTTTTTTGGGGTGGGCGGTTTGGAAGAGGTCACACTAATAATTAAATTTCAGGTGCAACTTCCACAAATCTCTTCAAGACTTTGACAGACTGGAAATTTCAGTCTCATATTCCCAGAACATTGCCTCAAATTTCTCCTCAATGTAAATCAGTTTCCCAGAACTTCAACTTTAAAAGGAAATGCACTAATTGGCTTGGTCACAACTCATCTTTGCTAAATCTCTTTTGTTTGGTATATAATCTCAAAACGACCTCATGGAAGACAGCTATTTAAAATGTGCAAACACCAAACCTTCTCTTGAAAGGAGGCAGTATTTTTGTTACCACTCAATTTATTTTATGTTGTCTCTCATGACCTTCTTCTCCTTTTCAATAAATAAATGTTTTATATGGAAAGGAGTGCTGTACAATTTTGCATAACCTAAAGTATTTTCAAAGTTTGAGCTTTTATTTTTTGACAATTCCTTGCAACACTAGCAACTAAGTTAATTGACAGGTGTGTATCATGACTTAATTTCCAACTTCCAGATGCCATTTCCCAGTTCTATGAGAAACTTTCCAAAATATAAGCCTGCCATTTCAGACCCAACTTGCCCGAGCTTAAACACTCTCTCTCAATGGTTCGCTTTTACCGAAATCCCAGTTAGCGGTTAAGTCCTGAAGAGCCCAGCTTTCCCGTGTCTCTTCTGTTATCCTTTCAGTTACGACTTCATCATGCTTTCGCAGTCCCTGCCATGTCATTCATACACTCATGCATGCACCAAGTCATTTATTCAGCAATTCTCTGAGTGCCTAACATGAGTGGTCTCCTCTCTGCTTTTCTTTCCAATACCCCTTCCACTCTGAAATGCCCTCTTCTGCCAACCTACCTATAAATCTCAGTCCTATTTAAAAAAAAAAAACCTACCTATAAATATTTGAATCTCAGTCCAAAAGAAAAAAAAAAACAAAACCTCACTTCAATGTAGCCTCTATACTTTTATCTTATTGCTTCGCCCATATGTTATTTCTTACTTCAAGTCTCTTGAGCATTTTATTATTTCCCTATCACAACATGGGATAATTTCTGTCTTGGTCTCTAACTGTGTGACTGTGGGCGAGTTATAGATCCAACTCAGTGTCTCCTCTAAAACTGGGGATATTATTACTCCATAAAGTGTGAGGTTAAATGAGATAATGCATAAGAGTGCTTAGAACAATGCCTGTGAACATTCGAGATGTTATTGTATTATTGTATGCAGCAGGGGCTTATAAATGCCTGTTGTAACATTTGTATGTTGAGAGATAACACTTTTGATTGCTCTTGGTGTTTCTGAGGAGCTTAAAACTACATTTACCCACTTATCCCAGGTGGTGGGCCAGAGGATCGCATTCTGGGCTGAACACAATGCAGCTAGACGGCCTGTCTTCAGGCTGCTTGGTGCTTACCATTTACTAGCTCGTTTTTAGGGGGAGAGGAAAGGAGTCAGGAAGCTAAAAGCTTCTATATCTAATAGAAACAGCCGTTAAGATTAGCTGAAATTGTCTGGGAAAGTCTCCTCCCTGCCCACTCCCCCATCCCAGGATATGTGTATAAGTATGGATGAGTTCCTTCACTGTTCTCCTGAAACTACCATAACATTGTTAATCGGCTATCAGTTCAGTTCAGTTGCTCAGTCGTGTCCGACACTTTGCAACCCCATGGACTGCAGCACGCCAGAACTCCGTGTTCATCAACTCCCAGAGCCTACTCAAACTCATGTCCATTGAGTCAGTGATGCCATCCAACCATCTCATCCTCTGTCATCCCCTTCTCCTCCCACCTTCAATCATTCCCAGCATCAGGGTCTTTTCCCATGAATCAGTTCTTCGCATCAGGAGGCCAAAGTATTGGAGTTTCAGCTTCAGCATCAGTCCTTCCAATGAATATTCAGGACTGATTTCCTTTAGGATGGACTGGTTGGATCTCCTTGCTGTCCAAGGGACTCTCAAGAGTCTTCTCCAACACCACAGTTTGAAAGGATCGATTCTTTGGTGCTCAGCTTTCTTTATGGTCCAAATCTCACATCCATACACGACTACTGGAAAACTATAGCTTTGACTAGACGGACCTTTGTTGGCAAAGGTCGTCCATACCCCAATACAAAATAAAAAGGTTAGTTGAAAGTAAAATGCTGAGCAGTGTCTGGCCCATAGCAAGAATTCCATCAATGTAGCTTGTCGATAACCAAGAGGGGTTTCAAAATGCTCCGTGACCTAGTTCTAGGTGGTGAGCAAGGATCATCCAAATGAAGGCATTTGGATGAATGCCCGGAATTAGTCACATCCTTCTAAAAGGTCTTCCTGAATAACACTTCATCCAATCCCAGTCTATCTTGTGTCTCTTAGACTGACTAAAAACTCCCCAAACAGAGGATGATTCACATTCTCCAGCTATTGGGACATCAAGTTCTCTCTCCAGCTTGCAGACTGCTTCCTAATCACCTCCCTTCTCCTGAAACAGTTTGCCTTATTTTATCCCTCAAGTGCATTATCTTCTAACACGTCAGTTACCGTCCTCCTGGGTCCATGAGCTCTCCAAGAGGCCACACACTCTTTCTGGCCTTTTATCTTCTCTCATGTTGACCACATCCTTCCCTGCCTCACGTCTAGTAACCTCCCTGTCTGCATCCATCTTTCTCCCGTTAAGAAGCTTGCCTCTGCCACAGATTTTCTGACAAATCTGCCCTCAAAGATCGATCATCCAAATGCTTGAAGCATTTAGAGATTTTACCACGCAGTGTAACTGTTGATGACAAATTGTCTTGTAGCATTTACCATGTTTACTTGCCTCTCCAGATATACTTCACCATCCTTTCTGTTTCCTAACTCTTTCTCGTTTTGGATAATCCACCCGTCCTCTGGACAATCTCCCTGGCCTGTTACGGTCAGCATGCCAGCTGTCCTCTAGCTGTCCTGCTATTGGCCAAGTCTGTTTTTACACACCAGGAAGAATTTTCCTTCTTTTGAAACTATAGTTTCTTATAAACCATACATTTTTTATTCTACACCCAGCCTTACCTGATTAAGGCAGCACTCTGTTAATTGGAAGACACGTGGGCTTTAATGTATTAGCGTTTTGGATTCAAGTCCTGGTTTCACCACTCTCTAACTGTATGACCTTGAGCAAGTCATTTTTCTGAGTCTCAGTTTTGTTCACTATAAAAATACTAACATCTAGCTCACAGAAAAGGTATGAAGAATATAGGAAATAAATAAGCAAGTGCCTGACACATATCAGGGAGTAAACTTTAGATACTTCATCCCACATTCATCATACCTACAGTCTATCCTTACTTTTTTATTTTTTGATTTAATAAAGTTTTATTTTTCAAAATGTACAGCTGGTTGGACCTGTTCATGCATCTTCACCAGCAGCTGGGGCATCTCCACCCTTGGTGTTTCTGGTGTAAATCACTTGAGCTCTGTGCTTCGAAACCAGTTTAATAAGTCCTTTACTAAGGAGTTCCTGAAGGGCTGCTCTGGCCAGGGAACCACGAATCTTCAGTCTCTCAGAGACCACAGCTGGAGTTATAAGCTTATAGTTGGGAACTTCTTTACAGAGTTTGTCATATGTTGCTTTGTCAAACAAGACTAGGTTATTGAGCTTGTCCCGAACTTTGCCTTTGGACCACTTCTTCTTTTTGGCCTTGCCCCTAGATTTGTTCACTGGATCTTTGTCTTTCTTGGCCAACTTTCCGGCATCTTTCTTCTTCTTGTCGTCCTTGGGCGGCATAGCGAAGCCCGGAGAGCAGCTGCAACCACTGCCGCCTCGCTAAGATGTCGGACAAAAAGGCCTATCCTTACTTTATATACACATTTTCATAACGATGAGTACACTATAGATGAGGTTTATGTTGGGTACTTAATACTGGAGTGGGTAGCTAATTTCTTCTCCAAGGGATCTTCCCAACCCAGGGATTGAACCTGAGTCTCCTGCATTGCAGGCAGATTTTTTACCATCTGAGCCACCAGGGAAGCCCCATATTAAATACAACACTCATTAAACGATTAATTCTCTATGAGTGGTATACATACTAAACTTAGTATTTACAAACTAAACTAAGTGCTTTGTCATGAAACCCACAGAAGCCAAAACTTACTAGCTGTTCAGAGCTGATTAACATTGGAACTTATCTTTCCAATGAAACATTGGTTCCTTTTTTCCATCACATTTAAGGAAATTGAAGGCTAATGACTAAAATTCCCTTGGTTAAGGACAAAATGCAGAGGTGTGGAGCTACTACGCGCATGACTTAACTTCCAGTTTTTGAATTCTGGAAATGCATTCCAAGATAGCGAGGCAGTGTTTTACAGGATATCTAATGAAAGTTTCCTCTAGAGAAGTCACAATTATCAAGCCAAAATGAGTCTCATAACTGAAATTACCTTCAAATTTTAATGAATCCCTCAGCAAACACTTGTTCTGGTTGGGTGTACTCAGACTTTGGTTGAGAAATGAGCAGTTTAAAATTGAAGACCTGCTTTAAGCAGAGTTTCTGAGTAGGAGGAATTACAATAAATATTGAATTCCTACATTTAAATGGGAAGCAAACTTGTACCTCCTTTTTTCCTTCTTTCTTTTGAGGACAGTCTAAATTGCTCACCCTAGGCTGTTTATTGTTTCTAGCTATTTTCATCTTCCCTCAGTTCAGTTCAGTTTAGTTGCTTGTGTCCGACTCTTTGTGACCCCATGGACTGTAGCACCCGAAGCTTCCCTGTCCATCACCAACTCCCGAAGTTTACTCAAACTCATGTCCATTGAGTTGGTGATGACATCCAACCATCTCATCCTCTGTCATCCCCTTTTCCTCCCTCCTTCAGTCTTTCCCAGCATCAGGGTCTTTTCAAATGAGTCAGTTCTTAGCATCAGATGGCCAAAGTATTGTAGTTTCAGCTTCAGCATCAGTCCTTCCAATGAATATTCAGGACTGATTTCCATTAGGATGGACTGATTGGATCTACTTGCAGTCCACGGGACTGTCAAGAGTCTACTCCAACACCGCAGTTCAAAGGCATCAATTCTTCGGCGTTCAGCTTTCTTTGTAGTCCAACTCTCACATCCATACATGACTACTGGAAAAACCAAAGCTTTGTCTATATGGACCTTTGTTTGCAAAGTAATGTCTCTGCTTTTTAATATGCTGTCTAGGTTGGTCATAACTTTCCTTCCAAGGAGCAAGCATCTTTTTATTTCATGGCTGCAATCACCATCTGCGGTTATTTTGGAGCCCAGAAAAATAAAGTTAGCCACTGTTTCCACTGTTTCCCCATCTATTTGACATGAAGTGGTGGGACCAGATGCCATGATCTTCGTTTTCTGAATGTTGAGCTTTAAGCCAACTTTTTCACTCTCCTCTTTCACTTTCATCAAGAGGCTCTTCAGTTTGTCTTCTCTTTCTGCCATAAGGGTGGTGTCATCTGCGTATCTGAGGTTATTGATATTTCTCCCGGCAATCTTGATTCCAGCTTGTCCTTCACCCAGCCCAGCGGTTCTCATGATGAACTCTGCATATAAGTTAAATAAGGAGCCTTGACGTACTCCTTTCCCAGTCTGGAACCAGTCTGTTGTTCCATGTCCAGTTCTAACTGTTGCTTCTTCCCTGCTGCTGCTGCTAAGTCACTTTAGTCGTGTCTGACTCTGTGAGATCCCATAGACAGCAGCCCATCAGGCTCCCCCATCCCTGGGATTCTCCAGGCAAGAACACTGGAGCGGGTTGCTATTTCCTTCTCCAATGCATGAAAGTGAAAAGTGAAAGTGAAGTCGCTCAGTCGTGTCTGACTCTTCACGACCCCATGGACTGCAGCCTACCAGGCTCCTCCATACATGGGATTTTCCCGGCAAGAGTACTGGAGTGGGTTGCCATTGCTTTCTCCGGCTTCTTCCCTAGAAAGTCTAACCTTCCGAGTCAGAGTCAGCATGCAAGTGTTAAACAATCTCTGTGGGCCAAATACCAAGCAGAGGAAATTCAAAACTTCTTATGACTCATCTATGACTGAAATAACAACCTATCATATGTGGTGAACACAGTTTCTACCCTCATGGGTTCATCTTTGAGACTAGAAGAGGGCTTGAGAAGTCATAATTCTTACCATTGGCTTTAAGGAGAAGGGAAGGCAGGGAATATTTTCTCCTTCTACTTTAAACTCTTATTAAAAGGCTGTTGAGCAGTTCTGACTCAGGAACTTTTCAAGTTAACCAGTCCATTAAAAAGGTTTACATGTGACTTCAACTCTGGACAACACAGACTGAAAATCAGTGTTCTGTTTGGGAAACCAAACCTTTAGAGAAACTGAGTAAATAATGCTATACTAATTGTATTTCAGCTCAACAATGAGATTTTCTCATATATATATATATATATACACACACACACATACATACACACACACATACATACACACACACATACATACACACACAGATCCTGGGAAAAAATTTCAGGAGCATTTTATTGTTTTGATGGAATATAATAAAATCTGTTATTATGAAGTTATCATAAGATACCCTTTCTCCTTCTGGAAGGAAAAGATATAGCAAAATATTTTCTTCAGTGGCAAAGTGAACAAGAGCTTCTCTACATAGCCTTAGAAGTGGGATTCCCAGAGCGATAGTTCCACCCCATGTTGTGAAAGAAGTTAAAAAGACATCTTTTGTCACAAGGTATTAGCACTGATAAGCTTATTATAGCAAACCAAGTCTCTTCTCTACCCTTTTCAGATGTGGCTGTCTAATTTGCCACATCTGAATTGGGTTTAGGGAAGGAGGGTTAGGGCAGGTGGGATGCATATAGTAAGTCTGCAAGTAAACCTCCGTAAAAATTCTCTTAAAGATGAAACTGTCCCATAATTATGAAATTATTTTCACACCAGTTGTCCTCTTTGTCCACAGACTATTCTAGTAGAAGTTTGTTATTCTGATGATCACCCCATTATAACACATACATAGAACAGATATTAGTGGTCTCATACAATCTCCATTCTTGTTCTGTACATTAGGTATTAATACTTTTATACCTGCGTAAAAACTGAAGTGCAGAGAGGTTAAGTGACTTGTCCATGGTCACACAGTGAGCAAATAGCAAAAACCAAGATTAAGACCCAAAACTCTCTAACACCACAGCCCACGCTCCCTAGACATGATGTCATGCTGTCTAAACTGTGCGAGGCTGGCTGTAGAATAACAATGTCACGTGTTTTAACAAGTGGCAGAAATAGTTTGGAAGGAAGGTAGAAGGAATTTGATCATTTTCTCTCATTCACATTTCACCGCTCATATATTTCTTTATTTCTTTCATCTATTCATTTTCCCTATCTTTACAGTTATTTCATAACTGAATAAATAAGATTGGTTCTCAATGTACAAAATGGTAGCAAATGTGTGCAGTTTCCTAACTAGTGGAATAAGGGGAAGCTCCTGAGCAGCTCTGACTCAAAAAATCCCCCAAACTTCCCATTCACCTGCCATCAGTTCAGTTCAGTTCAGTTGCTCACTTGTGTCCAACTCTTTGTGACCCCATGAATCACAGCATGCCAGGCCTCCCTGTCCAGCACCAACTCCCGGAGTTCATTCTAACTCATGTTCATCGAGTCAGTGATGCCATCCAACCATCTCATCCTCTGTCGGTCCCTCCTCCTCCTGGCCCCAATCCCTCCCAGCATCAGAGTCTTTTCTAATGAGTCAACTATTCACATCAGGTGGCCAAAATATTGGAGTTTCAGCTTCAGAATCAGTCCTTCCAATGAACATCCAGGACTGATCTCCTTTAAGATGGACTGGTTGGATCTCCTTGAAGTCCAAGGGACTCTGAAGAGTCTTCTCCAACACCACACTTCAAAAGCATCAATTCTTTGGCGCTCAGATTTTTTTCACAGTCCAACTCTCACATCCATACATGACCACTGGAAAAGTGATAACCTTGACTAAACAGACCTTTGTTGGCAAACTAATACCTCTGCTTTTCAATATACTATCTAGGTTGGTCATAACTTTCCTTCCAAGGAGTAAGTGTCTTTTAATTTCATGGCTGCAATCACCATCGGCAGTGATTTTGGAGTCCCCCAAAATAAAGTCTAACACTGTTTCCACTATTTCCCCATTTATTTGCCATGAGGTGATGGGACAAGATGCCATGATCTTAGTTTTCTGAATGTTGAGCTTTAAGCCAACTTTTTCATTCTCCACTTTCACTTTCATCAAGGCGCTTTTTAGTTCCTCTTCACTTTCTGCCATAAGGGTGGTGTCATCTGCATATCTGAGGTTATTGATACTTCTCCAGGCAATCTTGCTTCCAGCTTGTGCTTCTTCCAGCCCAGCATTTCTCATGATGTACTCTGCATAGAAGTTAAATAAGCAGGGTGACAATGTATAGACTGACATACTCCTTTTCCTATTTGGAACCAGTCTGTTGTTCCATGTCCAGTTCTCACTGTTACTTCCTGATCTGCATAAAGGTTTCTCAAGAGGCAGGTCAGGTGGTCTGGTATTCCCATCTCTTTCAGAATTTTCCACAGTTTATTGTGATCCATTCAGTCAAAGGCTTTGGCATAGTCAATAAAGCAGAAGTAGATGTTTTTCTGGAACTCTCTTGCTTTTTCGATGATCCAGCGGATGTTGGCAATTTGATCTCCGGTTCCTTTGCCTTTTCTAAAACCAGCTTGAACATCTGGAAGTTCACGGTTCACATATTGCTGAAGCCTGGCTTGGAGAATTTTGAGCATTACTTTACTAGTGTGTGAGATGAGTGCAATTGTGCGGTAGTTTGAGCATTCTTTGGCATTGCCTTTCTTTGGGATTGGAATGAAAACTGACCTTTTCCAGTCCTGTGGCCACTGCTGAGTTTTCCAAATGTGCTGGCATATTGAGTGCAGCCCTTTCACAGCATCATCTTTCAGGATTTGAAACAGCTCAACTGGAATTCCATCACTTTCACTAGCTTTGTTCACAGTGATGCTTTCTAAGACCCACTTGACTTCACATTTCAGGATGTCTGGCTCTAGGTGAGTGATCACACCATCGTGATTATCTTGGTCGTGAAGCTCTTTTTTGTACAGTTCTTCTGTGTATTCTTGCCACCTCTTCTTAATATCGCCTGCTTCTGTTAGGTCCATACCATTTCTGTCCTTTATCAAGCCCATCTTTGCATAAAATGTTCTCTTGGTAGCTCTAATTTTCTTGAAGAGATTTCCAGTCTTTCCCATTCTGTTGTTTTCCTCTATTTCATTGCATTGATCGCTGAGGAAGACTTTCTTATCTCTCCTTGCTATTATTCTTTAGAACTCTGCATTCAGATGCTTATATCTTTCCTTTTCTCCTTTGCTTTTCACTTCTGTTCTTTTCACAGCTATTTGTAAGGCCTCCTCAGACAGCCATTTTGCTTTTCTGCATTTCTTTTCCATGGGGATGGTCTTGATCCCTGTCTCCTGTTCAATGTCACGAACCTCATTCCATAGTTCATCAGGCACTCTGTCTATCAGATCTAGTCCCTTAAATCTATTTCTCACTTCCACTGTATAACCATAAGGGATTTGATTTAGGTCATACCTGAATGGTCTAGTGATTTTCCCCACTTTCTTCAATTTCAGTCTGAATTTGACAATAAGGAGTTCATGATCTGAGCCACAGTCAACTCCCGGTCTTGTTTTTGCTGACAGTATAGAGCTTCTCCAACTTTGGCTGCAAAGAATATAATCAATCTGATTTCGGTGTTGACCGTCTGGTGATGTCCATGTGTAGAGTCTTCTCTTGTCTTGTTGGAGGAGGGTGTTTGTTATCACCAGTGCATTCTTTTGGCAAGACTCTATTAGCCTTTGCCCTGATTCATTCTGTACTCCAAGGCCAAATTTGCCTGTTACCCCAGGTGTTTCTTGACTTCCTACTTTTGCATTCCAGTCCCCTATAATGAAAAGGACATCTTTTTTCGGTGTTAGTTCTAAAAGGTCTTGTATGTCTTCATAGAACCATTCACCTTCAGCTTCTTCAGTGTTACTGGTTGGGGCATAGGCTTGGATTACCGTGATATTGAATGGTTTGCCTTGGAAACGAACAGAGATCATTCTGTTGTTTTTGAGATTGCATCCAAGTACTGCATTTTGGACCTTTGTTGACCATGATGGCTACTCCATTTCTTCTAAGGGACTCCTGCCCACAGTAGTAGATATAACATCTGAGTGAAATTCACCCATTGTAGTCCATTTTAGTTCACTGATTCCTAGAATGTTGATGTTCACTCTTGCCATCTCCTGTTTGACCACTTCCAATTTGCCTTGATTCATGGACCTGACATTCCAGGTTCCTATGGAATATTGCTCTTACAGCATCAGACCTTGCATCTATCACCAGTCACATCCACAACTGGGTGTTGTTTTTGCTTTGGCTCCATCCCTTCATTCTTTCTGGAGTTATTTCTCCACTGATCTCCAGTAGCATACTGGGCACCTACTGACCCGGGGAGTTCCCCTTTCAGTATCCTATCGTTTTGCCTTTTCATATTGTTCATGCTGTTTCACGTGCCATAGTTGCTGAAATTCCTACTATGAGAGAGTCATTCCTTTGGCTTAGGTGTACTTTGTCTCTGAAAGTTAACCTTGCACTTGACAGTTTATCATGCTATTTACAACTTGTAATCAACCACAGAACATGCAACCTTTGTTTAATAATAAAGTAGCATGAAAGGTTTAAACAAGCCCTTTGTAACCAGAGAAGAGAACAAGTTCTTTGGGAAAGGAAAACAGAAAGAGGTAGATGCTGGGCAGGGCATGGTGCTCTGTGGAAAGCAATCTTGAAGTATATCAGCCTTTTATTTAGGGTTGCATGGATCTAAGGAGAAAGGAGGCATGTGCAGACTCTTAAATAGGTTTAATTTCAGCTCACATGTCAGGAAGCCTTCCTTGACCCCCCCCAAGATCAGATTATGAGTACCTGCTCTGAACATTTAAAAAAATCTCTATGTAAGTTCCTTGAGAGCATTCATTCATTTGAGAAGTATTTCTAACACCAGTGTAAAGTTCAGAAGGAAAACTATACAGATTTCAATATCCAAATGGTTGGAATTTTTAAATCACTTTTTATTTGTAGGTTGTGAGTAGCTTGAGTTTAGAGGGGGGGAATCAAACTCAAGAGTTCTGGGGATAAATAGATATTGTGTAGTCACCCTCGGCAGAAGGCCATGATCAGTATCGGGGATAACAGAAAGGGGGATCATGAATACATTTAAGAAGTGTTTTTGAGGTGAGGCAAAACGGTCTTAGGAGTTTTTCATTTTCTCTAGGTTACTAAGAACATATTCCTAATCCCACTACTGACTTCAGGAATGCATAGATAGATAGGTTCGAAATGTTCAAAGTGTAGATGATTTTGAGAAAGGGAAGAAAGCAAAAAGCACAAGAAAAAGAACATGCAAGTGGAAGACCCATAAATGAATGGATTTTAGTGTACTGCTAAAATGTAAGAGCACTAGGGAAGAAGCAACTTGACCAGGCTCATTTAGAGCCAAGAACCCTTTCAAAGGAAAAGTTAAGAAGCAAACCACAAACGCCTTTATGCAGAAGGTTTTTTGAGAATTTGTCACTCATTGCCTCATTTGAATTCTAAAATCATCTCTGTCCTAATCAGAGAAATCCTGATGTAACCCCCTGCTGGCAAAATTCTGTTGCATGATCCCATAATGTCATTGGTAATCGTTGGGTAAGTCACCATGGCCATCAACAAATGGAAATAGATTTGCCAACTGGGAGGGTTATCAGTCAGTAACAGTGCGTAGACCAGAGCCCTTTAGCCTGCTGCAGCTCTGAACCATGGACCACTCACACAGTAACTCCTGGCAACTCATCACTTGCTGTAATGCAGAATGTAGTAGAAAGTAGGTCTCAAGCCATGGTCTCCATTATTGGAGGGTGGGGGGAGTTGCTGACTAGCAGAAAGGCTTTGCTGCCACGCGGATTTCCCTCTAAGGAGGCCCATGGGTGCAGGCCTGACGGCACTGCTCAGCAAAGTGTGCTAATGAACAGCCCTGTTCTCGTTGTTTCTCCCTCTGTTACATAAATCCAGCAGGGGTTACAAAGATGCTCGGAAGACTTGCATTTTATTTTCTTAAATAAACCTGCAATTTCAATCTTCTGTGAACCATGGAAATTGCCATTCTCTAGGTCAAAAAAAAAAGGTAGAATATCAGAAGTTTTATATTATTTGACCTAATTGTTAAAATGGTCAGGCAGATTTCGTACTACAATGTAACTACGAGAAGAAAGCAAGAATTCAAATCTGAACACTAAATGCCCCCCCACCCTTTTTTTTTTTTTTTTTCAAAGGAAGCCCTATCAGGTTAAAAGAGAACACAAATTTCTTTTTAGCTTCAATTAGTATTTGTGGAATATCTAATCGCTGTGAAGTGTACACAATACACAGAAGAGACCAACATTACTCCTAAGGAATTTATCATCTGTATGGAGGATTTGGCTAAACATAGATGAGAAATAGTGTTTCTATTTTTTACCTATCAAACAAAAATGACTGTATTGTTAAGTGCAACTAATCTTTCAAAAACTCGACTGGTGCCAGTACACACATGCCCATAATTATCACGTACTGGTCTTATTTTTAATGCACATCCACCCCCACCCACCAAAACACACACACACACCCTTCAACTCTATTAACTTTCTTTCCAAGACTGGCTATGTAATTTGTAGGAATAATGGGAGATCCCTTGTTACAAAATGATAATGAATTTCATGATGATGCTAAAGGAGTATTAAACTGGGCTCTTCCATCATGGAAACCTGTGGAACCACCCAGGTTGCACACCTGTGAAGCCAACCTTGCTTCTTTCTGTTTCTCATACGTGCCAAGCTTTTTCCCACCCCCAGGTCTTTCGCACTTGGTATTCTCTCTGCTTGGAAAGCTCATCTCATGGCTAAAGTCTCAACAAAAATGCTTCTTTTTCAGAAGGGCCTTTCTTTACAACTCCTGCCTAGAGAAGCTCCTTCTTTCATCATGCTCTGAATATTATTTTGCTTTCTTTCTAATACTTTGCTTTCTTCTTGCCTTGCTTATTTACTTATTGAGTTATTCATGGTCTTGCTTCCCTCCTCTGGGATGCACACTCCACAGCAGAAGTGATTTTATCTTGTTCACTTCCTCTTGTTCATGCGGCTCCTCAGATAGTACTTGGCACATAGTAGGTGTCCCCTAAATAAGTTTTTGATGAATAAATGAGCAAGGTACAAAATACTTCTAGTTTATAAAAACATTTCACTAGTCTTCAGCTCTTTTTGTGTCCCCAAAGACACAGCTAACATATACACACATCCAAATGCATGAATGAACCAATGAATGAAATTCAGAGCTTCAGTCCATGTGATACATCAAAAATGGAACACCCATTCAGCTGTGATTACTAAGAAATTCAGCTTTAGAAATCATATTGCATTCTGAAGTTCAACCTGCTTTTAGAGGTAATTCTGCTATGGCTCTCCTCGCTTAAAATTATTATGTAAAACTGTTGTAAAAATAATGTTAAGTAAAAATGAAGAGTGGGCACATATTAAAATGTTGACAGAAAACCTCTCACAAAATAACTTCTAGGAAAGTATGGCAAGTTTTAATTGCAATTGTGCCTACTGTCGATAATAGAATATAATTATTGACATTATTAAACACGTTATTAGAAAGCTGAAGGTAGCTATATTTTTTCCACAAGGACAGCATTCACTTCAGAGTAGTGAAATAACAACAACCAAAAAAAAAACAAATTACAGAAGGTCACAAAAATAAGGACTTTGAGCCCATAAAGGAATTGTTATCATGCTATCATGAAAGAATCCTTGGTTGAATTAACCTGAAGCTCATGTTAGAATACAAAGCTTCCTGTAAGATACTTATTTAATTATGACTTTAAAATTTAAAAGTCAAAGATAATGGCCCCCTAAGTCTCAATTTTGCATTTCATGGCCCAGTTGGTTCTGGCTGGAAAGTTGGTACCACATGCAAATCATCTTTTTTAGTTGTCTTCATAGTTTCCAGCTACAACTAGAAATTAACAAAACAACTTATAAGCACTGACTGTTGAAGCCTTCTCCACATATCCAACGAGATACGCAATGCAAGTTAAGTAGGAGAGCATTTGCAATTTAAAATATAATTTTCCATAATGAAAATGTAAAGCAGTCGTTCTGTTTTATTCAGCATGGCAGGTTAGGAATCCCCGTGAAGCTACACTGAAGCAAAGAGTAGATTAATAATTTAATTTGGTTCAGAACTATGCAATGGGGCACCACAACCTTTTATTCTGTAACCAGCTGCTGACCCTAATATGGATGAACCAATTAGACATCTCTATTTAATTGTTGGGTGACCCATCTAAAACTCACTAGGAATTTTCATTTTAAACAACACTGAAAGGATCCTAGTTATCCCCCTGGTGGAGGTGGTTGATTTGATAGAAGCACACAAAGGAGTCCGGCAAATGGGAGAAAAAACTGCAAGATCATTTTAGGCTGTGCTCTGTAAAAGAACATCTTAATATAATGAGCCTTTTTCCAGTCTCCCTTGGCGGAGCATCAGCCCTCTCAGATAACCCCACACAAAGCAAATACCATTCGTCTGAAGTTACATTTGCTCCTTGTTATCACAACTTATGCCACTTAATTCATTATTCAACGAATTCACTTTCTTGTTTATTAGATGCAAGGTAGCCGCTTATCCCTAAAGGCCATGTATGCAAAAGACTGCTTGTAATCCTGTCACTTCAAACCTCTCCAGGCTTTTACACTGCTTCAAGAATTAGGAGGAAAGAAGCAAACAATTTAGATTTATTCCTGATGATATTAAATCTGTACATGATGAAAGAAATAAGAAAGAAATGTGAGCCTGTAGTTTGTTGATTTGGAGAGTGCCTTCAGACGTTATCTTCACACGTAAAAGTTAGTACAGTCACTCATTTCCCATAATAAACACCTAGAATTAATTTTGCTACATGAAAGGGGAGGAAATTAATTAAACCCACTTTTTTTGGGGTATAGGCTACCTGCAAAGAAAAAAAAAAAGCAATAGGTCTCATCAACTGTTTTCCAAAGACGCAGGCCAGCTCGGCCATTCATGTTCTTAAAACAGGTATTAACATACTTTAAAATCTAATATCTGATCTGTCAAAGCTTTGGGGTATCTTTCTGTAAGTATCTTTAATGTTGGATTGAAAAGTGCATTGAAGATGTTTTTCGATATGGGTAATTCAAGACTCTTTTTATTAGTAACAAGATGTGATAAGTATATTCTGCATAATATGAGATGCTATAACTATCTGAACTCTTCATATAATGTAATACAAAGGCCAGAGATATTTGAAGTTGATTTGGTAATCTTATGCCATTAAAATTATTAAAATGGACATGAATTACTGAATTAAACAACTTTCACTGCACTCAGCACAATTAATATTCTATAAAATTATCTGCTTAATTATACACAGTATGTTTACATAAAACATCAAGGAAAAAGCTACAAATCAGGGGCTGAGTGCAAAATATTTTAAGCTGTGTGCTGAAGTCTTCTAAATATGGAAATCTAAATGGTTGTTTAGTATTGGTGCCTGATGTAACTGTAGACAGTTCTAAATTTTGTACTTTACTTATTTAAATGCTAAGTAACCCTAATCTCATTTTTTAAATTCTTATAAATACATATGATTTATAAAATGTAACTAGATTGAATATATTTTAAACCTCTGTGCATTATTCACAAAATTAAGAGGCATTTATTTTCTTCAATTAATTTACATTATAAGCTAACTGTTTGAGATTCAACATGAGTTCACCAACAAAAGCCACAGAGAACACTTCAATGCAGCATAGTATATACAGATATGTCTAGGACAAAAGACTCGACATCCCCAGAAAATAGGAACCATTTACAGGGAAGCTCATTTTGTGAGTAGAATTGTGACTAATAAAACAACATGTACAGAATTACCTGCAACTACTCTAAGTAAGGAAAGACGTTTGCAAATTCACATAACCAAGAACTATGGATATTATTGCAATTATTGCCATTCTTCCAAAACATCAGTCATAGTAATACAGGGATGAGCAAATTGATTCACCTGAATAATTAACCTTACCACAGCATAACTATCTTAGGTACAGATTAATGTTTTCTATTCGGCTTAAGACATAAACCTACCAGAGAAATCACACTCATTAAATACACTGCAAAAATCAATTGTTTTCTGCCACTCCAAGGAATTAATATCAACGACTAAGTTGTGCGGTATTTTCAAAAGCTCATGTTCATCTGAGCCGCTTAAACAGAAACAGCAAAATAGAGCGAAATGAAATTAACAAAGAGTGCTAATAAAATATAACTTTTCTGTTGATATCTTAGATATGTAACTTTATTCATTATTGTACAACTTTTGGGTTTTTACATGCGGGAGATTTAAAAAGTCACCCAGTGATTTTTATAGCGCAACCGTATGCTAGATAAAGATATTTAAGCTGTCAGTATAAACTGCTTCTGTTTTCATTTTGCATTTAATTTCAATGCCAGACTCAAGGCATAAATTTTTCATCACCTGCAATGCTATGAATAAAAGATTAAAAAAAGAGCTGAGAAGAAATTCTCACACATGCGGCACACGCAGCACATTGTGCAGACGCAGTATTCACAACTAGATGTTTAATTTCCATCTTTTTTTTATATCACGAACATTATTATTTGAGTTAATACATCACGGAGCTAATTTCCAGTATTTCAGATCTGCAGAATTTAAGTTTACCTACTTTGGGCCAAATAGGCCATTCATTCCACTTGAAATCTGAAGTATACACCCTAAGATTTACATGCTACTTTGTTAGCACTGCAGGATTCTATTACTCTCGTATTTCTCGAAAGGGAATATTTCAACATCACATATTTTTGTTTTATTCCATGAAATAGCATGTACATTAACCTTGCCTGAAAGTTCAAAGAACTAAGAATTACAGAAACGGTCTCACCTAATATCAGTTCCTCATTAAGGCTTGCCTCATGTTCTCTGCCGAAAGATATAATCAATCCCAAGAGGCAAAGTTATGAGCTCAGTGTCGAGGCATTTTTTATTTAGTACTTAGAACTGTTTTCTGTAGCACAATGCATCTTCATTGTCACTTTATTAGCCTCCAAAGGACACACACACACTCGAACAATTTCTAATCCTTGCCAGTAGACTCTTGGCAAGCAAGAGATGTACAAGGACCCTTCCTCACGTCATCAGGAGGGTCTTGGCTTTATTAGTCTCGTCATCTGGAAACCTCACTTTCTTGGGGGCAGTCATGAGCCTGCTAAGGACTCAGGCCTGCCAGGGACAGCAAGAGTTAATCCCTTGGATGTTAGTGACATCTAATAAAGTCCAGTTTATTGTCTTTGCCTCTAATTACTCATACTAATTTTTTACGGTTATTGAAATTCAATCTATGGAAAGCTTTGGGAAAAAAAATTAGTCAGACCATGTACTGGTACATTATTATCAATGTGGAATCCAATTAGCTCAGTTGACTAGCTGATGGTGCCAATGAGACCTAGATCACTGGTTCAATTCCAGAGTAGCCACTTAGTTTTACTGGGTTTGATAGTCACAGGCGGATACCTCATTTTACACAGCTGTCTTAAGTACAACTAGTCACTAACCGAATGAGAGAGGAAGAGTCAATCAGGGCAAACCTACCCCTACAACTAGGCTCTGGAGGGCATCAGTATCATTGTGTGTGATGACTGTACAAAATTAGTATTTTAATAAAAGGACACCCTACTTTTGGCTTATTGTTTATGACTGTGAAGCAAGCACTTTATATCTTCAAAACATTTAATGGGCTTTAATTAGCTAGACTTCATAATGTCTCTATGATGGCAAGTTTAATTAAGCTTACTTTACAGATGACAGAACTTAAACTGAGAGGTTGAGTCACTTGTTTTGAGGTCACATACAATATCAGGGACATTTCTCAGATTAGAATCTCTGTCTCCTGTATCTCATTCCACCACGGGACCCATGAGACTGCTCTGCCTGTATGGAAATAGCCCGGAGTCACAGCAACATGTCACTGTATTATCACATTATTTTTCATTATGCCAGAAGACACAGGCTTACTGAAAAGCCACTGTGAGGCAAGGATTACAGATGTATCTCTTTTAAAGCAACATAAATGTATGGAAATTTGGGTTTGTTGAACAGATAAATTAGAGGGTGTCATGTATCACTTAGTTCTATGCAATCTCACACTGCTATTAACCACTTTTTTGCATGCTCTAACTTTCTAACTAAATGGTACACAGACCAGACCACGTCTGGCATCTCTCTGAATTGGTAGTAGGAATTGATAAATATTTATTCATGACAATAGCATTTGATTGGAGGGGAATAGGAGAATATAAGAGTTCATACCCCTAGGAGTGGTAAATAGGGAGGGAGAAAAAGGTTCATGGCAGTGGGCAGGCCTGGATTTTTCTTGTTGAGCTTCTATCATTATGGCAATTCTATTTAATATGTGGTAAGGAGAAGCTTTATAAGAACACCTAACACATGTCCTGGATACCACTCAGGAAGAGGATCTACAGAGGTTACACACAAGGAAAATTCTAGCCAAGGTTGGAATGCTTAAACAGCAGGGAGAGAAGGCAGCTTGATGCACTTGTGGAAGGTGGAGGCTTCACAGTGCAACCCAACGGAATCCTGTCAGTGGGGAAATGGTGTTGTGAGAAAACCACAGAAGGGAAAAAACTCATGATGGTGGAGGAGGGACAGGATAGTAGACACTTTTCCATTTTATAAAATGATTATTCATAAGGTGTTTTAAAGTTGTGTGTTTTTCTCATGACTGAAGTGATCATAAGCTGCTGCTACTGCTAAGTCGCTTCAGTTGTGTCCGACTAAAATGGATTTAATGGTAAGCTTCAAAAATATGGCAGTTTTCTGAGTTAAAGTATGCCTGTAAAAGATTTTCCTCCCCTTGGGTAATTTGCCTTGGATTTGATTCTCTTAGTAAAGGATTAAGTCAAGAACTATTGGTGTTGCGTTGTAACATGATGAGCTGTTTTGGAAATAGGTCTTCATACCTATGTGAGCCAAGAAGGAAATGGCAGATTCAGTAGCAAACTCAGGGTGTAATGTGCATATTCCCTGGAAATGGGCCAATACAAGCTTTTCATTTCAATACCATCCTCTTCCCTCCTGTTCACATCCATCATTACATCTCTGGCTATTAGAATTCTTCAAAGAACCACCTTATGAATTCAATGGGCTGGTCTTATCTCTAACTCCTATAGTGGTTAGGAATAATCAAGAATAATCTACACAAGATTATTAGAAAATATAGATTCATTGCTCAGCCTTGTTAAAAACTAGAAAAAAAATTAAAATTGTTCAGTGCTTATTCTCAGGTGAAATATGGCACTCACTTTCATGCTACACAGATTTATAGTATAATTACATGGTCAATATAGCTCAATTTTCATCTTCTGATTTTTAAAACAATATTAATGAATTAGAGCTTTATTCTATTTGAGCTTTGACGATAATTTGCCTTCTTCAATGTATGAGAAATGTACTAAACCCTTAGTATTTCAGGGATGGTTTCTTCCTACCACATTAAGAGTTTATTAACCTAGGCAGCTTCCAGGTCCATGAACCTCTTGAAAGCACATGCATATTTGGGGGAGGGTGTATGGATATGTTGCAAGTTTTGAGGGGCAGAGAGCTTATCTTAGAATGTGAAAGGAATTCTTGTTTCCAAAAAAAGGTATGAATCTCTACTGTACATCTTCAGCTTGTGTTTGATTTAAGAAGTTAACATTTATATCTTTGTAATAATGATGGATATCTATATGCATTCATATAATTATTGTTCAATGTGGTTGCTTTATGAATTAGCAGAATACTCAAATAAGTTTGAGATGCTGTGTTTGGTTTCTAATAAATGAAAAGAAAGGGACAGCAAAAGGAAATGTATGCTAATTATAATATTTCTCTACTAAGCACTGGGAGAGATTAACAGGGGCAGTTAAAGAAGTGCCTTTCCTTGAGATATCTGACATATAAATAAACCTTCTCTCTAAGAGATGTTGGGTGTAGTTCTTCTTAGACTAGAAATCTTGGGGTCCTTTCAAGGTTTATGCTCTCCTCACTATGTGCTTCTAGGCAATGTAAAATAACTATTTTTATTCACTGTCAATCAAACACATCACTTCAGACACTTGCTATGCTTAGCTAACCTGTCTTTTAAAAAGAAAACCTGTTTTGAACCAAAATACCCTGATCACACACACACAAACAGACACAAGATGAAAGAGAACTGTGTTCCCTTTAGATTTCTGAGTCATCAACTCACTGAGTTCTCAAAAGCAATTTAGTCTTGCCCCAAATCCTTGAATTTTTTTTTTAAACTCTCAATTCCCTCAAATACAGGCTATATTTAAAGATTCTTCATCCCTATCCCAGGTTTAGGCAAACAAAATTGCTGGAGAAAGGCCCTGGGAATCTATACTATAAGTGACCCAGGACAGTATGATCATGCAAATTCAGAAAATCTGGAAGATGTAATATTCTTTGTCCTTTAAGATTTTTGGATTTTGTCTAGTTGCTGTACGGTTCTTCTTAAGAGCTTCAACATATTACACAACTCCCTGAAATCAATTTCATCTAGAGGCTGGAGGAATAATTTCCGTCAGGAAATTAATATGCAGGAGTTAATTGAAAGTTAATAAAATTGATAAAATTAGTAAAATTTCAATAAAATTGAAAATTTTATTGTCAGAAATGTAGAGGAATGGGAAACATATGTATGATATTCAAAATAACAGCTTTCCTTATCATCCTTTTAAAATCAGTACTGATTTCAAAAGGCATTGATAAGCCTTTTGAAAGGATCAGCATATTTTTTTCAGTCATGCTCTTGGAAATCTAATAATTTAATATGCTCTCTGGACAACTGGTTCTATCAGGATCTCACAAAAAACCTTTTTAATTCAAAAGGGAAGGGCAAGATATTGCTGGAAAATTGTAAAAGGCTTGTGCTTTCTTTTTTTTTTAATTAACCAAATTGAGAGCCAAGACACCTTCTGTTTCTAATAATGTTTCTATTAACTTGGACTTATTTTTCCCCCGAACCTTAAAGTGTGGAGTGAAACCTCTATGGAGTCATTTGGCAATATAACAACACCATTTGGGGAATAGATCAATGACCAAAAACACTGTAAATAATGGACATTTTTGCCATGGGTATGAGGCATGAAAGTCGCTCAGCTGTGTCTGACTCTTTGAGACCCCATGGACTGTATACAGTCCATGGAATTTTCCAGGCCAGAATACTTGAGTGGGTAGCCTTTCCCTTCTCCAGGGGATCTTCCCAACTCAGGGATCGAACCCAAGTCTCCTGCATTGCAGGCAGATACTTCACCAGCTGAGCCACAAGGGAAGCCCTTGTAACATTATAGCATATTTTAAATAATGTAAGCTTATATATGGGAGAAGGAAATGGCAACCTACTCCAGTATTCTTACCTGGAGAATCCCATGGATAGTGGAGCCCGGGGGGCTACAGTCCACGGGGTCCTAAAGAGTCGGACATGACTGAAGTGACTTAGCACAGCATGCAAGCTTATATACAAAGGAGTAAATATAAATAGAGGAATAAATGCAAAGATAAGAACACATCTATTGATAAACACCAGTGTTTCCCAATCAATGTAAGTGATTGCAGGTTTAGCAACTAAGCTACAAAACAATTAAAAAATTTTCGAGGTAACCAAATAGTGAGAATATACCTGTCTTAGGTTTCTAAAGGTAATGCTCAGACATACCGAAGTACTTCTAGATTTTACTTTATACTGGAAATGCTACAGGATGCTATTGAATATCGGGGAGCCTCTGCATCCATTTTGGTGTAACCTCTCAATACTCAGTAGCTCCATGTGGGCTGGTGTGTAATACAGTGTGTTCATTCCATTATTATTTAAAGTAAAATGCTAAATTGTTAATGTAAATTCAACTGCCCCTTTTTTGTTAAGTAAGCAGATTTACTTTTCCCAGTTGGTCAACCCTAGGGAGTAACTTTAAATTTCGTTAGGTAGCTAAAAGCTAAGTGATTTTCATTTGGCGTATATGTGAACAGTTTTAAAAAGGAATTCCTGCAGATTCAGAACTGATAGTTGGAGTTTCTTCTAAATTTTATGTGCCGACTTATGTAAATTATTAAGATGGAACTAGCTTTTGATCTCAGACCATCATTTTATAATCATCTTATCTATAGCAGAAGCTTGACTTTACTATTTCCTCACAATAATTTTGTTAGGCTCCAAATTCAAGATTTATACTTTTAGTGACTCTGAAGTGATTATCTTCTCAATTAATTATTTGTAAGCCTCTAGGCTTATCAGTATGGTGAATTTTAGAATGCCTCCAGTAAGAATGTAAAAATCAGTCATGAAACACACCGTATTTTATAACACCACTGTTAAACCATCACCTGAGTTTCAGGGTGACTAAAATGTTTTCTAGGGTTTTCTATGTTGATTTCAGGTAGTATGCCAATCTATGGATAGATCAGCAAACTAGTGACTTAAACTGATGACATGATGTTTTCAAAGTTTCTGTTATATAATAAACTATTTTAAACATAAGTTTGGGGGTAGTTTGTTTATTTAAATGACTCCTAAATCTTGGAAAGATTAAGAATAAAATTTTATGTCAGTTTCATTTTTTAACAGTTTTCAGGTGCTTTCTTTGATGGTAATCTAATGTAAATTATTTTTTTAATGTAGCATATAAATATATTTTCATGCATAATTTTATTTTAACTAGCATTACTATTATATTTATATTTACACATATTTATTCAAATCACTCAGAGTGGTATTAATGGGCCATGTAGTGAAATATCCTAATTTGTTCTTATGACTTATAATTAGTTTAAATAAAAGTTAAATATAAAGTGTTTTGAAGTTTATAAAAATTATTTTTGTGTGTGTTACATCCATGTCCAGAGATATAAAACTCAAAAGATTTTCTTTCTTTCATAATATACTATAATATGGTTACAAGTGCATTGAAATTCATCTTGTTAGAATGGTAGTAATATATCCCACCAGGACTACTGTTCCTAGTAGCAATTTAAAATAATTATTGTGAGACTTGATGCTAGACATCAGGTTTGCAATAGAATTACAATGAGGGAAGTGTATTAGAGACAAAACATTGCTGGAAGAAAACTTCATAATGGCGCAATTTGGAACTAAGCCTCAATTTTACAGTAATAGATTCTCTTTATGATGGCACAAAGGAGTGAATGCACTTAGCAAATTTAAATCTATTATTAGTCACACTTTGTGGATTGCAGTGCAAAAAGGAGAAAAGAAATTAGCTTTTTAAGTATGTTCTTATATAAAACAGGTTCTAGTAAGAACAGTCTTATATAAAAACCTCCTTGTTACACTTCAGAAGCACTGTCAGGCTTTATAACAGCAGGGGGTTGTTCAGGTTTAAAAGTCTTTCCAAGATAGTTCTGGAGGTCTCTGATTTCAAATTATGAATTTGTGAAGTCAGGATACATTCAACATCAGTACATATCTTGTTTACAGAAATGCAGTATAGAAGAGGAAAGACAGTTAATTTGGTCTTTTCTGCTTACTGCAGCCTCTCTCCTTGAATGAAGGTGTGTTTGTAGTTTACATTGGTACTATATCTGCCTTTAACGTGATTTCAATTACAGTAAGAGAACTCAGCAGCATTAAGCTGGTATGATTTGGCACTCATCTGTGTAAAGGAGTTTCAGCAGGCAATTTTGCAAAGGAAACCAACAGTAAGAATTCAGTAAGTATTTTTAGTATAAAATCAAAACACTAAAAATCCAAGCTTCCACTTTCAAGTTAAGTAAGACATTATAGCTTTGTTTTAATTATGATCCATTTTTCCTATTTCATCTTAAAATAATACTGAGTAGAATATTTGACAATAGCACAATTTAGTTTTAAGATAACATAATATTTCCATCATGCTATTGACTGTATTATGTATTAGGAAGGAGGCTGTAATCCTTGAGAAGTGTGAGACAAAATTCTTGTCTGAGCTGTTTCGCATAAATATTTATCTGTGAAAGAGAGTAGACTCAGCCAGTTGACTTGGGAAAGGTTAACCATACACACAAAAAAGTAATGTAGGTAGATTGATGGGATGAGAAAGCAAGGACTAAAAAAAAAGAGAATGGGCACCCATAAACTAAAGTTCTACACAACCTAAACAGGGCAGATATAAATAAAATTAAATAGTTCAAAGGTATTACTAAACAGCATTTTCTTATAAATTATTCACATCTGCTGCCACATTAACACATAAGATTGCTTTCCTATGATTTTGTTTTGCTCTATAACTGCCTGTAGTTGCCTCTGTTTAATAATCCAAGTACACTTTATCATGCTTCAGGTTAGTAGTTTGTATACATGTAGCCTCATACCTGCCAACATTCACTTAATCCCTAAAAAATATATTTTCATTCCTTCACTTCAAAGACATCATCCTCTGCCAGTTTTCCTCCCAGTTCTCAGTCTGTGGTATATACTTTGGCATCACGTCTTGTCTTTCCTGCTACATACTGGGCAGTCTCATCCATGCCCATGGCTCAGCTAGCATTTGCTGATGATTCAAATGTGTCTTTTTACTGAGTTTCAGACCCATGCATCCATCTACATATGGAGCATCCATCTATCCATGGAACATCCATCTATCCACAGACATTCCATACGCATCTCAAACTTAAGGTGTTGCAAATTCAATTTGGCATCTACTTTCTTGATGAACCCAAATGTAATTTTTTCCCAGGTGCTGTTCATCTTAGTGAAGCATCTACTCAGTTGCCCAAGCTTTGAAACCTATGTGTCATCCTGGAAACATCTCTCTTCCCTCTCTCATGTTCAACTAATCTCCAAATATGGATGATGTGCCTCCTTTTTTTTTTTAACAAACTTTGTTTATTTCCATATATTCTCATTGCCACTGTCCTAATTCAGGCCACCATCATTTCTCTATAGAATTATTCTAACAGTCGCTTAATGGTTTTATCTTACACTAATCCAATCCATTCTCCATGTTACAGACAGAAGTTTCTTTCAAAATAAAAATTCATGAAGTAAATGAATAGAAATATGATTGCATAAATTTTAAAAAATCCTCTCAAGAAAAACTTATCAAATAAAATAAATCATAAAGTTGGAAAAATATTTGCAATACATATAGCAAAGAGTTAACATTGCTAGTCAATAAAGAACTCATAAATCAATATCTGAAAGAAATAAAAGCAAAGGATATATAAGTGGCTAGTTTGCATAGGAACTGGGATTTAAAAATCTGAAAAGATGCTTAATTTTGCTCATTGGAGAGAAAAGGAAAATCAAAATTAGCTATCATTTTGTACCTGTAAGATTAAGAAAAAATTTTTAAATTTGAGCATGTGGGAAAAATGAGTATGTAAATCAGGTAAATAAACATGGATGCTAACTGTAGCAATTTTTACATACATAAAATGGAGGATAACACGAATATTCATTGACTGAATTTTCATTAAACAATTTCTGGAAACACATATCCTGGAATATTAGGCTATAGTTAAAAGAAAAACAAATAAGGTGGATCTTAAATAGGTCATATGGAAAAATCTCCATGTTGTCTTATCAAGAGGAAAAAGCAGAGAACAGTTTGTACAAGGTGCTTTTACTTGTGTAAAAAATATACATGTATATATAGAGACATATAGAACTTCTCTGAAAAACTGCTTAAGAAATGTTCACAATGAGGTGGGAAGCGTAATAAATTAGGAAGTGGGGATTAACATGTACACAATACTGTAGATAAAATAAATAACCAACAACAACCTACTGTATAGCATAGGGAACTCTATTCAATAGTTTGTAATAAACTATAAGGGGAAAGAACCTGAAAAAGAATATATATATACATACACATATATAAATGTATAACTGAATCACTGTGCCATGATACCTGAAACTAACACATTAAAAATCAACTATATTTCAATTAAAAACAAAAAAAGAGGCAACAGTGGTTGCCTTCGAGGACCCTTTTACGCTGTGGCACATGCTACTTTTTCAATAAGTAAAAACAGTTAGTTATAAACATTACAAACACCATCACGTCACTCTCACCTTAACAAACTTTCATGGCTTCTAATTACTCTTAGGATGATATCCAGGTTCCTTAACAAAGCTTCAGTTCAGTTCAGTTCAGTTCATTTGCTCAGTCACGTCTGACTCTTTGCAACCCCATGGACCGCAGCACGCCAGGCCTCCCTGTCCATCACCAATTCCCAGAGTCCACCCAAACTCATGTCCATTGAGTTGGTGATACCATCCAACCATCCCATCCTCTGTCGTCCCCTTCTCCTCCTGCCCCCAATCTTTCCCAGCATCAGGGTCTTTTCAAATGAGTCAGCTCTTCACATCAGGTCACCAAAGTATTGGAGTTTCAGCTTCAGCATCAGTCCTTCCAATGATTGTTCAGCACTGATTTCCTTTAGGATGGACCGGTTGGATCACCCAGTTCAAAGCTTACATGACATTTAAGACTAGACTGCAGCCTCAAAGTGATCCTCTCTCACCACTTCCCTCTCTCAAACCCTACCTCTGGTCACAGGGAATATCTTCAGTTCCTCAAATGTATGTGGAATAATTCTTTCCATACTATTCACCTTTGCCCATCTAACCATTCATGCTTCAGAAAATTTTAAAATCTCTTTGGCCAGGAAGGGCATTCTGCTCTTCATATCCTTTTTTTTTTTTTTTCACAGCATTTATCACATAATGTTTAATTGTCTGCTTTTCCTATTACTAGATCATACGCTCTATGAGGACAGGGACCATGCTTCCTGGCTCACAATTTGAAGCCCAGAGATAAACATATTGCCATGTCTTTGAATACCTAGATGTAAATGAACAGAAAGAATTAAAAGAAAATTGATTGATTGATTGCTAAATAGCTACAATTGGCCAATCTTTAGCGGTGATTTTGGAAGTAAAAGAGAAGGTAAAGAATGAGCTGAAAGTGTGTCATTTGGGTTGCAAAGTCAAATGGGAAAAGGATGAAGGGTTTGGAAATAAGGATGAAGGGTTTCTTAAGTGAGGGCAAGAATGTAATCAAGAGAACAGGGAGGCTGTAGAAATGCAGTTCCCCTAAAAAGCCGCTTTGTTTCTGCTCAGGGGGAGACCTAGACTGTTCTGTCCCTGCTGCTTTGTGCAAACACCATCTCAGACCTAGGCTACAGTTACCATGCTCTCCAGAAATGGGCTCTGGCAAGACCTAGTAGAGGAGGTTCTCAGTGGCCATATGCCACCCTGGGACAGAAACATTGTTGCTGAGCTACTCCTGGGGTCCAGACCTGCCCCCCTTTAGGGTAATCTTGTTAACTTTCTAAACCACTAGGTGCTTTGTAACTCTTCAAAGAAGCACCAAAACACAGCTCATTGCTTTCCCTTTAACTTCAGTACTCAAGTCTTCAAACATTTCTTCTAGCAAATGTCATGTCATGTCTGCCCCTTCCACTCAGCGTCCACCAATGTCTCTTGAACCGAGGCCCCATCACTTCTTTCCTGGGGAACTTTCTGATTTCTTACTTATTTCATTCCTTCCCACTTCAGACCCATCTTCTCCTCCCATCTGCCAGAATGTGAATTCTGTGCTAAGCACTCTCCTCTTTTCACACTCCACGTTTTCTCCACTGGTGAATATTTGTTCCCATTTCTTCCACAATCACTGCTGCTGCTGCTGCTGCTAAGTCGCTTCAGTCGTGTCCAATTCTGTGCGACACAGCCCACCAGGCTCCCTGTGCCTGGGATTCTCCAGGCAAGAACACTGGAGTGGGTTGCCATTTCCTTCTCCAATACACGAAAGTGAAAAGTCAAAGTGAAGTCGCTCAGTCGTGCCCGACTCTTATCGACCCCATGGACTGCAGCCTACCAGGCTCTTCCGCCCATGGGATTCTCCAGGCAAGAGTACTAGAGTGGGGTGCCATTGCCTTCTCCTCCACAATCACTAATGGCTCTCAAATGTATGTTTTAGGCCTGACCTTTCTCCAGAGTTTCCAGTAGGAAACTCAACACGTCCCCTGACAAATTCCTTCTCTTTCCCAAGACCCTGTTCTCCAGTATGTCTCATCTTGTTAATGCCATCACCTTGCTTTTAGTGGATCAGGCTGCGAGCATTGAATGAACATTTGTCTTTTCCACAAAAAATCACTTCAGATATTTTTAAAATTCTTCTTCCAAATGTTCCCCAAACTGTTTGCTCTTTTTTCATGTCTCTTGCTCTTCAGGGATTCTAGTCCTCAGTATCCCTGGCTTACTCTTCTCATTGTTTTCCAGGCCTGCAGTATTTCCACCTCTAAACCACACTCCACCCTTATGGCAGAAAGCGAAGAACTAAAGAGCCTCTTGATGAAAGTGAAAGAGGAGAGTGAAAAAGTTGGCTTAAAGCTCAACATTCAGAAAACTAAGATCACAGCATCCTATCCCATCACTTCATGGCAAATGGACTGGGAAACAATGGAAACAGTGACAGACTATTTTTATGGGTTCCCAAATCACTGCAGATGGTGACTGCAGCCATGAAATTAAAAGATGCTTGCTTCTTGGAAAAAAGCTATGATCAACCTAGACAGCATATTAAAAAGCAGAGACATTACTTTATCAACAAAGGTCTATCCAGTCATACATGGGGTCTATCCAGTCTCTGGAGAGCTGGACTATAAAGAAAGCTAACCACTGAAGAATTGATGCTTCTGAACTGTGGTGTTGGAGAAGACTCTTGAGAGGCCCTTGGACTGCAAGGAGATCCAACCAGTCCATCCTGAAGGAGATCAGTCCTGACTATTCATTGGAAGGACTGATGCCGAAGCTGAAACTCCAATACTTTGGTCACCTGATGTGAAGAATAGACTCATTAGAAAAGACCTTGATGCTGGGAAAGACTGAAGGTGGGAGAAGAAGGGGACGACAGAGGATGAGATGGTTGCATGGCATCACCGACTCAATAGACATGAGTTTGAGTAAGCTCTGGGAGTTGATGATGGACAGGGAAGCCTGGCGTGCTGCAGTCCATGGGGTCGCAATAAGTTGGACACGACTGAGTGACTGAACTGAACTGAGACCATGCTGTGATCTGCCAGGACAGCCTCATAGTAGAAGGCTCCAATGGCTTACCAAAACATAAGGTGTGAGGATTACTGCTGCTACCTGAATCTAATGGACATTTCTGGTCTTATTTCTAATCACACTTCCCATATTTCCAACCTTTTCACAATAACGGGCCACTCTATTTTTAGACACTACCAAGTTGCCCTGCATCTCTATGTCTTTGCCAGGGCAGTTTTCTTAGCTCAGGATATACTTTCCCCTGTTTCTATGGGGCCAAGTCCTATAGCTCCTTTCATTTACTCACACAAGTCATCTCTTACGGGCCATTTTTCTTCTCTTGCCCCTATGCTGAATTAATTATTCATCTGCATTTTGATAACATATTAAACACATATCTAACACTGTGTTACAACCAGCTGTTTAGGATCCTGACTACCATGCAATCAAAGTAAAAAGCTAGTCAATGGCTAAGCTAGGAGTTCCTTGACTCCTCTAGTACCTAATACGGTGTGTGACACATGGTAATCAGTTAATACATGTGTGTTTAATGGATGGACAGATAATCTTCTATGGCTTTATTTGCATCAAAGTTAACCTTGTCAAAATGGTAATAAAAGAACTCTTGCAAATTGTCTGTTGCTTCCGCAATACTGTTTCTTCTTTCTTTGCCTTCGAATCAGGGCTTCAGGCCTCACAAAGATCATAAATGCATTGTGTTTTCATTTATATCAGTTTCTAAACTTTTGCTTATACTATTAAACCCTACTTGGAAAGGGTTCTGCCTCTTCAGCCTGTATAACATTTCTAAGCACATGTCTCTCTTCAATTAAGAAACTCTGTAACTCTCTGCATCTTATGCTGGCTATGTGCTCATTTTGTATTCCCTTAGATCTACACTATTTTAATGACATGATTCTTTACACAAACATACCTCACACACACACATGTATCTTATTCAATAGGTTGAACTATATGAAATAGCCAATACTGAGAAATCTTGACCTACAAAAATGGCAATTTCATGTGCTTCAATCTAATTTATAAATGTTCTGAAGGCAGGTTACCCCAGTACAAAGTTTTGGGGGAGGTGGTGGGAGCACCATTCTATACAGATAGTAGGTCAAAAGTTCTCAAAGTGAGGTCTGTGGATCCCTGTGGGTCCTTGAGATCCTTTTAGGGGTTCGTGAAACAAACAATTTTCATAATGATACTGAAGTACTATTTTTCTTTTTTTTTTTTTTTCCTGTGTTGAAATTTGCAATGATGGTGCAAAAGCATTGGTGAGCAAAACAATTGGTGCATTTGTGTCAATCAATGTAGTGGTACCAAAGTCCTCTTCAGCTCACTGTATTCTTCACTGCTTAGCACTTGTATCTTTTGTTAAAAGCGAGGCTACCTTAGGGATGTCCTTAATAGGGTAGTAAAAATAACATATTTTACTGAATCTTTATGCTTGAATATGCATCTTTTTAATATTTTGTGTGATCTAATGGGAAGTACACGTAAAGCACTTCTACTACATTCCAACAAACTGGTTGTACAGAGGAAAAGCACTTGAGTGATTTAGCTATAGGATGGACTAGTCACTCTTGTCATAGAATACCATTTTTACTCAAAAGAACAACTGACAAGTATCTGGTAGATATTTTCTAAAAAAATTAAGTCAGACAGTCATCTCAAGGAAAGTGACTGACAGTATTTATTGACAATGATAAAATTCAAATATTCAAGAAAATTCAGAATTCTGGAAACCTTGTAACTGCTATCATGAAATTGACAGTTTTCTAATATTTAAAAAAATTCCAATGAGATCAATGGAGATGAACAACTATAATTTCTGATATCATATAATACAGATATCATTATTTGAAGATCTGTATAATTCAGTGAGCCAATATTTTTCAAATGAACAATACCTTAAGTTACTAAATGTTACATGGTAAAAGATTCATTTGGAGTGCAAGCTCTAGTCTCAGAATTCATATTGCAACTAATCTTTTAGAGGACACACTTGTTGAGTTTTGCTGTAGTATTAAAAAAAAATACATACAGTTATCTGAGGTGGTAGTAAAAATATTGCTACAAATATGTTAGGCCAAATCTTTTCCCCATATACTTCAACCAAAGCATCATGCCAGAAAAGATTCACTGTGGAAGCAAATATGAAAATCAAGTTGTATTAAGCCAGACATTAAAGGAATTTGCCAAAATCCACAGTAAAACAATGCTTTTCTTATCATTATTTTTTATGTGTTTTGAAAAATGTAGTCATTTTTCATAAAATGTTATGTTCATATATAACTAGTTTATTATTTTCAAGTAAACTAACAAACACTTTCAAAACTTTTAAGTTTTAATTTCTAAATTAAATATCAGTGGTAAATGTCAATAGAAATAATCCACATAAATGAAAGCTTTGGGGGGGATCTTCAACAATTTTTAAGAAAGTAAAACGGCCTTGAGACCAAAAATTAGGAACCAGTGCAATAGATTCTCAATAAATGTCTGGTGAGTTGCTGAATCAATGAAGCATTACAAAGAGAAAAAGGAAGGTTGTGATTTATACATGCCAAGATATGTGATTAGGTGTTTACTTTTGTGAGCTGCCTCAAATGCTTGGTTGTTCCATATCTATCACCATACTGAGAGGTGAATGAGGATTAAATCCTACTCAATTTCAGAAAGCAGTGAGATGTTCTGTTGGCACATTAACTAAAACTCAGTTTTACATGGAAGCAGGATTAATTAGTCTTTAAAAATCCTGAATAAAAGCAAACTTACAGAGTAAAGATATCCTGGAATGTGAAGTCAAGTGGGCCTTAGGAAGCATCACTACGAACAAAGCTAGTGGAGGTGATGGAATTCCAGTTGAGCTCCTTCAAATCCTGAAAGATAATGCTGTGAAAGTGCTGCACTAAATATGTCAGCAAATTTAGAAAACTCAGCAGTGGCCAGAGGACTGGAAAAGGTCAGTTTTCATTCCAATCCCAAAGAAAGGCAATGCCAAAGAATGCTCAAACTACTGCACAGTTGCACTCATCTCACATGCTAGTAAGGTAATGCTCAAAATTCTCCAAGCCAGGCTTCAGCAATACGTGAACTGTGAACTTCCAGATGTTCAAGCTGGTTTTAGAAAAGGCAGAGGAATCAGAGATTAAATTGCCAACATCCGCTGGATCATCGAAAAGCAAGAGAGTTCCAGAAAAACATCTATTTCTGCTTTATTGACTATGCCAAAGCCTTTGACTGTGTGGATCACAATAAACTGTGGAAAATTCTGAAAGAGATGGGAATACCAGATCACCTGACCTGCCTCTTGAGAAACCTGTATGCAGATCAGGAAGCAACAGTGAGAACTGGACATGGAACAGCAGACTGGTTCCAAATAGGAAAAAGAGTACGTCAAGGCTGTATATTGTCACCCTGCTTATTTAACTTATATGCAGAGTACATCATGAGAAACGCTGGGCTGGAAGAAGCACAAGCTGGAATCAAGATTGCCAGGAGAAATATCAATGACCTCAGATATGCAGATGACACCACCCTTATGGCAGAAAGTGAAGAGGAACTAAAAGCCTCTTGATGAAAGTGAAAGAGGAGAGTGAAAAAGTTGGCTTAAAGCTCAACATTCAGAAAATGAAGATCATGGCATCTGGACCCATTGCTTCATGGGAAATAGATGGGGAAACAGTGGCTGACTTTATTTTTGGGGGCTCCAAAATCACTGCAGATGGTGATTTCAGCCATGAAATTAAAAGATGCCTACTCCTTGGAAGGAAAGTTATGACCAACCTAGACAGCATATTAAAAAACAGAGACATTACTTTACCAGCAAAGATCCATCTAGTCAAGGCTACAGTTTTTCCAGTGGTCATGTATGGATGTGAGATTTGGACTATAAAGAAAGCTGAGCATGAAGAATTGATGCTTTTGAACTGTGGTATTGGAGAAGACTCTTGAGAGTTTCTTGGACTGCAAGGAGATCCAACCAGTTCATCTTAAAGGAAATCAACCCTGGGTGTTCATTGGTAGGATTGATGCTGAAGCTGAAGCTCCAATACTTTGGCCACCTGATGCAAAAAGCTGACTCATTTGAAAAGACCCTGATGCTGGGAGGAATTGGGGGCAGGAGGAGAAGTGGACGACAGAGGATGAGATGGTTGGATGGCATCACTGACTCAATAAACATGGGTTTGGGTAAACTCTGGGGGTTGGTGATGGACAGGGAGGCCTGTCGTGCTGTGGTTCATGGGGTGGCAAAGAGTCGGACATGACTGAGCAACTGAATTGAACTGAACAGAGTAAATGCCCCCTCACCTGGTACTGGTTCCAAATATTGGCAAAATTTTCAAAAGCAACTCTTAGACTTCCCTTAAATTGCTTTAGAAGATGTGAATTATGAATACTGCTACCAGGTACATTTCCTGGGAGGCTGGATGACCAAACGTACAATACTGGAAAGCAGTCAGTCTGCTAGCATTGACATTGTGAGGTCACAACTCAACTCCTTTGGGTGGAATGGGTGTGGGAAATGGAAGGCAGGGGATACTCAAGCATCTGCTTCATGGTGAAGTCAATTGGGGCAACTATAGGAAAGAGGGCAGGAACAACTCTTCTCAGGAGCACTGAATTACAAAGACAAAAACATGTGGCAAAATTGTTGACTTCTAAGAACCGACAACAGCTAACAGACTGGCGTGCTGTGCCACAAACAGAAACAGCATGGCTCTTTTTGAGCAAACGCTCAAATTATAGGCAAATAGCAGCTGCTGCTGCTGCTGGTGCTAAGTCGCTTCAGTCATGTCCGACTCTGTGCGACCCCATAGAGGGCAGCCCACTAGGCGCCTCTGTCCCTGCAGCCCATAGCAAAGGAGGCTATGATATGTTCTATAAGAAAAGGATGGTCGGTCATGCTTTGCCTATGTATTCAGTCACACCTGCACAGATAGACGTCAAGAACCCAACAATGAAAAATAAAGAAGGTCTCTGAAAAATAAATAGCACATTCTTTCTTGGGGAGTATCTTTTTTTTTTTTCCTTTGAGAGTTTCTATCACCCTTTATTTATGCTTCCTGTGCCATAACTTGTTTTCAGTTTGGTATTCTATTTATACTTGTACAAATTTGATTTTTCCATCTCTAGTGGAAGACCACTTAGTTACCCATCAAAGTCCATAGTATAGTGCCATATACATGTTAGATGCATAATAAACATATGTTGACTAATTGAAGTCTAAAATTAGCAAAATGACTTCATTAATACTGCAAAATGGTCAAAAACCTACTGTCACCATTCATCTATTTGTTCATCCAACAAATATTTATTGATTCCCCTATCCCATGCAAGGGGATACGCTAGATGATGCTGATTATGATGAAGTATTGTCAGACTTTATTTTTGGGGGCTCCAAAATCACTGCAGATGGTGACTGCAGCCATGAAATTAAAAGACGCTTACTCCTTAGAAGGAAAGTTATGACCAACCTAGACAGCATGTTGAAAAGCAGAGACATTACTTTGCCAACAAAGGTCCACCTAGTCAAGGCTATGGTTTTTCCAGTGGTCATGTATGGATGTGAGAGTTGGACTGTGAAGAAGGCTGAGCACTGAAGAATTGATGCTTTTGAACTGTGGTGTTGGAGAAGACTCTTGAGAGTCCCTTGGACTGCAAGGAGATCCAACCAGTCCATTCTAAAGGAGATCAGCCCTGGGTGTTCTTTGGAAGGAATGATGCTAAAGCTGAAACCCCAGTACTTTGTCCACCTCATGCGAACAGTTGACTCATTGGAAAAGACTCTGATGCTGGGAGGGATTGAGGGCAGGAGGAGGAGGGGACGATAGAGGATGAGATGGCTGGACGGCATCACCAACTCAGTGGACGTAAGTTTAAGTGAACTCTGGGAGTTGGTGATGAAGAGGGAGGCCTGGCGTGCTGTGATTCATGGGGTCACAAAGAGTCGGACACGATTGAGCGACTGAACTGAACTGAAGATGACGTAGACATGAATATTTCTTTCAAAGTCTTCATAGTCAATAATCCAAATTAGTCGTTTTACTGAGAACTAAAAACATATTTTTTTTTCTCTTTGATTACATCCTTATCCATCAACATCATTATGATTGTGGAAAATGAAGACAGGGGAAAAAGCAGGATCAAATTCACAAAAGGTACATGCAAGGAGAAACAAATGTTAGGCTTAGTTTGCCATATATCCAAGAATGAGTAGGATATTGCCCATATAAAACAGGTATATTTGGTTTAAAACAGAAAAAATGTGCCCCAAAAAACACCGTGTGCATCCACTTATTGAGCCAATTTAAGTCTAAAGCAAAACAAAGCTCAACTGAAAAATATCTTACTTTGGTTACAAGAACTCACAATTTTCACGTAAACTAGAAATGTAAAGAACAATTTCCAGGTGGTGAGATAAGTTAACCTTGAGAAATAGAATAGGGTTGTGGAGTTTTGTTTTCGGGGTTTGTTTGGTTTTTTTTTAAACATAAAGTTGATTATCACTAGAAGATGATTGAGCTATCTTTCTCACCCTTAGATCCTTTAATGATACTTTCAGTCACACAAATGTCAGTGAAAAAGAATGTAATAGGGTTGGTGAGCAACATGTCTGTGTTATTAGTTATACTATAAACCTAAAAGATACCTTACTGACATTGTCCTATAATCACCTGATAACTTTTAATTTACACAGAATAATTATTGAGTGCACATTGTTCCAGACACTGGGCTACTGAATATGTAACTGGGTGAGGAGGCAAGCTATCTGTCTGCAAGGAGCTGACAGGGAAGGGACTACATATAAGTGACTTGGCACTATGTGAGAACTGCAGTGCTTCTATTGTATGCTGGAGCTAGAAAGTCCAATTCAAACCAACCTAAGGAAGAACTCTTTGGCTAAGATAATAGAATAGCAACAGAATCTCAAGGAGTAATGGGGGACCATTCTCTTGATTTCAGATTAGCCTCTTTTTTTCAGATTAATTCCCTCTTTGTAGCAGAAGGGAGCTCCTGGGTTACCTCCTTTCACAAACAGCTAAAGGGAAATCAAAGCCTTAGCGTGTGGGATCATTGGCCCTCAGTAGCTGGTGTGGATCATCTGCCCGTCTCTGAACCAGTCACAGAGGTGAGCGGAATCAAATTCACGGACTGGCTCAGCCTCCAGCACACTCACCTTCCCCTGATGCACATAGCTATGGGAAGCAGGGTACTGTTGTCTCAAAAAGGAGGACATGATTCTAGACCACTGAAACAGCAGATTTCCTCTACCCAGGAACACAGATGCTTGACAGTACATTCAAGAAATAGCCTTTGAAGGGGAGAGGGGCAAATTAGGTGTATGGGATTAACAGCTACAAAGTACTATGTACAAAATAAATAAACAAGAAGGATTCACTGAATAGCACAGGGAATTTTACCTATTATCCTGTAATAACCTGTAATGGAATATAATCTGCAAAAATATTGAGTAACCATGCTGGACACCTGAAACTAATAAGTTTAATGCAGTACTGGAGAGCAACTCTGCTGCTGCTGCTGCTGCTGCTGCTGCGTCGCTTCAGTCGTGTCCGACTCTGTGCGACCCCAGAGAAAGCAGCCCACCAGGCTCCCCCGTCCCTGGGATTCTCCAGGCAAGAACACTGGAGTGGGTTGCCATTTCCTTCTCCAATGCATGAAAGTGAAAATGAAGTAGCTCAGCTGTGTCCCACTCAGCGACCCCATGTACTGTAGCCTACCAGGCTCCTCCATCAGTGGGATTTTCCAGACAAGAGTACTGGAGTGGGTTGCCATTGCCTTCTCCGGTAGAGCAACTCTACATCAGTTCAAAAAAGAAACAGGCTTTGAGCACACTGTGGAGATTGATGTACTGGCCTAAATATTTTTTAAGATTAAAAAGATGTTGACAAAAAGTTCATAATCTAGAAAGGAAGATGGGAAGATATACAGATAAAACACAAAAAGAACTCCTATGTATTTTGGAGAGTAGTTGGAATAGGGTACATTTCTCACTGTATGAATCAGGGTAATCCAAGAAGGAGGTGATCTTTGAAATGTATCTCAAAGGACGGGTGGGATCTATCTGCTTGCCCTAATTCCACCTCACTGTAACCTAAAGTAATATAGTCTCTCCTTACTTTGGAATGACCTATAAATACGCTATACTATTTGGTTCCAAACTGTATCCTCAAGAAATGGCAAACATCCTCAACTGGGGTTACTGGTGGAAAGAAGGTCATCCTCATTAATAATGGTAACTCCCTGAAATTCAGGATCCAGCACATAGTGGGTACTCAAAAAACCTTGGTTGAATGAGTGTTTGAATGAACAAATACAATGGCAACGTGTTGATGGGTAATAGATAAGATTCCTGTGGTCATGTAATGTCAGTTTAAAAGACATCCCTGAACCTTGTCTGGGCTTCCCTCATAGCTCAGTCGGTAAATCATCTGCCTGCAGTGCAGGATATCCAGGTTCAACTCCTGGGTTGGGAAGATCCCCTGGGGAAGGAAATGGCAACCCACTCCAGTATTTACAGAATCCCATGGACAGAGAAGCCTGGTGGGCTACAGTCCATGGCGTCGCAAGAGTTGGACACGACTTAGCTATTAAACCACCAGCAAAACTTGTCTATGACAAGTTGTTTCTCTACGAGTTCGTGTGGAGCCACCTTGCTCCCTCAGGTAGCCCTCTGAGGCTCATCAGTTGCATCATTTACACAGCACACATTGTGTGCAATGAATTCCAAACTGGCATCTATCACACCTTCAGTTTCTCAGCATAAAGCAAAGTGCAACTTCCCCCACAGAGCATCCTGATTAAACAAATTAACTATGGCGCTGCCTGCAAACACACACACTAGAGTGCGGAAAATGAACAGATACAATGGCCAAGTCTGTATTTAATTTTAATTAAATTTCATTCTGTAGCTCAATTAATCCACATCTCCAAATGTCAGCAGGACTTAGGCAAATGGAATGACATCTGCTGCACCGCACAGGACTATAAAACCTTCACTGCATGCTAGGTCTCTGGAAGCACACCAGGAAAAATGAAATATCTTTATTAAGTGTGGAGTAATGTATAGAAGTCTAACTCACAATCTAATGAAAGAACATAAACTAGGAAAGAAAATTAGACTAAGAACGTGAGCGGTTACGGGCATGGCAAATATTGCTCAATATCCTGCCTCATGTTATTTATTGTTTTAAAGTTGCATTTGGCTTTATAGCTGTTTCCTTTAATATTTACCTAGCGGGTTTCCCAACTGCCCAGGTTGGTTTTCATTTTTTAAACTGACACAGATCTTTTTTTCTTGGAGAAAGGGAATCAGTAGAGTAGAAGTGATATTTCTGCATAGAACATGGAGAAGATCACATTTCTATGCAAAGGTATTTGTTACAGGAAACCAGAGGTGGGGCAGAAAGAATGTGGAGTTTGACAAACCTGGATTAAAATTTTTGTTCTGCTACTTAAATATCAAGTTAGAAGGTTAAAAAACAAACATTATTAATTAGTGAGGCTGTTCCTACCCTGACAATGTCTAGTTTCAGGAAATGTTTTTGTAGTCTTTTTGGAAAATGTCAATGAGATCATTATTGTTGGATGATAAGAAGTAGATGAATCTTACTACAATAAATTTGTTTAGCATAATGTGCCAGACACTGTGCTAGAAACACAATGCTGAATAAGACACAATCCCTTCTCTGGAGGAGGGAGAGTAAAACAATAATTACAAAAAAGGGTAACAAATTTCTGTTAAAGAGAGATGCTCAAATTATCAGACAAACCATGGGAAAATATAGGTAGCTCAGTAGGTAAAGAATCTGCCTGCAATACAGGAGATGAGGATTCAATCACTGGGTCAGGAAGATCCCTGAAGGAGGGCATGGCAACCCACTCCAGTATTATTTCCTGGAGAATCCCATGGACAGAGGAGCCTGCAGGGGTACAGCCCAGGGTGTCACAAAGAGTCAGACATGACTGAAGTGATCAAGCACACGTGCTGGGAAAATGTCAAAGGCCTAGGAGTGGGTGCTTGTCTCTTGTGAAATGGTCTTAAAGGATGAATGAGATTTGAGCAGAAAAATAGCAGGGAAAGAGCAGAAAGAAAAGTATGTGCAAAGAAAGAAAAGGGAAAGGGATTTGTTTTCCAATTTGTGAAAAATGTTCAAAGTCTACAGAGAAACTAAGATGGAAAGTGAAGAGAGAAAGGTAGTCAGATTAGACTGGGTGATGTTAAAATGAGATGTGAAGAACTCAGGACTGGATTCTGTAGGAAACAGGGGATCTCTGAGGAGCACATGACCAGATCTGTGTTTGGCAGTGCAGTCCTCAGAAATCCACATTCTTCATCCTGGTCATCAGAGCTAAGACGAGAGTTCTGGCATCTTCTGACACTCTGTTTACGTCTCAGTTGTTCACGGCCCACGTGGGGAAGAGGAATGCTATTTCTTGGCCACCTTAGAAATCGCAACAGTGAGGAAGTAGACTTTTGGGCCTTCATTCTGGTGTTTGGGACCACGCTGATAGCTCAGTTGGTAAAGAATCCACCTGCAATGCAGAAGACCCTGGTTTGATTCCTGGGTCGGGAAGATCCTCTGGAGAAGGGAAAGGCTACCCACTCCAGGATTCTTGGGTTTCCCTTGTGGCTCAGCTGGTAAAGAATCCATCTGCAATGCAGGAGACCTGGGTTCGATCCCCTGGAGAAGGGAAAGGCTACTCACTCCAGGATTGTGGCCTGGAGAATCCACGGACTGCATAGTCCATGGGGTTTCAAAGAGTCCAACACGACTGAGTGACTTTCACTTTCACTAGCCCTAAGAGGAACACTGTTGAGGATCAGCCACAATATTTACGTAAAGCCCTCAGTAAAGAAGATGCATAAAACCAGGGAAATGTAACCAAAGGAGGCAAAGACCAGATTAAATAAAGAGGGGCTGACCACAGAGAAAGTCCAGGTTTCTGTTCATCCAAGAAAGAAAAACAATTAAAAGAAGGCTTTCTTCACCTCTGTGATGGCTGTGGATCAGTAAGGGGAAACTTACCTACTGACTTGAAGTTCAGAATATCAGAAATGCTGATGTTACCTTAGAATACCAGTTTGATGGTTTTACGAAGTATGGGACAAGTAGGATTTTGTGGGTTGGTTTGAGAATCTCTACTTTAATGTATTTTGCTACCTTAAAAAAAAGTCATCTTAACTTCTAATGTCTTGGAAAAAATTTTCAAACTTATTTGTAAACTGGAGACTCAGTAGAATGATATAAAAAGATATAAGCAGAGACAGAAAGATTTCAATTCTTATTTAAAACATTAATTCAATATTAATGATTGAGGGATCCTATATAAACTAATAATCTGTACATTTTTTTCCACTATATGTAAATATTTTGGGAGGGGAAATAAAGCCTCTTTCTATTTTGTCATATTTTGTATTTCTCTCATATTTTCCTCTTCTATTTGTTCACAAATCTGTCTTATTCTTTTTTTATATGCCTATTTAAAATTTTAACTCTCTTCTAATTTTACATTCTGATTTAAATTATGTGCTTAGTCAAAATAGTATAATGCTTTAGAAAAGATCATGTCTGTCTATCAAAATAGAAGGTGAGCTGGATTGAAAGACTAAACTTGAATTTATTTATTACTAAAAACTTACACATAACTGAATAGGGATTTGATTCTGGCAAGCTCATCAAGAAAAATGTTCCAGTTCTGCTATGCTACAATACTGAATTTTAAAATCAGCATATGAAGATGTGGCACTGAAATTTATCTAATAAAAATGTATAGGAAATAATAATTAACCTCAAACTATCTCATGATCCTGCCTAGAGACACTGAATTGACATGCGGTTCCTAGCATATTAATGAATTTGAAACAGGAATCAATAATGTACCACTAATTTAATCAGGGTTAAAGTTGGTTTTATTCCCGCCAGAAAGACAATGAGACATACTGATATTATAATAGTCTAAATATGTAAAAGTGAAGAATTGACATTGTAAAAAAAAAAACTTTAACTGAATTAATGAGTTAAATTGCCTCTAACAATCAGTCTTAATATATAAACTAAATAAGTAAATAAAGCATTTCTGGCTATAATATTTCACAATTTGTTTGCACTGAGTTATAATATTTCGTATACAAAATTAAGTATTTTTAAAAATTGGAATTTAGAAATACTAACCTATGTTACGCTTACTCCTTGGAAGAAAAGTTATGACCAACCTAGATAGTATATTCAAAAGCAGAGATATTACTTTGCCGACTAAGGTCCATCTAGTCAAGGCTATGGTTTTTCAGTAGTCATGTATGGATGTGAGAGTTGAACTGTGAAGAAGGCTGAGCGCCAAAGAATTGATGCTTTTGAAGTATGGTGTTGGAGAAGACTCTCGAGAGTCCCTTGGACTGCAAGGAGATCCAACCAGTCCATTCTGAAGGAGATCAGCCCTGGGTGTTCTTTGGAAGGAATGATGCTAAAGCTGAAACTCCAGTACTTTGGCCACCTCATGCGAAGAGTTGACTCATTGGAAAAGACTCTGATGCTGGGAGGGATTGGGGGCAGGAGGAGAAGGGGCCAACAGAGGATGAGATGGCTGGATGGCATCACTGACTCTATGGACGTGAATCTGAGTGAACTCCAGGAGTTAGTAATGGACAAGGAGGCCTGGCGTGCTGCACTTCATGGGGTCGCAAAGAGTCGGACACGACTGAGCGACTGAACTGAACTGAACCTATGCTACTGAAGGCTTACTACATTTTCCAAGGAATAGAAAATGTAATATCTAACTATGAAGTTGTATCGGAGAAGGCAATGGCACCCCTCTCCAGTACTCTTGCCTGGAAAATCCCATGGGCAGAGGAGCCTGATGGGCTGCAGTCCATGGGGTCGCGAAGAGTCGGACATGACTGAGCGACTTCACTTTCACTTGTTACTTTCATGCATTGGAGAAGGAAATAGCAACCCACTCCAGTGTTCTTGCCTGGAGAATCCCAGGGATGGAGGAGCCTGGTAGGCTGCCGTCTACGCGGTCACACAGAGTCGGACACGACTGAAGTGACTTAGCAGCAGCATGAAGTTGTATGATTCTATCAAGAATGTTTTTTAAAAATGAAATTGACTGACAGTAACTTAACTTATTTAGTTGAGGTTTCTATAGAGGTCGGGAATTCTGAGTTTAGAGCTTAAAATTTCATATAGCACTGAGGATCCAGGAATTTAGGCAACTTACATTTATAATAGTTTTTCATTGGTAGAAACAGCTTCTATGTTGAATGATCTCGAATGATCACTGTCTCTTAGGTCAGGTTTTTCATAGTAAACGAAGTTAAATGTACCTTTTTTATAAGTAAAAGTTAAATCTGCTAAAAGTTAGATATATAATACACAGTTATATGACAGTTACATTTTTCTCAAGTTATCTGAATAATTTTCTCAGATTTCAATTATGGTCCCACACATGTGTATCTCTAAATGAAAAGCCACTATGTATGTTATAGATTTCTCCATCTCTTACCTTTAGTTTTTCTCTAAGATGGAAACCAAAGGATCACATAATATAAATTAACAATTTCAATATAATTCCTTTATTTTTATCAAAATAAAATATAAAATTTTGCCTCATCAGAATTTTATACATGACCCTAAGCCACAAAGGACATTTTTCATAAAGCCACCTGTATTATAATTAGTTAATGAAGTATCATAAAACATTAATTAGTAACAAGCCCTAAGAAAAATTTATAAAATTGTCTAGACATGCATATTTTCTTAAATAAATAAATTCTATGTATACCTCACAAGGTGTAATATCCAAGTAGGGTGCTTAGGAGATACCAAGAGACTAATACGAACTGCAGGAATCTCGAAATAAGATCCACAAAGTTTGGTGAGGAAAAAGCAAAATTTAGAGAGGTCTGAAAGTTCATCTAGGTCTTGATTTTGCCCTTCTACTAGAAATTCATTGCTTGACAATCCCCTCCAACCCAAAGAACAGTGAAAGAATGAGTTGAGTTAGTGTAATATAATAACTATATAAAACACTAGATATATAAAACACTAGAAAGAACAGGGTTGACATGGAGTGTTGTAACAGTACAGAGTCACAATTAAAACTGATTCAATCTGAGAAATCACCATAGACCAGCTATATTACCCATCATTCTCCTCCCTTTCTCCTCCATACTTCTATTCTATCCTAATCCATCCCATCCTTACTCCATCATATCCCTTCCCTCTCATTTCTCTTCTCGATCTTTCTTCCTTCTTCCTTGTTCTCTGCTTTCTCTCCACATTGCTCTCCACCAGGTGCCCATTCTTTGCTAGGCATCACGCTAGAGACCAGGGGAAGATAATTAGGATATAGTATCTATCTTCAAAGAGCAGACTATTGCCTTTATAGGAGGACCAGTATCTAATGGATAATTGTCATTCGATATAATAATTATAAGGCAAGAGGAAGGGAAGTCTATGGAAGGGCAGCTAAAATCAGAAGGCTCATGAGCTGAGGAGATTCCTGAGATGCATCTTAAAGCATAAGGAGGATTAGCCAGAAAAAAAGGAATAGAGAAATGTTTTAGGCAGAAAGGGCAACATGAATGAAGACCCAGGGGACAGATGCATCACACAAAATCTGTGTGAGAAATTCAGTCTGCACAGCCGCACATGGTGGCCTGGGGAGTGACAGGAATAAGTTTACATTTTAGAAAGTTCCTGCTAACAGAGCAGGAGGTGGACGGAAGAAGAATGAGACTAGAGTTTGGAAGACCAGTTGGGGGCATAATTCAACTGATCTTCCAAATTAGGTATTCCACCAGGTATTCGTTAATACCCAGTGATCATAAAATAAAGAACATTACACAACATGCCTGGTGGATACAGAATCAAAGCCCAGGTTTATCCATTACCAGTCCAGAATTCTCTCTACTGTACCAGAAACACCACTTCTTATCCTGTGATAGAACTGAAACATTTTTGTTGTTGTTGTAGGCTCCTTTAAATATGTATAAATTGGTGAAGGATAAATCCTTTGGAATGACCAATTACTAAGCTCTGGGAGCTCAGCTCTAAAATTCATACAGAGAGCAGTTCAATATTCATCATGATTATTTGGCACGATACACCCATCTTTTGAATATAGAGATATGTCATTTCAGGGGAGAAGAAAAAACCCAACCAGAGCCCTTAATGTTATATTCATTGTTATCAAATATTTGGAATCCATGTGACTAGAAGCCTCTTGTTTCCAGAGAAAAGGATGCGGGCTTTTTGCTGGTATCTCGTCATGTGTAACATCCCAATGCTGCTACTTCTGGTGCCCAAATAGCTGCTCCATTACACACCCCCACTGCTAGTGCCACTGCAGCGTGTCAGGTAATGAGGTAAGGGGCACACTTGAGTTCTCTATGTGCCAAGATGAGAAAAATTAATTTTCAGTGCTAAAAAGATGAGGCTGCTGGTGCAGACGGTCACTAACCACCACCAGCTGCTCCATAGATTTGGTGTTTGGAAAAGGGAACCCATTTCAAAATCAATAACATAACTTCACGACATGAGAAACCAAGCTGTATCAGTGTTTTGAGCAAGAAGATGTTGTGCAAGTCTTACTAAATAGCTGGGTAATTTGACAGAAATATTGACAATTTGGTTTGTACTCACATTATGCTTCTAAATATCTCAATATAGAGAGAAAATCATAAATGTCAAAAACATTGCACTTGCTTTACTAGATTCATAAGTAAACAAAATATATATCTATGAGATCGGTCTGCAAGATGGAAGTTTTAACAGAGCATGGCGTCTTCTGGGTGGAGGTAGGGGAGAATGTGAGATCTTAACTACATGTGCTGTTCCTGAATTCCAACAGAAAGTCAAATGAATCTCATACACACACAAGCACGCCATGCCCCAAAGCATTTTCTTGTACCTTTTATGTCATTTCGAGTACACAAATATGAATTTTTCAAGGAAGCATGAATGAAGAATGTAAAAAACAAAACAAAGCAAAACAAACAAACTTAAATCTAATCATCTCCTTGTCTCAGCTATATGGATCCAGAACAGTAGCTCTTAACTTTGGGTGCACATTTTTAAAAATCACTGAAATTTTTAAAACAACCAGTGCCCACAGCTCCATCCTTAGTGAAGTCAGAATTTACAGAGCTGGGACTGAGGGGGTATGGGAGTGGTGGCGGGGTTGGCATGGGTATTTTTTTTCAAGTTTCCCAGGTGACCCTCGGAGAAGGCAATGGCACCCCACTCCAGCACTCTTGCCTAGAAAATTCCATGGACCAAGGAGCCTGGTGGGCTGCAGTCCATGGGGTCGCTAAGAGTCGGGCACGACTGAGCGACTTCACTTTCACTTTTCACTTTCATGCCTTGGAGAAGGAAATGGCAACCCACTCCAGTGTTCTTGCCTGGAGAATCCCAGGGACGCGGGAGCCTGGTGGGCTGCCGTCTCTGGGGTCGCACAGAGTCGGACACAACTGAAGCGACTTAGCAGCAGCAGCAGCAGCAGCAGCAGCAGGTGACTCTAATGTGCAGCCAGGCTTGGTTAGAAGTTCCTTCTATGCCTGGGTCTCTCAGCCTCAGCACTACTGACATTTGGGGGGCTGGTAATTCTTTGCAGTGGGAACTGCTCTGTGCATTGTAGTATGTTTAGCTTCCTGGTCTTTACCCACTAAATGCAATAACAACACCCTTTCCCGGGTGGTGAGACAGGCTGGGGGACCTAGGAAACTGGACCTTTTGACCCAGGATTTGACCCAGGACAAACACTTTCTTGAGCAACAAAATACAAAGAAACTATAAGGGACTAAAAATAACTGAGTCCACAGCCCAGCTGGGGCAAATTATGAACAACAAGAATACAAAAAGACCAAAAACCCAGCTGCCACTTCTGAGGAGCCAGGGGCAAAAGCAGGGGACCGGGAATGCACCCTGCACAGAGAACCACCAGAGGGGTGGGCAGACCACCTAATCCAGCCCTCACACCCAAACCCTAGATCCACCCCTGACCGGGAATGCACCCTGCACAGAGAACCACCAGAGGGGTGGGCAGACCACCTAATCCAGCCCTCACACCCAAACCCTAGATCCACCCCTACGCTCACCCTGTATAAGCAACCAGCTCACTCCTGCCCACAAAGCAACCAAAGGAACTTAATTTGTTTTTGCTCCCTCACATTGCAGCATGAGTCCCAACAAAGCCTTGTCTGAACTTCTTGTCTTGCTTCTTCTCCATTTCTATCGACTAAGGGAGTTCAAGAACCCTGGTCAGTAACAGCTGTGACAACCAAAAATGACTCCAAACATTGACAATTGTCCCCTGGGTGGGGGTGGGAGGAGGAGGGTTGAGAGGTCAAAATTCGCCTTGGTTAAGAACCACTGTTCTTGGGATTTCCCCTTTCCCCTCTCCTAAGTAACTCTTAGCAGCTGCTGTATGGATGCCTCCTTGTGGTCAACATGTTTTGCTGGCTTGCACTCTTCAGAAGTGCCTGCCCCTTACTTGGCTCCCTGTTCTCCATCTCTGCCAAATCTGATATAATCAAGTGTTCCACCAAGAGGTCTTCGCCAGGCTTCCACCCCATCCTGACTTCCACTTCCTTCTATCATCTCAGCATACCTGCCACTAGAATGTTAGCAGGCTCCTCACTAACATGCTCATCTCTTCTCGTGGGAGACATTCTCCGTGAGACTATAATCCCACCAAAGGAATGAAGACAAGTCGTCTTTTGCTTATTTGAGAATCGCATAGTTTTTTAAATGGAAGGTTTAAGAAGGACATCTTGTTGTACTTGACTTTACCAGGCAAGGTAAGGCAGTGTCAAAAATCATACAGCACCAGTTCTCCCGATTAAAATTCCACTTGGGTTTTTTATAAGGGATTCAAGCTTATTTTAAAATTTATACGGAGGAGTCTAGTATGCAAAGCTAAGCACACCTTAAAAAAGGACTTGTCCTGCCAGACATTAAGATGTACAATAAAGCCCTAATAATAAAAATCATATGAATTGGCACAAAAACAGACAAACTGATGAACTGAACAGAACAGAGAGCTTAGGGACAGATCCATGAATATATGTGAATCTGACAAATGAGTAAAGTAGCACCACAAATCAATTTTAGCCAAGGAAAAGGAGTGATCAGCTAGAAACCTTGTACAGCTAATCTTCCTGGTACGCAATATTGAAATTCAAAGTTACTGTCTGATTTTCTCACATAATTTAACTCTTCATTTTTGTTTTGTCAGTTTCATCCTCAAAACCAAGTTGTTTTTTAGCTGGCTGCTCACTAAAATGCAGCCTGTCTTTTTATTGTAAGAAATGTTCATAAGAATGACCAGTGACAGGCAAGTAACTTTGACTCCAATTTTCACTGTGAGGAAAGCCAATTTCAAGGTAAACAATTGTCTATTTAAAGGAAAAGAAAATCACAGGGAATATTTTCAAATGAAAATATAAGAAGTACAAAGTAGAAAAGAGACACAAGGTGTAAAAAATTCTGGGGGTGGAGAGAGGGCGTGTAAAATGAAGAAGAAATCACCTAAAATAGAAGCTAAGGGAAGCCATAGAATATAACGATTCTCAACAAAGCAGAAGAATGCAATAATTACCTTCAAGGATTGAAGCTTTGAAGGAAATAATGTAAACATTTGAGGCTAAAAAGCAGGAGTAGGAAGGAATTCTAAATCCAGAGACTCTCTTTAAATCTGCGCTGAATGGTTACTACATTAAAAAACTTTTATTACATTTTGGATGAGTATTAATAATGCTACTCTTGATTTATGGAACATCTTTATGCCTGTGATTCCAAAGTGCTCGGAAAATCTCTTATGACAGATATTATTTCCTTTTAACAGATGGAGAAATTGAGGTTATGCAGAGCTTAAGTGACCTGTTCATTGTCACAATTCATCAGCAGCAATGCTGAAGATGGGATTTAAAGTTCTCTGCTATCCAGTGTACAGACTGTTTTCTGTCTCACGTTAAATGACCCATAATTAACTTACCATGGGAATAAAGGACATTCTTAAAGAACAATTATGAAATTCTTGCCTTGGTTAAGATGCATGCCCATGTTATATTACTAATAAAGGCATAAAAACTGCCCACATCCTTAAATATTTTTAGAAAAACCTAACTTGTTGTTTGAATAAGACCAATGTATATATGGCAAAAATTTCAGCAGCAAATGGCAAAGTCAGAGATGTTTTAGCTTAAAAAAAAATTGTACTCTATTTGTTATTTCCTAGTAATTTATTTACTGTCTTCCCAAGTCCAATCAGTATTTTTAACACAATTACTTCCAAACTAAAAAATAACATCACAAATAGCTTGTGACTTCTGAAACTCAAGACATTTTTTTGATGTACTACGTGTTCACAGTGGCTCAGCAGTAAAGAATCTGCCTGCAACGAAGAAGCCGCAGGAGATGCAGGTTCTCCTGGGTTAGGAAGATCCCCTGGAGAAGGGCATGGCAACCCAACCCATGTCCTTTACTCCCATGGTAAGTTATGGATTATTTAATGTGAGACAGAAAACAGTCCCTACACTGGATAGCAGAGAACTTTAAATCCCATCTTCAGTATTCTTGCCCGGAGAATCCCATGAACAGAAGAGCCTGGCTGGCTACAGTTTATAGGGTTGCAAAGAGCTGGACATGACTGAAGCAACTTAGCACACACATGCACACAAGTATTCACAAGAGAGTGGTTACCAATTAAACCCAGACATGACCACTTCACACCTAAACTGGCACTGTAGGAATAATCTACTGATTTTCTAAGTGTTTATTGATGGAACCTAGTATAGATATCAGAGAAGGCAATGGTAACCCACTCCAGTACTCTTGCCTGGAAAATCCCATGGGCGGACGAGCCTGGTAGGCTGCAGTCCATGGGGTCACACAGAGTCAGACAGGACTAAAGCGACTTAGCAGCAGCATAGATATACTCTTAAGCAAGGAATCCAACCTCTTTATTTATTTACATCAGTTCAGTTCAGTTCAGTCGCTCAGTCATGTCCGACTCTTTGCGACCCCATGAATCGCAGCACACCAGGCCTCCCTGTCCATCACCAACTCCTGGAGTTCATGCAGACTCACATCCATCGAGTAGGTGATGCCATCCAGCCATCTCATCCTCAGTGGTTCCCTTTTCTTCCTGCCCCCAATCCCTCCCAGCATCAGAGTTTTTTCCAGTGAGTCAACTCTTCGCATGAGGTAGCCAAAGTACTGGGGTTTCAGCTTTAGCATCATTCCTTCCAAAGAACACCCAGGGCTGATCTCCTTCAGAATGGACTGGTTGGATCTCCTTGCAGTCCAAGGGACTCTCAAGAGTCTTCTCCAACACCACAGTTCAAAAGCATCAATTCTTCGGCACTCAGCCTTCTTCACAGTCCAACTGTCACATCCATACATGACCACTGGAAAAACCATAGCCTTGACTAGACGGACCTTAGTCGGCAAAGTAATGTCTCTGCTTTTGAATATGCTATCTAGGTTGGTCATAACTTTTCTTCCAAGGAATAAGCGTCTTTTCATTTCATGGCTGCAGTCACCATCTGCAGTGATTTTAGAGCCCAGAAAAATAAAGTCTGACACTGTTTCCACTGTTTCCCCATCTATTTGCCATGAAGTGATGGGACTAGATGCCATGATCTTCGTTTTCTGAATGTTGAGTTTTAAGCCAACTTTTTTACTCTCCACTTTCACTTTCATCAAGAGGCTTTTTAGTTCCTCTTCACTTTCTGCCATAAGGGTAGTGTCATCTGCATATCTGAGGTTACTGATATTTCTCCCAGCAATCTTGATTCCAGCTTGTGCTTCTTCAAGACCAGCGTTTCTCATGATGTACTCTACACAGAAGTTAAATAAGCAGGGTGACAATATACAGCCTTGACGTACTCCTTTTCCTATTTGGAACCAGTCTGTACAAATTAGTGATCATTTATGGATTGTACAGTCTACTGATACATAGTTCTGGATCTGACATTAAACAGAAAACAGTGACTTTAAAAATTATCCTCCAAAATAAACTTACATTGAAAAATTGATATAAAAAATTATACACTTGAGCTAAGTTACCAGTCACGTTCTCAGTTGATAATTTTTTCTCTTCTCAGAACTTTAATGTTTTCCAATTTTCTGTAGTTTCCCAATATCCAATTACAATGGCTCTTCTTTAAACTAAAGGTATTACCTTGACAGAATTGTGTTCTCAAAGTAAAGGAACAGGCTGCCATTCTTTAGAAAGTTCGCAGACATCCTTGCCTATGTCATCCCACTGTGAATTGGTCCACATAATACTTAATTGTACCTTAAGACACAGTGCAAGAAAGCTGCCACCAAACTGAATTCTCTCTTCTAAGCATCACAGCATGCTGTCCTAGCATGCTGTCCATCCTCCAGAGAAAATGTTATTTAATTCTTTTAGACAGGATATATTTAGTGCCATCTCTATAGGAAAAATTCATCAGTGCCCTCCCTTCCCTCATTTCTACTAAATAAGTATACACTTGGAGCTTGTCATTCAAATATCTCCACAATCTGAATTTAACACAACTTTATACTACTAATGAAAAGTTGTGTTAAATTCACACACAGCCATAAAATTAAAGGAGGCTTGCTCCTTGGAAGTAAAGCTATGACCAACCTAGACAGCATGTTAAAAAGCAGAGGCATTACTTCACCAACAAAGGTATTAAAAAGCAGAGGCATTACTTTACCAACATATTAGACAGCATATTAAAGAGACATTACTTTATCAACAAAGGTCTGTCTAGTCAAAGCTACAGTTTTTCCAGTAGTCACATATGGATGTGAGAATTGGACTATAAAGCAAGCTGAGCGCCGAAGAATTCATGTTTTTGAACTATGGTGTTGGAGAAGAATCTTGGGAGTCCCTTGGACTGCAAGGAGATCCAACCAGTCCAACCTAAAGGACATCAGTCCTGAATATTCTTTGAAAAGACTGATGCTGAAGTGGAAACTCCAATGCTTTGGGCACCTGATGTGAAGAGCCAGCTCACTGGAAAAGACCTTGATGCTGGGAAAGATTGAAGGCGGGAGGAGAAGGGGATGACAGAGGATGAGATGGTTGGATGGCATCACCAACACGATGGACATGAGTTTGAGTAAGCTCCAGGAGTTGGTGATGGACAGGGAGGCCTGGCGTGCTACAGTCCATGGGGTGGCAAAGAGTCGGACACGGCTGAGCAACTGAACTGAACTTTCACTACTAATGTGTGCCAGGCTAGGTATGCTATGTTTTTATTCTTTAAATACATCTTGCCTTTCTTCTTTACCTTTTGTTGGCAAAGCTGCAGACTGAATTGCAGCTGCAAAGCTGGTGGTCCTCCTCTCTCTCGACCCCTTCATCTCCCATCTCTCCCATCTCACCCACCCCTGCTCTCCCTTCATTCTGTAGAAACGCTACCTGACTTTTACCACAAATTTCTACATGGCTATTTGTGTGTAAGTGTTACTCTTACTGGAATGAGCCTCGTGAAGGCAGGTCTCTCCTGTGTATATAGGCTCGTATTTCACTCAGTTCCTGCCTAACACCTACTTATTAAATGAATGAATACAGAAAAAAAAAAGAGGAATTACATAAGATGGTCAAATCGCTGAGATAAAAAAGAACCTGCACATACACCTTACATGAACGTACAGCTCAGCCTACATATTAAATAATTATTGACTTCTTCAAAGAGAAGGTAATAATTCTTGAATATAAATGTATTCAAGGCAGAGATTTTTGCCTATTTTGTTCACTAATGTATTCCAAGCACTTAAAGCAACGTCAAGCACACAGTAGGCATTTACAACATATTCACTGAATGAACAAAAAGTATAAAAAACCAGTTATTTTAAAACATGCTCAGACTTTTTATGTTATTTTTATTCTTATGGCTCAATTTCTTAACATTCCAGTTAAAGAAATTGAGTCCAATATCATTTTCTCAAATATTACCAGGTAATGTCCATAAGCAGAGATATTAAGAAAAACACAGAACTACCCAAACTGAACAGGAGTTTGCATACTGAAATACTTTGTTACAGAGAGAGGGGCTATCAAATATTCTGGAACCTATAATATCGTTTTACGTTAACTAAAATTCGTCAGCAGGTTTAAACTTCAGCTCTTGCCCAAGTTGTCTGGACTTAAAAGTTATGAAGGCTGAAGGGTCCATTAGATAATAACTTGTCATGTCGGAGCTGACGGTATCACTTTTGACCCACTCCTTACAGCTCTTGGATAAAGCGACCCTGTAATCATAGGCTTAGCCTTCTTTAAGGCAGCACACAGAGCCACTACCAGAAAGATACAGGAAAACCAGAAGCTGGGGCTGAGGTGGGGGTTAGTTCATCCCGCTAGTTCTCAAGGAAACTTTTCCAAATCAAAAACTGCAAAGGTCACACATCAGCCAACACCAGGGAAGATCCACAGCAATTCAGGAAGTGAAGATGAAAACTATAATCAAATTCTGCCACCTGAGTGGCACATTGCCTAATGCACAGATAACAAAATAGAAACCCCTAATCAAGAAGTCAGCACGCCATTTAGGACAAGGGTAGATTAAGCGGAGTGTCAACATGACTGCAAAGTCAGGCCGAGCGAAATACAGAGTGCTGACAACATGCGTCTGCTTCTTACCTATCCTTCTGATTAGCACACTTGGATAAGGTGCCAGAGCAAGGCTCGTGAACAGTAAGTGTAGGTGTGTACATGCTTGTGCATGTGAGTGTGCACACGTGCACATGTGTGTGTATATTTACTATCTGTTATTCAAACTTCAGTTCAGATAAATTCCTCAATCAGCCTCCACTGATTGCCATCCCTACCTCCAATGGATCCTTATTCCTTGGCAGTCAATACAGTGACCAAATACCACAAAGGATTAAGATCTGCTCATGTGTCAGTCTCCTCCTTTGGGCTGTAGGGTCTTTGCAGCAGGGTCACGTCTCACTCACCTCTGTACCTCATTGTATCAGCCACCTAGTGGGTGTTTCACAAAGCACAGAGAGAGCAGAGACTTTTGACCTAGACAGTGTCTGCTTGGTGAAATCCCAGCTCCATTAGTGAAGGTCTATGGCCCGGCGCCAAGGCCAGTATGCAGGGAAATTGGTCTTCAGCCCTTCATTCTGCGTCACCTCTGGAGTCATCCTGGGCTCTGACCCCTAGAGACCACAGATCAGTCTTGCCTGTCCCAGTACTCACCTCAGGTCCAGAGTTCCAGATATTCATTTGTCAAGAATAGGAGCTGGCATGAGCCCCAATTTTACTAGTCTTGTATGCTCCAGATAATAACTGATTTCCTATGAGCCTCAGTTTCCCCATACATTAAATGTGAATAATAAGACCTGTGCCTTGAATGACTGTCATGAAGACAGTGCCTGGCACACAGCGGACACTGAATAAATGGAAGCTATTGTTAAAGCATTTCTGTTGTTATCACCTCTGGCTACAAATATTATATAGATCAGTCTTCAGATGACTCTTAGCTGGAATCATAATACACAGCATGCTTTGCAGACACATACAGACAAAGGCCTGAAATGTTATTTTGAAATATAAAAGAGAGTCGGCACTTCACTAGATGCTTAAAAACAAGCAAGTATTCTTGCTTAAATCCTGACATGCCAGATTTTATACCTTCTCTAATTATCATTTTATGAATAAAAATGGGCAACTAATTCAGCTGCTGTATCTTCCTTCTGTTTGGAAAACAAGCATAATTATTTGGAGGCAGTGAGATATATGTTCCACAGCTTATTTGTCAAATCAAGACTTAAAAAAATTTACTATATATTCATGTAAGAATCTTCTATATTGTGCATGTTAAAATTTTAAGTGCCTGGGAAACGATGTACTAAAATAAGGCCTTTTTCCTCTCAGATATATCTTTAGAAGTCAAAGAAAATTATTATATTAGGGACAACCTCACTCTGAATATCTTTAAAAAATTTGTGAAGTATCAGATTCCCTCTCACTGAATTTCTAGAATTGTGTGCTAAATTTAAACATTTAGTAGTCACCACTGAATGATGAGTTTAAACATTTTTCTTATTGGTGGCGCTAGGCTGTGTCATGAGACCCGGTGGTAACTCCACTGTCCCCATGGCCCGGGGGTTATTCCTCTAGGAACCCAGCTTTGAGATGTTCCTATTCTTGGGGTGCTCGAACAGCATGGAGCCTCCTGACAAGGATCCTAGTGACTCCCAGGTCCACAGTCTCACCAACTAACCAACACGACAGAGAGGGATGTTTAAGGAAATGCTTATGCTTATTCTTTCTGCTTCCTTGTAAAGGTTGTCGTTTGGGGAAGATAGCTAAGGGCCCTGGGGTTAGCCCAACTCTGCTTTCAACCAGTTTCTAGAAGGAGGTAACTAAAATGATAGAAATTGAGAGAGTTCTTAGCCAGAGGCAGTGAGTCCGTAGGCGGGTGGGTTTCATCTCAATAGCAGTCTCTAGCATTCCTCCAGACTGCGAACAGGCAAGCATCTCAAGGACAAGAAAACATTAGCTCAGATGTTTTTGTTCTCATTAGTGATTTGCATTAGCTTCCTCACAAGAGAAAAAAATTGTTAAAAATAGGACTGAGGATGTTTTTAAGGAAAACATTATCAAAGAAAAACAATTTAAAAAAATTCAAATAGAGATTCACATGTACTCACAAGATAGCTACAGTAAAGAGTCAAGGTTCAAGACTACAGATACTGGAAGAAACTTTTGAGTTGAGAAAATAAGGGTCTGTTTAATCTAAATACAGATATTCACATACAGTCCTAGTTGCAAGTCTCAATGCATACCTATTTGGGTGGAAATTTAGCACAAAACCTGGGATGCTTTCCTATTTTCCCTTTGGTTTTTAATCTGTCCATAAACAAACACACATACGTTTGAGATGTGAAAAAAGCTTAAATTCTGTAGCAGCTTTTGTAAAAATAATGGAAATTTTTGTAAAAACAGCTTTAAACACCCTGTTTGCCAAGTCAACGAATGTGCCAATTCTGTGAAAGCTGCTACCGGTTTTGTGCTCGTCAAGAGTTGTGGAACCTGGCCTGTTCTGACAGTCACCGGAGATTATTTAAATATAAGAATAACTACAATTCTATCAGCCAGTTCTTAAGATTGGAGTAAGGCCTCTGAATTAAAGGCCTACCCTAAACATGAGTGGCATATAGCAACCAATCACCCTTAACTGTGACTGGCCCCCAATTACAGGGCTTATGTGGATCAAACCCCTGCCTGATTTTTTGACCTACTGATAATCAGGGAATTTTTGTTGTTGCAGCTGGAATTCAAGGCCTACATCCTTGTGCTTCTCTCTTCTTCTGTACCCTTTTGGATAATAGCATGCTTGAAAAGGTCATTGGCCCAGAACAGGATTACTCATAGTTGTGTTATTTTCTATAACAATCCTCATGGATGCTTTCAGATGCTTGCTGAAAACAATACTGTAGAAGACAGAAGCATTTTTATTATATTTTAGACAACTCCAATAATGTAAACATGCATTCAGGGAAAGATAAAAAGAATGACCATTTCACTAAAGAAAAGAAGAACGACTCTTTAGAAATTCAGTGGAGGCCCTAACGTATACAAATGAATGGATAAAAGAACAACCAAAGCAATACAAATATTTTTTTTTTAAATATTCCAAAGGGCAGTTGTTTTATATTCACTGTGGTTCTACAAAGTCTTGGAACTTATCACTATACAGTGAGACAAAAGTCACTGTCTTATTGTCACTGTCACTTTACTGATTAAAAAAATAATAATAACTTAATAGCATACCAATGGAAGGGAGGTCAAAGAAGTCTGCCTGAAGATCAGGCAGTAAGAAGGTACATTTTTAGCACAGAATTTAAAAACATTACTAACACCCACAAAATGTTAGCCTGCTCTTTTTTTTTTTTAAACTATAATGATGTATCAGCAATTCTGAACAATATCAATAACAAAATACTTCTCCCCACCAGAAAAATCTTTCATGGGTCTAAATAATAAATGACTGCTACGGTGGTTACACCTGTATTTTAATACTATCCATAGGTGAAGTGAGTGAAGTCGCTCATTCGTGTCTGACTCTTTGCGACCCCGTGGACTGTAACCTACCAGGCTCCTCCGTCCATGGGATTTTCCAGGCAAGAATACTGGAGTGGGTTGCCATTTCCTTCTCCAGGGGATCTTCCCGACCCAGAGACTGAAGCCGGGTCTCCCGCCTTGCAGGCAAACGCTTTAACCTCTAAGCCACCAGGGAAGCCCAATACTATCCATACACAAGCTTCAAATTAGCACATATTATTACTTATTCTTTAATACACATTGTATTCTGCATGGAAATTAAACTGTATGTGTTCACTGCAAGATGAAGTTCAAGAGTAAGATTGCAAGCACTCTCAAGTTGTCTAATGTGGCTTTAAGTGCAGTTGATGTCTCCAACTCCTGTACTATGACGTATTCCTGTGTTTAAACTGAAATAACCAGTGCCAGCACAGCAAGATAGAGATGGAGACACAGAACTTGAATTAACTGTCTTTTCTTCTAAATGACCACTTGGAGTTTTTATATATGTTGAAAAATTTTAATTTATAGATTTCTTTTTTTTTCCTACAGAAATATACCAACATATTTTAAAAGTATAAATCATTTTTTCCCTTTTTGGTGCTGAAATACTTATTTTATTATTTATAATTTTTATTGCTGTGACTAGATGCACAAGGTTCAATGGAAAAAACTATCACTGCATATGCCCCCCAGGCATCACCCGCATCATTCTTATTACTCATTTCGTTTTATGATAGTTGCTGAAAATAATTTTGTTGTATAGAATGGGGATATTAAAAATGATCGGCTCCAGGTGTCAAATGTGCTCACTATGTCACTGACTTAAATAGGAGCTTTGCGCAATTTACTGATGTCATTAGTTTCTTCTTTCTTCCATAGTGTAGTTATGATAAAAATGCACAATTTAGAAGACTGGTGGAAAAATCGCTGATCTCTTCAAGTTATCATCAGCTCAGAGGAAGCCAAGATTCAGCATGCCTAGAAATTTGAAGGCAATACTTATTTGCATGGAATTGAAGCACTCTTCATTTTGGAAGTGAAAGAACTCATTTGAACTACTGTAGGGATTTTTATTTTATTTTTGAAATTCCAAGTTATTTGTTTCATTCACATTATTGCTTTTTCTTTTACCCTTCCTTTTTCACATCTCATTCATGTAGATTTCTGTCACTTGCTCATTAGAAGGAAGTTAGGAGGGTTCTGAATCTATAGTGATGCCCAAATCAGATTCTTCTGAGTATTTCCGTTTTTGAGCTGATGATCGGCCTCCTTCCAGAAAGTCTCAGCAGTGAGATTCCTTTGAATATGTTCATCTCATATCTGAGCAGCTGGAGAATCAGCTGGCAAGTTAGTTAGTTGCGAAGATACAAAAATATCTCACCACAGGGAAATATTTGGTATGACCCTATCTTTCCTTTTTCATCAGTTGTGAGGAAAGGTCACAGGGTAAGGTAACCCCTAAGTCACACTGTGTTGGGGAGCAATAAGCAGGTAACTCAGCTGTATAAACTCATGACTTTCTCTTAGCATATCATCTATTTTTGTTTGTTTCCATTCAATTTTAAGAGTATGTCCATTTTTCTCCCTACTTAATTGGTCAAGTTCTATACAAACTGTACAGTTTCCTAAGGATTGGTCAACGGCTACACGCTGCAGACTCATACTTAATGTGTATACATGTAAATCATTCCTGTCTCACGTTTATATATAGCACACTCAAGTTCACATCTATTAAATTGTTAAGGTGAATTCTCTCCCTCATAATTTGGAATTTCTAATGTGAATTTTAACACTTAAAAGTTTAATACTGAAGGAAGAGATATGGTACTAATAATAATTATGAAAGTTTAAATGGCTTTGGGGAGCTTGAGTAAAAGGAGATAATTTATTTTGAAATGTATTAGAATAAGGAACACAGTGTCAGCATTCATGAATTCCTTAGTGATAGCCATTAACTGTTTCAGCTTATCTCGGTAAAAATTACTAAATATTTATACCTGTTTCTCATCTAGAAAATGAGCACTTATACTTAAAACTAACTCTGATTTTTTTGGACAATTGACCTAGACAAGATTATTTAAAAACAGACAACTGGGTACAAATTCTTACATATGTAATTCCTCTGAATTTCTTATTATATTTTACAAATTTTTTTTTAATTTTAGTTTTTTATTTTTTAAATTTTAAAATCTTTAATTCTTACATGCATTCCCAAACATGAACCCCCTCCCACCTCCCTCCCCATAACATCTTTCTGGGTCATCCCCATGCACCAGCCCCAAGCATGCTGCATCCTGCGTCAGACATAGACTGGCGATTCAATTCACTTGATAGTATACATGTTAGAATGTCATTCTCCCAAATCATCCCACCCTCTCCCTCTCCCTCTGAGTCCAAAAGTCCGTTATACACATCTGTGTCTCTTTCCCTGTCTTGCATACAGGGTCGTCATTGCCATCTTCCTAAATTCCATATATATGTGTTAGTATACTGTATTGGTGTTTTTCTTTCTGGCTTACTTCACTCTGTATAATCGGCTCCAGTTTCATCCATCTCATCAGAACTGATTCAAATGAATTCTTTTTAATGGCTGAGTAATACTCCATTGTGTATATGTACCACAGCTTTCTTACAAATTTATTAAAAATTTCAGTGAAAATCTGATATCGTGACACGGCACATGTAATATCTAATAAAACATTGCCAGTCAGTTTATATATATTAAGAGATCATGAGATATTTAATAGGCATAATATGTTTCAAAATAACTTAACTGTTACTGTAAAAGATGTCATACAGGGTGTAAAATCCCTATCTTCCTTAAAATTGAATTCCTTTGTAAAGGTGTATATACCTAACCTTGGTTTGAATGCTAAGTCACTTCAGCTGTGTCTGACTCTTTGTGACCCATAGCCTGTCAGGCTCCTCTGTCCATGGGATTTTCCAGGCAAGAATACTGGATTGAGTTTCTATGCCCTCCCTCCGGGGATCTTCACGATTCGGGAATCTTCACGATTTGGGGATCGAACCCATGTCTCTTATGCCTCCTGCATTGGTAGGTAGGTTCTTTACCACTAGTGCCACCTGGGATGCCTCCAACATTGGTTTAAATCATGGTAAAATTATAAAAATCTGGGCTTCCCTGGTGGGCCAGTCAGTAAAGAATCTGCCTGCAATGTAGGAGACCCTAATTTGATGTCTGCGTATTTAGTTATTCCTCTTTATATTATAAGACATTTCCTAAGAAAAGAGAAATATCTCCCAAATTATATATTTTTAAGTTGCAATATGATTTTGGTCAATTGTCCTATTACTCTTATACATGAATGTATTTGAATTAAATTCATTCCATATCAAAGTTTTAAGAAAATCAAGTATTTGTTGTTTGCAGAGTTGTCAAAATGAGATAGTAATTGATATTTTTAAGTTATATTTTAAAGGCAATGAACACAAACATATACACTTGCTAGACATACACTCTTCTATAAAGAAAACGGGAATAAGTTATCAGTCATGTTAAAGGTTACATAAAACTTTCCAAAATCTGAAAAGAATAGCAAGATCTGCTTACATTTACCTTTACAATCCCAAAGGCCGTGGCCAAACAAAATTGTGACTATGCTTTTCAAAATAACTTGCTAAATGTTCTTCCAAGACTTTTCTGTTATACATGGGCAAGAAAACAATTGACAGGTAGCCCATTCTTGGAGGAGGGAGGGAAAAAGGCACAGGAGAGCAAGGGAATAAAGAGGGAGAAACATCAATGCTCCCTATTTTGATAAATTGGGTACATGCAACTCAGCTGCCACAGAGTGAGCTGAAATTTACTGGTTTTATATATGGATAGGCTTTATTTTTCACAGAGGATTAATACGTGAATGTCAGGAAATACTCAGGAAACTTGGCTTGGCTAGACCTAATACTGAATTACAGAGTTTTTCTGACCCTCTTTATCACTAACAATTTTGCACAGCCTATTCCAGTTTTGAACCACTCCCTTAGGAATTTGAGACTGAGGTAATGCTACTTCCTGCTGCATTTCCAATAAGTAGCAAAAGAATTTATGGGTAGAAAAAAAAGGGTGTAAATCCTACACAGATATTAGTAGTAACTGTTCGCACTGTTTGATCCCTAGTTTCAGAACCTCCAACTGAGACATTTAACAGTTTCTTCAAACCAAAAAATGAGATGTCGTTTGATCAGTTGCAAAAGGATGAGTGTGAGCATTCTGCATGCGTGCGTGCTAAGTCACTTCAATCGTGTCTGACTCTTTGCGACACCATGGACTGTAGTCTCCTCCAGGCTCCTCCGTCCATGGGCTTCTCCAGGCAAGAATACTGGAGTGGGTTGCCATGCCCTCCCCCAGGGGATCATTCCGACTCAGGGATCGAGCCCAGGTCTCTTACGTCTCCTGCTCTGGCAGGTGTTCTTTACCACTAGCACCACCAGGCAAGCCCCGTGAACATTCTGAGCTATTCCCAAACCTAATAGACATTTTGAATATATCACATACACCCATAGACATATGGGTGTATACGATTTACTCACCTCACATTGCTGGGTGAAACGATTTATTCATCTAACATCGCTGAGTCTCTATTATCCAATATGGTTTTCCTAGTACCACAATAGATATACAGTGTAAACTTCTGGCTTGTGCCCTTGAGGAGCTCACAGCCCAGTGGAGGAGAGAGACTTATACCTACACAGCAAAACAGCAAGCATCATGAAATAAGGAACACAGTTGTAGGGGCTAAGTGCTTCAGGTACTCAGAGAAGGGAGTGATTTCTTCTGGCAGGAGTTATCAAGGCAAATTCAAGAAAGAAAGGGGTGTGTGAGTAGGTTACAAAGGGTGTTTAGCTTGATATGGGCAAAAATGGCAAGGATTTTAGTGAAATAGCCAAATAAAAAGTAAGGAAAACGCATTATGACCAAATTAAGCTGATGACATCTAACAGGTTTTTCACAAGGAAAACTTAATATAACAGGTTTTAATGCTATCCCCCCTAAAATGAGCATTAAAATGAAATGGACTTCTTTTAGATCTTAATTATTAGAACGGGTCCCAAACTTTGTAACATGAATGACATTAGTGAGCCGTAACTCTAAACGCTGTATTTCACAGAATGCATTTGTAACTGTAAGGCATGAAAGGTGATTGTTCATTTTATCTTATTAGAAGCTTCCCTAGCCTCCATGGCAGTGCTCATCTGGCCCCCACTTCATGCTCGAGTCATGCAGATTGGAGTTGACTCTCAATTACACCAAGTCTTTCTCCAAAGATGACAGTCCAAATACAGTAGAGATAAAATACATCAAGGTTTAAAATAGGCCCGTTCAGCCCCAGTGCCGCTTCATCATGAAATGATATAATTCACTGATGCCTCTGCCCAGCCTAACATATGTTCTATTCACAGCCCGCGTCACTCTTCATTTGTAATTATTTCCCTTTTTTTTTCCTTACCCCATCTTGTAATACTTTGCTTGGTTGAAGACAAATACTGAGAGGCAAAGAGTATTATCATACGATGACCTGTTCCAGGGTGTTAAACCCCTGTCAAGGTTTGATTTTAACATGGGGTATTGATGACAGTACATCAATTCAGGCATCATGTCCTGAATTAGACTATATTAATTATCACTTGAGTGCAAGATGCATGAAAATGCTGTTTCATTGACTAAAAGGATCTGACTGAATAAAAATCTATTTCTCATCTGGTTGCTTATGGATAAAGACATTTTTTTCTCTTTGCCTTGGATTGTTCTTTATTAAATATGATTTTTATATGATTGTATGAATAAATTGTCTTAGCCAACAATGGAACTGGCTAGTTTTAAACAAAGAAAATTTAATGAGTTGTCTTCTCTTGGCACGTCTCTAACAATGTATTTACAGTTAATAATTTAGGCAGATTATTTATAACAATCATGCCAAAAAATTTATTTTCAGCATTTATGAAATAAGGTTATTTTCAAATTGCTGCCTCCTTCATTTAAAGGAAATGAAAGTTATAACTTATAATTATTTTCAGATGATGGAAGAGCAACAAACTCTGTCAGCTAACAACTATGTTGAAAGGAAAATTAATATTACTCTTAACTTCTGAAAAGAGGACATTCACATTTAGAGTTGCAATGATAGACAATGACAAAATCATCTGTAAATTGAACCAACATACAACTGCATATACATACATTTTTGCCAGAGAGACAACTCAGTAACAAAAAAGAGAAACAACTGAGACAAAACTTTTATTACACGGAACCTCTAGGTGCTTACAGTTTCTATTTAGTTTTAACAGAAATATCATCTTCGGCTTAAAACAGAAATTTTCTAATTCTACATCTTCTCAAGTTATATCTTAAAACTTTTTCCAAGAGTATCTCAAAACTAACTTATAAGCCTGCATTTAAAATAGGAAATTAGGAACCTCAAATTTTACTAAAATATAAATAAAAGAAAATGTTTACTAAAACATATATTATGTTTAGTCAATGCAATCAATTCATATATTAGAAATGCTTTTCAATTGCAGTAAAAAGCAAGCAAACTTCTCCCTTAAAAAAAAAAACAGACTAATATGTTTTTAGTTTTAATACCAGCATTTATTAGTTAATATGATTCTATAATCCTCTCCAAAATGGCCTTTTAAGTAAAAAAAAAATTCACAAAACACTGAGTTTAAATTTTGGAGCAGGGAATTTTAAAAATTGGAAATTTGTATTTGTCTCATTATAAAGAGTTGGGGCCCAATTAAGGGGAATGTCGAAATTCAGCTGGGCAAGTTACAGGAGTCATCACAGCTAATAATAAAAATGCATTCTCACTGTCCTTTCTACTTGTTATTGTTTAGTCACTGAGTCATGTCCCCTGTTGCAACCCCATGGACTGGGGCCTGCCAGTCTCCTCCTTCCCTGGGGTTTCCCAGGCAAGGACACCGGAGCGGGTTGCCATTTCCTTTTGCAGGGGATCTTCCCAAGCCGGGGATTGAACCTGCGTCTTCTGTGTTGCAGGCAGACTGTTTACCATGGAGCCACCAGGGAAGCCCCCTTTCTACTAGGGTCTCACAGTTCTAACATACTTAGTGAAAACACTACGTGGGTCCCAGAAAGAAGGTGGCAAAGCCCTCTTGCACTCCCACCTAACTGGCCCCTGGAAACACGGGACAGGAGTTTCCAACATCTGCCTCAAGTCTGAGTCACTGAGTGAGACCTGACCACCAAAAAGGTTACCCAGAAAGGTTATATTCCAATATCACCATGGTTTTAGAAAGCAGCAGAGTTCTCACCATAGTGATAGTCACTGGCTCCTGCAATCAAAATTAGACCATGCCCAAGAAACAGGGCACCTAAATATTTTTATGGGGTAAATACTCAGGGTGGTGGGACGGGTGCTAGGATAGAAATGATAATAAGTCACAACACATGCCTGGCTCTTGGTTTCAGGCTATGAGTTACATGAAATCAAGATGGGTCATTTCTCTGAGACAAGTCATTTCTTTGAAACAAGCAAAAATAATGTCTGCCTGCCTGTGGTACAGACGTGTGGCTGAGATTACTGCGAGTGCAGGTACTCTGATGATGGTAAGATACAACATACTTGCAGAGTAGCCTGGTAAAAGAGGGGATAATATGAGGGGTGGCCCATGTCAACTAGAGAAGGATCACTGGAAGGTGTGGACCTGGCCACCAATGTCTCTAATAAAAATGGTCGAAGATCTGAGGACTTGCCACCTCCTGTTTACCTGTACTGCTATTCCCTGCTACACCAGAGTTCGCACTTTCTCTGTTTGCTCTCTCTTACCTTTCTGGTTGTCAGGTAGTAACCAAAGTGAGCCACTGAAGGACCTCTCTGACAACAGAAAACACACACACACACATACCATCCTCAAAGGAAAGAGATTTTCCAGTTTTAAAATAACTGTACTTCAGCATTAACCAGTTTAAAAGTAAAATCCCCTTAGAACTGAAAATACCCCACCCACCCTTTGCTATCATATTCCAAGTTTATAATCATTATAACACAAAGAATGCAATAAAAATAAAATGTATGTTATTCTGAGATTAGTAATCTAATTTCCTTTATTCACAAAATCTGAGCCCTCATGCACCAAAGAAAAACTGACTAAATTACCTGCTAACACCTTGTAACATCAACAAGTCTTTAAAACCTACCTTAAAATAAAGGCCACCTTTAAATAATAAGCCCTGACTTTTTACTTCTCCCCAATACAAATTGGTTGCTTCCCTGGTGGCTCAGATGGTAAAGCATCTGTCTACAGTGCAGGAGACACAGGTTCGAGCCCTGGGTTGGGAAGATCCCTTGGAGAAGGAAATGGCAATCCACTCCAGGACTACTGCCTGGAAAATCCCGTGGACAGAGGAGCCTGGTAGGCTACAGCCCATGGGGTCGCAAAGAGTCGGACACGACTGAGCAACTTCACTTTCACTTTCAATACAAATTCCAATTTAAATTTGTGGAACCAGAAAATATCACAGGTACTGTTGTTCTAAGATCAAAATACTAATTTCAACAACAAAAAAGTAGAATTTTTTTTTCTGTACTTCAAATCATTAAAGTGTTGTCTCTACTCATTTTTTGCAATAAAATAACCAGTCTTTCCTGATTTCATGCACATAAGCCAAAATTCTTACAGTTAACTTGTAAGACAAATCTCTCTTTCTGTTACACACACACACACACACCTTTCTTTAGGGCTATAACAAAAAAAAATCTCATTGCCCACTAGTGAAATGGCCTATCGTATGACTATGATACAATCAGAATGCAGTGTTTCCCAGCCAGTACAATGTGGGACTGACATATGACATTTATGAAGTCAGAACCCTTCCCCCAATTTTTACTGCCTATTCCCCAGTAGGGTTTCACGATGTAAAATGAACTAAAGGCAACTGTGTGCTCATTAGCTGTACCACTTCTGATACATTAGGTCGATTGACAATGAACCACTGTGACATCAAAGTGCAGGTGTAAAAAATAATAAGGCAACTGCGTGTGCAACAAAATCTCACTAACTGACAAGGTGTAATAAATATGCAAGGAGGCCGTTTCTTATTCATCCAAAGTGTAGCATGGTACATCAAACATAAAACCCACGATAGGGTTTTGACATGCCAAACTCAATTAAAATTTGTTTTTATGACAATCAACACAGAGACTCAGTGACTTATTTGTGAATGTAAAAGGTGATTACACAAGTACCAATAGAAGAATCCAAAGATAATAAGAGATTCAGATAGTGTCAGAAGCAGAGCTAATGTCTAACTCTGCAAAAACTAATTTTAATAAGTGAAAGAGAAATTATAATGGAAATTATTTCAGTACACTTCAAACTTTAGAGACCTCATGTTTATTGGAAGAATATTCACATTATTACCTCTCTATGAACCATGCCTCAGTGCTCCAATGGCTCCATGATCTTAATGCTTAAAAAATCCTCAAGTGGAAAACTTAAAATAATTAATACAGCAAAATAGTGATAAAAATTTTAATAATGTATCTGTATATATATCACCATGTGGTATATACATCTGTATATACATGACCAGTCATGTACTGGTTTTATTTAAAGATAAAAAGGAGAAAGGGGGAGTCTAATTGTGATTTTATTTCCTAGAAAATTAACTACATTGCTAATTCCCACAATTAAGAATGTATTTACATTTCATTGCCTTTGAGAGCCAGCTAGACCAATTGCAATGGTGTACCATTGCAACTGTGAAATCATGAACTCGGAAGATGATAAATCCATCGGAAAAGAGTTGTTTAGTTTTGGTATGCCCTCATAAGTTAAGAATTGACAAAATGATTCTATGTCATGGACTGTCTGGGAAACTCCCGAAACATACTAAAAAGTTATAGAAATGCGTCCATTTTTTTTCACCTGAGGAAAATGTGCCATTAGAACTTTTGGTGAGTATGAAACATTTTACTTTCATAAGATGCTAGGAATCCTGACCACATTGGTAGGTTTACTATTTATGTATGTTTGCCTTTTATTATTGGAGTATTGTTGCTTTACAACGTCACGTTAGTTCCTGCTGTATCACAAAGTGAACCAGCTACATGTTTACCTGTTTGCCCTCCCTCTCACTTTCCCACCAAGATATACTACTAAATTCTATCACTGTACCCTCCAAGCCTTCACTTGGTAATAAAGTGACTTAGATAATCTCTTCTCAGAAATCTTTAATGGATCATTTTGAGAAAACATGATGGAGTTATTAAAGAGAAGTTATCAAGATGTTTTTAACAACACTGATACCAATTTTCAAGTATGAACGCTGTGGTAGCCATCTTTTCCATAATTTGTTCGGGCAGTGAATTGCTTTAATGATAAATGAAGACAGAACAATAGAAGGGGCTTCCCAGGTGGCCCTAGTGGTAAAGAATCTGCCTGCCAAAGCAGATGTAAGAGATGCTGTTTCTATCCGTGGGTCAGGAAGGTCCCCTGGAGGAGGGCCTGGCAACCCACTCCAGTGCTCTTGCCTGGAGAATCCCATGGACAGAGAAGCCTCGCGGGGCTAGAGTCCAGAGGGTCACAGAGAGTCAGCCAGGACTGAAGCGATTTAGCATGCATGCATAACAGAAACAGCACATCATAGTTATGCATTTTAGACTTTAGTACACGTCCAGATCGTCTTCAGAGCTGGCTACCAGTGTAGCTGCCCAGGCCTTATCCCAGGCAATTGGATTAGGTGTCTAGTGGGTGAGACTTGGGTTTAGGTATCTGTCTTCATCTCTATAGGGGTTTCCCTGCTGACTCAGCAGTAAGGAATCCACGTGCAATGCAGGAGACGTGGGTCCAGTCCCTGGGTCAGGAAGATCCCCTGGAGAAGCAAATGGCAACCACTCCAGTATCCTTGCCTAGATTCCCATAAACAGAGGAGCCTGGCTGGCTACAGTCCATGGGGTTATATGAGTTGGACATGACTTGGCACCTAAGCCACGACCACTATCCATCTAGGTGATTCTGACAAACACAAGCTTTCTATTGATCCCCTCAAGATAAAGATTAAAAATGTATCTTCTCAGGTGGATTTCTAAAAAAAAAAAAACAAAATTACTGTAAAGTTTGGGTCATGATTACTTTAGACCAAAAGGAGAGACTGCCTTCCTCTGGATCCTCATAGAATCTTCTGCCACTTGGCACTTAACACACAATATATTATATTTTCATTATCTTAAAAATTTTTTTCCTTGCCAAACACAGTAACACTGAAAGCAGGACCAGTCCTCTATCTTTCTAATTTCCTTCGGTGCTTTTCAGAAATCACACTTTAAGGAAATAGTCATTGACTGGCATTGGGTCACCTCTTTAGTAAGATGGTAAAAAACAAATTGCTGTTGGTAGACTAAGAAAGCTACAGGATCAAAGCGCACAAGTCTTTTTCAGTGCAGATAAGCAAGTGTTTAATCATATGGGAGTAGAGTGAAGGGAGTTTTCTATACTAAACCTTTCAGGGTCACTGATGCACAGAAAAATTCAGGTGTTATTCATGGGAAAATGAAATTAAATTCAACAAGGATTTATCGAATGTTTCTGCTGAGGGCTAGATACTGTGATGTCAGATATTGTTGGGGGCCGTCACTCCATGACCTCTAAGAACCCAACACAGTGCTTTTTAACTATCCTACTCAGAATTTCTTTTCTATTCTAAAACTAACTTCAATTTGGATTTAAACACTTGTGGAAAAGAAAACAATTAGATGTAGGCTCTTCTCTCAAGGGATTTTGAATCTAAATAATATTGATTTCAAAGATCAAACAGCCTACCCAATTACTGGGCTGAAAGTAAAGGGAAGTTAGTAATATCTCAGAAGGAAAAGAAATTTATTATGATAACTATTTAAAGTATAACAGTACATGAACACATGTGTGCACACAGAGAAATGTGAACATATATTTGAGCGTCTGCAGATTTTCTAAGTATGTAGCGTAAAGTTCCCTGCTGGAAACAAGAAGGTTTGTGTTTTAAGCTGGGATTATTCACCTATTTTATGTGATGTTTCAATAAATATCAGAGTGAGTTCCTATATCCACTCATTCATTCAATAAATATGTGTACCCTGTGTTTGTGCAAAGAGTTTCCTTCCATTGATCCTGAGATAGATTCAGGTACTCAAGCTTAAGGGACCTTTCAGCCATCACGTTTTTTTGATGGAATGAGACTGAATGAAAATCCTTTCCATTCAGCATCATCTCCAATCCCCAGAGAGAAGTCTTTGCCATAGACCACGCCATGGAAATTGGAGTTAAAGGCAACACACCCCACATTGCCGAAGACGTGATTGAAAGCTTGAAACTGGCTACATCCACTCTCGGTCAGATCTCAGTGCTCTCTTGATTCACTCTGCGCTGGTCATGCTCCTGTATTATCTGCAGTCATTATTCTCTCACCCACTGTACCTTAGGCTCCTGTTTGGTATAAATGACGACACTTTACCTTGTATCATCTTCAGCAATTAGCACAGTGCTCTGTACCAAGGTAGCCAATAAATGTTAGTTAAGCTGATGAGAAAGTAAATGGAAAACCTGGTATTCACTGTGGCTGTAGTGGTGATGTTAGTGTGGGATATATCAAGACATAGATCTGCTCCCACAGAATTTACATTTCAGCTGGGGGTGGGGGGGAAACACACATGCTCAAGTGACTACAATGCAAAGTATGAAGTGATAGTGTGATAAGGGTCACGGAAGGGGTACAAAGGAGGTGCTAGGAGAGTTCAGAGGAGGGAGAAACCACGTGCAGCTGTTCAGGGCCCAATGTTCTGCTCAGGGCACTGAGGATTATTGGATAAAACAGAGTACATTGGTGCAACTGGATATAAAACTCACTAGTAGGATGAAACAGACACATGGTTTCCAGTTACAAATAAAAACCCAAAGATGCATATATCAAATCCAAACCGAGTGGTACACTCTGCGCTATCCTGCTTGTGAAAGAGAGAGAGAGATGGTATGAGAGTGGTTGGTAAAGGCTTTGTGAAGACACTCTGCTCTGAGCCTTTGACAGTGGACGGAGTGACTAGATTATAAGCAGGGATTTGAGACATGGGATATGAGACTGGCAATGCCTCAGAAAGGAAGCTGAAAAAAAAGGAGACACTATGCAGTTGCCTCTCTTTGTAAAAATCAATCACCTGGAGCCATAGCTCATCAGTTCCTTCCAATGAGCCCTAAAGGAGAGACGAGGATAGTGGATGAAGTCTCCCATGGTATAAACAGCAGATAGGGCTTGAGCAGCTCTAACAGTGGACACATATCCCTGGATATCTTCAGGCTTTGCCTAGGGAACGTAATGGTGTGCCCTCTGCCCCCTTGATCTTGCTACTCTACGTGAATCCGTTAAAGCCATTGTTCCATATTTTAACTCACTTCTGACCTCTGATCCTTGTGCCAGATAATTGACACATTATGCTAAACATTTCTGAAGCTGGATATGACTCTTCTAATGAAAGATTTAAAAGTGCTATAAAATAATTGTGAGAGAGAAAATTGGTTATAAATACAAAGGTAATATGCCTCAGGAAAATTCATCATGTTCCTATTTCATTGTAAGGAAAAACAGAATTTTTTTGTTTTTTTCCTGTGAAAACTTCACACTTTGCTTGTTACAGCTCCCCAGGTGATGAACCCTTACATTTTCAGAATATTATTCCCGCTGAAATGAAATCAAACACTTTTCCTCCATCTATCTTTGGCTCCTAATTTGAACGGATTCAAGATTTGGGCTACATGTTTTTTCCCCAGTTTTATGTTTTCTTTCACTGAGATATTTGCAAAAAACAGAGTTCTTATTGAGTTTAATAATTTTGCTTTCACATCCAATCCTTGTTTCTAAGTAATTTTTAAAGCAATGACTTTTTTCATAGCAAAATCATGTTATTTTTATCTTGAATAGATAAAAACCATGAAAGTAACATGGTGGGAAAAGAGTAGAACATGGTCAACTATTTTGAATACCACAATAAATTACAAGAAAATAAAATTACTACAGAAGTAATTTTTCTTATCAATAAGCCAGTAGTATTAACTAGGGCAAAGTTATCCCCAGAAATGAGGTAGTTTTAAAAAAACAGCTGACAAATTACTGAATAAGAAATGCATAGGAACTCTACTCTAGAATTATACCAATTTGGAAAGATTTTCAAAATCCATTATATGTAACATGTAATGAAAGCTTCTGGTTTCATTCTGAAAAGCTTCTTATCATTTGCTTATTTCATGAGAAAAACAGGACAACCATAAGATTTTTATAATGGGTACCTTAATTGTACTTAATATGACTAACTATACACAGAAGATACATAACACCCATGTATTTATATCAAAATATCATGAAGACTGTGGTGCATATTAAAAGTATGCAGGATCTATTTTTGTTTTGTAAAATTGTAGAAAATTTGTAAATAGCAAGGGTGACCTCCAGTGTGCAATAGGTTTATGCCATTGCATTTTTTCAGTAACAGAAACTGTGTTGGTCTACTCCAGTTCTCTAAGAGTGCTAAAGATAAGGAGAAAGGGAATTTCTGTGTCAAAATGAGTCTGAAAGTTCAAAGCAATGCTTTGTTTGTTTGTTTTAATTTTTTCGAAGCTTACAATGCTGCTTGGAATCTGAAAACACACCCAAAAAAGCATTAAGCACTGGAAAATAATCTGTGACTAATAAAAGTTAGAAAACTATCTTTCTTACATATGATCTGATTAGGCCTTATACTCACTAAAGCTTTGGAGAATAAGTTCAACTGACATTTTTTTAAATGCGACATACTGCCATGCAAATAGTGAAACTACCTGATGTAATCTCTCTACACTGATACTGACACTTCCACCAAATAACAAACACCACCAAAAATCAAACTTAAAAAGCTTTGTAGAAAGTCGTCAAGATCAAAAGCTTTTCGCTGTAGATAAAATTTCTATGAAAAGCTAATGGCTTGCCACATTGTATAATATAATTTCTATTTGTCTCTAATCTCGAGACAATAAAAACTATTCACATGAAAAGAGAAAGCCTGATGCTTTCCTTACAAGCCAGTCCAGCGTCATTCACTTCATCTTTTACACTGCAGATAACACAAATCATCCAAAACTACCAGGGAATTTTTTTCTTTGCCGACTTTATTTTCACGTCTTTACTTGGTAATCAACCTAAACTCTGGGGGGGAATGAGGTTCCCTTTCAAAGGATTTTATTAGTAAAACATCAAGTTCTGCCTTAGCTAACCAGCCCACACAAAAGATCTAATTATATGGGTGCCCACCCGAGCTCCTGCCTGTCACAGTCGGTGTCACTCAAGTCTATCACTCTTTCCATTAGGCATATCTCCTTTCAAAGGTCTACACCGTGGACGGCAAAAATTTGCTTCAGGCTGACTCTTGGCATAAAAGGTATCAGGCTGAGAATGAATTCCTTTCTATGAATATTCATAACAATCAGTGTGGATTTCTTAAATTCCTAGACAGAGAAAAGTATACATGACTACTTGAGACCTGTTTTGTTTACATAACTTATACATTGCATGTGTGTGGATAAAATGCTTATTTACTGATAGAATAGAATTAACGAATTATTTAAAACTCACCTTGGTGATCATATTCACTAGTTTTAATAAACTATGAAATTCCCAAGTATGGCATAATCTCAGAAACAATAATTATTCCTTTGGACTTGTTATGATCTATCATGTCAAGAGTCTGTGTGCTACCTACTAAGAAATGCTGGAGCAGGCCCTGACATGTTGCACCCTAATGGCTCCAAAGGAGCCATTACCATCTATTGTGTCAATATTTTGCGTGCTAAAGAGGATCCACAGAAGAGTTCTAAACCAGGCCTCTGCATATCAGACAGTAATGATGACTCAATCTATTATGTCAATAACATGGTAAGAAAAAGTCATTCTCTTGAATGTAAACAATTACAGTCATAGGCATGTTTTGTCAATGATCTGCTTAGAATATACTTTGAGTACTTGCAGAAGATAGCATTTTTTAGATTTCACTAGAATAATATATATATATATATTTTTTTTGGTTCTAAAATTTTGTTTTCAAACATCATTTTAAATGTGACAAATTAATATCATAGAAAGGTTTGGATCAAAAATTCAATTCACCCGAACAAATTATTTTCACAGACTCCTCAAGTCAAATTAAGAGTTCCTCAAAACATTTTAGGTAACTTTGTATATAAAGAAGATACCTTTTACTTTGTTTCTGGTAGGAAACAATTCAAAATTATCATTGCAGCTTAATTCACACCAATATATGTAGGTACCACAAGGGGCCCAGCATAGAAAATATGTAAGGACTCATTATATTCTCTATACATTTTCTAATCAAGGAGGAAAATTAAGGCCAGGTAGCAGAATCTATGTTTATTTTTGAAGATATCATTATAAACGATGATTTTCCTTTCAGAACAAGTTTGTTAAAATGTATTAGAATTCTACTTTAAGATATCAATCGTGGAATGTTGATTATATCTTTAAATACTAAGAATTATTAAAGGATGCTTAAAAATACAAAGGGCATCTGAAAAATAATATGTAAGCAAGAAAAATCATGATAAATTACTATAGTCTAATGTAACTTCTTTGAAAGCTACATTTTAAAACTAGAGAGAAGAGAGTCACTTTTATGGCTTCATATTAATAAATTTATTTCTCATCATAGTTATTTGCTGAAAACCTTTACTGGCAAAATGCCAGCTATATTCTGTGCCAAGTTGAAGATCAAGAATTAAAAAACAATAGTATAAGATGCCTTACATTTAATATAATGATACTAATAAAATGTCTTTTTTGGTAATTTTACACAAATGGATTAAATACCATAAAAAGTGAATACAGTACTTTTTCTGAGTATTGATTTTTAAGAAATAGTTTCTAAGATGTGTCAGACATGTCTAGATTTTTGAGCAAGAGAGCATTTTTTTTTTTTTTAATCTTGGCTCTGTTCTTATAAAGCAATGTTTTGGCAAAGTCGGCAAGTTCTTTAAATGAAGATCTTTTTTTCCCGCCTTCTGGGTATCAGGAGACCATTTTAATTCACTCACCAGCTAAATTCTCAAAGGAACGAGTGTATATGGTAACATAGGAGCCAATATCCTAGCTATCAGTTTTCATACAGCCTGGCTGGACCTTTACATTACGGCTGCCCCACATTTATTGTTCTTTCATTGCCTCTGTCAGCATTTCCTGACAGCGCATTATGGAGCACATGGCTACAAAGTCAGTATCAATCAGTCCACGATCATGCAGATATAAGTAGCAGACTATTGATAATGGGCCTTAAATCAGATCATCATGATTTAAGCATAAGACTCTTAAAAGGCAGCAATCTCACGGGAACTCCTACTTGCCTGTACCTCTTACAAACCCCACAAGCCAGTTTCTACTACCTACCACCTACAACTTCTCAGAAGGGGGCAAAAAAAGGATCCATTAAACACACATCACCGCAACCCATTTCACCATGTAAATCGAAGCAGGAAAACAAAGATGGCAATTAATACAACTTTCATTCTCGTAAAAAAAAAATGTGCAGAAGTCATACGGAATACCTCCCTTCACACTAAATGAAGCCAACCCCCCAAGCCCCACATACTCCTCATGTTGATAGCAGCAGTTTTGTTGTGCTTTGGAAATGTCTTACTTCAAAAGCCTTTCAACTTGATATGGCCATTTAGCAAGAAAAGTGAGAGAATTCAGAGTTTAGAGGTATGCTACACCAAACTCAAGGCACCATTTTAAAGACAAAAGCATCTAATTTTTCCCAGACATAAATAATAAAACAAAACAGGAGTTGCATGCAAATTTGGTAACATAAAATTTAAGGTGATAAACAGAATGGAGGCTGGCTTCTTGTTTAGTATTCCTTAGTTATCACCATAATTGCTGCATGTCTGTCATCACTAGAAAAGAAAAAAGTGTCTTTCTCAGCTGCTCCCCTGCTTGTTTTGTTCGCTGTATTCTTGTAAAGTGGGAGAAAATAAGTGTCATTTAATGAATAGTGCTATTCTTTGTCTGACAGCTTCATATCTGTTAGGTGTAGGAGGCCTCGTACTTTCTTTTTCTGATAATGTTTTTGACAGTGTGCTAAATTCCTCCCCCAAAAGGCCGGCGTGTATATTCTGCTAAAAGGGGCTTCATCTATCCTGAATGGGTGCCCTCTTTTAACCCCCTTCAGCTTCTGTTCTTACATTAATTGAGCTGATCAGATTGAGCATATGAATTTGTCTTTGATGTATTCGTATGTTTAGTTGACGTTGCTCGCTCTCTCATTGGCAGCGGACAGAGCTCTCAGACAAATAGGACTGTTGCCATGGTAACAGGCAATAGCTAGGGATCTCTTGAAAAATATTTTTATTTCAAAATTCAAACTGGAAAATTCTCACTGGATATGGTTCTCAGTTCTAAACGTGTCATATCTAATGATGAATGCAATTAGGAATCCCACCAGTGTTTTAAATAATAAATTAGCCTAATTTTCTAGGCCTGGCATGATGACATACAAATACTAAAAAGGCGTCTTCTTTTTTAAAATCCATGACAAAGGACTTATTAATGACTTTTGTTCTTAGGATTTCAAATTAAAACGCATGGTAGGCTAATGATAGCGCTTTCTATCTGCTAAAAACCAGAGGCCTAGAGGTAAATTTATTATTATTTTTTTAAGAAAACACTTCAAGCTGCTCTGATATTTGGTTATTTCATTAAAAAAAAAAAGCAGGTGTAGAAATCCTTCTATAAATCTTGAAAGCTATAGCAGTTGGTAAATCTCAGTGGACAAAAAATGCCCATAGCCATTTTTAATTACTGAGCATGAAGAAAACGGACGGATGGTAAACATAAGTTTTATAGATCACTATCATCTTGTAATGGTGGAATTTTCAAATTCTTACTATTTTACCTGAAATACAAGGGAAAAGTGGAAATAAATGGCTCAGTGTGTGATATAAATGGTAGTTATCCTTAAAACTTAATTTATTCACGATCATGCAATTCCAGTTACATCGCTTCCCCTCAATGTGGGGTTTCGAGAACAATGAAAATCACTGTACGGTTGGGCAGTTTCAAGGATCTGACATAATGTGTAACCACTTTATATAGAGGGTTATTAAAAACCAATCAGATGTTTCTATTTGTTAAATTCATTGTTCAGTTCTTTAGTTTTTGTTTATCACTGTGTTTATATGTTAACATGCAGAACTTAGCTTTTTGACTGTGATCGGCAATGGTGCTACTTTCTTAAGTCAATATAAGAAAATCAAGCAAATCCATATAGATTTTGGGTTTGTCTGAGGAAAATCAGTCATACTCAAACTTTAGAAGGTCAGCATACAAAATAACCAACAATCAAATTAAATTAAACCCCAATAGTCATGGATGTCTCTAGTACTCAAATCTTCCCATGGTAAATATGGCTTTACATCTGTACATGCAAAAAAGTTTACACTTAAAGGAAAATATAGGAAAAAAAGTTAAACCTAGAATGGTAACAGGTACTAATTTCTACTCTTTTAGTATTATTCTCTCTGTAGTAATTTTGTTACTATGGTCTAAATAGGATATGACTATTACAAGTTTTATTTAGATTATGCTACTAAATCACCCCAAATCTTACTTTTCTCCTCAAAAATTGAAGTGCAACATTTCCAAAAATATCTCCCACCCCTCAAAAAAAAAATCTGTTAAGTGAAAAACTGCAGGGGACTAGCCAAGACATCTCAGTTTGCATCGGTAAGTGAACGTTTCTCCCCTTAACTCTATTTCCAGTCTGTTTCATCTAAAAACCCACAGTGACGACAGCAAGTCCAAATCAACTTGAGAGTTCTCTAGGAAAGCTGTGGCCTCCTGCAGCTCTCCTGGAAGGGGAGTGTGTACTTGGGGGGTCCAGGCATGCTCCTCACCCCACCTGGCTATCCTGAGGGTCAAATACAAACAGTCTGCTCTGATGAGGACATATTGTTTTTTTTTCTTCAAAAAGGCTTTAGATGTTTTTTCTCCTGAGTTGGGGAAGTATGACTTTTCAGAGTAGTTAGAAACAATATTTAAATTTTTCTTTTTTTGCTTTTTTTTAAAAATTACAAAGGTAATTCATACTTAACACAAAAGCCAAAAAAATATATTGGAAGTACCGCTTCATCCCCAAAGCTGACCACTCTACCTTAAAAGAACCACCACGTTCAAGTCAACACTTCCTTATACATCAGTTAACACTTGGTCATATATCCAGGTAGATACATAGTAAAAACCATTTCGGAAGCGCCACATTTCATTTACCCTCCACGTTAGGGCCCAAGATGATAAGTGATATGAGAAAGGGAAAAGAAAGCAGGAAAGTTTTTCTGTTTCTTTGTCCTGTGCCTAAATTAAATAGTAAGACATGAGAAAGAATACTGTTTCACCTCTCGGTCATCAACAGCCACAGCCCTGGAGCAGGGCGGAAGTGGATTCTGGCCCTTCCTCTCTCATCACCGACATAAACCCTCTGAGAGCCTGGAAGTCCCAATCCTCAATGTCCTCCAGGTCTTCCCCGGTCTGGAAGCCACTTCCTTGAGGTGAGTGACAATCAGAAGTGAGAGTACGCACTCCTCCTTGGAGTAGAGTACCATGTCGCCGTGTTGGCTTTAAAAAGGAAAGCCCTGCCTTTAAGTGTTTAAAACATTTTGCAAACATGAAGCAGGATGATGCCAGTTGCTTCTCCTGCTCAGCACTGCACAGACCTGCTCCAGACACTGAGTTCCTCACTGACTCTGGAGCTCAAGGCTTAAGCCAACTCCGCAGGTGGCCAGCAAGCCCCAAAGAACATGAAGCATGTTGTTCTGAAGCCCAGGCTGCATCCCTCAACTCCAGGGATGTAACTTAAAGACAATTTACCTCGTAAAATATAAGGCAGCTCAGGGCAGTGGAAAGAGACCTAGATTTGGAATCAGAATGACAGGGTCAGACATTCTCACCAGCACTCAGACCTTCAGTGACCTTCCTGAGTCATAACGTCTTCATCTATAAAACAGGGATCCCAATATGCTAGGGTTATTGTGCAGCAAAAATGAGATGACACATATATGTGTGTTCTAAAATGTGCTTTAAAAATTATATAGAGATTGCACTTGAACCCTTTATCCTCTATATTATAAAAATTAGAAGCAGGCGTATTGACTTGGCCACGGAAGCTACATTTCTCCACAAAATCTTTAAACGTACACTTATCAGTCATGGATAACTAATTTTATAATGTATCACATTAAAATATAAACCTAATTTAACAAAATTACTTCTTTATTATTAAGTGGTTTGTTTTCATATAATATTTATAAAAATGTCTAATTCCTATATACTGTTTTTTTTCCTGCAACAAGAGTATGCCTTGAATTCATTAATTTAGAAAGTAAGAGAAATTAGAGAGAAAATTAGCCAAAGGCAAACAATTATGATTCAGTAAATTATAATTAAATAAAACTACTTGAGAAATAGAGAATTTATTTTGATATAAAATTTCTAGCTTGCATATTTCAGAAAAGTTAAATTAGATTCATCATTAGCAATCATGTCTGCTATAGATGATATATAAACATGCATACTATATCTATGCATATATAATAGGTATAAAATTAGGCAAGATGGCTATAAATACACAAACTAGTGTCTGAATTGTAGGTAGATTATATTCTGAAAGTTAATGGGTAAATGGCTTATTAACAACTTGGGTGTATTTTCTTATACAAACAACATTAACATAATGCTGTGGGCCCAGACTACTTCAGGAAAAATCCATTTGACCCATAATTTACCATAGGGATTAATAAGCATACAGGGACAAGAGTCTTTTGTAGAAAATATACACCTGCCCTGGTTGGTGCCCCCACGCTCTTTCAGTCATTATTGGAGAGCTGGAAAGGGTGGTACACAGGACTGTGTTCTGAGAGCCCAGAGTACAGATGACAATTATTTACTCTTAGAGGAAAACCCAAACTCAAAAGATCAGGAACAGGAGTAAAGAATGATGGCAGAGATGGCATATGCTATTTCCTGCTACATAATAACATAAGTATTAGCCAAAACTAACATTAAATAGAAGAGCTAAGCAGGCTGGGATTCACGGGAAGTCAGAGGAGGTTGAGAAATTAGGAGAGGACTGGGAAATGCTGGCACGGTGGCTGCCGTGGTAGATGGAAAAAGAGGAGAGACTTAGTGGGAATGTTTCCTTTTCTTCCTAATACTACACCTTCTTGTCTCCAGAAGGATTGTCCTGGGGTAGTCAGAAGTTGATCCAAGAGCCAAATGAGAAGGACTAAGAGACACGTGGAGGAAAGAGGGACACAGTTCCATAGATGGAAGTACCAGAGTTGGTACTGAGGGAGAAAAAGGAAAACAAGTCCAAGTGCATTCACTGAAAAGGGGAGGGGTACCCAAAGCCATGGCTGTCTGTGAACCTTGGTGAGAAGAACTCAAGAGAGACAGTGGCACTTGATCACTCCCTCTCTCCCTGCCAGCCTCCCTGGCCTCTCTTATTTTCCTTCTTGGTCTACTGACCATTTTTTCTCAATAGCCTAACGATCTTCCCCCTCACAGCTTCTCTGATTGTTAGCCCTGGCTCCCAGCTCTCAATCAAGATCCAAAAAAAATCCAAATCAGTTCCATCCTGGCATATAAATACTATCACTGCCACAACAACTCCACCTCCAATCTCTCCTTTGAGTTCCACGTTCTTACGTATTTTTTACTTCTGCTAGGTGATCTCTTGAAGGCATCTCAAAAGTAATATGTACAAAGTATTTCAGAGACCTCTTGATGCTCCCCCTCATTCAACCTTCTCCCAGGTTTCTTTTTCTCAAAGAGTCACTCTTATTCACACAGTGGTTCAGGTCTACAGCCTGGGAGATATCCTTGATTTTGTTTCTCTCGCATCTCAGACTTGATCCATCAGTAACCCTTCAGGTTCTGTTTTTCATATGGTTCAACTCAGCATCTTCAAAATAGATGCCAAATCCAGTTAGGTGAGCCTAATTCCACCTAGAACTACTGTTGCGGCATTCTAATTTTTCTCTTCCACTCCTCTCACTCTTACAGTCCATTCTTGGCATAGCAATGCTGCGAATGTGTAAGTCAGGTTACATCCCTTCAAGCTCAGGATCCTCCAAAAACTTATTATCACACGACATCAAAGCCTTTCTGGGTGATCTGGCCTCTGGTCACCTCTGCCTTCCTCTCCTTCCTCTCGCCCCTCGCTCATTCAGCTCCTGGCATAATGGGCTTCTTGCTCTTGCTGGATCATGCAAGACTTGTTTCTTCTTTGAACAGAAAGGCTGTCCCTCTGCCTGATGGGCAATTCCCTAGAAATTTTCACAGCCTGCTCCCTCGGGTCACACAAATACCATAGATTCTTCCCTGGTTAACCTATCTAAAAAGTCATCCTCCTCCATACCCTTATGTGCTTTACTTTACATCACAGCCTTTATTACTACCTGATGTTATGTTACATACTAATTCAGTTTATCATCTTATCATTGTTAGACTATAAACATTAAGAAGGTAAGGATTCTGTCCAACTTGTTCCCTACTGCTCCCCCGAGCCTAAAATAGTCCTGACCTCGTAGCTATGTTAATGCTAATTATTGACATCCCAAATCTTTCATTTTTCACAAATGAAAAATATTAGTTAATCCCATTGATATGTAAAAATCACATCTTACAAAGGAAAAAATGTTATGGTACTTGGACATTAATCCACCTTTCAGAATGTATTTTGCATGATTTTTTTTTAGTAATAATTTTCAAAACCAGTTTGATTTTTCAAATGCAGTTCAGACTTTTAAAAGTAAGTACTTTCTAAATGTACACACTAGGACGGGGTGGGGGGTGCGGAATGAAAAGGCTGACAAATTCTTTACTCTTATATTTTTAAAATGTGTTCTGAGATTTAAGAAGTAATTATGTAATTCTTCCTAGTAAGATTTTGTAAAATAATTTACTATTTGACAGTTTGTATCATAGTTTTTCACACTATATCTGGAGTTATGAATGAAACTATAAATGGCCTACACTATGATCTAAAGTAGAAATCCCAAGGGTAGGGTAAAATAGAAATCCCAAGGGTAGAGTGTTTATTTATATTAACAGGTTAAATACTATAAATTTATCAACTATCTAGAAGAAATATTATGAATAAATGCTAATACCTTTCAAGAGTTATAAAAGTGAGCATTGCATGTCATTTATTTATGCTATGTACTCAAAGTTAGTGGCATGAATGTTATTAATAAAAAGCTGATGTTTATAGCGTGCTTACTTTGTGCCAGGTACAATCTGAAGTCTTTGATAAATTCATCTAATCCTTGAAACAACTTTACAAAGCAGCTCTATTTTACAGATGAAAATACTGAGGCCTTGAAAGGCTGTCTGCCCAATAACACACAGATAGGCAGATCTAAGATTTGAAACTAAGCAATCTAGCTCCAGAACATAAAAAGTTAACCACCAAGGAGTTACCTCACATGTTCTTTGCTCTGTGATTCTGCCCTCCAGGTGTATTTCACTTAGCAAAGAGGTTTTTCATATGTAACAGAATATCAATAATGGGAAATTCTTTCCTAAACTGTACTTTGAAAGTACACCTTTTGATTTGATCAAATCACCTTTTGATTTGAAAATTACGGTCATGGAAAATAATTTATTTAACACATTGCTCATCTTCTAGTTGTCTTCAATTATTTAAAGGCACACTCATTAAAATTATGTTTAACAGGTGCTTCCCTGATGGTGCAGTGGCTAAGGTTCCACGCTCCCAATGCAGAGGCCTGGGTTTGAGCCCTTCCTGTTCAGGAAGCTAGATCCCATGGGCCTCAACTAAAAACCAGCACAGCCAAATCAAAAAATTAATATTTTTTAAAAAACATGTTTAACAGAAAATAAATTTCCATTAGTAAAGTTGAATGTGTATAATTTCTAGACAGATTATTTTCATAAAAAGTAAGTTACAAATGATTGTAACTTACAAAATTTTACAATTAATATCTCACTCTAAATTCCAAACAAACTACAGATATCTTACCAACAAACAGATATTGTTTAAATTTTTTCTTTTTTTTACATAATTTGAACAGTCAAAAGCTACATAAAATGTCAAGATGTATGCTAATGATAAAACCTGCTTTTTAGGGTCTTAGAGACCAAAATTTTGAAGATTTATTCTTTGATTACTAACAACTATAAAATCATTCTCACCGGAAAGCAGAAGTCACAGAGATTTTTTTTTTAATTACACTTTAAAACTCTTCAGAACACTAAGGCCCCAAGAGGATCAATTTCTTAACCACCTACCTTTTAATATCTTAAATGTCTCTGTTATTAATACATTGTCTTTTTATACACACTACTATGTATAAATAGATAACTAATGAGAACCTACTGTATAGCATAGGGAACTCCAGTCAGTGCTCTGTGGTGACCTAAATGGGAAGAAAATCTAAGGACAAGGGGATATATACACGTATCTATGTATATATATGTATGTGTGTGTATATGTATATACTCATATATATATGGCTGATTCACTTTCACTGTACAGCAGAAACTAACACAACATTGTAAAGCAACTCTACTCCAATTTAAAAAAATACATTCTTTATAAGGTATGTAAAGACCAAAAAATAATAGCTTTGAATAATTTAAAGGGTGCCCAATCTACCAGAAATCAAAGTTACCCATCTATAAAGTAACTGCCAAATAAGGCTACCACCTACTAAACATATAAGCTAATAATTTTAAAAAATCACTGTCAACTTCCTATATGTTAGACTGTCCAACACTCTGCATTCTACAGGCGTGCTTTGCACTCCAGCTGTAGCAGTAAAATTACTGAAACTGTAATTCTCTTAATATTTAAATAATATATTAAAATTTAATTTTCAGCACCTGGAAGAATCTGTTTGTGTGCCAGCAAATGAGGTAGCTGGGCCTGGAGCTCCTATACATATGGGACTCAAAAACAACCTATCACAAATAATTACTAAGCTACAGCAGCTGTAGTCACCATAGTAGTCATTTAAAAATCAGGTCAAAGTTGCTTGAATTCTTTTCCATTTTCAAGATACCATGCGCATAAATTCTGTGGTGTTTATCTATTTGCTGCATTTTGTAAATTATTTACTTTTGCTGATAATTGTAGATTGAGGTGGAAAGGGCAGCAAGGGCATCTTGTGATTTTTTTTTCTTAATAAGTTGGGCATGTTTAAAGAAATTAAGCTCCTGATTTCTCAGGTTCTTTAAATGGCTTACGTGAAAGTGCCAGTCTGAAAGCACATATATTTGTTCAATCAGTTGACAGGAAGGACATATTCTGTGAACAAACAAACACACAAAAAACTAAGGTATATTTACTGCTGTATATATCCAATATCCACACACATTGTGTGTGCATGAAATGAGTCTAAACAAAGATACACACACACATCATTAATAAGATATTCTTCACCGTATTCTCTCTATATTTCTCCAAACCATGATGCCATCTGGTCCATGTATAAAAGAAAATAATTTAAATTTTATAATTTATTGAATTTGAGCAAATTACTAGGGGAGGGGACTACTGAATTGAAGGTTCAAAAACATTTAATATTTTAGACACTTTCATTCACATCTAAGAAAGTAAAACTGTTTTAAAGAAAGCCTTATATAGACACAATTCCTAAGTTCACAACTCTATCTGAAATTGGATAGGTATTACATCTCCCCTCTCTTTCTCATCATTCCTAATATACTTACTGAGAAATAAAAACTCCAGAAAGCATGGAACATCTTAGAATTTTTTCCCCATCACTTTAGTGAGAGTCGCATTCCTTTACCCAAAAGCTCTAGATAAAATGAAAATTAATTTGAAAAGTGTCTTTAGTAAAAGGATAACAGCAGCAATAAACTCCATGCAAATAGAAATTTTAATTGCTTTATTTTTAGATTTCCAATCCAATTCTTGGATATGGAAAAAGGTATAAACATCTGTTTTGGGGAAGCATCAAATAACATCCTACACCTGATATTTAGGAAGAAAATAAATTAAGATTTTTGTTGTGGTTGTTGGAGGGAAAGATGGGGATTAGAAGACAGGAAGAAATGTACCAAGAATTTATACACTATTACCTTCAATCATTTTGATGCGAGTCATTCATACCACCACCATGCTAACAAGACATCCAATTTACTAAACAATGAATACTGAAAATACATTTAAAAAGGTACAAATGACTGTCCAAAGAATGACACTGAAAAATATTAAGTAACAGCTCTACCTCGAGATAAGCCTCACCATTAAAGAGTTTTAATGAAGAGAGCCTTCAAAGGCTAAATCAGGAGGCATTGATTAGATTGCCTCTAACTTTGTGTTTTGACACCTTCGTCTTTCGTGGCATTATATCGTCTCTGTGCATCTTACAAAGGAAGCATTTTACTAGGCCCACACAAGAACAGGAGACAGCAACGCTCATAAAAGAGACTGTCAAGGGTGTGAGCCAAAATGGGTCTCATTTGGATTTCAAGTGAAGAAAACTCCTAATGCATTTCATTACAATGTATGCGAACCTCTGAAAAGAAGGATGGATTGGGATTCTCGTCCCCATTAATTTATTGAAATGGATTCAGTTTTTTCTTGTATATCAAGAGAGACCATGTGTTTCAAGCAAGGTAACAATATTATAGTCCCAATAACCAAATATGCCATGATTCCGTATGCTCTTCTGTGAGATAAAGAGGATGCAATTTTCCTGATAATTGGGATTGGAGTTTAAAAATAAATCCTACAATAGCACGGCAACAAATAAATATTCTTTGTTAGTATCAGTTTTAAAGATATGATCAAGCTGCTATACAACACAGGGATTGATTCAGGCTTTGTTACCAAAGCAGGCTTTTCACCATTTGAAATCCTATTTTTTCCCCCCTGCTACTGTCATTCACGAATTGACTTTCTACTTCATTGAGGAATTGTGTGCATAACATAATTAGGATAACACCAAAGAAAAAGTCATATTTTATTGAAAGATAGTGAAAAGAGAATGAGACAAAGTCACAGCATTTTAAGCACTGTATTGAGGTCTATGCATACATGCCTTCATAAGAATGTTCTAGTCATCAAGGTACCTATTAGGTAATTCATGATTTTTAAAGAGGTGCTTATATTTGGCTGATTTGCCAACTTCATTAAAATGATACCCACCATTCAAAAACTTTCTATCCCTAACCACAGAGAAATGCCATGATCTAATGCTCTTAGACATCCTAAATAATTTCATAAATCTACAGGATTACAAATATAAGACATATGCTCTCATTGCTCTTTAACACCATTAACATTTAGAGATGATTGATTATGTTATACCAATAACATTCAGTGAATTCAAAGCTGATCTATTTTTTATGTAAATCACACAACCTGCTAGTCAAATTAAAGGTTAAATATACATAAAGTCTTAGAATAAAATACAGATAATCTTTCACATGGAACATGGACCCATAATGCACATACTCAAATGTAATAGGATCCACAAATTCACAGGTTGCTTACTAATTAAATCCAGAAAACCAGCATGAGCAGGTCCTCCTTATGTTGTTATACATTTTATTCCAAGTGGGAATAATATATCCACAGCAAAGTAGAATTGCAAAATATAGCTAGAAAACACAATTGGGAATAACTGTACATTTACAAACTTGGAAAGAACCCTCTATAAACAAATTCATATTCCTCATTTAAATTTTCCCAAGGATCTAACTATAAAATAGATACAGTAAGAATATGTATAAACAAAATATTCAGCATGTGTACATACATGTTGATGTGTGTGTGTATCCAGATGTTCTTCAAGCAACAGAAACTATATACAAAAATTCTAACAGCAAATCTCAATTAAGTCTAGTATATGATTATTTTTTCAAGTTTATACATCTACCTGTAATACAGACAATAGAGGAATTTTTTGATGAATTGTAATTAAATTAGAATGATGTATGTTCCTTATTTTTATCTTGACAGTTCTTGTATTCTCAGGCAGAGCCTATTACACACAAATATACAGCAGGTTACTTGTTGAATAATGTATTTCAAGTACTTAAAAATTTCCAGGGAGTTGCCTAAGATCTACATGTGAATACATATTTTGGCCTTAATTTTCATCAATGCATTTCTTCAACTGAGTATATTTCATAACCCACCAGCAAAGCAGTTAATATCAGTTTTTTTCAGGATATAACAAAGATAATCATACTATCTTTATGATATAAACTTTATGACATTCTGAATAAAACTGACAAGTACAAAATTTGATCCATAAAATAAGTGATATACTTATGTTAATTCACCTTTTAAAAGATATTATGTGTTGCTCCGTTTTTTTGACAAGGCTTCCATTCATACTAGAGACATGTTGAAAAACACTATATTTTCTCTCAATAAAGAAAATCACTTTACCCACTATCATGCTTGTTCTGTCTCAATAAAAAATCAATCATCAAATGCTTGCTTCCAAGTTTTACTTGTTAAACTGCCAATTTATGCATACAGTTTGGCTCAGCAGAATTTCACTCAGTACCATTTCTTTCATTATTATAATTTTGTACATCTCATAAAGTGTTTTAAACTCAGGGGGTAGGGGAAGTTATGAAAGTTTATACGCACTTCTATGCAGCAATTGATGTTAGGGTTAAAATACAGTGGTAGGATGTAGTTCCAAATAATCATTTTTAAAGAAAAAGAAAAACCATATCTTTCTGTGGTTTTTCAAAGTAATAAAGGCCTGATTGATCCCACTGACTAAGGCAATTGAATCGGTTGTCTAAATGGTAGCAACATCAATGTCAGATATGTGGTTATCTTTTCATCTGGGCCCATTCTTGAATGTAAAAATCAGATGTTTGAAGGACATTTCACTGACCTGTTATGGCCTCTGCGACTCTCAAACACAATACTAGTATTCCTTATATAAGTGCCACATTTTGGATAAAAACCATTTCATCAATGATGCCTTTGCGACATCTGGCGGTCCTTAGGATATATAAAAATTACTTTTTGTTTTTCCAAATCTATCCGTACTTGAAATTCCAGACCAAAAGCCTTTGATACCCCCTAGCGGGGGCACAAAAGCACTCTGGCCTGTAAGCTAGGACGTGGACTACCATGAATCCATATGGTGCAAAAGGTCACAAATCTTGAGATGTGGTGACATCATGACAATAAGACACTTTCTAGACAGAAGCTGACCCATTTTGAATATAAAAAGGACCCTGATCACATGTTCCCACACATTTAATACTATGGAGAAAAAAGAAATATGCTAAGTGCTCTACACAGACACTGAACAGTGGTGTTTAAGGGTACCTAGAGTGCTCAGACTTGAGGAATACTAACCAGAGATTCCTTGCAAGATTACTTTAAAGGATCACTGCATCCTGGTTCTTTAGAAGTTGGTGCTCAGCAAATGTTAATAAGCAGAGGAGAAGTGGCTGAATCACAGGGTGCCTGTTTCTATGCAACCTTTCCTTCTTTTTTAAATTATTAATCCAGCCATACTGAAGCTTGTCCTACATGCTTGAGCCTCTATTTATATTTCTAGCAAAGCATGGAACTTGAATATCACTTTATGCAGAAGAAAAAACTTCCCTTTGGATTTTTATTCTTGTTCTACAGGCAATTCAGTATGAGGAAGGGGGAATAAAAACTCATTTCCATCTCTTCATTACACTCTCTACAGGTATATTTGCTGTCCACATTGAGAAATCATGACTTCACTAATTCTTTGCTCAGCAGGAGAAAATTACATGCACTATACAGTTGATTTTCCATTTATTCTGTGTCTTGGTGAAGTAGCACACTTGACAGCAATAAGATCAAATTCAAGTGCACTGTGCTTATTCTCTATTTTCAACCTTCCCCTCAAATATTTATCTGAAAATCTATATTATTTTGGCTATAAACCAGTACTTTCAAGGGGTTTTTCCAGAGAAAAGAACTTAGTTTTTCCAGATTTTGTTTTATAGCCAATATTTAATATGTATCTCATTTTTTATTTTTCAAGTGATTAATAATTAATAAGCAGTCAGTGTAATAGATAGCAGATTCACTTCTCCTGACACAACACTAAGATTTATTACATATATGCATATATTACTTAGTTGCATTCAAAGATATTTGTTTCATAATTGAATCAATTTGTTTTTATTTATTAAAAAATATAGAAACTATCTTTGTAGAAATGAGCTTGAATTTACATGAAACCTTCTAAAATCTCATATATATTAAAAATTATCAGATGTCTTCCATTAGTTACATACTGCTCTTAGGGTGTCAATAACTTCCCTTGTTAGTATTTATAGATTGAAATTAGAAATGGATATACTTACCTTTTAAAATTATCCATGTTCTCCATTTTGACAATACAGGATCATATAGAACAATAAAGTAAATAGAACTTGGCATTGCATTTCCTTGTAATTGTTTAAAAGGATCTTATTTAATTGAGAAGGCAGTATGATACAAAACACACCAGTGTGCATTATTTTAAAAAGGATATAAGAGGAAAAAAGCAAAATAGCCTATTACTATATTATTTATTAATATTTTAGATTATAAGATGGTTTGAGAAATAATAAAGTAAAAACTATAATGAAATACATTGAGTAAAATTGACACCTAATCAAATACTACTCTTTGCCTAAAACATTCATAAATATTACAATAGAAGCTAAAAGAAACTGACAACAGACATACCTTTATAATAATATGGATTAAATCTTTTAAAATGTTAAAGCAATAATTTTGATGAAGAATAATACCAATTATATAATCCTCCTACCTGTAATTACACACAAAACTAGCAAAATATGTTTTCAATATGACTACACATATAGATATAAAAAGTACAGTCATAATTCTACAGTAAATTTCATTTTCTTGATCTGTCTTTTAGGAATATATTTGTAGGATATTATGGAGAAATTTTAGTATGCAACTTCCAGAGCCACACCAAGAATTACCAAAATAAAGCCTGCTCTCAACTCTCAAAACAAATAAATGGAAATTTTGCTACATTATCTAAGTGTTTATTAAAGTTACTTTGTTTTGTGAAGGCCATGTTGGAAGCACCAAAAAAGGTGAAAAGACATAGAAGGATTAAGAAGAGTAAGAAAATGAAATGGAAATCAGCAAACAACTCAATGATGTTAAATACGGAAGGCATTGAAGGAGATCTAACATAAGCAGAGTTGGTATCTCTTAAAAAAAAAAAAAAAGAATTAAACAAATGGAATGGGGAAAATATCCAAAGATATAATTTAAGAAAACTTACCAGAAATAGAATAAGATGTGAATAAACAGATTGAAGGGACACATTCTCTTGGGGAAATTGACACAGAATGATAAACATTCTGATGCTGGGAAAGACGGAAGGCAGGAGGAGAAGGGGATGACAGGGGATGGGATGCTGGATGGCATCACCAACTTGACTGACATGAGTTTGAATAAGCTTCAGGAGCTGGTGATAAAACAGGGAGGCCCGGTGTGCTGCAGTCCACAGGGTCGCAAAGAGTCAAACACAACTGAGCAACTGAACTGAACCAAATGACTGGTAAACATCAAGACATATACTGGTGAGAGAACTGATCTTCAAAGGTGAAGGAACAATTGTTTTTGTCTTTCAAGTTTAAATATCAAGTTACTATAAGAGGGAAAAAATTGGCTGGCTACTTAAAAGGAAATGATACTAACTGAGTCCACAGAAGAAATGAAGAACACCAGAACAGGTAAATACACTGGGTGATAAATTTTAAAATAAATATTATTTATTATTATTATTATTATTTATTATTTACTAAATAAATATTACTATTCTGTCTTTACTCTTCACTATTTTCTCAACTTCTTTAAAAGAATAGGTTGCATAAAGTAGTACTCGAAAATGAATTATTGGGTTTAAAACATATGTAGCTTTAATACACATGGCAATAACAGCACAAAAAAAATAGAGGGAAGAAATGGAAAAATATAGGAGCAAAGTTCCTATGAAGTAAATTGTAAAAAGATGCACATTTTAATACTGAGAGTGACTAATAAGAAAATAAGTCAAAAAGTAGGAAAAATTCAGTTGAGGGACAAAATGTTCCAGGACAGGACAAATCTGGTTCTGCTACCAAACTGATCTACCATTCTTAATGAGATTCAATGCATACTTTCATAAGATTTGTTTGGATACAAAAAACCTTTCAGCTCTGAAAATTCTCTATTCTTTTCCCACTTTGGAGACTCTGTATGTCTAATCTCTGGTATGGAAAAAAGCTACCCAGGGGTTCCCTGATATTTAAACAAAATGTTTATTTGAATTAACATATGATATATTCTTAGCCTATATGTCAATATATATCATTTATATAAAATCATTGATACAAAATGATTAAAAATAAATTTTGTTCCACATGTCTATTATTATAAACATTAATTATTAGTTAATATGAACATTGATATGTACTTCATATTGTCACAGTGCAGGGCCCCGGAGTATACTTTTTCATGTTGTTTTAAGTTCAGGGCAATGGAAGACAATAAAACAGCCTAAAGGATTAAGCTAAAAAGAGTAATATTATACTGCTACAATAAACTATATTAATTACTCTGACATATGTGAAAAAGTTTGCAATGGATACACATTAGTGACCTTCAGGTACTCTAGAAGGCACATGGAGTTATACAGACCTTACTTGGAGTATCAAATACAAGTATCAATTAAGAGCCTCAATGGAGTCAAGTTGGAGTGGGAAAAAGTAAAATGCACCAAAATTTTATCGTTTGCAGAAGTCAAATTCTACAATCATTCACCAGTATACTAGCACTGGAAAAGGCTTGAGGTGTACTAATTAAGTACAAAAGAACAGTCTGTAAAGATCTCTATATTTACTTTCTATTATTTTCAAGCATAAACCTGCTGTTGGACTCCATAATTTTAGTCTGATGTCCTTTCTTTCAAAGATGTTTCTTTCTGTTAATGAGGGGAAGCCTGTTTATGATAGCCTGAAAAAGTAAAAGTTCCAAATATAAAATGATACTATTTGCTAGTAATAAAATAGAAAACACTATTTTAATCATTAAAGACTACCCTTTAAAAGGGCAAAAAAACACAAATATTTATAAAGGGAAACTGTTTTATAAATCTTATTACATAAAAAACTTCTATTAAAAAAAAATCGTTAAGAAAGTGAAAAGGCAAGCCAAGGAGTAAAAGACATTTGTAACAAAGGGTTTGTATCTCATCCATACATCTATTTATGTATTTTTTTTTCATATAAATCAATAAAGAAAAAAGATCAAGAGGCAAATAGGCAGGAGGCTTAAGGACATTTCACCAAAGAAGATATCCAAATGCTTAAAAAATAAATGAACAAAATGTTCACCATCATCAGTAATGACACCTGTCAGAATTGCTAAAACCATGTTTGTTTTGGTGAGGATATGATGCAGTGAGAACTCATATACTTATAATGGGCAATATGCTCTAAGACCTAGCAATTCTGCTTCTATGTATACAACTCAAATTGCCTACACATAATACCAAGATTCATGTACATGAATGTTCCCAGCCACATTATTTATTGCAGCTAAGAACTGAACACCATCTAAATGTTCATCAACAGTGGAATGGTTGAGAAACTGAATGTTATCATAAAATGGGATACTCTACGACAATGAAAATGTACAGCTTCAGTTATATTCAATTGGATGGGTGAATCTCACAAACATAGCAAAAGCCAAAATCAATTAAAAATGTAGGATTTTACTTACGATAATTTTTTTAAAAGAGCAGATTACCCATCCCCCCCAAAAAAAAACCACAAAATAAAAAAGCAGAAAATAAGTGTGTCAAGGATCTGGAAAAATCGGAACCTTTATGCACTGTAAGCAGAAATGTAAGATGCTTCAGTCACTGTGGAAAACAATGGTAGTGCTCAAAATATTAAGCATAAAGTTACTATATGAGACAGCAACTCCACTTCTGAGTACATACTCAACAAGATTGAAAGCATGAATTTCAACAGATATTTGTAAACCCAAGTTCATGGCAACCTGACACACAATAGCCAAAAGGTAGAAGAGATCCAAGTGTCCAACAACAGATAAATGAATAAACAAAATGTGGTATATATACACAATAGTATCTAACATGGCCTTAAAAAGTAAGGACGCTCTGTCAGATACTACAATATGGATGAGCCTAAAGAAATTATGCTAAGTGAAATAAACCAGTCACAGAAAGACAACAATAATGTAACTCCACTTACTTGAGATACCTAAAAGAGCAAAATTCATAAACACAAAAAGTAGGATGGCAATTGCCAGGCTTGGGAGAAGAAAGGAATGGGGAGTTATTAGTAAACTGATAGAGTCCCGGGTTGGGAAGATGAAAATGTACTGAAAATGGATAGTGGTGATGACTGTAAACTAAAGTGAGCTACTTACGCCACTGAACTGTACATTTAAAAATTTTTAAATGGCAACTCTTATGTGTATGTTACTACAATTAAATAAAACACAAACTTGCACTGAAGTGTTAGAAGTAAAGATAGCAAAAAAAAAAAGAAGAAGAAGAAGAAGTAAAGATAGTGCTTAATCTTTGGGAAGAAGGGAGAGGATAGTATTTAGAATGGATCATGGGGGTAGGGTAGATTCAAGGGTGCTGGCAATGTTCTATTCCTGAATACTGGCTATCAGTGGTGGTAAATGAATGATTGCTTTAGGACAATTCATAGAGTGTCACACTTAAGTTTTATGTCTTTTTCTGTTACATTTTACAATAAAAATCATTAAAAATAGCTTATGTATATTATAGGCATGTTTGGGCTTCCTAGGTGGCGCTAGTGGTAAAGAACCTGCCTTCCAATGAAGACAACATAAGGGATGGGTGTTTGATCCCTGGGGCGGGAAGATCCTGTGGAGGAGGGCATGGCAACCCACTCCAGTATTCTTGCCAGGAGAATCCCCATGGACAGAGGAGCCTGGCGAGCTGTTACACTCCACAGGGCTGCAAAGAGTTGGACAAGACTGAAACAACTTAGCACACATGCATTATAAGAATGTTAACATTCAACAGAATATTTGAATCATATATCATTACAACTTGTATGTTGCCAGCAGTCTGGAGTGAAAAGGACTTAGGCGGTGGAGTCAACCATCGCCTTTGACTTAAATTCCACCCTGGTCGTGAAAAAACTGTGTGACATTCAGCAAACCCTTATCTTCTTTCAACCTATTTCCCTAAAAATATGACAAGTGTTTAACACAAAGTTTTGAGAATTAAAAGTTTGTGTAAAAATGTACAGCGTGTTGCCAATCAAGTAACGCCAATCAAGCGTGTCTAAATGTATGGGGCTCCATAGGCTTTCATTTAGAAGACAAATTTCTTCACATTTTAAAATACGTTTTCATTGGATAGTCAAAAATATTCTTGGGTGGAAACCAGCTATGAAGAGTACAGAACAAGTTAAAAACTTCTCCAAACTATGTCATTTGAGAAGCTATAATTCATTCTTTCAGTTTAATTAATAAAATTTAAAAAATGAGCAGAATGGATTTATAAGTTTGCTGTGAAGGTACAAAGTTATACTTCAAAAATGTGAAGAGACAATAAAACCAAGAAACAACAATTAGTCAAATATTTTTAAAGAGCTATTTATTAGAATAATGAAAGAGAAAATTTACCTTTTAAGCATTGCTACTACTTAACATTTTAAAAGATTCCTTTTGTATGCAAAAGATAATGGGACACTCTGATTTTCTATATACCATTTATAGAGGTTTAACTGTATATCATATAAAGCTTCCAGTTTCATCCAAATCTACTGTTAAATTACCCATGTAATTATCCCAGTAGAAATCATTATATTTTTTATTATTAATTTTATTAACACTTTACTGGTAGGAGTCTGGGTATATTAAAATGTACTTCTCAGAGTTTTTATTATGACAAGTAAAGGGAACACTTCTTTATTATTTTACAGGGGGAGGAGTGTGTAATTACTAAGCCACTAACAATATACATAAAAAATAAATGGCCATTAGGCTTATTTCAAAGCATACTTTTCAAAGATTCCAATGGCAGCACCTTTATATATATATTTCCTTTAAAATGAAGCTAATTCAGTTCTGTATTCCACCTATGATGAGACTATGATGTGAGAGCTCTTTCTTTTAATTTCTGTCAACAAGCGTAGTTACTAGAAGTTACGCATAAATGTACACAGATAGGAAAAAGAGGTGGGAGAAGGGGAAATTTAATGAGGATGCTCAAAACAAATGTTTTCAGAGTAACATGAGCATAGAATATTGTGTGTAAATGGAAATTTCAAAATGCTTATATATATTTTAGTTGGAATTTTAACCTTTATTATGTTTCATATATACCTTACTTTCTAATCATATAGCATTATTAACTGTTCTCAATCAAATTAAATTCAGTTAATAAAGGATCACAGGTAAGACATTGATTGAAATTTTGGTAATTCAGTAAATTCTCAGTATATAATTCTCATTCTTCTATTCCCTTTCTGCTATAATCCTATTGATTCTCCAACTAATTTCAAATCAAAATAAATACTTACTGAGGGCTTCCTCTGTGCATATATCTATACCAAGAGTAAATCAATTTGATTGCTTCTTAACCAAGAATTCCCAGTAGAATCCTGGGTATATAGAAGTTATATAAATATCAGGTAAATATATAATAGCAGATGAAAGTGAAGGAGGAGTGAAACAGTTGGCTTCAAACTCAACATTCAAACTAAGATCAAACTTAGCTTCAAACTAAGATCATGGCATTCAGTCCCAACACTTCATGGCAAATAGATGGGGAAACAATGGAAACAGTGATAGACTTCATTTTCTTGGGCTCCAAAATCACTGCAGATGGTGATTGCACACATGAAGTTAAAAGATACTTGCTCCTTAGAAGAAAAGCTATGACCAAGCTACATAGCATATTAAAGAGCAGACACATTACTTTGCCAACAAAGCTGTCTAGTCAAAGCTATGGTTTTTCCAGTAGTCAAGTATGGAAGTGAGAGTTGGACTATAAAGAAAACTGAGTGTGGAAGGATTGATGTTTTTGAACTGTGATGTTGGAGAAGACTCTTGAGAGTCTCTTGGACTGCAAGGAGATCCAATCAGTCCATCCTAAAAGAAATCAGTCCATCCTAAAAGAAATCAGTTCTGAATAGTCATTGGAAGGACTGATGCTGATGCTGAAACTCCAACCCTTTGGCCACCTGATGTGAAGACCTGACTCATTGGAAAAGACCCTAATGCTTGGAAAGATTGAAGGCAGGAGGAGAAGGGGACGACAGGGGATGAGATGGTTGGATGGCATCACTGACTCCATGGACATGAGGTGGAGCAAGCTTCCGGAGTTGGTGATGGACAGGGAGGCCTGGCATGCTGCAATCCACGGGGTCTCAGAGTCAGACAGGACTGAGCGTCTGAACTGAACTGTTATGATATCAGATAAATACATATATATGTAACTATAGAAATTATAGAAATATCAGAGTTTGTTCAGTTTTACTTAGATAACTATGAAATGGGCCACAAATTAACTCTTTATTAATTTCTAGTTGTAGAAAATTCACCCCCGCCCCCCCACATATCCCTACTCAGTTCTTCCAAAGTAACTTTTCAATATCAAGTTAAGGTCAACAAAAGAGTAGTAATCAAAATGCTTTATGGTAATTTATATATAATCTACTAATATTTTGGCAGAACAGAGATTAACAAGGAATGTGAATTAGAGTATGATTCACTAAAGGACATAAACTTTAATCTCTATTTCCTTTTTCACACCCTGGTTTATTTAGTATTTATTTTACCTTTCCAAGGGACAGAGAAACAACTAGACTTCTCTGTGGATGCATCATTAAAAAAATTACAGAGACAAAAACCCAATTAAAATTATGATTTCTTATAGATCAAAAGAAAAATCCCCAAATCAAGCAGTTTACCTGAAGTAAAAATTTCTTTTAGTTAGAAATAAAAGTATTTACATGGTTCTCCCATTAAAACATATCTACAGATATTATCTTCTTTGTGAAACACTTCTGAGTGCACAAATCAAGCTAATATACATGCTAAGAAAATGGATTTTCACTACTGCTAAAGCCTTGACACAGGCCAATTCAATCCTCCTTCCTTTCATGTAATACAAAAGAATAGATCCTTAAGATAAAGGATATTAAATAACCAATAGAAAACAAAATGAAAAATAAAAACACTAATGGAGATCTTTATGATAGAAAAGAAGGCCAAATTCCTTTTTCAAGAAATTTGAATTTTATGAAATGAAAATAAACATTTCGTAGCAGGCTTGGAGGAACGTTAATATCTCAGAATCACATCTTAAAGACAAAAGAGTTGGAATTTTGCTGTGTTAAAATGTTTATGGATGGGTCTAGTTTGACAGTTTAGCCTGTCGGATGTGACTTTCACAGTCTGTTGGCAGTTTGTAGGCAAGCCATCACACCTGTGACGCTGCGGTTGATTAATGAGTCTTTCAGCTCATTGCTACCATCTGAAGGAGGGCTATGGCCTTTCTGAGCTTCACTGGTTTATTCGCCTTAAACTGCGGTCCTGCTGAGGTATCTTCCATAAGAAAATCACACCTGGTTAAAGCTAATGAAAACTTCAATATGTCATTTTCTAGACAAGTCAAAAAGCATGTAAAACTAGACAAAAGATGTATTCAAGTAACATGAATGTAGTTTTGTCATAACCTGCCAATCCAAAAAGTCACATTAAAAAAGTTTTCCTATGACATATTCCAGGGTCGACTTGCACAATGGTAATTCTAAATTCTCCGTACTGGAAGAGGGCTCCCAGCTCTTAGGCTACACACTCTCCCTATCTTCATCCAACTAGGAAGGTTCTAGCTCCCGACCAGATAGCTCTGTGGCTTTAATTGTCTATAGATGATCAATCCCACTGGGAAATTTTTAAGCCTTATCTCAAGATTCTCACCTTCTGTTGTTCATGAAGTGCATCTGGTATTCACGACTTCCTCTCGAGTGCAAGGCAGCACTGCTACTGTTTTCCCAAAATCTTGCTCTAGAGATTGAAAGGGCTTTTAAAACAGAACCACGTAATGCCCTCCTGATACTCGTGAAGTGTGAACTAGAGAAGAGGCAGGTCTCCTGGGAAAACAATCTAGTATAAGACGAAACGGTGGGCAATTGAGGAAACATGGAAGACAGGAATCTTTTTCTCAGGGTTTCATTCTTTAGCTTCACTTCTGAATCACTATGAATTTCCAGAACTTCAATAACATTGAAATAAATAACTAAAATGTATTTTTAAAGTAAATACTTACTACTCTTTAATCTAGATTTTGTACCAGCATTCCCTTCCACGGTTTATGTATTTTATACAATGTTTAGTTTTAATTAAGTGACAGAAAGACTAACAAAATTCTCAGTACCATCAATAAGTGGGCAGCTAAAAATCACAAGTTTCCATTCTGCCAGTCACCATTTTCCAACTTTTATATTTTTATCACAATCACTGCTACATCTCCAATTGTTTATTTGATGCCTGTATTAAAAATTATGGAATAAAAGATATTTTGTGGTGTACTAATCTTGTAATGTGGTGATATTTATTTGGAAGGAATATTTTTGGCTGATAAAAATATTAATTCCTTCAAGACCTTAACAATGTCAACAATGACTTTTAAGCACTCATGTAGTATTTGATTATTTCAACAAGTTTTCAAATTATTGTATCAATTGTTTCTATTTTGGCTGCAAAGTTAAATCTCATGGAAAACTTTTAAAAAGTACCAATGAATGACTGTGCCTCTCCTAAGCAATTCTTTAGTTGTTTTTTTTTTTTTAATATTCTTCCCAAGTAACTATTAATAACATGTGTCCATGATTAAGTATTACTGCACTGCATAATAATCCTCACGCTCATTTTGCTAATCTAAAAGCATAAAAAACTTAATCCTACCAAGGAAAAGAGATTTCTCAAACTAAGCTGGAAAATAAAGTCATCAGTCTTTAGGGTTCTTAGATCTATTATTTCAGTTTATAAGAAAATATGCTGGACCATGAGACAGAAACCCTGGGCTTAAGTTGGTGTTCGGCTACCTACTAGTTCCATGTCTTCAGTAAGGCCCTCAAGACAAATATTTTCTAAATTATAAAATGAGAAAGTTAAGAGGTCTTCCAGCTTTTGAAGCATGCTCTCAAATAATTTCCAAGGGTGCAGAGTGCTGTTCTTAAATATGAATCAGAGAATTATTTGATTGCATTAATAAAGTTCAGACTTAAGCCACAATGAACAAATGTGCCTTACAAAAGCCATCACACTCCTCTCCTGTCTGTGGCAGACATTGCTAATTGATCTCAGCATTACAGAAAAAAGGGCTTCCCTGATGGCTCAGATGGTAAAGTGTCTGCGTGCAGTGTGGGAGATCCGGGTTTGATCCCTGGGTTGGGAAGATCCCTTGGAGAAGGGAATGGCAACCCACTCTAGTATTCTTGCCTGAAAAATTCCATGGACGGAGGAGCCTAGTAAGCTACAGTCCATGGGATCGCAAAGAGTCGGACACAACTAAGCAACTTCACTTTTACTTACAGAAAAAACAAAACAAAACACTCTCCTGGAGTTTTCACTCATGATAAAACTATATTCTATTTGGGAGTTAAGTACTTATGCACTGTTGAAGGAGTTCAGGACAGGCACCTCAAAGTATGCTGCTTTGGTGTATTGATTATTTTGAGCTGAAGATATCTGAAACACAGCCCATACAGGGAGAGTTCTCTGAACTCTCCTATCTATCTAAAGACAGATTCTCCAAAAGGAACTCAATTGCCATAAATCCCCTTCCCAGACGTTATCATTAACCTGGGAAGACTGATTCTTCTCACAGGAGAAGAGATTAGAGGTTAACACAGCACCCAGACAAACTATCTGGGTTTGTCTGATAATGTCACTATCACATTGTTATTTAGTTGCTAAAATGTGTCTGTCTCTTTGCAACCCCAAGGACTGTGCAGCCTGCCAGGCTTCTTTGTCCATGGGTTTTCCCAGGCAAGAATACTGGAGTGGGTTGCCATTTCTTCCTCCTGGGGATCTTCCCAACCCAGGGATTGAATTCACATCTCCTGTGTCTCCTGCATTGGCAGGTGGAATCTTTATCCTTAAGCCACCTGGGCAGCCACACAAACTCTCACACTTCACAGTATTCTTCTAAAAACTGTTTCTTCTTTGCTAAAAATCTTTTACTCTCCCATAAGTGGCCTACATTCCTTCTCCCCTTCATCTGTTACTGCTGCTGCTGCTGCTAAGTTGCTTCAGTCGTGTCCGACTCTGTGCGACCCCATAGACGGCAGCCCACCAGGCTCCCCCCGTCTCTGGGATTCTCCAGGCAGGAACACTGGAGTGGGTTGCCATTTCCTTCTCCAATGCACAAAAGTGAAAAATGAAAGTGAAGTCGCTCAGTCATGTCCGACTCTTAGCGACCCCATGGACTGCAGCCCACCAGGCTCCGCCATCCATGGGATTTTCCAGGCAAGAGTACTGGAGTGGGGTGCCATTGCCTTCTCCGCTTCATCTGTTAAGATGATATAAAAGTTCTCAAATCTCACCATTTTGGAGGGTATTCACTTTTTCTCCCTGGCAATACACCTATGCAAGTAATATTAAAGACAGACAAATTTGTGAAACTTTTCCCCTATTAATCTGTCTTTCTCTATTTATTTTACAGACCCAGCTATCAAACCTAGGAGAGTAGAGGGAAATTTTTCTGCATCTCCCTTGTTTTCTTTAAAGAGATGATGTAAACAGAGTAGTCAGCAGAGGACCAAAAATGTCCAGAAAGTATAAAAACTTGTTAGCACAATTCAGAAAAAGGATACCTGACTCACAATATGTGCTTTAGGTCTTAATGGCAGGCATAGCCCCATGGAGAGATGGTTCACTCCTACTCATCAAAAAAAACTTTTTTTGTCATAACCTGGATTCTGATGTCAGTTTACCTTGAGGGAGAGAATGCATAGATCTGCTTCAAGTTGTATTTTTCACTGTAAATTGGTAAGACAGAGCAGTAGTTTTACATAAGTTTCTATGAGTTTTAAAAGATACTTACTCCTTGGAAGAAAAGTTATGACCAAACTGATAGTATATTAAAAAGCAGAGACATTACTTTGCCAACAAAGGTCCACCCAGTCAAGGCTATGGTTTTTCCAGTAGTCATGTATGGATGTGAGAGTTGGACCATAAAGAAAGCTAAGCACTGAAGAACTGATGTTTTTGAACTGTGATGTTGGAGAAGGCTCTTGAGAGTCCCTTGGACTGCAAGGAGATCCAACCAGTCTATCCTAAAAGAGACCAGTCCTGGGTGTTCATTGGAAGGACTGATGCTGAAGCTGAAACTCCAATATTTGGCCACCTGATGCAAAGAGCTGACTCATTGAAAAGACTCTGGTGCTGGGAAAGATTGAGGGAAGGAGGAAAAGGGGAAGACAGAGGATGAGATGGTTGGATGGCATCACCGACTCAATGGGCATGGGTTTGGGTAGATTCTGGGAGCTGGTGATGGACAGGGAGGCCTGGTGTGCTGTGGTTCATGGGGTTGCAAAGAGTCAGACATGACTGAGTGACTGAACTGAACTAATGAGCCAGTATTTCTATGAAATCACATTACCAGACTTTCAAAGCTGAAAACCAGATCATAGACTAGGATAAAAACACCTCTAAAATCATGTCCTGCCCAAGGGGTCAGCTGGTCCTCTAGTGAGGCATTCAGTGAGAAAAACATGAATATAGAGGAAATAAATAGTTTCCAAATGAAGTATTTTCTTATATAAACTAAGAAAAAGGAAGCTTAAAAATTGCCAAAACTTTTCCATTTTTGCAGGCTTTTTTCCCCCATATTTATAAACAGTAGCTTATAAAATGTTGCACTGATACAGTAAGATGAGAGCTGGTGCTCTCTGAGGGCAGGACCCCCATCCCATTCAGCCCTAGATGCCATCTCTCATGATAAATCCTTTACCAGAAGACAGACTAGTCACACCATCTGCTGCCTCCAGGGAGATACGTTGCACATTTCAAAGTATGGCAATATTCCACTATAGCATAATGAAGAAAATGAAAAACATATTAGCAACACTGAACACTTTGGGGAAATTTCATTTTCAAATTGTGTGCTGTTTTGCCTTGAAAGAAGTAAAATTATTAAATAAAATGTGTGAGAGGAAGCAAATATTCCTCCTTGTAGCAAAATTACGAATGCTTTTACTTTGTGAAAAATAACAGTATTTCCAACAAATGCATTAAAGTCACACATTTAATCCACATTCTTGGAGTTGTTATGAACAAGCATCTATCACCAACATGCACGTCCTTTTGCTAAAATCAAATGTCAATCCTAAATTCCTTGTTAGATAATTTGCTAAGTGAGAAAAAGTAAGCATTTAATTAGGAAACAATTCCACTTAGTTTCTTCCTCAGAAACTCCTTGGGGTCTAGAGATGCGGCTAGATGAGTCCATCTCGGATCAGCCAGATCAGAGTAATAAACATGAACAGTAGACCATATCACATCACAACCTCTCCCGGGCATTCCTGCCACTGTCAGGTAACTCTTACGGTTCAGAGAGAAACAAGTACCGAAGAACAGACTGTCCAGCTTCTGAACAAGCTGTAAGTACACCGAGAGATTAAGAGCAACACCAATTAGGGGCACTTGTCCTACTTGACCAAGGCCAGTGTTAAACTAGCACATCTCGTCTGAAGAGTCACTCACCAAGAGTGCCCTCACCAAAGTACATCCCATCCAAGTCATATAACTATAAGGCCAATAGAATTTTAGTGACATACTACAGGACCATTTGATCTATGAATTACACTGGCCCCAGCAATTGCTTACACATGCCTGAAAACTTCAGGGTCAGATGAGACCAAGGATTCAGAAAAAAAAAAAAAAAAAAGAATCTGTAACTCCTTCAATATTCCCGAGTTATGGGCCAAAGTATGGGCTTCCCTGGTGGCTCATTGGTAAAGAATCTGCTTGCCCGTTCAAGAGTCGCGGTTTCAATCCCTGGTAGAGAAGATCCCCTGGAGAAGGGAATGACTACCCACTCTAGTATTCCTGCCTGGGAAATCCCACAGAGGAGCCTGGCAGGCCCCAGTCTATGGGGTCACAAAGAGCTGGACACGACTTAGCAACTGAGCAGGTATATGTGGCCCGAAGTAGGACAGGTGCCCCCCTTCTCCCCCACCACCCCTCCCTCAATTCAGCCTCTGATTTTGTTCTGAGCAGTCTAACATTGATTTGCTGTGCTTATATGTTACAAATGGAAGTGATTCAAAAGGGAAAAATTCTGTGAAGAGACTGATTACTCTAGCCAAAATAAGCAGGATGAGCACTGCTCACCTTGGGTCCCTGGCTGACTCATGTCCAATCATCACCATGCAGCTCAAGTATCACCATATCCTGGGTGGATTTCCTGACGGCTTCTGCATTCAGTGGAGTGAGCGCTCCCTTCCCCTGACACCTTCCACTGCACTTGCATGAACCTCTGTTGTACCCATAGCCACTGATTTTTCAAGTCTGTCTCTACTAGATTCTGAGTTCCTTGACAACCAGGGCTGTGTCTGGCTTATTTCTTTATCTGCTGTGCCTAGTGACTATTTGATGGATGGATAAATGAACAAACAGGCACAGGTCCATCTATTTCCTCAAAGTCTTGCTGGACAAAATAATGAAATAGAAGCATTCTTATAATCAACACAGTGGTTTTTGTGGGTTATGTAATTCTTTACTTTCATCTGCTAGCAAGTATATTCTCTGTATAATAAAATAACAAGAGCCCAAACTGCTGTTTATACAAAGTTATCTATTTCCAGGGAGTCCTAACTCTTTAAGTCCTTTGCAGGTCTGACTAGCTGAAATGGACAAGTGGATATTCATCACTAGCTCAGGCTGAGCCAGATGAACAAATTTGGCAAAGACATAATTCTGATGAAAAGAACTTTCTTGGCAAGTGAGACAGGCAAACAACAACAAGCCTTTAACCAGCTTACTGACTTCTTTACAAATCTGCTCAGCCCAGACCAATTCTTTTGTACCCTAGGACTCTAACTATTAATAGATTTTAATTCATTAACCTAGAATTGTCAATTATTTGACAATAAGAGATCCACTAGCTTCCAGGTTGGTTGTTAAATCCCACATGTCTTTGTGACTTAGAAAGTTTTTTTTTTTTAACAGAAAACTGGAATATTTTAATCTATTATTTTGTTTCTAAATTGTAGCATTTAGACATCTTTTAAAATTCCTGGTAATTTTTTTTTCTTTTAAAATTCTATTCAGAATGATGACTTAACACTCAAAGGATATTTTAAGGTTTAAATGAGAATAAAAGAGGACAGATTTGTTACCTCAAGTGAGTGGCACTATGCAAAACGAGGGTGAACAAGCAATGAGTTAACTTTTACTTTACACAACATTTGTATTGTGTGACTTCTGCTGCTGCTGCTAAGTCACTTCAGTCGTGTCCGACTCTGTGTGACCCCATAGACAGCAGCCCACCAGGCTCCCCGGTCCCTGGGATTCTCCAGGCAAGAACACTGGAGTGGGTTGCCATTTCCTTCTCCAATGCATGAAAGTGAAAAGTGAAAGGGAATTCGCTCAGTCGTGTCCGACTCTTTGCAACCCCATGGACCGCAGCCTACCAGGTTCCTCTGTCCATGGGATTTTCCAGGCAAGAGTACTGGAGTGGGGTGCCATCGCCTTCTCCATTGTGTGACTTCTAGTGAGCATATATTTAATTGAAAACAGTTTAGTAAAATATTCAATAAATGAGTTAACAAAGCCTCTTTTTCTGGTCATCCTTTCCTTACCTCAGTAAGGTCTAAAAACAAAAGGAAAAACCATTCTGAAACAGTAAATTTAGACTGGAAGCCAAAAGGCATGACCTGCACAGTCCTATGCTTTTATACTGTGTGCTTTATTGGATGTGTATCAAGTGGGAGCTCGAGATGTCCGCTGTCTGAGTGCTGACAAGAATATCTGGGGAGACAGCTGCCCGAAAACATTGGCGACCATCACAACGTATCACATACTGAACATCAACAAGTTTAACCGTTTGTAAATGCCGGAGGATTTCTGAGAACGACCGAACTGGAGAGGGCTTTGGTGGCGGGCCTGAGCTGGTTTTCAAAGGGAAGACTTGGAGGATGACGATCAAGGAAAGCAGAGGGGATAAGCCTGGGCAAAAGTGTAGCTGTCCGAGACGTCCTTGTCCTCCAACCACGTGGGTTGCCTCGCCTCCACTCCATCAGTGGCCGGAGGTGAACCTTAGTTCTGGTTAGGAAGTGATGAGTCTCTGTCTCTGAGGGCAGATGTCACATCAGTTTCATCATGGATACTGATACTCTCGACACAGACCCCATGGCTAGATCCTGATTTCTGAGTAACTCAAAATCCACAGCTGAACACAGAATCTGGTGCCCAGCAGGTTGTTAATGCTCACCGAATTAATGTCAAATACTGGCCTTTTGGGGACACGCCTTCCCTGCCTTTGGCCCATAAACAGTCAGACATCAACTTTCTGAGCTCATCCTTTGCCTTGAACCCAGACCATGTATCACACAGCCAGAAACTAATAAACAGTGCTCTGGATGGCTCTTATCGCATCACGGCTTTTTGTCTCCCTTCCTCTACTTTGCAATTCTCCGGAGGCTTGTCTGGGCTATGTCTTACAATTTTATCCTGGCCCCTTACAGCCTACTCTGGTCTGCTCAAAGAGGACAAATTAATAGCTAAAAACAAGAACAATTCATATTCATAGGACATTTCCTATGTTTCGGGCTTTGTACTAAATACTTGCTACAGGTTAACCTTTCGATCTGCGCACTCAATAAGAAAAGCGCTGCTAAGATCTCACATATACAAACAAGAAAAAGGAGGCTTAGATAAAGTGGCAGAGGAAGATTTTGAACCACGGGTTGTCATGCAATGATTAAAGGAACAGTGGGTTCTGCTATAAAGGAGGCATTTGGTAAGTGGGAGGACTAGATGATGGAAGCCTTGACATCGGGGCTTAGAGGAGTTTCGGGCAATGTGAAGCCAATGTAAATTTCAAGTAGACAAGCAGCAGAAAAAAAAGATGTTGAAAAATTTTTGTATTTCACTCTACTTCTTATCGCTTTGAATATCTGGTAATTCGTAAAACAAGTTCGCAGGTATCTTTTTGTTCTATCTTTTGTCTATGGGCGTTAGAAGTAATCTACACACTCATAATGATATAACATGGAAAAAGGAAACAAAGCAAGGATCTGAAGCAACGGAGCAATGGCTAAACTGTGCTGCATTAATTTGATATAATGCTAGCAACCCTATGAATTGTAGCCCACCAGGCTCCTCTGTCCATGGAGGTCTTCAAGCAAGAATACTGGAGAGGGTAGCTATTCCTTTCTCCAGGGGATCTTCCCAATCCAGGTATTGAAACAAGATCTCCTACACTGCAGACAGAATCTTTACTGTCTGAGCCACCAGGGAAGCCCCATTAAAAATAAAAATTGATGAATGACAAAAATAGTTTTGTGAAGAATTTAGAACCTACAACTTTAGATGGATTCCTTCCTCATTGTGGCTGGGAAAAAGGAAGTGTGTTGTGTACATAGAGAAAGGACTTGGAAAAATGAAGGACTGAATCTGGGTGGTGAACTTAGATTATAAACATACTATTTCTGTATTTTAAAATGTTAATGTTATTTTCAATAACAAAGGAAAAGTTTAAGGAAAAAACATATTAATGCAGCAGACATAAATGGATAAGAAGTGAAGGCAGGACATCTAAGGATCAGGAGATGAGGGCACTGGATTTTGAGCAGAGGAGCATTAAGAGAAAAAACCAGTGGCTCTAAGAAAAGTTCAGAGGGAAAACTCGGGGGCATGTGGTGTGTAACGGAATACAGATGAAAGGAGATGGAAATTTTGCAAAGTAATTCAAGGTTTCTAAGCTGAGGGCAGGAAAAAAAAGTTCTATGAATAGAAATCACCCAACTCTAAAGAGGAATTTACCTGATGAAGATAATTACGATGTTGGGACTTCTTTATGATATGAGAGTTACTACATTAAAATATCCTTACACTGAAAAAACCAAGTGTATGTGATCTGGAATCTTACTGAACAATTAGAACTGAAGCTACAGACGAATTAGCTCCATAGATTTAGAGGTTCATATTGGTGGACCTAGTCCATTCTGATGACATGTCATTCAGCTAGTGAAAGTGAAAGTCACTCAGTCATGTCCCTTTGCAATCCCTTGGACTATACAGTCTGTGGAATTCTCCAGGCCAGAATATTGGAGTGGGTAGCCTTTCCCTTCTCCAGGGTATCTTCCCAACCCAGGGATCGAACCCAGGTCTCCCGCATTGCAGGTGGATTCTTTACCAACTGAGCTATGAGGGAAGCCCATTATTTAGCTAACACAACAACAACAACAACAACAAAAGAATTTGGATGTTTTTATCTAGGTATGCTCTCATCTTCCTTTATTGTATTATACCTTGCCTTTACATTTTGGTTTTATTTGTGCAGCCCCTGAAGGTATCTGATCTCGGGACCTAAGATAATCCCTTAAAGTCATTGAACTGAATGATTTAGTTTAAAAAAAAAGAGGTGGGAAGGATATAGAGAGTTGGAGGATGAGGAGACAATGTCTAAGAAGCCTCTACTAGTATCTGAGGAAGAGTAAGTCAGAACACCTGTCTTTACACGAATTCCAGAAAGGGATATAGATGTAACTGGGGATGGGAGCCAAGAGAACAATCAATAATAGGAAAAAAAAAAACTTTGAATCTGAAGGAGATCACAATATTGAAGGTGCTATGAAAAACCAAAGATTCACACATGGACACAATCTCATTTCAGAATGACCAGGGGTAGCTGGTGATGAGGAGTTATTTAATAACAGTAAGAAAGCGTCGACACAACAGGGATATGAAAAGGAGAAGAACTGATCAGCCATCAGATTTCTTGTAGGCAGTATAAAATACAGAAGGATGTCATTTCTTTATAAAGTCAAACATAACTGTACCATGCAACCTAGCACTCCCATGCTTAGGTATTGTCCAAGTGAAATAAAAAAAAACCTAGATTCATGCAAAACCTGTACATGAAAGGTTACAGAGCCTTTATTCACAATCACCAAATACTGGAAACAACCCAAAGGTCCTTTAACAGGTACGCTGATCAACAGACAGTGCAAACTTCAGGCAATGGACTGCTATTCCAGAGGAAGAACAAGCGAGCGCAAGAATCTCAAACGCATAATGCTGAGAAGCCAGACTGGGAAGGTGACATACTGTATAAATCTCTTACAGTGACAAGCTTGAAAGAAAAAAAAAACAAACAGAACTATAGAGACCAGAGCAGATCAGTGGTTACCAGGGATTGGGATGGGGGAGGAACTGAAATTGGAAGGGTTCAGCACAGGGGAATTTTTTAAGAAATGGGATTTTCTGTATTTTGATTGTGCTATTAAATAACTTCATGCTTATTTGTCAAAACTCAGAATTGTATACCAAAAAGAGTGAACTTTATGTAAAATTTAAAAAAAATAAAATAAACTGATTTTAAAATACAGGCTCTGCTGCTGCTGTTGCTAAGTCGCTTCAGTCATGTCCGACTCTGTGCAACTCCACAGACGGCAGCCCACCAGGCTCCCCCGCCCCTGGGATTCTCCAGGCAAGAACACCGGAGTGGGTTGCCATTTCCTTCTCCAATGTATGAAAAGTGAAAGTGAAGTCACTCAGTCGTGTCTGACTCTTAGCGACCCCATGAACTACAGCCCACCAGGCTCCTCCATCCATGGGATTTTCCAGGCAAGAGTACTGGAGTGGGGTGCCGTTGCCCTCTCCTAAAATACAGGCTCTATTATATCACATAAAGGAGAGCAGTACAAGAACTAAAGTGAAAATTTTATTAGCAGAGCTTGAAGGGAAGGGGAAGAGGTAGTATCAGTTAAATCCTCTATTGCAAGGAGCCCATTCTTATTAAGCTGATAGATTAAAAAAAATTAGGGGTGTAACCTGTCACTTAGATTTATTAATCAAAAGAAATAAAACCAGAAAAGGTTCAAATGGCTGCAAGTACAGTGAAACCTGTGTAATTGAGGAGCTGGGAAGAGGACCTTTCAAATTTTATGTCTTAAATTCCTGGGCCATTTGAAATCACATACGTGTATTGCTTATAGTTTATCACAAAATAAATTTCAAACTTATATTAATACAAATATTACAGGTGCAAAAACATCTTGATTTAATTTTTTCTCCAGATCTTGTATTATGGAAAAATAAAATTCAGAGTTACACCCCTAAGGTACTTAAAGGTGAGATTTTCATTTACAGTATAAGAAAGCACTATTGGTATCCTAACTAATTTTGCATACAACACATTACAAATATATTATAATAATGTTACTATAGTGATATAAAATATTATAAAAGTGAACAATTTTATTAGCTGTTCAGATTTGTTCTTACACTAATTATGTTTAATAGAGATCTAAATTTCTCTCATATTTATGTCATAATAAACATATCTTCAAAGAGATAATTTCCTCTCTCTATGTTGATACAGCAACAAAATAAACAGAGATATTCAGAGCTAACCAATAAGCCTAAACGCAGTCAATGTTCTTTTCATCTACAGCCAAACTGAATCAATGGGCCTATGACAGCTACTCCTGGTAGAAACTATGCTGAAACTTTTTTGCAGGAAAACATCACAGAGGCTTTGGGGTCTGAACAGAATTTGACAGGGGAGAGATTTAAAGAATAGTTATTGAAAAAAGAATTTACTCCATTCAAGCAAGTTTTTAATAGCTTTTGATCTGTTGCAAGAACCCCAAAGTGCCAGTATGTGAATGCATAATTAGGTAGGAGAAAATTCATTACAAAGTGAATTTTGGTTCAACTTGACAAGCAAAAAATTCTCCCATGGCTGCTTTTGAGAAAATTATTATACCTTCCTTTCATCAAAATGTTGCCAATTCTGCATTTCTGTCAATAGCATTTAACGTATTTATTTAGGTTGTCTGTTTTCTACCTCGTTGAAGTAATATAGAGTGCTTTATTTAAATCTCATCCTTGTTAACTTACATAATACACACACACACACACAATCTCTCCACATGTAACAGAATCACTCTTGGCAGCCCCACTGTGGAAGCCTTGGAAATACACCACTCTCGCCTCCTGCTGCAGCCAGCATGGGAAGTGAGGGCCCTCGCGGTCACTTCTCTGCATCTACTGCGGCGTTTGTGCTCAGGCCATGCTTCTCCCAAGCGGGTCTCAGTCCGTGTCTGAGCACAGCGGATTTATACTACCAGCCCATTCTTGCAGGACATGGGGCTCTTCCACTGTGTGACTTAAGCTCAAGGAGTCTTCCTTGGCCTTGTCAACACTTTCCGAGAACCCCTCTGTTATCTGAGGCTCTTCCCACCTAATCTTCCCCCCTGCCCCCCCTTCTTTCACAGGTATCAGATCAGCAACTGGGTTTTCTCCTGTTTGTCCTCCTTGTGCATTTTTTCTGTTAAACCTCAGGGACCTCTAATCCCTGCTTGGAGGATTTGAACTGACACACTCAGTTTGAAGAAATAAGCATGGCACCTTTCTATAAATACCTAGGCCACACTGTCTTCAAAGAGAAAGTATGGGAGCTATCTTTATGAATATTAGGAATAGATTTAGCTGGTCCCCCAAGCTTCCTTGGGAATGTCTTTTATATCAGTGATGTATAATCTCCTCAATCTCTAGCAGTAGTCTCTAATCTGGTCTTCCTTCTTTTAAATTATCCTACCCCTCCACCACATTTATTATTAATGTCCTAAAGTAGCTTTATGTTTCCTATAACTCCTTTACTTACGGGCTTTGATGATTCCTTCAAGTCCAGTGGTTCAAGTCCAAAGTTCTCAGACCTCAGACCCTCTACAACCTAAATGCAGCCAACTTACTTCTCAAGTTTTACGGAGAAGAGTGCTTTCCTCCTCCAAGGCAAAGGATTGGAGATAACATAAACAAAACCGAAGCTTAGGAAGAAAAGCTGGGAGGTTCATTTCAGGTTATTTTATTTTTCTTGGTAAATAGGTGATGGCAGGGCAGTTGCTGAGAGGGATATAAGAGTTGAAGAGGGTAGATAAGTATTGTGATAACCAAAGTGGAAATTCCCAATGAACTAAAAATATGGTGGACTAGCACTCAAGGACACCCTTCAACATTTGAAGGAGTAACGTAAGCAAGGGCTTCCCTGATAGGTCAGTTGGCAAAGGATCCGCCTGCAATGCAGGAGACCCAGGTTTGATTCCTGGGTCAGGAAGATCCGCTAGAGAAGGGATAGGCTACCCATTCCAGTATTCTTGGGCTTCCCTTGTGGCTCAGCTAGTAAAGAATCCACCTGCAGTGTGGGAGACCTGGGTTCAATCCCTGGGTAAGGAAGATCCCCTGGAGAAGGGAAAGACTACCCACTTTCATTCTGGCCTGGAGAATTCCATGGACGTAAGCAAAACTCTAGAAAATTAATAGAAGTGGTTAAGAACGTGGAGCGTGAGCCAGAATCTGAACACCATCGCCTAGAGCTCATAGCTGTGTGCCTTAGATTCCTTATCAGGATAATAAGGGTAACACAGTGTGTCCTTTATAAGGTTATAATTAAATGTCTGTGTAACTGGCAAGTGTCTTCTGTTTGTCACTAGTACTTATATAGTGCATATAGGAGTAATAAAAAAAAAACCAAACACACATTTTGACCTACAGGTACAAATCTGCAGTTATGAGACTAGCGTACCTCATGGTGATTACAGTTAATACTACTCTATCATATACTTGAAAGTTGCTGAGTAGATCTGACATGTTCTCACCAAAAAAAAGAAATAGTAATTATGTGAGCTGACAGAGGTATTAGTTAGCACTGTAACCATTCTGCAATATATAAGTGTACCAAATCAACACCCTGTACACCTTATTAAACTTACACAGAGCTACATGTCAACAACATCTCAATAAAGCTAGAAGAAACTGACTAGGAATACGGCGCAATATTGTAGATAAAGTACCAGATACAGAATCAGAAGCCTTTATTTTGCCTTCCAGATGCTAGTTAATGTCTGTGATCTTGGGCACATCATTTTGGACCCTCACAAGTACCTGTCTCTCATTACCTAGTAGTAATGAGGATCAAAAGGGAAGATGTCTGTGAAAGTACTACATACATATACAAGTTACCACTCAGGAAACAACGCACATTGATGGGTTTGTTTGATTCACGTACCAAAGCCCTAAGCCCTGAAAATGCTGAGGATCAGAACGTTAAATTTAGGTATTGCAAAGACATTGTGGACAATCTCTGTCCAAAAAACATGCTGCTTCGGGAATTAAAAATGGAAGGGAAGCCTGCTCCTGTTAGGGAAGATGGTGATGGTAGGTAGAGTCAGAGCTTGGGGTATTTGAGTGGAGGTGGGAAAGAAAGGGTTTTCCAGGGAATGAGAGCTTGGGGAAAAAAAGACCACATAGGAATACCATGGCATCTGCGATGGATGTGATGGCTCAGAGGTGTATATTCGTAAAATCAGCTTCCTCTTTCCCTTAAACCCACCTCTCCATAACCGGGCAGCCGGCTGCTGCGTCAGGAATTTACTGCTGTGAGCAGCCATAAACATCGTGCTAACGGCGGCTCCGCCTGAGAACAGTCATTGGAGAGTGCCGCGTGTGTTGTTCAAGGCCAGAGACAGTATTTCCTACCCTCCACACACCACAGGGCACACACAGGATAATCCAACACAGCTGAGAAGCACTTCGACAATCATTATTATTAAAAGCAAGCAATCAACTCCACAGATCCGTGGCTCTTTTAAAACGTGTCTTCTCATCTCCCTTTCCGCTCAGATGTATGGCTATTGTCCACCTGGAAAGGCCTCCCAGTGATAGCCAGAAATCTGCCACCACCACCCCGTCTGCTGTTTCTGCCATCACATTTAATTGTGTTTGCTCAACTCGAAGCCAAACTCATATGCAGTATATTTAGATGGTTAAAATAGCAGAGCGTTCCACTGTCTTCCCAGGTTATTTTCGACACCACAATTCTTGCGAATTAGTTTGGAATAAATAAGATAAAGAGAAAAGAAGCGACATAAATTTGTTCCAGCGGCAAAGAAAACAATATCAAAATGGCAATCTGGAGATTCGCCACAAAGGAAGGAATATAGAGTGTTCCTTTTGGTGAGCTCTCTTGCAAATGCAATCACCATCTCATTCGACAGTCTGGATTTATTTTAAAGTGGGTGAGAAAGAAAGCAGGAAAGTAACAGTAAGAAACTGTGAAAAGCACCTTTATTATTTCAAAAGATCAATGTACAATCACTGTACTTAGTCTTATAGGGCATTAAAGGTAAAGGTGCAGAACTGATATATATGTTGATTTTCTTGCCTCTAAGGAGTCTTTATTTTCCACAATGGCAAACCTTCTAAGTTGAAACACATATATCATCATACATATTCAGGATCTCTTTTCTGAGGTCTCAGCTACTACCTATTTCTTTAAATGCCTTGAAAATCACAAATTTACAAAGGTTTGGTTAGATATTTTTGTCAGCTAACTCCATCTTACATTTTTCAACATGACTATCATTGAACAGATACAGACCCTACCACCCCAAAATTAAAAGACTTCTGAATCTGAATCTTGGAGTAAAGAACAGACTTTGTTGCTAAAGAGGTTATGACTTGAATTGGATCAATTAATTAAAGACCAGTGTTCTGTGCTTTTAATCTGAGCTGAACTTCACATTAAAAAAACAGGCATTTTAAACATACAAAGCTTAATTAACCTGCTTTTCATCCAAATGAATGAATATGCACATAGATAACTTTTTACTTGAGATTTTGCAGGACACACTTCGTATTCCAACATGCCTATTGATCAAACACCACGTTTAGAGAATACCTACTCTGTATTCATCTGTCAAGGGCTGACTTTTTCTCTGCATGCTTATTCCTCATTTGCTCGTTAATTAATTCAACAGATATAACTCAGAGCCTGCTATGTGCCCAAAGGCTATTCTAGGCCCTGAAGACACAGCTGGAGTTAAGACAGACAAGGCCCTATTCTCACGGGTTTTCCTTTCCACTGCAGAGGCAGGGGTAGGGGGATATGGGGGTGAGCAGGAGTTAAGCGACAATAAACAGAAACTATGATTTCAGGTGGTGATAACTGAGAAACCACAGTAACACAGACTTGGAGGATCACTTGAGACAGGTGATGAGCCAAGACCTCTCTGAGGAGGTAACACATGCCCAGATAGACAAGACGGCACCAGCCACAGAAGCTGCTGAGAGAATTACAAGTACCCAGACTCTAAAACAGGGAAGAGCTTGGAGAATCCAAAGGGCAGGAAAGGCAATGAACCTCGAACATCAGGAATTGGAGAGACCTGTTTTGAGATGAGGGTTAAGAGTGAGCAGAAGGCCATTCCTAGGCAAGGACTCAAGTAGCCAGCCATTGCAGGGTTCTTTCTGATGCTGCAGTCAGCACAGAGTCCACCTGTGGAACACAGGTCAGTGTTGTCTCAGATACACATATTATCGGCACCACCGTATCTCCTCTTTCGTGTACCTGAATCACCCCTCTGGGGCTCATCCCTTGATCTTTACCCACTACGAGCCTCACCTGGTCCTGGACCCTCCTCCTTGCTCGCGTTTTCACTGTGTATCTTAAAGACCCGTGGGCATGCTGCCTGCCCTCTGACCTGACACTTGTTCTGACCCTCATGATTGGTCTAGGCCTGGAGTTTACATAACCTCCATGGACATAACTTCAGGTATAACCTGTCTGGACCACCTCCCACCTCCAACTCCCTACTAATCCCAAATGACCTTCACTGGTGCCTGGCCAGACACTAACACCGCTTTGGGCCAATGCTACTACTTCTCTAAGTATGTATTGCCTTTTCAACTTTCAAAACCAATGCACATCTTCCTTTGACATTCTCTTGACTGTGGAGACAGTGGCTGACTTTATTTTTTTGAGCTCCAAAATCACTGCAGATGGTGACTGCAACCATGAAATTAAAAGATGCTTACTCCTTGGAAGGAAAGTTATGACCAGACTAGACAGCATATTAAAAAGAAGAGACAATACTTTTCCAACAAAGGTCTGTCTAGTCAAGGCTATGGTTTTCCCAGTGGTCATGTATGGATGCGAGAGTTGGACTGTGAAGAAAGCTGAATGCCAAAGAATTGATGCTTCTGAACTGTGGTGTTGGAGAAGACTCTTGAGAGCCCCTTGGACTGCAAGGAGATCCAACCAGTCCATCCTAAAGGAGATCAGTCCTGAGGGTTCATTGGAAGGACTGATGTTGAAGCTGAAACTCTTTGGCCACCTGATGTGAAGAGCTGACTCATTTAAAAAGACCCTGATGCTAGGAGGGATTAGGGGCAGGAGGAGAAGGGGACGACAGAGGACAAGATGGCTGGATGGCATCACCAACTCAATGCACATGAGTGTGAGTGAACTCCGGGAGTTGGTGATGGACAGGGAGGCCTGGTGTGCTGTGGTCCATGGGGTCACAGAGTCGGACACGACTGAGCGACTGAACTGAACTGACTGAAAGATGAGAAAATCCACAGCCGAATAGTTGAGATCACTTTCCTAAGGTCAGCTCACAAGAGCTCTGGCCCGAGAAGCCAGGAATCCTGTTTTCCCACCTCCATCCTGCTCTGGAGATGAGGGAGGTCCCGTCTACTCGGGGTAATCGAATCTTGAGAGAATAAGTCCACAGATGGTCTGCTTATGATGTTGAATTTGAAGGCCAGGGACAAAGGAGTTTAGGAGGTAAATAGAAAGGATTCCCTCCTCAACTTTTCTCAAGCCTGTGGATTTGAGTTGCATTTCTTTGTAAGGTTATGTCCCCAGACATTTGCAGCACCATGTATGAACTCAACCATAGTATAGAGATGGGTTAGTATAAATTTATTACCAATTAAAGAGAGAAAAAGAAGAATAAGTAACTGACTGTTTAGTAACTCTGGGGAAGGAAAAAAACAGCATATTCAGCTAAGTTGCTCTAGGTTTTTGTCTTTGGCTCTGCCTACCAGCAAAGATCATAGGTACAAAGTCTCAATTTTTGGATATAGGATAGTATCTATAAACCCTCAGTTTTGAAGTTCAATACTCTGTGATCTCATTTTCAAATATGTAATTTCAAATAACAACGCTGTAAAAAATTCAATGCACTATTTGTTTTTTAAATTGGCATTTCAGATAAATCCAAACGAGTCTCTCAGAGAAAATAATGGGAAAAAAATCTTCCTTACCAATTCAATATTAATCAGGTCTCATAAATAACATTCTTAAAATAAATGGGAAAGTGCTAAAAGAGATTAAAAACTCTCAGATGTCTTTCATTCTTCTAAGGCAGCTCAGTTATATTCATTGTATTCATTGTAGCTTGTGGTATGTGGTACCTTAAAATAGAATGCTTTTCATGCCATTTTTATAAGAATCTAAGAAACAGAATCTAGCTGTTCCCGTTCAAAATTCATGACCCTTTTCCAAGAGCACTGTTTTGACCTGTTACTACTTCTGGCTAAATTTGTGAGATTTCTTTTTCTCCACTCATTCCTGTACACAATATCTCAGGGAAATAGAGTTTAATAGCTATCAGCCTAATTGAGGTATACCTATATTTGTTAAACAAAAATAATATGCAATGTGGGGTAAAACACAAATCCACTGAGAAGTGAATATTATATAGAGCAAATATAGTAAGTTTTGAAGGATGTGTTGCCCTTACAGTACCATTTAGTGGATTGGCAGCAGGCAATTCACAACTGCAAAACTTAGTAAACAATACGGCTAAATCTACATAAACTCAAAACTTCCCAAGTATCAGAGGGAAAATGATTTATCTTTCCCAGTTTGTTTCCAGATAGCCAGTTAATACTGTGGGGCTTCCCCAGCGGCTCAGTGGTAAAGAATCTACCTGCCAACGCAGGAGACCTGGGTTTGATCCCTGGGTCAGGAAGATCCCCTGGAGAAGAAAATGGCAACCCACTCCAGTATTCTTGCCTGGGAAATCCCATGGACAGAGGAGCCTGGCGGGCTACAGTCCATAGGGCTCCAAAAGAGTCAGGCATGACTTAGCAACTAAATAACAACAAACATTATGTAGCCATAGGTTCAACAGAAGACCTGGTCTCTCCTCCCACCTCTCCAAGCAACCCTGAGACAAGATAGGAGCACCTGTGAGGACATGTGCATTAATAGGGTACACTCTGAACTACGCCCTAGCCCTTACCACCTTGCCTGCCAGGTGGAAAGCCTGCTGAGAGAAAACTGTTCTTGATGGGGAAGTTTCTGGATTGCTCAACTTTGTCCATGATTGGTGGGTTGAGCTTCACTCAGGGGTGAAATATTAGGAATACCACAGTGACCGCACACTTTAAAACTACAGGTTTTTTTTTTTGGCAACAAAGCTGCCTTAAAAAAAAAAAAAAAAGAAACCTTCATCTGGAAAATACCAGAATCTCTCTCTCAAGATATTTTCTTATATGCACCCAGATTTCTCAAGGATGAATTGACAATTCTACTATGTCACTGTCTCTATTGTCTTTTATGAAAAATGATGCTTTATATTATTTCAAAATGATAAAATATGTTATACATCATGAAGACATAGAGAAGTAAGTATAAATAAACATAATACCTGAAGAATAAAAGCAACCACACATATATATCTTATGTAAAGATGTGATAGTTGATAGGAGAAACAAGCTTAAAACTTACACTACAAGGTAAACTTGTAGTAAACTTACAAGGTTTTCACTGAAAACCTTGAAGGAATGGGGAAAAACATATTTATCTAAAACATAAAGAAAACATGTATACCTTTGTGCAAAATAAATTACATGTATAGACTCCTCCGCTGAACTAGCATTATCATTTTATTGCGTTGTCCTGGGGTGCCTGTGTATGCGTGTGTGCGTGTCTGTGTGTAAAGTAATATACAACAGAGACTATAGCAAGACAGTGCCAAAATGACTGGCTGCAAAGCAAAAAACTCAATCTTGACAGTTTTACTTATATGTTTCCTCTGATTAGATCAGCTGATTTGGCTTGGCATTTTGTATGCATTCATTAAATGGTTGTAAACAAAGGCATAGTATTATAATGAATTATAATGACATTCAAGTCAATAACTTTGGGTGTTTACAATACTGAACTATTACGTACACAACATCAGAAATATTTAAAGTTCAGACTAAAATCAACCAATCTCATCTCAGAAAAAGATGTTTCTGACTTTTGCAAATGCTTACTCTAGAAAAACAGCATTCGGAAACTACACTTCAGATAATTTCAAATATGTGTGTATCTACACACACTCACATGCACCCTATGTATAGAAGACATATCCTCTTCCCCCAGACACATCCCCCAAGTCCCCAGCCCTATTACCTGTTTTTGAGCAGTACACTGAAGGTCATCTTATCCAGTCCCAGATAATTTGGCAGCAAGTTTGACCAATTCCAGTTCCATTTTGTGATGGCTGACTGTTGATAAATGAGAAGACGCTATTGTTAGTTATTAATCAGAGTTAATATGATCAGTAAATTAAAGCTCCAGCTGTGATAGACTAACTAAGAAGGAGGGGGGTACAGAACAAGGACTTAGACAGATAACATCAATCATGTCCACAGAAGAAGGTTTTTATTCCAATAAGACAGCAATTAATTTATAAATCCATTTGGGGATGCAGTCATTATTTATAAAAATATAAATCAATTTCTTCAGTCATTATATTCTTCCAACTGCTAATGGAATTTGCCCAACAAGTTTCTCTGAAAGAGGGACTCTTTGTATAGCAAAGCAAAATAACTGGCAACTTTCCATGTATCAGTTTATAGGTTTCTTTTAGTTCCCAGAAGTTTGATTTAAAAAAAAAAGATGGAAGTATTGATACTCTGGCTCAAATTCTAAGACACAGCTTAATTAGAGAGTGATATTAATGTTTTTGGTTAAGAAAATGCTTTAAAGGGGAAATTATAAGGACCTGTAAGTATAAATAATTCTTTTTTTTCTCATCTAATAGATAATTTCACAATAGAGAAAGGAGAAAAATTACTGTGAAAGATAATCTCATAATTCAGAGCTGAATACAACATGCCATTTATTTAAATGAAGTGAGGATAATTTAACAGCTACAATGATTATTTATGGTTGGAGGAATCTAATGTACAATACAGGAAGGCAGCTAATAAACTCAAACTTATGCAATATATTTGGATTTTAAGTATTATGGATGCTTACTCCTCTTAAAACTAAATAGTTTTGATAATATGAGTCCAGGCTAGTGTTTAAAATCCAACAAGAACTATGCCCTGTCACCTGCTGATTAATGGAGCACTACAATCCTGTCATAGAGCAGGAGAATTCTGCCCCGGGTTGTCAGCATTTGAAGGTCTTATTCTACTACACTATTGATGAATGTAGACGAGGGCTGTAACAGGCATGGTAAAAATATTATCTGCATTCCGAATTAGGCCATTGTTTTAATTCTTATTTTCGTCAGAGCTCTAGGTCAAGCAATCCTTCTCTTCCGCCCTGTTAGTTCCAATAGTCTGTCAGGAGGTTACTGGAAAAAGACACCAGGAGAGTGAACAGAGCAAAACAACTTTAGGTTTCAAGTACTTCGGCATGAAGATGATCTTTTGACTGTTACTATGAAATGATAGCAGCTTAAATGATAGCACACTCTGACATTGAAAGATATGTGGCGTTTATAACATGGACTTTATTCCACATATACTGACTTTAAGATCACTAACAAACTCATTTTAAATTCGGGAATGTGTTTAGGGTTATAAAACAGCTAACTGACCTCATGCTACTTAACATAGGAGCTCAGTGCTCTATTTACGATCACTTTTAAGGTATCTTTTAATTTACCTGATAAACGAGATAAATTTATAAAGATTGCAAGGTATTTTGTGAGTTGTAATATATCGAGGGAGGGTGGAACCGGCCATGGAGAGGAAGATTTTAAGGAAAGCTGGATTTCTCAAGCCTCTCGTAGACACAGTCGAACAGATGTTCCCTCCTCTGCCCACAGTGAACTGACCGTGTCAAAAGTCAAATTTTACAGACCAAACAGATGAATCAGTTTGACAAATAGAAAAGAAGGTAAAATAACTTTTCCAAAGTCAATCTGCACAGACCATGCAAACAAGAACAAGACCTTTTGCGTGCTAATCAAAAAAGATTTTGAGTAAATATTCAAACACAAAGCACTTTTTTTTCCTTACTTGTGTAAAACAAAAAAAGGCACACAGTTTTAATGAAATTTACTATTTAATTTCCACATACCTGATCAAGCATGCTTTTACTGAACACTTTGTACACATGGAAAGGGTTAAAAGCAGAGGGCTGATCTTCCACACTCCTCAAGGTCGTCTTTAAAGATTGGATGGGTAATGGCTTTTCCTCTGAACCATTCATAGAAAACAGCTGTTCTTTTAAATATCCCTTCAAGGGGGAAAAAAAAAAAAACAACTACAAGTTGCGATGGTAGGAAGCACATATTCTCTTAAAAATAAACTGGTCAATATCCAAATCTATGCTTCCAGCACACTTGCTAGATTAGAGTATTACTTGCCTTGAGACATTACATTTTCGGAAGAAACATAGCAGAGTACATACCAATCAGGATTGCAACAAACCCATCAAAAACAGGTTTACTTAATACATAGGAAAGATCAGAAAACTATTTAACAAATTCTCACATAATGAATGCATGCTTGATTGTACCAGAATCATTTTAATCGGCATTGTTTTGTCATTACTTCACATGTTAACATGTCTGGGTTACCAAAACTTAACTCAGGAGCTTGACTATTCACAGAACAAGATTGCTTATCCATTCATCAAGCATAGTTGCTACCTACTCCATGCTCAGCAGAGTGCTAAGTACTCTGATAGTTCACTGCAAGCAGTCTCCCTCTATGTAGAATGAATTATAATGTAAGCTCCTCAACTCTGGTTTCATGCTGTGGACTGAAAATTATCACGGTTCAATAGAAGCTCCAAATATATAATTTTAATTTTATCCTCCAGCGACAGCTTGGGCCAAAAAAAAAAAAAAAAAAGTCAATCCACTGTATTTTACTCTATTTTCCATCCACAAATAAAAAGGTGAATAACCCCAATCTGTATGATAAGACTCCTCCTGGAAAAGTGATAAATTTAAAGGACTAAAAGTTTCCTACAAACTACCAAATACTTACTGTTGTTAATAAACAAGTCATTTAATAAATAATATAACAGAAATGTCCCTGTGATTTTTAGTGTGTCACAATATAAAGTTTCCTTCAAGCTTAGGGTTAGGACTTAGGTTCGGAGAGTCAGATGTGAAAACAACTTCAGAGGTCATCTTGATAACCGTTGCTACTCAAAGTCCTATGTGTGGGTCAGTCAAATAAACTCTACCTAGGAGCATGTTAGAAAAGCAGAATCTCAGGCCCCACCACGTCAGAATCAGCCTGTTCACAAGCCTCCCTCAACTGTGCTCGTGACAAGCATCTTCAACTACCATTTGGACTTTTATGCTCCGACACCTTATCTTTGAAGTGAAGTGAAGTCGCTCAGTCGTATCCGACTCTCAGAGACCCCATGGACTGTAGCCTACCAGGCTCCTCCATCCGTGGGATTTTCCAGGCAAGAGTACTGGAGTGGGTTGCCATTTCCTTCTCCAGAGGATCTTCACCACCCAGGGATCAAACCTGGGTCTCCCGCATTGTAGGCAGATGCTTTACTGTCTGAGCCACCAGGGGAATAGAAACTTGTTCTAGAATAGAAACTTTATCTTTACCTCAAAGATAAACGTTTAAAAACTCACCTCCTCTCAAAACTTCCCTGTCTCTCAATGGCACCTCTCTGCTGGGTTAAGCCTCTGACCTTGCCTGCTTCTGGTTGCTTTTAGCAAAAATGTGAAGAGTTGGTGTCTCCTTATTTACTTGAAACAAGTGTGTTAACTTAGGTTTTTAATTTGACCATACATAATTTGGATTCAGGGGCTTCCCTGATAGCTCAGCTTCCACTCACCCAGGCCTGTACCTGTATATGCTCTGTATTTAAACTGCTTTCAAATACTATTTAGCAGCACCCCCAAAAGTGCTAAAGACATGATGTCACTCATCAAATGCACAAACCTCATGGTGCAATTTACCTACAGTATAACAATGCTTCACATAAAAGCAGCCCTAAGTGTTACGCTAGTCACTCAGTCACCTTGTGTTATTTGCGTTTCCTGCCTGGACTGTTTAAGCAGTCAAGGCTGAAGCCTCCCTACTTTGATTCTATATCTTCAACTCACATTATGCCTCTTACCTCTCAGCCCTGCATCTCACTCAGCAAAATAAACCATCAAATACTGAGCCTGCTTTCCCAGCTGATAGACCTTGCCATAACGCTTCAGTCGTGTCTGACTCTATGCAGCCCCTTTGAACTGTAGCCCGCCGGGCTCCTCTGTCCATGAGATTTCTCCAGGCCAGATTACTAGAATGGGTTGTCATGCCCTCCTCTAAGGGATCTTCCCGATCCAGGGATCGAACCCTGGTCTCCTGCATTGCAGGCAGATTCTTTACCACTGAGCCACTAGGGAAGCCCCAACAGTAAGTATATTTAGTTGGAAAGAAAGAAAAACCTTAACTTGGAATTTAATTGATTAAGATGTGGCAATGCCCTCGCAGAGAATCTTAGGTACGTCAGATCTCATAGCTGCTCAGAAGCACTTCCTCAGACTTCCACAAGGAGAAAACAAACGGCCTTTCAATTTCCTGACTACAACAGGTGGCTGACAGCCAATGAATACCCGACTTAATTTTTGTTGATTTTGCTTACGGGTGATTTCCTAATCTTTTCTGTCTTCTTGGAACTTAGGAAAACAGAACTATCCTATCAGGGTGGCTATTTAAACCTGCCATCACGGTGTTCAGAACCATCGTAGCTCAACCTTACTAAGCCTCTGAGGGTACTCTGACTAAAATGTCTGTTCCTCTGAAACCACCACAGTTACTTTGGCCAAACTAGGTGACCAGTGAAGACCATGATGTCATGCCCATGAAGACCGTGATGTCATGCCCATGAAGACCGTGATGTCATGCCCATGAAGACCGTGACTTCGCAACGGAGGTCTTTCAGTTCACCAGACTTCCTGCTCTCCCCAAACGGAACCCTCAGACAAGCTGTGAGAGCTCCTCAGCAAGAGTGAATAGGTGGAGTTCCTGGGTTACCAATCCTTCCTTAGCTCCAGTTCCTCCAGAAGCGGGACCCTTTCTCACAGCTACAAAGGCCTCCTGCTCAGGTGATTATTAATACCTTGTTACGTCACCTGTTTTAGGTTGATTACCTCACTGAAGGCCAGAAAACAAGATTTACTTGAAGCAGTTTTCAAATAGATCACAGTAAGGAGAACATTTATGTAGCTGAGTCATAAAATGCTGTGGTAGAGTTTAATTCACTCCATGGAAATGTATGTTTTTTTAAAATGCTATATCTTAACATTATTCATATCACACAATTTTTATTATGCCAAAAATGCATTCAGTGTTTGCAGACATAAACATAATTCTACTTCACATTAGATGTCACATGTGAATCCAGATTGACCTTGTGCTTAGTTGCTCTGTCGTGTCCGACTCTTTGTGACCCTATGGACTGTAGCCTGCCAGGCCCCCCTGTCCATGGGGATTCTCCAGGCCAGAATACTGGAGTGGGTCGCCAAACTGGCTTCCAGGGGATCTTCCCAACCCAGGGATCGAACCTAGGTCTCCCGCATTGCAAGGCAGATTCCTTACCATTTGAGCCACCAGGGAAGCCCATGGATAGTAGAGTGGGTAGCCTATCCCTTCTCCAGGGATCTTCCCAACCCAGGAATAGAACTGGGGTGTCCTGCATTGCAGATGGATTCTTTACTAGCTGAGCTATCACGGAAGCCCCTGAACCCAGATTATTGTGGTCAAATTAAAAACCTAAACTAGCAGACTTGTTTCAAGTAAATAACAAGAGATCAACTCTTCACATTTTTGCTAAAAACAACCAAAAGCAGGTAAGGTCAGAGGCTTAACCCAGCAGAGAGGTGAATAAGCATGACATTGGTTCTAATCAGCTTCCCTGCATTAACACATTTGCTTAGGTTAATCTAGTTGCTACTGAATACGGTTTGATATTCTTCCGAAGTTTCTCATTACGTCTAAGAAATCTTCAGCTTCACCAACACAAACATGACGTCTGCAGGAGAAGAGCTAAAAATCTCTCTTCAGAAAAGTCTTCATTTCACAAATACCAGATTTTAATATCAACTTGATGGTCACAAATACACAGTTCCCAAACTACACTTTTCATCTCTACCATTTCGAACTGAGTTGAGTTTATGAGCCGTGTTATTGTTTAAACCATATAAATAAAACCTACAATGTTTCGGTGAAGCCTCTGTTGTACAAATGCAGAACAGCCAGGGCTGAATAGATTCTATTAATAATGCAATATTGAGTTTGGTATTGACTTTAAGAAGTATTATCACCTCCTTGACTAACCCTTAGCTGCCAGCAGACGCTGCCTCAGGCCAGTACACACCTAATTGCTCGGTAAAAAGGCCGTTTCCCTACCTCATTGAGCCGCATGATGTGATAAATTTGCCTCAGGTATTCGCTGCCACCTGGTTTGTGGCAGATATCCAGGACCATCATGTTTATTTTCTGCTCAGTCAGTTCAAGAGCGATATCTCCTTCTTCTAAGGCTGTGCTTTTCTCTATTGTCATAAATGCACTAAATACAAAGAAAGCGTATTAAGTATCAGTGTAAGGAATTGTAAAGATGGAAAATAATCAAAGAGATTGAGTGTGGAGAGTTTGATGTAAATCTCATATGCAAAGCACCTAGAAAGACTTTGGTCAAATAGGTATACCTTCCCCAAACAGCGGGAGGCTCCCATAAACAGCGCCTTAGAACTAAGCACATGAAAGCATTTTAAAAAATTGAACTGTTTCTTTTAAAACATTTCTTTATTGCATTATACTCCGATCTATAAAACATTTTCCCATTACCGCAATTGTCGAAATTGCTATAATCGTGGGATGAAAACAAAACATTTCTTTTTAAGAACAAGTAAGAAATGATTTGTTTTTTTCTCTTTGAGGATAAGGAGTATCTTTGATGCCAGAAATAGCTTTGGTATTCATCTTTTGTAGACTCCTCTTTACACCTGTCTTAGACACATTAAAGACTAATTAAAGTGTCAAAAGGGGGAGCCTATTATGCTAAATATAGGCTGGATGCTTCCTGGAGGAATGCTTACCATTGGGTATTTTAAATTGGCCTTTTGACACTTGTTGCCTTTTAAAAATACATGCCCTCCCTTCTGTTTCTTCCAGGTAACAGATACTTAGCAAAAGTCACTACTCTGCTTATCCTTCCAGGTAAAGGGTCTCCTGTAAGCACAGCAGGAAAGTGCAAGTTATATGTGTGAAACGTTTCTTTTTATAAGAATTCATAGGCTTATTTTTGATTTTAAACATTATTCACATTGTCGTAATGGATGACTTCTTTTTAATTCTCACGCTATACCAGTGCAAAATAAATCACGATACTCAACTTACATCATATATGTTTCACACTAATTTTCTTGTTACAAGTGCTATTAGGATCATGTTAGGCTTTGCAGTCTAAGTATTCTTAAGAAAAGCATGGTTTTCCACTGTTTCCCAGACTAAATGAAATTTACTGTGGTGTAATCAGCTATATACTGCAGTTCATTACTGAGATTTTGCCATGATTATAAAATTAGTTCTGCTAAGAGTCAGTGCCGCCGACCTGAAGACTGAACCAAATGATACCCAGCTGCTGGACATTAACTTTCATATTGCTTCCACATGTAGCCTCAAAACATCCTTCTTTAAAAAAAAAGTTTATGATCCTATAAGCCTTGCTTAAAAAAATGAAACCAAATCCTACTCTTAAAGATATCCATTAGGTAGAGTAAATCTTTAAACAAGCAAACAAACAGAAAAGACTTTTGTGCAATAATAGAAGTTTGTAAATATCTTTTTTGAAACTGCATACAGGCTGCAAGCAAAATTTCTTGTCGGGTTTTGTAGAGGCTGACATTGAAAAAGTTGAGGCCCTCTGACAAAGGAGTGTCTCAGTGTCAGCCCCTGAATTGTATCCTTTCCTGTCCATCACTGTGCAGGTGAAGCAAATGATTGGATTCAGTCAATGCTATGATTAATGAGTTCCTCTCTGGATTTGGGACTGCCTATCAATCATGTCATTAGGGAGAATGTGCCCTGAAAGAGGCAGACCTTAGCCAAGGAATAACTGCATTAATCTTAATCTGTATATGCACCCAGCCAGCCAAGTCAGGGTCACCATGATGAAAAACAATAATCTTCAGCTCGACAAATTACTTTGCAAAGACAGACATTTCTTTACTTTTTTTTTGGCCTGTGTGTTCTCCAGAATCTAAGTTGACTGTTTACAGCTTGAGTGTTACTACAAAGTGAAGGTTATTTTAATGAATAGTAATGCTTTCAGGCAGCACACAAGACAAGCACTGCTTATAGCTGCCTCCTTTCCACCGCAGTTATGCTCACAATTTCCATAAAATCAAAGTTAAATCTGGGTGCAAGTGAAAGAAATCTGGCTAAATGATATCGTGTGGATCCAAGATAATCTTCATGAGGAATTAAGACTTCAGTTATCGTAACAGAAGAACTATTTTAGTTTAAGTGTTTATATTCTCATGTGAAAAAGTACCGAAGGTGTTGTCCTGTCCAACTCTGCAACACTGTGGACGGTAGCCCAGCAGGCTCCTCTGTCCGTGGACTTCTCCAGGCAAGTATACTGGAGTGGGTAGCCATTCCCTTCTTCAGAGGATCTTCTCGACCCAGGGATCAAACCCAGGTCTCCCACGTTGTGGGCAGATTCTACATCTGAGCCACCAGGGAAGTGCTGCCAATACTAGAGTAGGTTGCCATTCTCTTCTCCAGAGGATCTTCCCAACTCATGGATTGAACCCAGATCTCCCACATTTCAGGCAGATTTTTTACCATCTGAGCCACCATTTTCAAAAAATATTACAGTAAGGTCAAGGCAACCCTCCACCTGTATACAGACATAATGGTTTAAAATACATCTTCCTCATGGTATAGATCTATGAACTAAATGATCATCTATCTGTGAGAAATGAGTAGAGATGGAAGTTCATGTGTATATCAGAAAATTAACTTAAAGGCAAAGTCGGGATGAAGCGTTTCTATACCGCTCAAACCCATAAGTGATTACCTAAAGTCTGTTAATATGTCAAATTTAATTCTTTCTCAAATAAATGAAATAACTTTTAAATCTGGATTTTTTTATATTGAAATTATTTGAGAAATTGAGAAAGACAGCACTGTGCTAATTACAAGCTACATAAAGTGTATTCAGAATTTTTGAGGGCTGTAAAACATTTTTTAAAAGTTAATAAAAATTATTTTTGATGCAAGTTGCAACATAAAACTAATCAGCCAAATATTGGCTAAACAATTCTCTACTGTAGAAAATATCAGATGTGTTGGTGCTGTTTATAAAATACTTAGGCTAAAATCAACTTTCAAGGAAAAAATTTCACTTCTGGATTTCTGTACATAGCCCAGGGTATATTAGAGACATTACTTTCCACTGATCTTATTGATAGTCTCCTAATTCAGCAGTATCATAAATTTAACTTTATAATCAAATCCACTAGTTTTACTCTGCTTCTCTTCCCTCCCTTCTACACCCACTGCCATGGATAATGACACATGGCCTTAATCTTTTAGTCTTTGCATTAAAGCCTGTAAATTGGTATCCAATGCAAATGTAAAGATTAAGGTCACTGTCAACGTTACTAAGCATTTTCCTGACTGCTATTCTTAATCCTGCACACAGGATGCCCCACAAGTAAATTTCTAAAAGTCAGTATGACAAGGCCAGGAAAATGATTACTTACATTTCTTACATTATTTACACTACTTACATGATTACTTACAGTAATTTCGATTAATATGAAGTCTCACAGATTAACACAAACTAGTAAAGAGCATTTGTCATCACACTATTAAACAGTGCAGCTTATTTTAATAGTTTATAAATAACAAATGCTTACTAGGTCTAAGCTTGATGTTAAGAACTTTGTGACTGTTATTTAACCTCTCAAAACAACTCTACCAGCTTTGTACGTGAGCGCTCAGTCGCTCAGTTGCATCCGACTCTTGGCAATCCCATGGACTGTAGGCCTCCAGGCTCCTCTGTCCATAGGATTCTCCTGGCAGGAATACTGGAATAGGTTGCCATTTCCTGCTGCAGGGGATCTTCCCAGCCCAGGGATCCAACCTGCACAACCCTATAACTCACGAAAGATGGCCCATTTACAAAGGATTTGTATTTGTCCATCTAATTCCAAAACCTGAACTCTATCACTGCCATGTACTAAAACTAACAACTTTCAGTTGTTTCAGGCAGAAAGTTATAATAGTACTTTCTAGTAATATGAATATATTTCAAAAGAATGAGGGACAGTGTCTGTGAGTGGTGTAAAAAGGAAAGTGTCGGGGGGTCTGGCTTTGTGATCTGTAGACCATATGAACCATAACTCCTTTATCAATATCATGCAGTTCTATACTGAAGACTAATTGTAAGACAGGAGGACTCTATGTACACATTTAAATTCATCAGGGACCCTTAAAAATCTTTGCAATACCACAAATCACTTAGCTCTCAGTGACAAACCGAGAAGGCTGACATTTTCATACAGAAACAGCTGGGTGTGTTTATAGCTTGAGTGTGATATGCCCCAGTTGCCCTCTGGGATTCTTACATTACCAGATGAAAAATGTGTACCTTTTTGACAATCAGGTACACAGAAAGCAATAAAGAGCCTTTTATACCCATTAATTCCTTCTTAATTTAATCTCCATGGCCAAGCCATTTACGAAAAGCTCCAGGCTATCCACGAGATACCTGTTTGCACATTGAAAAGGAGTGAAACCAAATTCTCCCGGGTTTAACCACCACCCTTTTAATCAGAAACCTTGAGATGGGGACTAAACATGGATAGTGTTCCAGTGTATCAATGGGGTTCAAATTTTAATAAGACAAGGAACATTTAACAATCCAGCGTTTGATGGAATATTTATCTTTGCCTGTATTCATCAAAGTTCCCATGAAGTTGTGGTGGTGGTTGTTTATGGGTGACTTTGTCTTTTGGGAACATGTCTGATGCAATTTGGGGAAAGAAAAACATAACTTTACCATTCGGTGCTCAGTTTCCTTGCTTTCAACAACTGGCATTCAACCCAGTTGGGTTTCTGCTGCTCGATGCTCCGTATAACCTTTTGGGTCATTTGATTAGGGCGACTCGTCTGCTCTCCCGTGATGCTTTTCAAACACACACAGACTAAACCAAGTTTCTCTTTACTCCATCTGTCAAGGGAGGCACCTGTTAAAAGTTCCACAGTGTTTCCATCCTCAAATATCCGACATATAATTACAATCAAGTTCCAGACAAGCAGGCCAGCTTTCTTCAATTCAACGAAGTTTTCTGACATTTTTCTCTCAGACAGAAAAAAGAAGTATTTAATTGGGGGAGGCAAGCATGCAATCACTGTAGGTAACTTGCTGATTACAATAGATACTGCCTGAGCAGCAAGCCTTGTGAAGCCTGGGGGAGAAAAGAAAGAAAAGGTATGATTAATATTAGCATTTGCATTCCATCACTGTGTTGTGTTGAGTGTTGTGTGAGGATGTCTAATTTTTGTGGAGAAAATTGTTGAGAAGAGCAAGTGCCTGACATATTCCGACAGAACTCTACTGGGGTCCTCTGCAGTTCTGCCAAAAATTCCCCAAGTCCCCCAACTTAATTTTTCCTCCCAGAAATGATTAGAAAATTCAGAATTATTTCTTATATTGTTATCTATTAAGATTGTAGGTTTAAAGGGCCCAAGGTCTTCCTAATCAATAAACACAAAGATACCCGTGCTGCAACCTTTTTGTGGCCTTTGGCACTTCTTTAAGCCTTTCTATTCTTCTGGCATCCATGACAGAAACATTCTAGCTCTTGCCGGGACTGGCTCTTCTTTTAGTTTTCAGCTCAAATGTCATTTCCTCTGACAGCCTCCCCCTACAATCCATGTAAGACAGACCCTTCACGCCGATCCTATTCCAGCCCCCAGTTCCTCCCTATCATTAGACCCCATTTTATTAACTTTATTACTGCATTTAGCCTCACTTTATTTTTTCATTATCTGCCTCCATCCACTAGAATATAAGCTCCAGGAAGGCATTAGGACTTCATCTCTAACAGATGTTTGGTAAATATTTGTTGAATAAATGAGCCAACAAACTGGGTTCGTGTATATCTCTATTGCTCTGCTTCTCTGTGTGCCACACCAATTCCACTTCTACTAACACCTCTTACCTGTAAGTCCTTGGGCTGTTGACTGAAGATTCTATTCTCTCTCACTTAACGTGATTTCTCTGAAGGACTTACTGTTCTCCTCCCTCGAGATCAGGGTTTCTCACCTTTCACACTACTGACATCTGGGGCTAGAGAATTTTTCGTTGCAAGGAGCTGACCTGTGCATTGTAGGATGTTTCGGTGGCATCTTTGTCCTCCACTCACTAGGTGCCAATGGCATTCTCATCAACTGTGGCAAAAATGTGTCTAAAGCATTGCCAAATTGTTCTCTATCTTCCTAGTTGAGAACCACTCTTCTAGATGATTCTAGAACCTTCAGTTTTGGCCTTTCAACCACTCCAGCTCCCAGATGGGCATTCCACTTCTCTATTCTCCTCATCATTGAGTGAGTTGTGTCCGACTCTTTGCGACCCCATGGACTGTAGCCTACCAGGCTCCTCTGTCCATGGGATTCTCCAGGCAAGAATACTGGAGTGGGGTGCCATTTCCTTCTCCAGGAGATCTTCCCAACCCAGGGATTGAACCTGGGTCTCCCTCATTGCAGGCAGACACTTTACTGTCTGAGCCACCAGGGAAGTTAGTCGTCATTTTCTTCTTTCCTTTTGAATTGTTTAAATATTCCTCCTAATCCTTCATACAAGACTAGGGGCTACACTGATCAATCTTCCTACTCCATCATCTTTGATGTGCAGTTTTGCCTCACTGTGACCAGGGCTGCTACCTACTCAATCCTGCCCTCACAAGTGGTATCTGGACTATCGTAGGATTCTCCTAACCCATTTCTCTGCTCCAGACTATGCCCAGCTATAAAGCCAGATGTATATACTAGTACCTAACTTTGTTAACTTCATTACCTAATTTCTCTGCTACAATTCTTTTAGCTGTTTTCCACTGTTATGAGATCAGTCTCTGGAGCACTGCTGTCAAAACACTCCATAGTCTAGCTGCAGGCAGTTCTGGTGAACCTCATCTTTGTTTCATCCTCTTTACTCTTAGGCTTCTGAATATCTCATTATTCTCACATGGAATCCCCTCGTTCTTCATAGGTCACTCATAACCTTCAACTTTTGGTTCAAAGTTTTTTCCTGCTATGAATTTATTTGGACATCTTACCCATATGACTGTGCTGTGATTAGGTTCATAAAATGCCATGTTGTATTATCTTTTGTATTATCATCTATCATTGTTTGTTATATTCTTATTTATATATTCATGAGTTGTCTTTACAACTAGACTAAAAGCTCCCCAAAAGCATGGAATACAATCTCACTCCTTGAGTATCTCGTAAAGCCAGATACAAGCATTTTAATACACAATGTACATAGTTGAATTTGAACATTGGAAAAGAGTGAGAGTCTAAAAGAAGGTAGTTATAAGTTCTTCAGAAAAATATTTTTCACTGTTTTTACTGAACAAAAATAATAAAACACTGTGAAAGATTTCTTAAGATATTTGTGACATTTTAAGAAATCACTCTGTGGATTTTGGAGACCATCAAAACAAACAACTCAATCAAAAAATGGGGAGAAGACCTAAACAGACATTTCCCCAAAGAAGACATGTTAGTTAGTGTTAGTCCATCAGTCATGTCCAACTCTTTGCAACCCCATGGACTGTAGCCCTCCAGGCTCCTCGGTCCATGGGATTCTCCAGGCAAGAATACTGGAGTGGGTTGCTACTTCCTTCTCCAGGGGCTCTTCCCAGCCCAGGGATCGAACCCAGGTCTCCTGCATTGCAAGCAGATTCTTTACCAGCTGAGCCATCAGAGAAGTTCTCAAAGACACACAGATGCTCGACAGGCACATGAAAAGATGTTCAATATCACAAATTATTATATGAATGCAAATCAAAACTACAATGAGATATCACCTCACACTAGTCAAAATGGCTATCATCAAAAAATTCACAAACAATAAATATTGGAGACTGAGTGGAGAGAAGGGAACCTCCTACACTATCAGTGGGAATGTAAACTGACACAGAGACTATGGAGAACAGTGTGGAGCTTTCTTTACAAACTAAAAACTGAGCTACCATGTGACCCTGCAATCCCACTCCTGGGCATATATCCAAAGGAAAATAACGTCCAAAAGGATACACGCACCCCAGTGTTCACAGAAGCACTGTTTACAGTAGCCAAGACAAGGAAGCAACCTAGATGTTCACCAGTAGAGGAATGGGAAAAAGAGGTGAGATAGACACACACACATACATACATATAATGGGAAATTAGTCATTTAAAATAATGAAATAATGCCATTTGCAGCAATATAGATGGAACTAGAGATTGTCATACAGAGTGAAGTTAAGTCAGACAGAGAAAGACAAATATCATCTGACATTCCATACATGCAGAATCTAAGAAGAAATAAAACAAATCACCTTATTTACAAAATAGAAACAAATTCAGACTTAGAGAATGAATTTACCGTTGCCTCGGGGAAGGAAATGGCAACCCACTCCAGTACTCTTGCCTAGAGAAGCCTGTGGACAGAGGAGCCTGGTGGGCTGCTGTCCATAGGGTCGCACAGAGTCAGACACGACTGAAGCGACTTAGCATGCATGCATGCATTGGAGAAGGAAGTGGCAACCCATTCTAGTATTCTTGCCTGGAGAATCCCAGGGACAGAGGAGCCTGGTTGGCTGCCGCCTATGGGGTCCCACAGAGTCGGACACGACTGAAGCGACTTAGCAGCAGCAGCAGCAGGGGGAAGGATAAGGGGAAGACACAGGGAGTTTGGGATCAATATGTACACACTGCTATATTTAAAATGGATCTTATGTACAGCACAGGGAATTCTTCTCAAAGTTATGTGGCAGACTGGATGGAAGGAGAGTTTGGAGGAGAACGGATACATGTATGTGTATGGCTGAGTCCCTTTGTTGTCCATTTGAAACTATCACAGCATTATTACTTGGTTATATTCCAATACAAAAAAAAAAAAAAAAAAGTCACTCTGCTCTTAAAAACTACAAAGCTCTTGGAAAACATAGGTCTGGTCTAGTGATTCCTCAGAAATTCATGACAACTTAAGAATGATTTTCAGAATTAACTGGAGCAGTGTTTTTATGTTTGTAAAAATTGTATTCGGTCCAACATATATTTGAATGATCTCAGGAGACTTTTGTATTAAATAAATGAATAAATAAAAAAGTATCTAGTTCAGTACTTTGTAAAAAATAGTTCCTCAATAAATGTCTTTTTATTCAAATAAATGTTTAGATGAAGCTTGAAATATAGGTAAAGCAAATTAAGAAACCACTCTTGTCAATGTTCTTAAATATCTTAAATGTTTTATTGTTCTTAATGTGTTTGCATCTCATATGCCCCAATCTGCTGCCAAGTATTTGACTTAAAAGATTATATCTTATATTCTGTTTATCCTAAAGAGGGCTTATCTGCACATCCTGAGTAAACATTTGACAAGATAAGTAGATATCAGGTAAAGATGAACAATTCTCTTCACACCTGTATTCCTACTAATATTTACAACATCTGAGAACTGCAAGGTACTCAAATCTCCAACTACTTTATCAAAACTTAGGCAAATTCTAGTCAGAACCTTTAGACCGATGACAAATCCATTCTACTGACCACAGGGTCAGGGCTTCCCTCGTAGTTCAGACGGTAAATAACCTGCCTGCCATGCAGGAGACCTGGGTACGATCCCTGGGTTGGGAAGACCCCCTAAAGGAGAGCACGGCAACCCATTCCAGTTTCTTCCCTGGAGAATCCCATGGACAGAGGAGCCTGCTGGGCTACAGGCCATGGGACCACAGAGAGTCAGACACGACTGAGCCTCTAAGCACAGCGCAGCGCCACACAAGCACAATCGCAGGATCTGAATCTATGATGATGCCAACAACACACCAGGGTGGATCTTTTAAGAAACCACACATTCATTAGTCTGTCTGTAATCACATAAATTGACTTCTAAGCCCTTTGTATGCAAGAGCCATCCCAACTTGATAAAGTGTGGAAAAATGTATGTGCTAGAATGAACGCAATGTTCAGTTCAGTTCAGTCGTTCAGTTGTATCCGACTCCCTGTGACCTCATAGACTGTAGCACGCCAGGCTTCCCTGTCCATCACCAACTCCCAAGCTTGCTCAAACTCATGCCCATCAAGTCAGCGATGCCATCCAACCATCTCATCCTCTGTCAGCCCCTTCTGTTCCCATCTTCAATCTTTCCCAGAATCAAGGTCTTTTCTAGTGAGTCCATTCTTCACATCAGGTGGCCAAATTATTGGAATTTCAGCTTCAGCATCAGTCCTTCCAAAGAATATTCAGGGCTGATTTTCTTTAGGATTGACTGGTTGGATCTCCTGGCTTTCCAAAGGACTCTCAAGAGTCTTCTCCAACACCACAGTTCAAAAGCATCAATTCTTTGCTGCTCAGTTTTTTTATAGTCCAACTCTCACATCCATACATGACTACTGGAAAAACCATAGCTCTGAATATGACATTGAATGCGATGTGAGGTACATTTATATACTTATCATGTCTTCCTTCTTATGCATAGACTACTGATTGTAATAATATATTTTGGAGATTATAAAGCATGCAAAAAATGAAATTTACAATGAAAAAGGTAAAGACAAAAATGTCTTAAAATTAATTTTTAAAATATTGTTTACTAAATAAAATAAAATAAAATAAAATATTGTTTACTAATGGTATCAAATATCAATAATACATTATTGAGTGAGGATAATGTGATTTTTATATGCTTTATTCTTTTAAAAGTCTGGGCTTTAATAGTTTGTATTGATTCAAATGTCAGGTTATTTAGTTTGTTTCAATACTGGGTTTTAATGACCGTCATAGGTGACAGAGTCACTACATGGACATATACATAGATCCATATGCAACGTGGGAAGTCATGGCACTAGTTTTTCAATCTTAACCACCAAAAAGACACATGTTGTCGTTGAAATCTGACTAATGAATAGTCATCATCATTATGTTAATTAACTGTTCTTGCAACAAACTGAAAATATTTCATTTTTGTATTAAAAAAAACTTTTTGGCTGTGCTGGGTCTTTGTTGTAGTGCGGGTTTTTCTGTATTTACGGTAATGGGGGGCCACTCTCCAGGGGCAGTGCGCGGGCCCCTCACTGCAGTGGATTTTCTTGTTGCCAGAGCACTGGGCTCTCAGGCGTGCAGGCTTTGGGAGCTGCAGCACGCGGGCTAGACAGCTGTGGCTCCCCAGCGCTCAAGCACAGGCTCAATACTGCGGCAGATGAGCTTAGTTGCTTCGCTGCGTGCAGGAATCTTCCCGGCTCAGGGATGGAACCCGTGTCTTCAGCATTGGCAGGGGGACTCTCCAGCAGAGCCACCAGGGAGGCCCTCATTTTTGTACTTTTAAGAAAAGTATTCAAAAATAACTGAAGCACTTATTTGGAACATTTTAAATCAAGCTAGAAAATTCTAAGTTCTTACATCTGCAGCGACGACATTTATATAGGTGATACTTGCTTTTATAAAACTAATATTTCTGGGTTTTACAAAATAAACTATCTGAATGACTTCTGGTAACACTTGGCATATTTCTGCCATCACTTTCTCAACAATCCACGTGTGAATGATGCCTGGAATACATTTTCTCTGTGGTGCTTGCTACCTTTGTTTCCTCTCCAGAATCTATTGTTTTAGTTAGAAACAATTACTCCTGAGTTTTCCCATAAAGCATTCTTTCTCTTTAAAAAGTAATTTAGTGGTAAGACAATACATTCTTTGGTATATCTTACCTTTGGTCATTGTCAAAGAAATAAAACAACTAATTCTTTGTGTATTTGCTCTTAGGGAGAGAATTCTTTGCGTATTCACTTAGGGAGTGAATACCTAAGCTGAGCTATATCAGAAACATCTGAACTTCCATTCAATTCTTCGGTAAATCTTTTACACTGTATAATTTATTGTACTATTTATTTTTTTAAATCTTCAGTGTTTTCCATGTTCCATCATTTTCACTATGTCAGGAAGGACAAATGTTTCCTTAAGCTAGTGACTATTTGTCTTTTAAGTTAGAATCCTCAAAAAAAAAAAAAGGCCCCTAAGCACTTCATTATTTAGATGAATTTTGCCAAGTACTGAATTAAATATCAATCGACTTAAAACATTGTTGAAAATGATTATCAAGGTTTATCTTCATGTTTGTATGCTTAGTTTTGAAATCTTTTGCTAATCAAGAAGTCTTCAAACTATATTTAGCTAACATCTCAAGGCACAATATTTATTTTGGAGGGATTCATCTTTAACAACAAAGTATGGAAAGCCATGCTTCAGGTGGTTTTCCCACTCCTTTTTTATTTATTTTTGGCCAAATCTGGTCAGATTATCAGTATTCTAACTTATAACATGGCTGAGAAACAGTTTATGTTAGAAATAGTATTTTTCCTCAGTGTGAGTTTTTTTTACTTTCTCATTGTTTGTTTTCCCTTGGATTCCCAGTAATTGTTTTAAACCACAGTTGATTTGTTATTTATAAGAATATGTTAAAGCCACTTGTGTGTTTTGTGAGGATTAATTTTGTGAAAACTAGATTCTGAAATACAAAGGACAACCTTAATTGACTGCTGAATGATGAAAGCTAATGAAAAGTTACCCGGTACATGCCCTCACTAACAATGATGTCCCCGTCATACGACTGGCCTGCTCACAGACCCAGGGAGAATTCCAGAACAGACTCCATATGAAATTTCAGTAGTTTTGCTTGTTGTCTTCTCACCCACCAGAGAATTGTCTTATACACCTCCAGAGGTGTTTGTATCTATTTGTAAACATTTATACTAGTCTTCAAGAATCAATAGGGGATCTCTTATTGACGGTTTATCCCTGACCCAATTCCAGTACCTCATATTAGCAGTAATAAGTGACCTAATGTCTGGCATGAACATGTTATCTATCTTGTACGTTGTAGGGGAACTAAAGATTGAGTAATGTCAATTTAAAAGAGGACAGAAATGAAGAACAATGGTATTCTCCTATCGTCACATCCTGAAATGCACAAAATGCTTTATAAGGTCACCTTCCTCCACCACTTTCTTTTATAGCATTTATATGTGATTTGGCACTCCTTCATGCCTCTCTAAGTGTTATATTTCTACTCTTACTGATAATTTTATGAAAAAGTATTATTTAGTAAGGAAAACCATAAGAACTGGTATCGATCAATACAAACTAAGTTTTTCGGGGCAGGGGTCGGGGTGGAAACCAGAGGCCCTTTGAAATGTTATGGAAGAGTTCCAAAATACTTGTAGAAAAAAAAATAATTGTTTGTAAATAGATCAACTTGAAAGCCACAAGCAAAAAAGTGCTACTCATATGACATGATATATAAACTATAGATCACGCCTCTTGTATTGCTCAAAATCTATGAAATATCCCAAGGCTAGAAAGGGGAGATGGCAACAACTCTGATGAGGAAGAACTTAAGTAATGAATATCTGACATTTTCCAATTTGAATTAAATGGCTTTACTGGATTCAAAGGCAGTTTAATAGGGTTTGGACAGAATTAAAGCATTACTATGAAAGGTCACTGATAGATAATTTGATTTGAGTCTTTAATATAAGGTTCCTGGATAAGATTCACATTATTCAGGACCACTATGGAGAAGAATGAAAGAATAGCTACTTTCCACAAATGGATTTAGATTTAGCAGGAGTATTTTACTGTTCAGCTGGAGTACTTTACTATTGAGAGTTTCCTTACAGTTAGTGAAAAAATACTCTTCTTTAAAGATGAAGATAAAAAGGAAAAGATATATTTTTAAAATTCTAAAGAAGATTCATGGATACAAACAGATAAATAAGATATATCCAAAGGAATCTTGTGAAATTCTTGGAAAGTAGAGACATTTAGATAGGAAGAAACTAACAAGAAAGGACTTGAGTAATAAAATAAATGAATAATATAGGTCATTGATAATTCTTCAGTACACTTGGTAGATGCATTGCCCTGAAGAGGAACAATGCACTCAATCCAGAACCATAGGTACTAGGGGGGAATACCCTGTCAGAAAAATACACGTAGCTATTAAATGGGGTGTTGTTTTTTACCCAAAAGCTACACATGTAGGTGTATTAAAGAAAGAGAAGAAAGTAATAATTGGTAGTTGTACAGGAAAAACTTCAAAAAAGAATAATTAAACTGAATATCAGAGCAATCTTCTTGAGAATATGAATCTTAGATTCCTCAATAGGTTTAAAGGAAATCAGTCAAAATCATCTGACTAATCTGAATACGAACATAAACACAAAATACCACAGAAAATTTTGAATTGGTAGTTAAAAAAAGAAGATAATCATTTGAGTCATTTTCATTTCTAAGTTGTGTGTGTGTGTGTGTTTATTTTTTATTTTTTGATCATATGGCTTGCAGTAATGAAAATTAGGAATCCTAAATATACATGGTAGAAAGGAGACTAATATAGTTTACAAATCTTATAATTTTTACAATGTTATTTGTTTTCATATCCCAGAAAGTGTGCTTCTTTAGGGACGTGTTCTTAAAGAAAAATAAATGTACCTTTGCTGGATTCTTTCCTTTTGGTTTCTTTTGGAATGTAATTCCATTCTTTTGGAATGCTCTCACGCAGATGTTCAGGAATGCTGCGCTTGTTTAGGTTCCTCTCACAGCTGCTCCCAGAGCTCATCACAGACACTACCTGTTGCACAATGTCCTTGACGGCGTCCGTCAGAGCCAGTCTCAGGCATCGGATCACCTCTCCCTCGGACTCTCTGTGTGTTGAGACTTTAAAATCAGACAGTATATTACAGTTAGCAGAATCAAAAATATTTTGTGCCCTGTTCAATTAAGAATTCAGCTTCTCAGTAATCTAGTTCAAAGCTAAAGGAAAGAAGAGCTCTTTTTAGCCTAGAGATCATATGATTGATAAGTAGTCCATAACCATTTGGGGGAAAGTTACCCCTTGGTAATCAAGGGAACAGTAGCCAGAATAACAGTGAATAAAACAGCATTCGTTAGTACTCTGGGGACTCTACTGGTGGATATATAACTTGTATAACCTTCTTAGATGACACATGGACAACAACTGCAAAAGCTTTGACACTTACCTATTAACACATTTATTCCTTCTCTGGAAATTTATCCTAAAAAATTAATTCAGTTCAGTTCAGTCACTCAGTCATGTCCGACTCTTTGCGACCCCATGAATCGCAGCACACCAGGCCTCCCTGTCCATCACCAACTCCTGGAGTTCACTCAGACTCACGTCCACTGAGTCAGTGATGCCATCCAGCCATCTCATCCTCTGTCGTCCCCTTCTCCTCCTGCCCCCGATCCCTCCCAGCATCAAAGTCTTTTCCAATGAGTCAACTCTTTGCATGAGGTGGCCAAAGTACTGGAGTTTATGACTATATAAATAATAAAATAAAAAATTGGAAATAATAGAAATGTCCAACACCTAGGGATTTATTTAATTAGCTTAGGGCTTCGCTGGTGGCTCAAATGGTAAAGAATCCAGCCGCAATGCCGTTGACCTGGGTTTGATCACTGGATTGGGAAGATCTCCTGGAGGAGGGCATGGCAACCCACTCCAGTATTCTGACCTGGAGAATCCTTATGGACAGAGGAGCCTGGTGGGCCACAGTCCATGGGGTTGCAAAGAGTCAGACATGACTGAGTGACTAAGCACAGCACATCCATCTTCGCAATAAAGTCATATTGATTAGAAAAAAAAAAGCAGCTTAGAAAATAGTATGATATACTATATTTATTAAAAAATACATGTTTACATACACATAGAAAAGAATTAAAAGATACTCTACAATGTTGATGGTGATTATCAATGACTAATGGTATTTCAGGTGATTTTACTTTTCCTTTCCTTCTTTGACTTTTTCTTCCCTCCTTCCCTCTTTTCTTTCCTCCCTTCTTTCTAATAAGTATCACCTGTGATGATATGTGTTACTTATGTGATAGATACAATAAAAGTTTTGTTTGTTTTTAATGACTAGGAAGTTCAGGGATCACTATTTGAATCAACAGAGAAGAGCACTGATATGATTTTCCCCCTCAAATTTCAAGGTGATATTTCTCACATGACAACCCATTGTAAAAACCTCCACAGTGCTGAAACTAAGAGCTGGACTTTTTAAAAGAGAAACAAAATTGACAAACTTTTAGCCAGACTCATGAAGAAAAAAGAGAGAGGGTCCAAATCAATAAAATCAGAAATGAAAAAGGAGAACTTATATCTGACATCACAGAAATAAAAATGATTCTAAGAGACTACAATTACACAGCCATAAAATGGACAATCTAGAAGAAATGGACAAATTACTAGATATGTACAATATCCCCAGACTGAACCAGGAAGAAATAAAAAACTATGAACTGACCAATTACCAGCAATGACACTGAATTAGTAATTTAGAAAAACTCTCAACAAACACAAGTCCAGGATCAGATGGCTTCATAGGTTACTGCTACCAAACACTTAGAGAAGAGGTAAGACCTGTTCTTCTCAATCTATTCCCAAAAATTGCATAGAGGAAGGAATACTTCCAAGCTCATTCTAAATACAAGGCCTCGTCCTGATACTAAAACTAGACACAGATATCACACAAAAAAGAAAAATCACAGTCCGATATCACTGATGGACATAGATGCAAAAATCCTCAATAAAATGTCAACAAACTGAACATAAGAATATACTAAAAGGATCATACACAATACGAAGTCGGATTTATCAGAGGAATACAAGGGTTTTGCAATATCTGCAAATCAGGGACTTCCCTGGGGGTCCAATAGTAAGAATCCATCTTGCAATGCAAGGAACACAAGTTTAATCCCTGGTCAGGAAACTAAGATCCATGAAGCCCACACACTGGGCCTGTGGACTCTGGAGGCTGTGGGCCACAACTCGAGAGCCCATGTGCCAAAACTACTGAGCCTGTACAGTGCAGTTAGAGCCTCTGTACCCCAGCAAAAGGTCCTGCATGATGTAATGAAGATTCTGCATGCCATAACTAAGACCTTACTCAACCAAATTAATTAATTATTAAAAAAAAAAAAAAGAATTCCAGAAAAAAGTGGTGGTGGGGGGGAAAGATAAAATACCCTGTGAGAATGGCTAAAAAATTTCCAAATATGATAAAAACTAAACATCACCAGATATAAGAAGCTCAACAATCCCTAAGCAGAATACAAAAGAAATGAAAACAAAGCACATCATAATTAAATTGCTGCAAAGTAGTGATAAAGAGAACAATCTTAAAATGAATACCACAAAGAAGACACATTATATAATTGGAAGCAAACACTTTAAAACCTAAACTGATTTATCATCAGAAACAATGCAAGCCATAAAATAGAAAAATGTCTTGAAAGTACTGAGTGAAAAAAAATGAAAGGTAGAAAAATCTCTAACCCCAAAAGTACATGTCTGATGAAAACTATTTCAAATATGAAGATAAAGCCTTTTTTTCATGTAATCAAATCAAATCAAATCAATTGATGGCAGAAAATTTTAGTACATTAAAGGAAATACTTAAGGTGGAAGGAAAATGATACCTGTCAGAAATTCATATCTATACAAGTAAAAGAAGAGAACCAGAAATGATAGATAGATGGACAAATATGAAAGACCTTCTTCTCATTTTTAGCTTCTTTAAGCTGTAACTGGCTAAAACAAAAGTGAAACAATAGATTGTAGGGTTCATAACATTAGTAGAAATAAAATGCATGAAGACACATGCTAAAGAATAGGAAGAGTAAATAGAAATATATTTGTGTAAGATTCTTACATTATATGTAAACTGTGATGAGTCAAAGATACTTATCACAAGATGTAAACCTTGGAACAACTACCAAAATAAATGTAGAATTATATCAAATAAGCCATTGGCAAAGAAAAACTGTAATACTGAAAAATATCCAGTTATTCCAAAGAAGGTCAAAATAGATATTAAAAGGAACAATGTTGGAACAAGCAGCAAACAAAGAATAATATAGTCATGTAGCTCCAAGTGTCAGAACAGAGGGTCCACACAGAGACACGGATCTGATCAATTGTCCACCTGATTTATGACAAAAGCACCGAAGTAATTCAAACTGGGAAAGCATAGTGATTTCTAAAAAAGATGTTGGGAAAATTGTATATGTATATGAAAATGTATGGTGGTGGTTTCGTTGCTCAGTCCTGTCCAACTCTTGCGACCCCATGGACGTTAGCCCGCCAGGCTCCTCTGTCCATGGGATTCTCCAGACAAGAATACTGGGGTGGGTTGCCATGCCCTCCTCCAGGGGATCTTCCCGACCCAGGGATCAGACCTGCATCTCCTGTGGCTCTTGCACTGCAGGCGATTCTTTACCACTAAGCCACCAGGGAAGACCTGTTTAAAACTCAGAAGACAATCTAATTAATAAATGAAGGGAAGTTTTAAACAGATATTTTTCAAAAGAATTTTTTCAAATGACTGTTAAAAACATGAAGATGTGTTTGATGTCATTAATCACCATGGAACTGTAAATTACAGTCACAGTGAGATAATAGCATACACTCCTTAGAATGACTAAAAGCAAAAAGGCAATTCCAAGTGTTGGTGAGGACACAAAGCAACCCAAACTCTCTCACATAACAGGTGGGAATGGAAATGGACGGGATTACTTTGAAAAACAGTTTAGTAGTTTCTTATAAATTTTAACTCAGTGTGTGCTAAAGACATGTATTCCTCTTAAAAGTAAAGGGGAGTTAAGGAATAGAGCGAAGCACAAAGTAACTTATGCTTTGATATTTTCATTTGCCCAACTAAATATTGTTGACCTACTTTGAGAGTACAGGCCTGCAAAGATTGCTACCAAATCTATTTCTTATAGAGTGTACTGGCCTTTGAAATGCCCACATGAGGTACCCAACTTAATTGTTTTTTTAATCATTTTTATCTTCTGTAATCTTTTTTTAAATGGATATTTTCACTCTTGTTTTTCTTCCTAGTTATGTTCATTCTAAGGAGTTATATATTGGATTTCTAATTATTAAGCCAGTTTATATATTTCATTACTGAATTCATATATTAATAAAGCAAATGTTTCAAAAGTTTAGTCTAATAGAAAAAAATAAAGAGAAATAACAAGGCCTGTGATCAGAAGTTCCATTTTTTGGTTCTGAGTCTATGATTTAATCAGTGAACAATCTCAGGCAAGTCTCTTAACATCTCTTGCTGTGCTTAGTCGCTCAGTCATGTCTGACTCTTTTCAACCCCATGGACTGTAGCCCGCCAGGTTCCGCTGTCCATGGGGATTTCCCAGGCAAGAATACTGGAGTGGATTGCCATGCCCTCCTCCAGGGGATCTTCCCAAGCCAGGGATCGAACCCAGGTCTGCTGCATTGCAGGCAGATTCTTTAGCATCTGAGCCACCAGGGAAGCCCAGGAAGACTGGAGTGGTTAGGCTGTCCCTTCTCCAGGAGATCTTCCTGACCCAGGAATCAAAACAGGGTCTCTTGCATTGCAGGCAGATTCTTTACCAGCTCATCTACCAGGGAAGCCCGGCAATAAAATGAGGATACTGCCTTCCTTGTTTTCACTTTTTTATTCTAAAGTGACAAGACTGTGATGTCTTATGGATAAGCTATACAGAAATCATAGCGTGTTTCAAGAGGAAGAAAATAAACCAGTTTTTAAGTAATGTACTCCAGTCAATCTGGATAAGTTATATTATTAACTGAAGCATAGATCTATTAGTGGTAAAATGCAAATATTGTGGGATTATGGTTATGTGTCTCAGCTATATTTCCTTGAAACCTGTTATTTTTCAAGTCAAACAGAAACCACAGTAAAAGACTTAGTTTTCTTATGAATTAGTGTATCTTATTAGGGATTTTGAGATAACTGTAATTGGTAACAGAAGAATAGCAGACTTACAAAGATTTAAATAGGAGAGAGAAAAAAAAAAAGGCACAGTCCCTCACGACCACTGCACTGTCTTAGTTTCTTTCAATTCAATAAGTCTACTTCAGAAATAATGCTCTCTTATGGCTCAGCAGGTGAAGAATCCACCTGCTGTGTGGGAGACCTGGGTTCGATCCCTGGGTTGGGAAAATCTCCTGGAGAAGGGAAAGGCTACCCACTCCAGTATTCTGGCCTGGAGAATTCCATGGACTGTACAGTCCATGGGGTCACAAAGAGTCGGGCACGACTGAGCGACTCTTACTTTCACTAGAAGACTGACTGTTTTTGGATAAAAAGCAAACAGTGAGGGAACACATGAAAACTACAAAATAAGACTTTAAAAGGAGATAAGTTAACATTGATGGAGAAACAACTTGCACAAAGGCCAAGCATTTTTCATCACTTTGAAGTTCTGCCCCTTTGACCCCTTGACAAAATTTGGTCTCTGAACATCTCTACTACCTGTTCCTATTCCAAGAGACTTTTCTGACCTGGGGGAGGAGGGTTTGCTCAACGTGGAGATGGAAGAGAAGACTAACTGGGGGCAAGGAGCAGTTTTGCTTTCTCAGGCCACCACCTAAAATCCATTGATCTCTTCTAAGTCATTTTCAGTATGGTTTTGTGCTGAGTGTCAGATGGTTCAAAAACTTAAGAACTGAAAGAGAAATAATGGTTGAAGCAAGTGGGTCCCCGATTCTTTATAATCTTGTGAGACAATTCAGCTCTTATCAGAAACAACTCAAAACAGCAGGGGGTGGAGGAGCTTTCAAGGTTGTTTTGCTTTCAGTTCAATAAAGTCTACATCAGAAATAATGCTCTCTTTGAAACTAGCCGACTGACCATTTGGGGGGTAAAAAGGAAACAATGAGGAATATATGAAAACTAGAAAATAAGACTTTAAAAGGAGATAATTATCACAGTCTTTACATGAAGCTATATATTGCTATTTTGCAGTGATAATGGCCAAGAGAAGATGTAACATAATGACTTAAAAATAGTTAAAAGGATAGTCAAGTAATGTCTGGAGGATAGCTAAAAAGTACAGGAAGAACAAAACCATGATTATGAGCCAGTTAGGTTTTTTAATATGGATTCTATTAAGTATTTTATGGAAATGATGGTTCCAAAGTAGTGTATAAGAAAGCATATAGGTTGAAAACCAAATGTAAATGATATATATAGTTAATGGACTGACAGGATAACCACTAAATCCTCATCCTTCATTTTCCCAAGACATTAAGTATAGAGATTTAAAGACAGAATATTAAGGATCAAACAATGTGAGAATGTTTACACCTGGTCCTGAAGGTTGAGTAACCCATGAACACTTCCTATTTAGACATGTAACTCATTCTGACTTTGCATCCACTCAAGCTGTGGGCAGGAGAACAACACAGCTGGAGGAAACATAGTACCCCCAAAACAATGATAGGACTTACTTAAATGTCTAGAGAGAGCCACTAGGCTCGTCATAATAAATGCCATTCACATATGAAGAAAACTGGCCAGCAAGTTTGTCCATCAGCTTGTTTAATAATAGCATCTTGCCGGAAGCCAGCGTGAGGAATTCCACCCGTGACAAGGTCATGCGGCAGAGATCTGATGTGCAAGGTCGAGTCAGATCTCAGGTTTTCCCCCTGGCATTTCCTGAGCATGTGCCCCCCAAAATAAGAATCTGCCTGCTTTTCCACTCTTCTGACATTCTCTGGAAAAAGTCAATTCAGGGCTTTAGTCTTCTGCATTTGAAAGAGTGTTTCAATCCAAAAACCCCTCTGATAGCTTTCTAGCCTGCACATGTGATTGTTTGAGGCCTCCTGACCGCAGGAGGCACAGGAAGCTTAAAACATCCTAGGAATGTAGGGGCTTCCGAGGAGTCAAAATTATTAGAATAGGACTGATTAAAAGTTTCATTTGTTGAGCCAATACTTGCCACCAAATTTTCACATCCTTTATTTTTAGATATAGTTGGTATATAGAAAAACAGGTAGTAGACCGGGTATTAGCAACATTAGATCTTTGAGTTAAGTACCTTCTTTGTTATAATCCACTGCACCTTTGTTCTATAGAGATGTAACTTTAGTGCCTTAAAGAGATGCAGATTAAAGAAAAACACTTCAGGGGAAACGAGATTAACACTCATTAAGAAAGAGAGCCAAAAAAGCCTTAGCAAGCCTCCTGGCCAGAAGATAATGTAAATCACCTGAGACCTTTTGTATACAAAAAAGATATACAGAAAGGGTCAGGACTGCTGCCCCTGCGTGACTCTGTATCTTCCATTATGTAAAATTTAGGGTATATAAACACCTTCTAAATAATAAAGTTGGAGGGGGTTTTTGCACAAGCCTGGCCTCCCCCATGTCAATTCTTTCTCTTGCTCCCTCCCTCTCCTTTTCAGGCTGATCCCTTGGAATGTGGAGGCTCGCTGTGTCTACTTACTTGTCCCGGCTTCTAAGATCCTTAAGAGAGAGAGCCCAAGGCGGGGCACTCTCCGATATTCAAATGGGCGCCGTCGGCCTAACGTAGACAGTGCAAGCTCCTTGTCTGGAACTTTATTGGTTTTCTACATAAGCCAAGCTAATCAGCCTCTTCCCTCCACTTAATTTTCCTACTACACTATTTCTTCCTAATCTAATCTTATATTAATAAATAAATAAGTTTTCCTCGCCGACTCCGTCTACCCTTCAAATTCCCTGGATCCACCGGGGCTGGACCCTGGCAGCATCTGAGAAGCACAAAGTATTTTTTTACATTTTACCAATTTCTTACATGTTTAATAGCAAAACTTAATCTGTGGTAAATGTTAAATTTTTAATAAAAAAAAGAAAATCCGCATAACATAATTTCTAGGTAATAACTTTTTCCCTCAACTTTCTCCCTCACCTTGTCCTAAGTATGTTAAATTTTGATGGGAACTAATGGTTGATGATTCCCCAAAGTAGTCTGTATACTGAAAAAATGTAAGATAACCTTTTACAAATAACAGATTCGGTAAAACTGACATCAATAAACTTTTAAAAATGTCTTTAAAGATATATTTGGGTATCTATAAAACACTACTTTTACAAATAGTAACTTCCTCATACCTGGAATGTTATATAAGAAGTCCCATAATTGTTCTTCTTCCATGTAATTCACAAAGACATTTCCAAATGTTTGTGGAGAGAAAGTGCAGTGGTACAATACTTGAAAGACAGCTTCTATCAAATTGGATCCTTGGTTCAGATTATTTTCTGTATCGGAAACTTGATCTTGAAAGATACATTCTTGAAAAGAACAAAAATGATTTAGTAAGGTAGGTGGCAATGAATATGATTACATTCTGATTACAGAATAAAAATGTGTCTGATTATTATTTACCTAATAGGAGAAATGCCAGATTCCTTCAGATCGAAGGTCCATTCCCCAACTGGGTCCAAACCCAGTATAATTTCTGAGAGAAATATGGATATTTGTGGGGGGAAAAGTTGTGAGAAGAACCGCATGATATCATGTCGAAGGGCAATAGTAGTTTACTTTTATGTCAGAATTCTTTATCCTCCTAAAGAAACTTTTTTTGATTTCTCATTTAAAAGTAACACATATTCACTTTAGAAATTGTAAAAAATTCAGACTAAGAAACTAAGAAAATTAAAAGTGCATCAAATCCTACCAACCAGTGATAGTTACTATATTTGGTGCAGTATTTCATTCATAGTATATACAAACATACACTATATATGTGTGTGTGTGTATGTGTGTGTGTGTATAACTTGAACATCAAACAGAATTATTTTATGTACTCCTTATTATTGAAAATCTACTTATAACTAGTTGAATCTTTGTATCTCTCTTTGGGACTTTTGTTCTGAACATTATATACCCTTTATTCAGAACATAAATTTCATAGGAAAATCACAGTTATAGTGTTCTCGGTATTATGCTATCAATTCTACAAATAAATTTATAAGTGTTTCTCAACCCCATAGCTTCCTGTCATTTCAGAATGAAGAGGTTTCTCAGCTTGTTTCTCAGTAAAATCAAATATGAATTCCCACAAAGGCAGATTCATTTTAATCGGCCTTTTCAGTCCTCCTCCAGCCCCATTACCACTCTTCAAAGGTCAGTTCCTCTACTGTTGCATCGACAGGTTGGACTGAAAAGGTGAAATAATTTCTCTCTTGTTTAGATAATTAGCATGCTATGTCCAGTATCATATGTAAAAGTATTTTTGAGTTAAAATAATAATGACTCACAACGTTTCTCATAATTTAAATATATTGAAAAAATACAATCTAGATCATTTGGAATAAGTACATTTATTTTCTTGCTCATTTGGAAGCTCATCACTTCTATAGTTCCTCTTGATAATTTTATTTCTGTGATTTGATTTTCATGATCTAGAGAGTCTTCCCTAGGATTTTTGCTGGAACTATTGATAAAATAGTGTCCTCTTACTTTGGGGGCTGCTAAGCTGGTAGAAAGTAGGCTTGAAGCTACTAATGTCCATTTTGGGGAGAACTCCACAGAGAACCCATCGCTTCATGGCAAATAGATGGGGAAACAGTGAAAACAGTGACAAACATTTTTTTGGGCTCCAAAATCACTGCAGATGGTGACTGTAGCCATGAAATTAAAAGACGCTTGCTCCTTGGAAGAAAAATTATGACCAATCTAGACAGCATATTAAAAAGCAGAGTCATTACTTTGCAAACAAAGGTCCATCTAGTAAAGGCTATGGTTTTTCCAGTAGTCATGTATGGATGTGAGAGTTGGACTATAAAGAAAGCTGAGCACAGAAGAATTGATGCTTTTGAACTGTGGTGTTGGAGAAGACTCTTGAGAGCGCCTTGGATTGCAAGGAGATCCAGCCAGTCCATCCTAAGGGAGATTAGTTCTGTGCGTTCATTGAAAGGACTAATGTTGAAGCTGAAACTCCAATCCTTTGGCCACCTGATGAGAAGAGCTGACTCACTGGAAAAGACCTTGATACTGGGAAAGATTGAAGGCAAGAGGATAAGGGGATGACAGAGGATGAGATGGTTGGATGGCATCACTGTCTCAATGGACATGAGTTTGAGTGAACTCCAGGAGTTGGTGATAGACAGAGAGGCCTGGTGTGCTGCAGTCTGTGGGGTCACAAAGAGTCAGACATGACTGAGCGACTGCACTGAACTGAACCGAACCACTGAGAACCAAGCCAATAAAGTAAGTAGAACCAAGAGATGGCACAGTCCTGATGGAATGACACTGTGTGAGAGCCTGGATCCAGCAATGCCTGTATACTTACGTTAGCTGAGCTGATAAATTTCCCTTTTTGGTTAAATCAGGTTAATTTGGGGTTCTGCCATTTGCATTCTAAAGGGTCCTAAGTTTTTCATCAAGCTTAAAAGGTTAAATAACAAAGAGTCCTAGTCCAGGCATTCATAATTTCACCTTTTTTTAATCCAAATAGTTTCCTTAGTTCTCTCTGCTTTTCTGTCCCTCCAATTCACCTTATATTCAAGTATCAGTTATCCTTTATGTCACTGCCCCATGTTTAAACCTTCCCCTGCTACTGCACTTTCTTAGAAATTCCTGAACCTCACAATCCAGAGTTTCCACAATCTTTCCCAAACTATGTTTTAATCCCCAGACCTCTGGTCCTCCCTAACTAGTGTACTTGTTTCCCTCACACACGTTCCCTCCCATCTCCTTTTGTTGGTCTCTACCATTTCAGTTCAGTTCAGTTCAGTCGCTCAGTCATGTCTGACTCTTTGCGACCCCATGGACCGCAGCATGCCAGGCCTCCCTGTCCATCACCAACTCCCGGAGTTTACCCAAACTCATGTCCATTGAGACAGTGATGCCATCCAACCATCTCATTCTCTTGTCTCCTTCTCCTCCTGCCCTCAATCTTTCCCAGCATCAGGGTCTTTTCAAATGAGTCAGCTCTTCTCATCAGGTGGCCAAAGGATTGGAGTTTCAGCTTCAACAACTGTTCTTCCAATGAATGCACAGGACTGATCTCCTTTAGTTGGACTGGTTGGATCTCCCTGCAGTCCGAGGCACTCTCAAGTGTCTTCTCCAACACGACAGTTCAAAAGCATCAATTCTTCAGTGCTCAGCTTTCTTTATAGTCCAACTCTCACATCCATACATGACTACTGGAAAAACCATAGCCTTGACTAGATGGACCTTTGTTGACAAAGTAATGTCTCTGCTTTTTAATATGCTACAGTGTTCTGCCCCAGTAAAATTCCCAAGATGTAATCGATTGATTACTATGTCAGCACTCACTCTACTAGGTGCTGAGGCCTACGCCTTCCATGAATTCACTGCCCGCCTCCTTGTGTATGTGTGTGGCGAGAGGGAATGACAGACGTGTAAGAAATCATTTCAACAATGTAAAGATAAGTAGGATGACCATACATCCTAGTTTGTCTCAGGCAGTCCTGGTTTATGTCTATGGCTCGGGGGTAATTAGTCACAGCATCCTCTTTCATTCTCAAAAATATCCTGGTTTGAATAAGGAATTATTTGATTACCTTAAGTCTAAGTGCTTTAAATCGAAGACACTGGAAATACAGAGGATGGTGCTTTACATCTGGGAAGGGAACACAGAGAAGTCACAGGGAAAATCATGTCTCAGCAGAGTCTTTAAGGGGAAGTAGCAATTTACTGGCATGACAAAGCTGAGGTGGGGAAGGTAGTTTCCAAGAAGACAGGAGAGCTGGTGCAGTGGTGAGAAGACAGGCAGCTGCTGGTTTGGTGACACGGCTGAAGTGGGAATGGTGGGAGGGAAGGAGAGGTAAAACTGGACAATCAACACAGCCTGAAAAATCTAAGGCCCCATGAATCACGCACTGACAATACAGATGGAGAAAGGGCGATGGATATGAGGAATATTATAATAAAAATAATGAGGTGCATTACCATTGTTGCTATTACCAGCTAAATGTGTCAAGATATGTCAATGGATATTTTTTATTTCTATTTTCCCTTGCTTTGAAGAAAGTAGTCTATTTCTGTTTCCTTGCCTCAGGGATATTTGCTATTTGGAAAGCACAAACAGACTGAAGTCAGTTGCCCTCCTAGATTAAAAAAAAAAAAAAACAAAGAATGAAAGAAACAAAGAAAACCTAAATCCATTGAATAGTTATTAGTTTGAACTAAAGGAAAAAAGCCACTTTTTATGACTCAAAGTATTGGTACGGCTGGATGATATGAAAGTGGAATCATATGTGTCCGGCAGGGGCCGAGGTGAGGGTCAGGAGAGAGGAGACCTCTGGCATTGGAGAGCGATGTCTTGGGCTGCAAGGATGTTGCTGGATGGCAGTGCACAGTGAGGCTTGTCGGGGGGAGGCAAGGAGAGACCCTGGATCCTTGACATGGGTTCTCAGTCTCACCAAAGGTTTCAAACCATACCTGACTGCTGTGCTTGGCAGGAGTGCTTGGAGAGGAAATAAAAAAGGGTACCTGTGCAGTAACCAGAGTGACCAGATAATTGAAAATTTATACTGTCTCACAGGGACTTCTGTACTCCCCTGGGGTAAAGGTGGAAGCCCTAAGAATAGCTACGGTTAAAAATCCTACCAGCCAGGCAGCTGGGGCTCAGAATCTTCATAAAATTGATTTGAAGACAAAAAGTGACTTGGATATTCCTTGTGTATCTGAGTTTATGAACTGAGATTTATACCAACTCCATAAAACCAGTTACTACCCACAAGGTACACTATGCTGAACATCACATGAGCTACTTTATGTCTAATTCCATCCTCATAATACTCTAAAGAGCCTCCTGATGAAGGCAAAAGAGGAGAGGAAAAAGCTGGCTTAAAACTCAACATTCAAAAAACAGATCATGGCATCTGGCTCCATCACTTCATGGCAAATAGAAGCAGAAAAGTGGAAGCACTGACAGATTTTCTTGGGCTCCAAAATCACTGTGGATGGTGACTGTAGCCATGAAATTAAGAGACACCTGCTCCTTGGAAGAAAAGCTAAGAAAAACCTAGACAGTGTATTAAAAAGCAGAGACATCACTTTGCCAACAAAGGTTCATGTAGTCAAAGCTATGGTTTTTCCAGTGGTCATATATGGATAGGGCTTCCCTGGTGGCTCAGATGGTAAAGAATCTGCCTGCAATACAGGAGACCTGGGTTCAATCCCTGGGTTGGGAAGATTCCCTGGAGAAGGGAATGTCTACCTGCTCCAGTATTCTGGCCTGGAGAATTCCATAGACAGAGGAGCCTGGCAGGCTATAGTCCATGGGATCGCAAAGAGTCGGACACGACTGAGCACCTTTCACTTGTACAGATAGGACAATTGTACCAGAAAGAAGGCTGAGCACTGAAGAATTGATGCTTTCGAATTGCGGTGTTGAAGTGTCTTGAGAATCCCTTGGTCAGCAAGGAGATCAAACCAGTCAATCCTAAAGTAAATCGACCCTGAATATTTATTGGGAAGACTGATGCTGAAACTGAAGTACCACCTGATGTGAACAGCCAACTTATTGGAAAAGACCCCAATTCTGGGAAAGATTGAGGGCAAAAGGAGAAGGCGGTGACAGAAGATGAGATGGTTGGATGGCATCATCGACTCAATGGATGTGAGTTTGAGCAAACTCCAGGAAATAGTGAAGGACAGGGAAGTCTGGTGTGCTGCAAAGAGTCAGTCACACTTCAGACTGGTGGCTGAACAACGTGGGAGTTGGGGCGGGGGGTCCCTTAGAATCTTGGCCTAAGCCTTCTTCCAGCCTCACAGCTTTACACCTGGCTTAGTAATTCTGTTATCCTTTCATTTCAAAGATCTTTTTTATGTACAAGTTTCCAGTTCTCCATCTCTGGCTCTGATCTTTCTCTTTCATTCTCTTTGCTGTGTTTGCTATTTTTGTCTAGGATACCACTATTGTCTGTTCATCCCCAGGCTCAATGCCTTAGCAATTTTCATCCCTTCTCAAAATTGTTAGATGTAATGAAGTAACTAGGTCCTTGCCCCCATCCCCCTTTCCATAATGTATCAAAGGTTGATTTGTCTTCCACTGAGTCCCTTCTTCTCTGTTCCTAATGTAGGGGAGCAGAATTTGCCACCCTAAGATGTGTCTCTTTGACATATTAAGTATTTTAAGCTGATTAGTTTTTAAGAAGCAGAATACAAGGCAAAAACTCTGAAAACCAAGTAGGAGTTACCCTTAGGTAAGAAACAATCAATTTGTAAGGGAAATCTCCATTTGTTAAGGTAGTCTTCCTTGCTGTACCTGGAAGAGGAGAATGACCAACTCTGTAGAAACTCTTATCAATGGAAAAGGCACTGACTTAAACCTGGATAATGACCTTACCCTGATCAACTTTGCTTCTGCTGGTAACCTCCCTTAACTGACTCTCCCCACCCTCATCATCCTTTTCTATCTTTAGCTGAAAAGTTAAAGTTAAGTTGCTCAGTTGTGTCTGACTCTTTGCTACCCCATGGACTGTAGCCCACCAGGCTCCTCCGTCCATGGGATTCTCCAGGCAAGAATACCGGAGTAGGTTGCCATTTTCTTCTCCAATCTTTAGCTGAGGGTGGTATCAAATCTGCCTGCAGTGCAGGAGACCCAGGTTCAATCCCTGGTTCAGGAAGATCCCCTGGAGAAGAAAATGGCAACCCACTCCAGTATTCTTGCCTGGAAAATCCCATGGACAGAGGAGCTTAGCAGGATACATTCCATAGGGTTGCAAGAGCCGGACATTACTTAGCAACTAAACCACTAAGGGTGGTATTTAACCTCTCTAGGTGGCTCAAATGGTAAAGAATCTGCCTGCAATGCAGGAAACATCGGCTTGATCTCTGGGTCAGGAAGATCCCCTGGAGAAGGAAATGGCAACCCACTCCAGTATTCTTGCCTGGAGAATCCCATGAACAGAGGAGCATGGTGGGCTACAGTCCATGGGCTTGCAAAGAATTGGATACGACTGAGCGACTAGGCGAGTTACTCAGTTTTTCCCTGTGGGTGGGTGGGTGTGGGTGCGTTAGTCACTCAGTCATGTCTGACGCTCTGTGACTCCAGGGACTGTAGCCTGCCTCCTCTGTCTATGGAATTTTCCAGGCAAGAATACAGGAGTGGGTTGCCATTTCCTTCTCCAGGGGATCTTTCCAACCCAGGGATTGAACCAGAGTCTCCTGTGTCTCCTGCATTGGCAGGCGGATTCTTTATTTCTGGGCCACCTGGGAAGCCTGTCTCCATGTATGCATGTTATCAACCTTTGGTTTGTCTCCTGTTGATCTCCAGTTAATTTCCTGGACTCACCAGAAGAATGTAGAAGGGTAGAGGCAAGTGTCTTCTTGCCTGATAGGGGAGACAAGGCAGGGTTGGTTGGCTTGTGCAGCCTGCCTGACTACAGGGGGTGCATTCTGGCCCCTGCCCCCTCAGTCAAGTCCATCAGGGAAGGCTCTGCCGCAGCAAGGGAGTCCTGTGTGTTTTGGCTCTGTTGGTCATTGGGGGTGGAGAGTGGAAAGTGGGGACCTTTGGAGGGATAATGGGACCAGCTCAATCGTGGAGTAGTGTTGGCAAGTCACATATTTGAAAGCGTATTCTCTGACCCAGGTTTTGCCAATAATAAAGCTGCTCTTTCTAATTCCGTCTGCCTTCTCCTTTATCTATCAAACAGTTTCTATATTATATAAACAAATAAAAAATTTGGGAACAGGTTGTCTTTTCAATAACACTGAAAGGCCCTTTCCACTGCAGACATTATTTTAAACTCCTGGTGAGAAGCGAACTTGTTAGTGCTTCTGAGGAAGGGTGGTGTCAGGAGTGGAACTCGACCACCAACCCATTGGGAGGCTGTGTTTACTGCTACCAAAGATTTACACATCCATGGTGCCCCAGCTCTTTGCTTTCCAAGACTGCTTAAGTTTTGCTTTCCACAAGAATTGTTGTTAATGACAAGCTCCTGCTGAGTCACTAAATCGATTTGGCAGTAATGCTGGGAAAGAGTGTGCCATGAGCTCAGGATTGGATTAACCAGATACTCAGGAGCATCCCCAACCAAGGGAAAAGACAGAAAGACGCACGTTAGACATAGGGATGAGCCAGAAAGCGCAAAGACAGGAAATGCAGCGTATAAAACAAGGACCCAAAACCTAGGACACCAGGCCAATAAATTAACACCAGAGAAAAGGGGGGTGGAGCAGCACGTGAACACTGTTTTAGGGACGCTCTAGATCGGAATGCCACAGCCTAGATCACTGTGAAAACTAACAGCAAGAAAACTGAGAAAGTGAGTGAAGTCACTTGGTCATTTCCAACTCTTTGCGACCTCTGTTGGGCTGCACCCCACAGGTCTACAAAGCCCGTACTTGCCCAGCTTCGAGGTGAAAGAGCCAGGAGTCAGAGACAGAAAGATCAATGGTTTAACGCAGCGGTCCCTAACCTTTTTGGCACCAAGGACTGGTTTCTTGGAAGACCATTTTTCTTGGGCTGGGGACAAAGGGCTGGTTCCGGTGGTCATGGGAGCGATGGGGAGGGCCAGGTGAAGAAGCATCACTCACTCTCCCACTGCTCACCTCCTGCAGAGCTGCCTGGTTCCTAACAGTATGCAGGCTGGTACTGGTCCACAGTCTGGGGGCTGGGGACCCCTGGTTTAATGGACGGGAGAGCTTACATGTCTGAAGCAAGGTCCTGGAATGACACCTCCCCGTGGGCCTCACCGTGTGCAGCAGGCTGCAGGTGGGACATGGCGGCAGTCTTGAGTTCCAGAGAGACGGGGAGATTGCCCGCTGTCGGGGAACTGGCGTTAGGCGGGCTCATCAGTTACCAGGAAAACTTACTGCTCCCTAGACAAGAACAATCAGCAGCTGGAGCCCGGGGCAAGTAAGGAGGAAGGTCAGTCCTGTGCATAGGGTTTAGGTGAAGCAGGCACTGGCCAGGCAGGGGAAGCAAACACAGAACAACAGAGTAGCCATCTTGAGGGGCCTGACCCGCAACCTGCCAATTATTCACAAGCTTTCAGTAAATATGACTCATTACTGCCCCCCGCCCAGCTTATGCTTCCTTGTGGCCCAGCTGGTAAAGAATCCACCTGCAATGCAGGAGACCTGGGTTCGATCCCTGGAGAAGGGAAAGGCTACCCACACCAGTATTCTGGCTTGGAGAATTCCATGGACAGTCCATGGGGTTGCAAAGAGCTGGACATGTCTGAGCAACTTTCACTTTCATCCCAACTTATTCTGATAAAATTGAAATCTTTAAAAAGACATCTGAGGAAATGGAGCTTAAATATATGAAGATCAAAAATATTCTTTTTAGAGATCCTCTGGCCCAAGTTTTTTTCCTAGGAATTATTATTATGTTGCTCTATGTTCTAAAATGCTTGTATATAAGTTGAAGTCCAGCAGTTACAACTTATCCTATGTTGTTTTCCTCAATACCTAAATAATCACTGGACATTAGGTTTCGAGCTCTTTTGAATACCCAGAGTCCTAAATTCTGGACTATGACAGTGGTGAGATGGGCAGCAGGTCTTTATTGAATATCTGAATGGTACAAGCCCTATGCTAAGCGTTTCACATACAATTTCACATTTATCTTGAGCCTCATAAAAACTCCATTTTGTTTTTAATAAATGAAGAAACCAAGTCTTAAAGAGGCTGACCCTTAATGAAATAAAGGAGAGAAAAGTGTTTTAAAAATAATCAAGAAAAATAGCTACATTCAATAAATATTTATGACTGAGCAACTGATTCCAGTTCCTTGAAACCTGATAACCTGTACATGGCATACAGGCGATTATGCATGTTCAAAAATTATTTTGTTTTATTTACACATTAGTAAATGTAGTTAGGCAGTTTCAAACAGTCCTGACTGTACTGACCTGTATCTACTGAAGTCCTTCCTTATACTCTAGAAGGTAGGATTTTCCAAAGTGCATTTGTGGGATGTTACTGGGTAGCACATATGTTCTGGGAAGTGCTGGCTCCAACAATAGCAAACACTTTTGTTTTTTGCAGGATTTATCACAGCCTTTAATTATTCACGAGCTCTGTGACTCTCTAAGAAGGCATTTTAGTATATATGTGGTGTTTCTAAGCATTTTGACCATGAAACCCTTTTCTAGTATTGCATCTGGTGAGAGTGCTATTCAATAAAACTGAATCTAGGAATTATGTTTGCCAAGAGTCTCTTACATTAACTCCAAGCCTTTTAGGTTTGCAAATCAAAGTGAGCGGCTTGAATGCAAAACGAACAGGTAAAAGAACAAAGGGCTGTTCTGCATAAGAACATTCTCAACTGGAAAAGAAATTACAAAGCAGGTTATCAAAGTTGTATTTAATTTGAATTCAAACAAATAATTTGTGGAGTAAAGAGGAATTTTGCTTCAGCTACTAGTAGGCGTTAGCAAGACTAACAAGCACAGCCAAAATAGGTCTTTAAAACTTTGATTCTTACCCTACAGATTAATACCAACTTCTGACTGATTAAGAAACATAATGAGGTCATATGGTTGCCAGGCATCTTACATGGAGCTCCATTATTTGGTCAATAAACGAATAAATACTTGTGGAATGAATGAATAAAAAGCCTTCTAGAATCTGTGACAATGCTGACCTAGCTTCCTTTTGAATCCTTTCAAGAGTAGGATATTCACCACCATTCAAGGCAGCTGGCCATCTACTGCTTTGGACAGCTCAAGTTACCAAACTGCTTCTTGCATTTAAAAAACAGAGAGAGAATACTTATTAGAAAGCTCCACAGAAATCCAGGCTAGTCTCTTTAGGTGAACAGAGAAAGACACACAGAGTTGTAAACAACATCCTCAGTTATGATTACGGATGACCATCTGTTGTTTTGGTTGACAGGCAAAATCCATTTCCTTTTAACTTATTCCCAACCATGTCCACTTGCAAAATTGAATAGCACAGGGTTTTTTTTTTCATTTTTTTTCTACATGATGACTTAAAATATTTGAATGTAGTTATCCTGACTCCTCTAGTGTTTTTCTTCTCCAAGGTACACATACCCAATTCATTCAAGGAAGGTATGGCTTGGTTTTTACTTCATATCACTTTGACTCATCAGTGGGCATTTGCCATGTAAGCAGTTTGTGCCAAGGAAAGACCATTAAGCACAGGTGGACTGTTGGACCAAATTCTGCAACTGGCAGACTTGAGGATGATGAAAAGAGTTTTGAGCTTCACTTGTGCTCTTGAATAAGCACAAAGTCCACTGAGCAAAAGGTATCAATATTTCAAAGGGAAATTTCCTCTGTAAGGTAGACACCATGCCTGTCTGTCCAACAGGAATGTCTACTCAGACTATGGGAGAGAAGTTAAAAGCACCATGCTAGGTCTATGGACCACAGCCTTGTTTAACTCAATGAAACTAAGAGCCATGTTGTGTAGGGCCACCCAAGATAGATGGGACATCGTGGAGAGTTATGACAAAACGTGGTCCACTAGAGAAGGGAATGGCAAATCACTTCAGTATTCCTGCCTTGAGAACCCCATGAACAGCATGAGAAGGCAAAAAGATAGGACACTGAAAGATGAACTCCCAGGCTGGTAGGTACCCACTATGCTACTGGAGATCAGTGGAGAAATAACTTCAGAAAGAATGAAGAGGTGGAGCCAAAAAAACAAACAAACAAAAAAAAACACAACACCCAGTTGTGGATGTGACTGGTGATGGAAGTAAAGTCTGAAGCTATAAAGAACAATATTGCATAGGAACCTAGAATGTTAGGTCCATGAATCAAAGTAAATTGGAAGTGGTCAAACAGGAGATGGCAAGAGGGAACATCGACATTTTAGGAATCAGTGAACTACAATGGACCAGAATGGGTGAATTTAATTCAGATGACCATTGTATCTGCTACTGTGCCCACAAATCCCTTAGAAGAAATGGAATAGCTCTCATAGCCAACAAGAGTCCAAAACAAAGTACTTGGGGGTAATACCAAAAATGACAGAATGATCTCTGTTTGTTTCCAATGCAAACCATTCAATATAACATTAATCCAAGTCTATGCCCCAACCACTAATGTAGAAAAGCTGAAGTTGAATGGTTTTGTGAAGACCTATAAGACCTTCACCAAAAGGTGACCAGGCTTCAACAGTATGTGAACTGTGAACTTCCAGATGTTCAAAGTGGATTTAGAAAAGGCAGAGGAACCCGAGATCAAGTTACCAATATCAGCTTGATCATCAAAAAAGCAAGAGAGTTCCAGGAAAACATCTACTTTGGCTTTACTGACTACATCTAAGCCTTTGACTTTGTGGATCACAACAAATTGTGGAAAATTCTTCAAGAGATGGGATACTAGACCACTTTACCTTCCTCCTGACAAATGTGTATGTAGGTCAAGAAGCAACAATTAGAACTGGACATGGAACAACAGACTGGTTCCAACTTGGGAAAGGAGTATGTCAAGGCTGCATTTTGTCACCTTGCTTATTTAACTTAATGCAGAGTACATCATGTAAAATATTGAGCTGGATAGAGCACAAGCTGGAATCAAGATTGCTGAGAGAATTATCAATAACCTCAGATATGCAGATGACACCACCCTTAAGGTAAAAAGCAAAGAAGAATTGAAGAGCCTCTTGATGAAAGTGAAAGAGGAGCATGAAAAAGTTGGCTTAAAACTCAACATTCAGAAAACTACGATCATGGCATCTGATTCCACCACTTCATAGAAAATAGATGGCGACAAAATGAAAACAATGAGAGACTTTATTTTCTTGTGCTCCAAAATCACTGTAGATGGTGAATACAGCCATGACACTGAAAGATGCTTGTTCCTTCAAAGAAAAGCTATGACCAACCTGAACAACTACTAAAAAGCAGTGTCATTACTTTGCCAACAAAGGTCCATCTAGTCAAAGCTATGGTTTTTCCAGTAGTCATGTATGGATATGGATATGAGAGTTGGATTATAAAGAAAGCTGAGTGCTGAAGAATTGATGCTCTTGAACTGTGGTGTTGGAGAAGACTCTTGAGAGTCCCTTGGACTGCAAGGAGATCCAACCAGTCCATCCTAAAGGAAATCAGTCCTGAATATTCATTGGAAGGACTGATGCTGAAGTTGAAACTCCAATACTTTGGCCACTTGATGCAAAGAACTGACTCATTGGAAAAGACCGTGATGCTGGCAAAGATTGAAGGCTGGAGGAGAAGGGGACGACAGAGGATGAGATTGTAGGATGGCATCACCGACTCAATGGACATGAGTTTGAGCAAGCTCCGGGACTTGGTGATGGACAGGGAAGCCTGGTGTGCTGCAGTCCATGGGGTCACAAAGAGTTGGACACGACTGAGCAACTGAACTGAACTGAAGTCTATGTGTGGGTCTTCTCGCCAAATGACTACCTTGCAGAAAAGTGAGGGCCTGAGTGCTGCACAATATTCCTGAACAAGGCTTGGCAACTACAGCCCGGGGGACATGACCAGCTTGATTCCTGTTTCAGGAAGGCCCAGAGCCAAGAATGATTTTTACTTTTGTAAACGGTTGAAAAAGAATCAAAAGTAGAATATGATTTGTAACACAAAATTTATGCAAAATCCAAATTTCAGTGTCCATAAAAAATGTTAATGGAGTATCGGTGATGGGGTTCAAGAATGCTACATCAAAAGAAGGCACTTTGGTATACTTAATATTTTAAGTTAAAGGAGTTAAGGAAAGAGCAGAAGCAGGAACGTCACTCTGATTCCCCCCTGCCCTTCTTGTCTCTAGTATAGCTCATGTCTCTAGTATAGCTCCCCTCCCTATACCAGGGGTACAGGCGCATCCTTATCTCTGAAGTCAAAAGGACACTGAGAAGAATCCTAGCAAATGAGCCTTGCTAATTTCCCCCCAGTTTTCTTACAGTTATCTCACATTACTTGACCTATCGTATTTCTCCACAACTATCCATTCTTCATTACGTGTCATCGCTCAGTCATGTCCGACTCTTTGTGACCCCATGGACTGGATCCTACGAGGCTCCTCCCTCCATGGGATTTTCCAGGCAAGAGTACAGGAGTGGGTTGCCATTTCCTTCTCCAGGGGATCTTCCCGACCCAGGGATCAAACCTGGGTCTCCTGCATTGCAGGCAGACACTTTACCCTTTAAGCCAAACCTAGCCTAATGACATTTTCTGTTTCTCTGGATCCTTAGCTCCTTAGGAACGATCCTGGGTCATGTAAAACTTATATTAAATAAATAAATATGCTTTTCTCCTGTTATTCTCTGTTAGTTTAATTTGCAAACCCAGCCAGTGACCCTGAAAGGGTTGAGAACTTTCCTCCACTGCAGTCACGTCCTTTACTTATGTACGGTCCTGCTAGAATGGTGGAGTTTGGTCGCTATGATGGAGACTGTTGTTGTTCAGTCGCTCAGTCTGACTCTTTGTGACCCCATAGAATGCAGCACCCCAGACCTCCCACCATCAACTCCTGGAGCTTGCTCAAACCCATGTCCATTGAGTCGGTGATGCCATCCAACCATCTCATCCTCTATCATCCTCTTCTCCTGCCTTCTATCTTTCCCAGCATCAGGGTCTTTCCTAATGAGTCAGTTCTTCACATCAGGTGGCCAAAGTATTGGAGCTTCAGTATCAGTCTTGCTAATGAATATTCAGGACTGATTTCCTTTAGAACTGACTGGTTTGATCTCCTTGCAGATAGAGACTGTATGGCCCGGAAAGCCCTCAATCCATGGTCCATCTGGCCCTCACAGAAAAGTTGGCTGACTTCTATTCTAGAATGCTGGAAGAAAGCACACATACATCCTAACCATCTAATACTACGTAAGGAGAGCTTCCATCTACTCCCAAGTAACTCACAAGCAAAAGTAGGTGTTAGCTCTTCAAGTAGCCTTTCCTTATCACCCAATCTCTTATCAGTCACTTTGCTTTAGAAAATCACCTCATGGTACTTAACAGCAACTGAACTTATCTAATTTATATATATTCTTACTTTTCAAGGTCTGTCCTCCCCATCTTTCTCCACCAATTAATCCCCCAGAATGTGAATGTGAGATGACATGTCATTTTTACCACTGTATCTCTAGCTGAGAACAGTGCCTTGTACCTAGTCAATGCCCCTTAAATTTTAGTTGAATAGAGAATTGTTTATAAAATCAAACAAGCCAAACATTTCTAGAAATTAATTCAGAAGAGTATTATTTCTTATTTCTAGGAACAAATGTCTCCACAAAGACTCATATTTTCAATTTAGAATTCATTTAAAAACAATAGATACACTTTCACGAAATAATAGCTCTTCATTCTTCTAACAAGGACCATGTAAACATCAAGGGGACAATTTGCCCAATTTCTCGGTATCTAAGTTTCCTCATTTGTAAAATGGCCCTAATGATTCAAGGGTCATAAATGAAATAATATGTTAAATCACTCTGAGTTGTTGGGGAAAAGATGCTACATAAAGTCAAGATAACAGTATCACTTGTAATATAATACCCAGTTATTTACATGGTAACATGAGAAACACATTAACCACCAAAGAAGAAATGTTTCTATAAATATATTAGACATTTTCTAGGTGCCAGAAAGAGATGGAATGTACAATATTTCAGCCACTGTCAAGCCAGATTAGATGTGATTCTGGGTAGGTAAAACATCACAGTAAAATTCATATCACCAATCTCCTAAGCTACATGCAAATGTTTTTAAGAAGTGCTATAACATACAAAACTTGAAAATATCTTTTTGGCCCAGTTCTCCTCTTTACACCCACGAGAGCTGCTAGGGCAATATCTTTTAGGCCAAACATGTCAAAGGGGAAACCCACCTCGAGGACACACTTAAAGTTATGCTTGGATAGAAGGGAGAGTCACAGAGTAGCTGAGGGACAGACCACTGCATGGAAAGCATATGTTTCCAGACTGTGTAAAAGAAGAAAAGACTCTAACAGAAATTAAGTATCTATCAGGTATCAACAAATGGTGCTTTAAGTTGATTTCCTTTTTTAAAGCTCAAAATAGACACATACGTCACTATAGTACCCCATTTAGAAATGGGAAGCTGAAGCTTAGACAGATGACAACATGGGCAGCCTGAAGTTTAGACAGATCACAATGCTCATGAATGAAGTAAAATTTTTTCCGGGAAATTCCCTTCATTCACAAATAGTTTTTAAGCCCCTTTTACGGGCTCAATACCAGTCTCAAGTGTCAAGAACCAGGCCAAACACTGGGGAACAATGATGAGATGTCCCTGCCCTTCTGAAGGTTGCACTGTCAGAGACAGACATTAAATATACAACTATGTCAATTAACCTTTCACTTTAAGTTGCTGAGAAGGATTACAGAAGGAAATTTTGTGGGACTTTATGGAATGATCAAAGATGACTTCCTAGGAAATATCATGATATTGAAGCAAAAAGGTGAGTATTAGTTACAGGAAAATGAAAAAGGAGAAGATTCTAGGCACACAAAAATAATATTTCAAAGGTTTAGTAGCAGGAAAGAACTTGGAATTGGGCCACTGAAAGGTCACTTGTGTTGGAGCAGCTGCCTCTTTCCTCAAGATATTTCGAAGGGACATTGCTGTTATAAATACACAAATCTAAGATGTGCAACCTAGACCAGAATATGCGTGTTAAACTGGTGAAGAGTAGGACAAGATGCTGGGCAAGTCAATCATCTCCAGAGCACAAAGGACACTGCTTGTGTCCAAAGGATTAGGGTTCATGCTCTATAAGCAGTCTTCCCTGGTGGCTCAGGGTTAAACAATCCACCTGCAATGCAGGAGATACGGGTTTGATCCCTGGGTTGGGAAGACCCCCTAGAAAAGGAAATGGCAACCCGTACCAGGATTTTTGCCTGGAAAACCCTATGGACGCAGGAGCCTGGTGGGCTACAGCCCAAGGGGTCACCAAAGAGTCAGACACGATTTAGGACTATGCAACATCATTTACGGATACGACTTTCACTTTCACTTTTCACTTTCATGCATTGGAGAAGGAAATGGCAACCCACTCCAGTGTTCCTGCCTGGAGAATCCCAGGGACGGGGGAGCCTGGTGGGCTGCTGTCTATGGGGTAGCACAGAGTTGGACATGACTGGAACAGGTCAGTTTTCATTCCAATCCCAAAGAAAGGCAATGCCAAAGAATGCTCAAACTACCGCATAATTGCACTCATCTCACACGCTAGTAAAGTAACGCTCAAAATTCTCCAAGCCAGGCTTCAGCAATACGTGAACCATGAACTTCCAGATGTTCAAGATGGTTTTAGAAAAGGCAGAGGAACCAGAGATCAAATGGCCAACATCTGCTGCATCACCGAAAAAGCAAGAGAGTCCCAGAAAAACATCTACTTCGGCTTTATTGACTATGCCAAAGCCTTTGACTGTGTGGATCACAAAAAACTGTGGAAAATTCTGAAAGAGATGGGAATACAGACCACCTGACCTGCCTCTTGAGAAACCTATATGCAGGTCAGGAAGCAACAGTTAGAACTGGACATGGAACTGGTTCCAAATAGGAAAAGGAGTACGTCAAGGCTGTATATTGTCACCCTACTTATTTAACTTATATGCAGAGTACATCACGAGAAACACTGGGCTGGAAGAAGCACAAGCTGGAATCAAGATTGCCGGGAGAAATATCAATAACTTCAGATATGCAGATGATACCACCCTTATGGCAGAAAATGAAGAGGAACTAAAAAGCCTCTTGATGAAAGTGAAAGAGGAGAGTGAAAAGGTTGGCTTAAAGCTCAACATTCAGAAAATGAAGATCATGGCATCTGGTCCCATCACTTCATGGGAAATAGATGGGGAAACAGTGGAAATAGTGTCAGACTTTATTTTTGGGGGCTCCAAAATCACTGCAGATGGTGACTGCAGCCATGAAATTAAAAGACGCTTGCTACTTGGAAGGGAAGTTATGACCAACCTAGATGGCATATTGAGAAGCAGAGACATTACTTTGCCAACAAAGGCCCGTCTAATCAAGGCTATGGTTTTTCCAGTGGTCATGTATGGATGTGAGAGTTGGACTGTGAAGAAAGCTGAGAGCCGAAGAATTGATGCTTTTGAACTGTGGTGTTGGACAAGGCTCTTGAGAGTCCCTTGGACTGCAAGGAGATCCAACCAGTCCCTTCTAAAGGAGATCAGCCCTGGGTGTTCTTTGGAAAGAATGATGCTAAAGCTGAAACTCCAGTACTTTGGCAGCCTCATGCGAAGAGCTGACTCATTGGAAAAGACTCTGATGCTGGGAGGGATTGGGGGCAGGAGGAAAAGGGGATGACAGAGGATGAGATAGCTGGATGGCATCACTGACTCGATGGACTTAAGTTTGAGTGAACTCCTGGAGATGGTGATGGACAGGGAGGCCTGGTATGCTGTGATGCATGGGTCGCAAAGAGTTGGACATGACTGAGCGAATGAACCGAACTAAATTGAACTGAAGTGACTTAGCAGCAGCAGCAGCAACATCATTTACAAACACCTCTATAATTAGTGGGCAGTAACTAAAGGTTTTTAGCAGAAAAGTGACATAATCAGACCTGTATTCAAATAAGAAGAAGCTTTGTGACTACTGTGAATGTTCTGATAAAATGGATTATAAATAATCATAAGTAAATTATGTCTCTTTAAAAACACAATACATTGGAAAGATAAATCACATACCCAAATTTTTTGCCAACTGTAGCAATAGAAACCTTATATGATGGTGTTGCTTCTCAAAAGGTGGTCCAGCCACCAGCAGCATCAAGTGCAGCGTTACCTGGCAACTTGTTAGAAAAGCAGAATTTCAGGTACCCCGCACCCCCAACAAGACCTAAAATGAAAACCTGCAGTTTTAAACAGCTACCCGCACTGCAAAGTTCAGAAGCCTTGCTTTATGTTATCATGCCCTACAGTCACCCTACCGTCATGCAGACTCAGCACAGACCCTAGATGATAACTGTCTCTGGGAGCTGAATAATTCTATAGAGACCACTGATATTCTAGGCTAGTCTGTCATCATTGGTGGACAGGAGGCTTGGTTGGAAAGACTAAGGCAAAAAATACAAATATAACTCCACTGTTCTAAGTAAGAATATGGTACAAATCAAGGACAGAAAAAAAATATTGAAAAAGACAGAAATATAGATCAATGGAACAAAATAGAAAGCCCAGAGATAAATCCATATGCCTATGGACACCTTATCTTTAACAAAGGAGGCAAGGATATACAATGGAGAAAAGACAATCTCTTTAAGAAATGGTGCTGGGAAAACTGGTCAACCACTTGTAAAAGAATGAAACTAGAACACTTTCTAACATCATACACAAAAATAAACTCAAAATGGGTTAAAGATCTAAACGTAAGACCAGAAACTATAAAACTCCTAGAGGAGAACATAGGCAAAACACTCTCCGACATAAATCACAGCAGGATCCTCTATGATCCACCTCCCAGAATACTGGAAATAAAAGCAAAAATAAACAAATGGGACCTAATCAAAATTAAAAGCTTCTGCACAACAAAGGAAACTATAAGCAAGGTGAAAAGACATCCTTCAGAATGGGAGAAAATAATAGCAAAAGAAGCAACTGACAAACAACTAATCTCAAAAATATACAAGCAACTCTTGCAGCTCAATTCCAGAAGAGTAAACGACCCAATCAAAAAATGGGCCAAAGAACTAAATAGACATTTCTCCAAAGAAGACATACAGATGGCTAACAAACACATGAAAAGATGCTCAACATCACTCATTATCAGAGAAATGCAAATCAAAACCACAATGAGGTACCCTTTCATGCCAGTCAGAATGGCTGTGATCCAAAAGTCTACAAGCAATAAATGCTGGAGATGGTGTGGAGTAAAGGGAACCCTCTTACACTGTTGGTGGGAATGCATACTAGTACAGCCACTATGGAGAACAGTGAGGAGATTCCTTAAAAAACTGGAAATAGAACTGCCTTATGACCCAGCAATCCCACTGCTGGGCATACACACCAAGGAAACCAGAAATGAAAGAGACACGTGGACCCCAATGTTCATCACAGCCCTGTTTACAATAGCCAGGACATGGAAGCAACCTAGATGTCCATCAGCAGATGAGTGGATAAGAAAGCTGTGGTACATATACATAATGGAGTATTACTCAGCCATTAAAAAGAATACATTTGAATCAGTTCTAATGAGGTGGATGAAACTGGAGCCTATTATACAGAGTGAAGTAAGCCAAAAAGGAAAACATCAATACAGTATACTAACACATATATATGGAATTTAGAAAGATGGTAATGATAGCCCTGTATACGAGACAGCAAAAGAGACACAGATGTATAGGACAGTATTTTGGACTCTGGGACAGGGTGAGGGTGGGATGATTTGGGAGAATGGCATTGAAACATGTATAATATCATATATGAAACGAATCACCAGTCCAGGTTCAATGTATGATACAGGATGTTCAAGGCTGGTGCACTGGGATGACCCAAAGGGATGGTACGGGGAGGGAGGTGGGAGGGGGGTTCAGGATGGGGAACACATGTATACTCGTGGCGGATTCATGTTGATGTATGGCAAAACCAATACAATATTGTAAAGTAATTAGCCTCCAATTAAAATAAATAAATTTATATTAAAAATAAAATAAGAGAAAAAAAAAGAAAAAGTGAGAATACAGACATTGTCACTAGCAAAAGTAGCCAAGGACATTGAAGTTAGGAGTGCTAAGGGTACCAAGAGGGAGCATTTTAGTTTTGGTTACTTCTTTCCACGACAGCTATAAAATGAAATTTTAGTCACACATAAAGTGAAACACACACACACACATGCTGTACAATAAAACACAAAGCCTCTGCCATAATATTCCTTTTTATCCAAAAGACCAAGAATATAGAGAATTTGAGTTGATGTGGCTTCCCAGGTGGCTCAGATGATAAAGAACCCACCTGCAATGCGGGAGACCTTAGTTTGATTTCTAGGTTGAGAAGACCCCCAGGAGAAGAGAATGGCCCAGTTCAATTGCTCAACGTGTCTGACTCTTTGCAACCCATGGACTGTAACATGCCAGGCTTCCCTGTCCATCACCAACTCTGGGAGCTTGCTCAACTCATGTACATCAAATTGGTAATGCCATCCAACCATCTCATACTTTTCTTCTTCTCCTGCCATCAATCTTTCCCAGTATCAGTGTCTATTCCAATGAGTCAGTTCTTCACATCAGGTGGCCAAAGTATTGAACCTTCAGCTTCAACATCTAAAGTATTGGAGTTTCAGCTTCAGCTTCCAATGAATATTCAAGACTGATTTCCCTTAGGGTGGACTGCTTTATCTCCTTGCTGTCCAAGGGACTCTCAAGAGTTCTCCAACACCACAGTTTAAAAGCATCAATTCTTCGGTGCTCAGCTTTCTTTATACTCCAACTCTCACATCCATACGTGACTACTAGAAAAACCATAGCTTTGACTAGACAGACCTTTGTTGACAAAGTAATGTCTCTGGTTTTTTAATATGTTGTCTACGTGTTTTTCATAGCTCTTCTTCCAAGGAGCAAGCGTCTTTTAATTTCATGGGGGCAGTCCCCATCTGCAGTGATTTTGGAGCCCATGAAAATAAACTCTGTCACTGTTTCCACTGTTTCCCCATCTATTTCCCATGAAGTGATGGGACCAGATGCCACGATCTTCATTTTCTGAATGTTGAGTTTTACGACAACTTTTTCATGCTCCTCTTTCACTTTCATCAAGAGGCTCTTTAGTTCCTTTTCACTTTCTGCCATAAGGGTGGTGTCATCTGCATATCTGAGGTGATTGATACTTCTCCCGGCAACCCTGATTCCAGCTTGTGCTTCTTCCAGCCCAGCGTTTCTCATGATCTACTCTGCATAGAAGTTAAATAAGCAGGGTGACAATAGACAGCCTTGATGTACTCCTTCCCCATTTTGGAACTAGTCTGTTGTTCCATGTCCAGTTCTTACTGTTTCTTCTGGACCTGCAGAACGATTTCTCAGGAGGATGGTCTGGTATTCCCATCTTTTGAAAAATTTTCCACAGTTTGTTGTGATCCACACAGTCAAAGGCTTTGGTGCAGTCATCAAAGCAGAAGTAGATGCTTTTCTGGAATTCTCTTGCTTTTTTGGTGATCCAACGGATGGTGGCAATTTGATCTCTGGTTCCTCTGCCTTTTCTAAATCCACCTTAAACATCTAGAAGTTCACAACTCACATATTTTTGAAGCCTGGTTTGGAGAATTTTGAGCATTACTTTGCCAGCGTGTGAGATGAGTGCAATTGTGTGGTAGTTTGAACATTCTTTGGCATTGCCTTCCTGGGATTGGAATGAAAACTGACCTTTTCCAGTCCTGTGGCCACTGCTGAGTCTTCCAAATGCTGGCATATTGAGTGCAGCACTTTCACAGCATCATCTTTTAGGATCTGAAATAGCTCATCTGGAATTCTATCACCTTCACTAGCTTTGTTCGTAGTGATGCTTCCTAAGGCCCACTTGACTTCACATTCCAGGATGTCTAACTCTAGTTGAGTGATCACACCATCATGGTTATCTGGGTCATGAAGATCATTTTTGTATAGTGCTTCTGTGTACACACTCCTGTATTTCTGCCTTGATAATTCCATGGACAGAGGAATCTGGCAATAGTCATGGACTGCAGTCCATGGAGTCACAAAGAGTAGAAAACGATTGAGCGACCAACACTTTCATTCATTTTAAGTTAACCAACCCTTTGTAGTGGTAGCAGGGATTTATCTAGAATTTTCTGTAGACCTGTTTCTTGATTCCCTTTAGGCACTGTGTTACATGGTTGAAAAGTACAGAATGTACTACCAACATTATCCACCACAGAGGTTCCTGATAGCTTTCACGAACTGGGCCTCTCTGCAATTTTGTGAGCTTTCTGTGGCTCTGCTGCGATGCCCTGCAGTGCGACGGGTGAAAGCGCAGTCTCTGAACATCAGCTTTGCCTCAAATCCTGCTTTGCCAATTACAAGATGTGTGACTTGGGCAAACAACTTGATATCTCTGTCTCACTTTCTGCCTCTATAAAATGGAGATAATTGTACCTGCCACACAGAGTTGTTTTGAGGGTTCAGTGATTGAACACATTTAAAGTACTTAGAGGCAATGTCTGGAACATGTTAAAAATTATGTATTTGCTAGTTTGTTGTGGTTGTTATATTACAACTGAAAATCACCAGAAGCCAAGAAATTTCACTGAGGATCATTCCTGGGGCAAGGGGCAAAGGAAAGAGGGTTAGTCACACTTCATTCAAATGTCACTAGCAGAAAAAGGCCAACTGCTAACAACTGGGAAATTGCCAGATATTTGTTTCTTTGATGTCACAAGTCAGACACTAGTTAAGGCCATGTGGCCTCAGTGATGTAATGCCAAAACAACTGCCTTGGGGTTTTAACATCAATAATCCAAAATAATGTCTTATAAATTTAAAATCTTCTGTAAACATTAGTAGTTGAGAGGTTTCTTCCTTCACATTTAGAATACCCCATCTTAAAAATAAAACTAACACACATTACCTTCTGAAGTCCACTGAACCTTAGCCAAGTTTCCTAGAAGCTTGCAGCCTATGAAGCACATATTATAAATTAAAAGTTTACTATATATTTAGTTATTAAATTTTGCTATTTTCTGACACTCAGGGAGTTGTATCTCATATTACAAAAAAGTTATTTCTCGCCCCTGAGGGATGGCATGGGAAGGGAGATGGAAGTGGGCTACAGGAGGGGGACCACATGTACACCTGTGGCGGATTCATGTTGATGTATGGCAAAACCAACACAATATTGTAAAGTAATTAGCCTCCAATTAAAATAAATAAATTTATATTTTAAAAAAGTTATGTCTGTATATACTCTGCCAATTCTTTTTAAAATAATAGAAATTCTGATAAATCATTTTCATAGTTCAGTTCAGTGGTTCCGCTGTGTTCGACTCTTTGTGACCCCATTGACTGCAGCACACCATGCTTCCCTGTCCATCACTAACTCCCGGGGCTTGCTCAAACTCAAGTGCATTGAGTTGGTGATGCCATCCAACCATCTCATCCTCTGTTGTCCCCTCCTCCTCCCATCTTCAATCTTTCCCAGCATCAGGGCCTTTTCAACAAGTCAGCTCTTCCCATCAGGTGGCCAAAGTATTGGGGTTTCAGCTTCAGCATCAGTCTTCCCAATGAATATTCAAAACTGATTTCCTTTAGGATGGACTGGTTTGATCTCCTTGCTGTCCAAGGGACTCTCAAGAGTCTTTTCTAACACCGCAGTACAAAAGCATCAATTCTTTGGTGCTCAGCATTTTTTATAATCCAACTCACATCCATACATGACTACTGGAAAAACCATAGCTTTGACTATACAGCCCTTGTTTCAAAGTAATGACTCTGCTTTTTAATATGCTCTCTAGGTAGGTCATAGCTTATCTTCCAAGGAGCAAGCATCTTTAAGTTTCATGGCTGCAGTAATTTTGGAACCCAAGAAAATAAAGTATGTCACTGCTTCCATTGTTTCCCCATCAATTTGCCATGAAGTGATGAGACAGATACCATAGTTTTAGCTTTCTGAATGTTGAATTTTAAATAAACTTTTTCACACTCCTCTTTCACTTTCATCAAGAGGGTTTTTAGTTCCTCTTCACTTTCTTCCATTAGGGTGGTGTCATCTACATATATGAGGTTATTGATATTTCTCCCTGGAATCTTGATTCCAGCTTTTGTTTCATCCAGCCAGGCCTTTCGCATGCTGTACCCTGCATATAAGTTAAACAAACAGGGTGACAATATATAGCCTGATGTACTCCTTTCCCAATTTGGAACCAGTCTGTAGTTCCATGTCCAGTTCTAACTGTTGCCTCTTGACCTGCATATAGATTTCTCAGGAGGAAGGTCAGAAGGTCTGGTATTTCCATATCTTGAAGAATTTTTCCACAGTTTGTTGTGATCCACACAAAGGCTTTAGCATAGTCAATAAAGCTGAAGTAGATGTTTTTCTGGAACTCTCTTGCTTTTTTTCAGTGATCCAGTGGATGCTGGCAATTTGATCTCTGGTTCCTCTGCCTCTTCTAAATCCAGCTTGATCAGCTAGAAGTTCTTGGTTCACATACTGTTGAAGCCTAGCTTGGAGAATTTTGAGCATTACTTTACTAGTGTGTGAGATGAGTGCAATTGTGCGGTAGTTTGAACATTTTTGGCATTGCCTTTCTTTGGGATTGGAATGAAAACTGACCTTTCCAGTCCTGTGGCCACTGCTGAGTTTTCCAAATTTGCTGTCATATTGAGTGCAGCACTTTCACAGCATCATCTTTTAGGATCTGAAATAGCTCAGCTGCAATTCCATCACCTCCACTAGCTTTGTTCATAGTGATGCTTTCTATGGCCCACTTTACTTAGCATTCCAGCATGTCTGGCTCTAGTGACTGATCACACCATTGTGGTTATCTGGGTCATGAAGATCTTTTTTGTATAGTTCTGTGTATTCTTGCCACCTTTTCTTAATATCTTTTCCTTTTGTTAGGTCCACAGCATTCATGCCCATCTTTGCATGAAATGTTCACTTGGTATCTAAATATCTTGAAGAAATCTCTAGTCTTTCCCATTCTATTATTTTCCTCTATTTCTTTGCACTGATCAGTTAGGAAGGCTTTCTTATTTCTCCTTGCTAGTCTTTGGAACTCTGCATTCAGATGCTTATATCTTTCCTTTTCTCCTTTACCTTTCGCTTCTCTTCTTTTCTCAGCTATTTGTAAGGCTTCATCAGACAATCATTTCGCCTTTTTGCATTTCTTCTTGTTGATGGTTTTGATCACTGCTTCCTGTACAACGTTATGAACCTCGGTCCATTGTTCTTCAGGCACTCTGTCTATCAGATCTAATCCATTGAATCTATTTGTCATTTCTACTGTACAATCATAAGGGATTTGATTTGGGTCATACCTGAATCATCTAGTGGTTTTCCCTACTTTTGATTTCCTACTTTTTCATTCAAGTCACCTCTGATTAAAAGGACATCTTTTTTGGGCATTAGTTCTAGAAGGTCTTATAGGTCTTCACAGAACTGTTCAACTTCAGTTTTTCAGCATTAGTGGTTTGGGCATAGACTTGAATTACTGTTATATGAATGGTTTGCATTGGAAACAAACAGAGACCATTTTGTCATTTTTAGTATTGCCCCCAAGTACTGTGTTTTGGACTCTTCTGTTGACTGTGAGGGCTATTCCATTTCTTCTAAGGGATTCTTGTGCACAGCAGGAGATCAATGGTTCTGAATTAAATTCGCCCATTCCGGTCCATTGTAGTTCACTGATTCCTAAAATGTCAATGTTCCCTCTTGCCATCTGCTGTTTGACCACTTCCAATTTACCCTGATTCATGGACCTCACATTCCAGTTGCCTAGGAAGGTAATATTGTTATTTACAGCATCGGACTTTACTTCCATCACCTGTCACATCCACCACTTGCTCAGTTTCACAGAGCAAGATCTAAAGCTACAGACATAAACCCCTTATATTTTAATGTTTATAATATATGGTTGTCTATCAAAAAAAAGTACTTTACCTAACAGAATTTAATGATTGCTTATTGGATGAAGAGGACCTTGTTTTTAAAATACATACAATAAAAATGTGTATTTATAATCTCCATTCTTATTCCTGAGCCAAATTAACAAGAGTGAAATTTTATCAATTAGACTAAAAAGGGACTATTCATAAAGAAAAGTCTCCCATAAACAGGCCAATAGTTATGCTGCTTGAAGCACCTAATCAGAACATTTCACTCTAAAATTTTGCTTTCCTAAAGATGTGATCTAACTTCTAAATTACCAAATGGTATTGAATGAAGAGAAAAATCTCTGAAAAAATATTACATATGTATTTTTAGGTGCATAATAATTTTGACTTTAGTCTAGTTAATAAGATTCCCTGAGCATATTATTTCTAAGTTAAAGTGACAAGGTTTCTAATGGAGTTTAATAAGTCAGTCAATCAACTGATCAGTAAATTCTGTCACTTCATCCTTACGCTAATGAAGTAGCTAATAAAATTAATACAAGACAATACCAAAGCAGCTAAAATCAAACATAACAACCTTTGCCAAAACTGGTAAGATATTTTAGCAGGCTGGGTAAATACACTTCTGCACTCCATAAGAACCAGAACTGAAGGAGCTACAGTACGGTACCATTTTGATAACTTTTAAGTCCCTCAAAATCAATATCATGTTATATATACAAAAGGTAGATGTAATATAAATGTAGAACTCTTTTGCTAGAAAACTTGGTTATTCATTTAACCACAATTGCTATCCCTGTACTTAGTGGCTGTATTAGAATAGCCCAGTGTTTCATCACAATTGTTTTTCTAGGCTAAACTATATGACCCTATTAAAAGGAGACTATTTCTCTTCTAGGAGCATGTTCATGAGCCTCAACGATCACACTAACATTAGAGTAGCTCTCCAGCCATGTCAGATACTGTCCATGTTGAGCAGGCACCTGACCTGAGAGTTCAGGTTATAAAGTTTAAATGAAACTCCATTTTATATCCCAACTGATCGCTGAGCAATCACTGCACTTTTTCCATAAAAAGCACCATGCTATCTTGAGGAAAATATAAAAATAAAAATCTGTGATCACCACTGACTACCTGGCTGGCAAAAGCAGTTACATGCATGGGCACTGGGGTGTCCTGCTTGATTCAACCGGAGACTAGACAGATTACAGTTCTTCCAGATACCCGTGGCCCACTCTAGGATTTAATCCACAAGAATATTTGTATAGCATTGTAGGGGAAAGAAAGTGCCGGGTTGGGTTCAGAATCCCAGGTTACCCACCATTTCTCAGCTACATGTGTCTCTTGGCAAATAACAGTATCTTAAACTCTAATGCTATTTTTAACATGATGAAAATAATTATACTTACTTTATAGGGTTTTAAGAGTCAAATTAGATAGTAAATGTGAGGTGCCTTGCAGACTGCCTGACAGCTAACAAGTGAACAATATATGTTGGCTATTAATTCCCCTAGCACCTGTTTTCCCTTTAGGAGAGTGGAGTTTAAGATATTGAAGCTAAAGATCCTGCTTTCCGTTGAGCTTTGTGAAACTTAAGGCCCACACAGAACTGCTCAGGGGCTCAGAGAGTGAAGTCAGATTCAAGGTTGGAGGAGAGGTAATCTCCAAACCTCTGCTTGGAACATGGTGAGGCTGGAGGACTCATAGTGCCCTTTGGCACCACAAGATTTCTGGATTTGGGAGCATCAGGAGAGAAGCAGAGGGCTCAGCAGTAGGGCACCTCCCCTATGTGGTTTTTGGGGAACAAACCTCAAGGCGAGCAGAAGAGAAAACTATGGGGAACTGGTTGTGGGCAAATCTGAGAAAGCAAATACTCCATAAATGACTGGAACAGTCTGGAAGGGGATGCTGTGAATCTCGTTTTGTATACAACAGGCCGGTAGGGCCTTGTAGCTTTTGCTTTATTAACATACGTATATAATAACAATGTAAGGCAGACTAAGTGACGAGCAGTAGTCACCATAACAGACGCTGTGAAGTTCAAGGGAGGGAGAGATCAGTGTGAGACAGTGTTCAGAGATCTAGAGCTTAGCAGAATCCCAGGTTACCCACCACTTGGCACCCTTGTCCACTGGTGGAGGCTAGGTGGGTCTTTCAAGCTGGAAAAATGGGTGAGCAAAGTGTGGAAGGAACATGTGGTGGTGGTGGTGATTTAGTCACTAAGTCATGCCGGACTCTTGCGACCCCATGGACTGTAGCCCTCCAGGCTCCTCTGTCCATGGGATTCTCCCGGCAAGAATATTGGAGTGAGCTGCCATTCCCTTCTCCAGGGGACCTTCCAGAACCAGGGATCCAACCTGCACCTCCTACATCGCAGGTGGTCTCTTGCACGGCAGGCAGATTCCTTACCAGAACCACCAGGGAAGCCTAGAAGAAGCATGCACGTGGGCTTTTGTGGACAATGGCTGGAATTGTCCACACACAATGGCACACGCACACACAAGGGAACAGTGGGGAAATGGGTTACAAAACTAGTCTGGGATCATATTTGAATGGCCAAAGCTTAGGGATTTGTTCCTGTGATAGGGGACTAGAGAAAAAAATATTTTGAATAGGGAAGACTATACTGAAACTAATGACTGATAAAATGAATCTGGCTATCTGTGTAGTACAGACCAGAAGGAATGCATAGGGGTGTGTAAAGATGCTAGAAAACTCTATAGATGTAGCAGGAGAACAGTAGGACATAATGTTAGATTGGCATAACATTGCTTACCATCTTCTAAAATAGTGCTTACAGGGGAGAAAAGAAAGTCTAATTAAGAGAAGCATGGGCCTCCATTACTCCTCAATCTCCATTCGTAATTTTCTCACGACTACTTCTCCACGCCCCAGTGGACGTGGAGGCAAGCCACACTTGCTTGCTCATAAGTTCCATAAGCATTTTTCATGATCCACTGAAGTGCTTAATGTGGGTCAAAAACAATCTTAATCTCTCTCTCTCAGGTCTAACTGAGACTTCTGTTTTGGACATATAACTGTGTTCCCATAATATGTTCTTAGGCATTTCAAACCCCAAATATTGACATATCTCTTATATTATGATAGTTATGATAGAAGTTTCATATGAAAATATTGTTTTCCCTCATTCAGACTATCCCTGAAAGAAAACCTTTCCGATAGGTTTATAAAGTGATTCAGTATTTTTCCTGCTGCTAACCCCACTGACTATTGGTATAACACAGTTGGTATCACTCCCCTGCCAACATTCAAGTAGGAAGGAACATTCCATTCAGCTTGAACAATGACTGAGGTTTTTCAGGACATTCTCAAAACTACAAATACTCACTTGAGCTCTTTAGCAAGATTCTTAGTAAAAGACCATCGTGATGCAGTAGGGTTTCCAGAAGCAGGTTCCAATTACAACCTGGCTGGGATAAGAGCAGTTTCAGTTGACCCTCGGCTGTCAGTCGTCCAGCTGATGGAGTCCTTTCAAAATGCAAGATAAAGATGAAGTAATGAAGTTAATTTATCTATGAAATTAATAGCTTTCAAGTACAGATGTAATGCTAACTCCTTTAAATGTCAATTCCTCCCAGATTACTGTGAAAATGCTTTCATGCTTGCTTACTTCAGGGTTGCTCAGGGAAGGAATTACATTTAATCTCTACTAGCTAAAAGCAAATTAACATTTGGTAGCCTGCCAATTTTAAAACTGATACAAAATAACCATGCCTACATTTCACAGAACTATGTTTTAGTTTCATGGAGCAAAATAAAAATGATTTATGCATTTTTGAGCGCATTTATTTGTTCATTTGACAAATACATGCGTGCCTACTATGTGCTATGAACTTCTTTCACTATTCACGGAAAGATGTTACAGTATGTTTTAGCTGCTAATTTGCCATGTACTATGATTGCTGATAAAATGAAAGGAATTCAAAGCTTCTGTCAGAGATCAACCATAATTTAATTTTTTAATATGTAAAAGCCATAAATCAACAGGCAATTATCAGAACAACTCTTAAGAGTCACACTGCTATCTACTTGGGTAATCAGTTGGTCTTTTTTTTTTAAGTTTTTTTTCCGAGGTGGACCATTATTAAGGTCTTTATTGAATTATTACAATGTTGCTTCTGTTTTACGTTTCAGTGTTGTGGCGGTAAGGCATGTGGGATCTTAGCTCCTCCACCAGGGATCAAACCTGCAACTGCTGCACAGGAAGGTGAAGTCGTAACCACTGGATCACCAGCGAATGTCCCCTGGGTAATCAGTGTATCAAAGAGAAGTAGTTCCAAAGCAGATAAGTTTCTACTTGGGAAACTACCATCTGCAGTGAATAGAAAATTAAAATCAGGTCCCCCAAATCACCACATTAGTTTACCAATGAATCTGGAGATAAGGAAATGAGGTAGAAACTAAAACCTGGTAACATTATTCACTTTTTCCTTCTAAAGTCTCAAGGTTTTGATTGGCTAAAGGTCACAGCATCTCAGATCAGCTTATCCACTCCAGTATTCGTGCCTGGGAAATGCCATGGACGGAGGAGCCTGGTGGGCTCCGTGCGGTCGCAAAAGAGTCGGACATGACTTATCAACTGAACAACAACAAAGTGCAGGAAGTGACCAAACTCAATCTGACTGTGGCCATAAGGATGGTGGGAATAAGGAGGGTGGCAGCGGGAAGGAAAGAGCAATGTCAAGGTTGACTGGGAAAACCACATGTATGCTTTCGGGGGAAGAAAGCAGAGCAGAGGAAATCGCTGAGAGAGAGATGATTTGTGGCATCATTTCAAGATGAAATGTACCACGCGGTGGCCCATCCACATGGTCTAGACCAAAGTTTTCCAAAGCCTGGGCCCTGGACCAACAATATCAGCCACACCTGGGAACCTGTGAAAAATGCAATTTCCCAGGTCTTATCCCATGAGAAATTCTGGGAATGGGCCCCAGTCTGTGCTTTAACAAGCCCTCTCCACGAGATGCTGATGCACACCAGGGTTTGAGAACCACTGTGGAAGGCAGTGCTTTTTGGAGCTTGGGTAGCAGGGTATACAGATTTTAGCACTTTATTATTCCATCAATAAAAGCTTTATCTCTCCACTCAGATTCAAGCCTCATGGGCACACTTAGTTTATATCCCAAAGCTCCTACCAAAGAACTAAGCATGTTTAAGGGCTCTGTAAATGTTAGCTGATTGACTCATCTGCTCATAAATAGACAAACCCTTAAAAAAAAAAAAAAGAGGATGCATTGCCAAAATGCTTGTTTAAACAAAAGTGAGAGCATTTAAAGACATAAAATGAAATTTCAAAACATCTCCCCCTTGACTCGGCTGGGCATTTGCAACATCTCACAACCTTACGATGCACAAAATCACCTGAGCTTTGGACCAGCTCAGGCTTCCCCTGTGAGACTCTGATAACATTAACTCAAACCAGAGAAACTCCCCAGTAACTGGTGAGGCAGTATTAGCTAGGAAAACCTGTGCCCTGGATGGGTGATAAAGAGAAAAGCAGGGAGTTAGTTAGCTCTCAGACCAGGGGAAGCACATCTGTCAGTTCAGCAGCTCTGAATTCCTTTGGGTGTTCCCAGGTTGGTCTGGTTCTCGCAGTCATTCCAAAGGAAGAATCCACTTGGTGAGCCCCTTCGAATGAAATATGGAAGCATATCCTCCCAATGGCTGTCCCTGTTTCCATCCTAAACCCCAAGTGCTGACTTCAAGAAACTTGCTTGGTAGATGAAAAGCAGCTAATTGTAAGTTGCGTATTAATATTTACTTAGTTTTTGAACATTTCCTACCTATCTGTTTCCTACCTATCTGTTTCGCTTGAGCTGAGTGCTGACTTGAAGGATACATTCAATGAACCGGAATATCCAGTCCGATGGAGTTTAGGAAAGGAAGGGGATAGTTGAGAGACAATTTGAAGAAGGAGACAGGGGCCAGCTCATGAAGAAGCCAAGGTGGAGACTTCGGACCTGTTAAAGCATTTTAAGGCAGACAAGATTCCTGACCTGGCTGCACTATGGAGAATGAACTGGAGGAAGGGTTATGTTTTTGCTCAGGCCTTTCAGACACAGAATAAGGCAAGATAATTTGAATGTCATTTCATACAGCGGTATCCGAATACCTGGTTATAAATAAAACCTCTCGTTTACCAGATGGGAAGCTGTTTGTTGAAATGTACCTCAGTTCTTGGATCTTTGCACTTATCACAGATTTTGAAATGTACAGTAGAGTGACTCACTATAAGAAAAAAATAAAAGATTACAAACATTCCTCAGTCACTGAGCTCCGGGTAATAAATGCATTGAGGAGCTGCACTGGGCATATGGAGAAGCATATGCTCCCTCATCCTTTGAGCTGGTGGAGCTGTGAAAGTGAGATGAGCCTCACAGAAAATGACAAAAAGGAATTTTTTTATATATGTATCAAGTACGTACATGTTGAATTGCACTATAATACAAAGAAGAGAACAGAATTGATAAATGTACTCGAACTCATAAATCCTATATTAGCAGACAGGACAAATTTATGGCTGGGTTATATCAGGCTTATACTCATACAGTGCTGCATTTCTGGGCATGAAGAGGCCTAAGAACTCTTTCAAATCCAGGCAATAAAGGGGCTCAAAAATTACCTGTTTATGAAACTAACAAATTATTATTATGGAATCATTGTGAAAAATCTTGGTTGTATTTAGGTGTGTTTACTTTATGAAAATGTATCAAGTAGTTTGGAGCAGGGATAGGCTACCAACTACAGTATTCTTGGGCTTCCCTGGTGGCTCAGATGGTAAAGAATCTGCCTGCATTGTGGGAGACCTGAGTTCGATCCCTGGGTTGGGAAGATCCCCTAGAGGCAGGCACGGCAACCCACTCCAGTATTCCTGCCTGGAGAAGCCCCATGGACAGGGGAGCCTGGAGGGTTACAGTCCATGGTGTCGCAAAGGGTTGGACATGACTGAGCAACTAAGCCTAGCACATCAAGTAGTTCATCTGCAGTTTCTGCAACTTTTTAGCATGTGTTCACACTGCAGTCTAAAGTTTAAAAATGCTAGACCTATAAGTGAACAATAGCTTGACTTTCAACCACATTGTGCATGGAGCACAGGGTAAGAAAAGACTCTGCAGTAAAGTCAGACTACAATACAATTAGCCTCACTGTTCAGGTCACATGACCTAGGGGGTCACTGCCGCTACTACACACAAAATATGCAGAAGCTGTCAGAATAGGGGAACATTGGAAAGGACTCTGAAACACACAGCTTGGGACAAAACCAAGCGATGTTGGGTGCTGTTTTTCAAGACTAGATATTTACTTTAAATGAACAGCCATTATATGGTTCCCACGTCCCTAAGAGATAAACTACATAAATCCAGGAGCCATGGGTGAGAGTTCTTTCTGAAGGATACTAGAAGCCACCTTCTCACCAGAGCTCCTGATTATCCACTGGGAATTTATGTTTTCCACTCTGGTAACTCCCCACAGTGTCTGGGGAAGTGGAGATCCTGGTGTCTATGGTGGAGTGAGTTGGGGAATGCAACCTCTACCAGGGGACCATGAAAAATTCTACTAAATGTAATGTTATACCTGCCACCATCCAGTTATTTTTGAATTCCCATGCCAGTAGTCTAGCAGGCAAAGAAAGGAGCCACTCTACCAGTAAGGGTGATAACTCTGATTATCACTGAGGAGTTAGAGTCGCTACCGCACATGGGGAGCAGGGAGGAGTATATTTGTATGTCAAGGGATTCACCAAAGAGTCAAGAAATGATGCTCTCATGACTACTAACAAGCGTAAGTAGGTGGCCGAAGTAACCACATTCTGATCAGGGAATGGCAGTCACGGTTCAGCGTCTCAAGGAGGGTCTCAATGTCTGTGCAAGGTAAGCAACACACTCACCAGGTGACTGAGGGGGAGGGGAAGCCAGAACAAGTGGTAGAGGAATGATGAGAACTTGCAGGCTCAGGAACAATGACGGCCAGGGATATGCTAGTTTGTGCCATTAACTCAAGCATAATAAAACTGTTGTCGTGTTTGTTTGTTTGTTTGTTTTCCCACCAGCCATCACACCTTGAAGAATCAACAATAAAGTCCAGAGAACTTAAGTAACAAGTAGTGGATTTCAGTGGTACAAGGGTTAGCCCAAATGTCAGTGTCCCCACGTCCTCTTGCCCTTACCACTCAGTTGACACTGACCTGCCTTATGCTGTCAAAATCTGCATTTCTCTACCTTCCAACAAGGCAGGTTGGAAGTACCAGCAAATTAACACCTCCGGAGTAGCCTTCAGCCAATAACTGATGAAAGTTTCTAATAAATTTCTCAGCATCTTCGTTCCTTTGGCAGAATAACTCTGTGAGATGCCTTTCACACTGGCTCCAAGACTTTCCCCAGAAGGTTTAAATTTTAGTTACTCCTATGATTACACTGCTGTTTATCTGCTGTCTTTCTTTGTCTCATCTACTCCCATCAAGTGTTTCTCCACTTAGAAAATAAACTATTCTCTCGAGGACTGCTTCTTGGGGAAATGTAAAATAAGACATCAGGAGTCATGTACAGACATTAAGAGTTGGACCATAAAGAAGGCTGAGCGCTAAAGAATTGATGCTTTCAAACTGTGGTGCTGGAGCAGACTCTTGAGTGTCCCTTGGACAGCAAGGAGATCAAAACAGTTAATCCTAATTAACTGATTTGCTTTAGTTAGTAAATCAGTCGACTGATTTTACTTAGTAAATCAGTCCTGAATATTCATTGGAAGGACTAATAGGGAAGCTGAAGCTCCAATACTTTAGCCACCTGATGTGAAGAGCTGACTCACCAGAAAAGACACTGATGTTGGGATTGATTGCGGGCAAGAGGAGAAGGGGGCGACAGAGGATGAGATGGTTAGATGCATTATCCTCAATGAACATGAGCTTGAGCAAACTCTGGGAGCTAGTGAAGGAAAGGGAGGCCTGGCGTGCTGCAGTCCATTGGATTGCAGAGTCGGACACGACTGAGAGACTGAACAACGGGAAATAAGACATGCATGGAGACACTTAGGATTTATCTGTCTTTGTTTCAGGAATACTGAGAAAATAGAGTAAGATCATTTAGCCAATAAACATGACAACCAGACTTTGAACCCAGGTTTTTCTGACTTTAAAATCCATGGCTATTCCACTATTCTGTGTTTCTTTCACTCAACCTGGTTGATATTTGGTGGGTACATGGTAATTTTCAGCCTTGAGGACGTTTGGCTCTATTCAACTTCCTTGATTGAGGATACCAAGTTTTTGACCCAAACTCAGGTTTGTGGTCTCAAGGCTGATTCCCAAATTGGAGCCATGTTATTTAAGGTATCTAGGGACTGATTTTGACCAGATGGTTCCTGTCATGGATTACTGGGTCAAATTTATACCAGAGACCATAAGTTAAATGATTCAGAGAACAAAGGCAAGGGCATAACTAAAGAGAAACCGAGAGTAAAAGCCCTAAAGTAGGAAAATGAAAGCAGAGAAGGAAAAGCTGTATTACCATTCTACTTTTGCCTTTCCAAAACTAATCCTTCCAAATCGTTCTAGGAAAATAAGACAAATATTTAGAGCAGTTCTATCATCTTTCTCTTTAGTACCTAGGAAAAGAGCTTGAGGAGATAAAAAAAATCCAGAATATTTGCAGCATCATTTTAATCAAGAATGTACAAATTATATGTACTTGTAACATTGAAAATGCTTGCATACATTTTAATCTATATAATGGGTATAGCCAAGTCTCTATGACCTTTATAGTTACAGATGATTCAATAAGTAGAAATAAGACAGGCTTCACCTGCACATTTATATATAGGATTTGCTTTGATTTTTAATAACTTCGTCCACTGAGGTAGATGGATACTCTTAGAGAGTCTCATTTTTTCAGAGTTGACGATATCTACAATAATGGGTACACAACTTAAAGAACAAGTGTTCGACCTGTGAGGACCTAAATTATTTCTTGATTTCAGTAAACTAAACTTTTTCACTTGGGATGACCCTATTTCTCAAAAAATCATCCGAAGATATATTAGTGCCCCAAATTCATAGCCCCAGCTCCACACTTTAGAGTTACACAAGTTAGTGTATCTTATTTCTAAAAAACCTGTGAGAATCTAATTTTAATTTTAAAAACAATACTTCATGCCAACGATTACTTCTGGACTCCCGCAGAAGTGCTAGTCTAGCACCTGGGGCACTAAGATACTGGGTCCTACTGACTCCTTCAGCCACCCTTTAGAGGACCAGAAGTTATCTCTCTGGGGTCCTTTAACTATTACTGGTCCTTGTCTACCAGATAATAAAGACCTTATTAGAGGAGTTCAAGAAAGGTCTCTTCTGACATGAGACCCCACGAGAAAGTACTTCAATAATCTTTCCACTTTATCACACTTCGAGTTGGCTTTTTAACATGTTTGGAAAACTGATAAGATCTGCCACTTTCTGAAACGTGGTTCTTTCCTAACACAGCAGCCCTGAATGACTGTTAAGTAAGCACTTACGTGGTGGGTGCCATGTAGGCATCTAGCTAATTAAATCCTCATGACTCTGTCATGGGACCATCTCAGAAGCTAAGGGAAGAAGATGTTGCAAGATCTGAGGAGTAGACCATGGTATTGCACCCTGTTTTCAAGTGGATCGATATGATCAGATTGTATTTATGTCTCAACTTCCTCACAAAGATACAAGCTATTTAACTTCCCCAAATTACAAAACTATACAAGTCTGCAAACCTGTCTGACTCATCTGAAAACCTATAGTTGTCTTTTATCCTCTCATTGCTGGCTCCATTGCTATATTCTTTTTTATATAATACATTCAAGCCACAATAGAAAAGGAAAGATATGAAGAAATATCTAGCTTCGTCAAGTACCCAGCTCATCTGACACGTTCACTTCTTGTAATAACTGCTCCACAAACATGGCTTTTTCTCTGAAAATCTTTTCAAAGATCCAGCTGCTTGTCCATCCACACCCTGGAACAGCCATGTAAGAGCTTTGGTGTTCAAAAATCTCTCATTACTTCTCCCCTGACTGTTGGCTCTTTGTCAAAGCTTGGCATCTCATCAGAGTACAAGTTCTCTAAGCCTCTTTCTTCAGTGCTATGGAACAGCCTGATGGCAGCTGCTGGGAGACCAAAGTTCTCTTTTGTCCTCCTCCCCAGATGTTCACTCCTGAGGTTACTAGAAGCCACCTCCTCAATAGAGCTTTTTTCCCATCACTGAGCTTTACCACTCAGATCAAATATTTGAAGAGTTAAATGTACCATTTAAAGTGGTACTATCTGAAACAATACTACAATAACTCATTTGTTCCTTAATCCACTTATTCAGTAAACTAATATTTGCTGGCTGATTTCTAGGTGCAAGACGACGGAGACACAACACTAAGTAAAAAACAGTCACTATTTTTACAGAATTTAGTGCGGAATACATATATAGTTTAAATGGTCATACAAATAAAGATGAAATTACAACTATGAAAACTCAAGGAAAAGCACATGATGCTATTAGAAGATGTAGTAAGAAGTAAACTAGTCTTTGGGGTTGATGAAAAGCTTCCCTGCAGAAGTCATGCCGGAGCTGAGATATGAAATTACATTGACATTAACTAAGTGAAAGAAGAAGAAAGCCTTTCAGGGTAAGGTAAAGTGAAAGTGAAACTGAAGTCACTCATTCGTGTCCTACTCTTTGTGACCCCGTGGACTGTAGCCTACTAGGCTCCTCTGTCCATGGGATTCTCCAGGCAAGAATACTGGAGTGGGTTGCCATTTCCTTCTCCAGGGGAGCTTCCCAACCCAGGGATTAAACCCAGGTCTCCCTCATTTCAGGCAGACGCTTTAACCTCTGAGCCACCAGGGAAACTCTCAGGGTAAGGTAAGGCATGTGCAAAGATCCTGTGGCAAAAAGGAATATTTTGTGGCAAGGAAGTGTAAAAAAGGCCAATGAGTGAAAAGCAAAAATCACAGGCTAGTGTGGTAGGAGAAAAGGTTGCAAAGATGGGTGAGCCACATCTATGTAGGTTTTTCAGGCCATGGTAAATTTTGCGTGCATGTTGAAGGATAAAGAGGAATTCACAGAAGGTAGTGAACAGTTAAGTGTGAGATGATAAAATTTAGTTTTGAAAATAGCTTTGGATTTGAGAAGTCTCTGGCTGTAGTTTGGAGAATATTAGAAATGGAAGTCAACGCATACATAGGAGGAAACAGAGGTGTCATTGCAACAGTCAGGAAAGAGACAAAGCACTACGGCAAGGGCGGCACTATGGATAGCAGGTATTAGGAGCTGAAATTAACTAGACTTAGCATGAACTGGGTCTCTTGGAGAAAAGGAGAGAAGTGTTCAGAATGCCGCCTGGTCTCTGGCTTACACAACCATGTGTGTGCACGTGTGCTAAAATGCATCAGTCATGTCTGACACTTTGCAACCCCATGGACTGTAGCTCACCAGGCTCCTCTGTCCATGGGATTCTTCAGGCAAGAATATTGGAGTTGGCTGCCCTGTGGAGTCCTCCACAGGGGATCTTCTTCCTGACCCAGGGATCAAACCCATATCTCTTATGTCTCCTGCATTAGCAGGTGGCTTCTTTACCACTAGGGCCACCTGGGAAGCCTCTACACAACCACGTGCAGGTACAATAAATCAAAATGGAAATAAAATAAAAGACGATCAGTTGGGAGGGGAGTTTCCTAAGTTCAAATATGGTCATATTGAGCTTGAGGTCTGTCTGTGTTCACTGGGTATAAATCTGAAGAAGACATTCATGTATGAGTCACACACATGAGTTAGTAGGTCTCTAGTCCTAGGAGAGGTTAAAACTAGAGATATGGATTTGGGGGCAATTAAAGTACATGAAACCAGAGGCATGTGTGACATCACCTAGAAAAGGTTCTATGATAGAATACTAAAGATGCTCAATATTTAATGGCCAGGCCAAAGCAGATGAACCTGCGAAGGAGACAGAAATTTTATTGCCCATCTTTTTCCTCTAACACCTAGCACATGCCTTGCTTGGAGAAAAATTTTAAAATGCATTTATTGAAAGGATGAAATGAATATATCTTGGTAAATTGCACAAAGGAAAAGACTCACATAGCATATAGTATAATGAAGCTAAAGGTAGCTTAATATTTAAGCAGTGGGAAAAAAAAGGATATGAATCCAAAACAGGATTACATTGAGTAAAACCATAATGAAAACAAAGCATAGTAGAAAGAAATATCTACAGCTCAGAATGGACTGGCCATGAATCAAAACATCATGTTGTCATCATAAAAGAAAATGCGCAGTGTAAAATGAATGGACTATTTACTCACACTGATTATGCTACTTGGATTCAGTGTATGGTTATGACCTACTTAGCTAAGGAAGACCTGAAAAGTATTTGGAAATATTTAAAGAACCACAAGATGATGAAAGTTGGGAAAATAAATAAAAAACATTATACTGCAACAACGGTATAATTGACTAAGATAATGTTTTTTCTTGAACATTTATATGAATGCACAATATGCCATCGTAGTTATCAATCCTGAGATTAATATATTCCCCACGTGCCTTAGTTTAATCTAGTATGAAACTGATTGCCCTTTCTAAATCAACTCACATTGCTAGCCTACTACTGCTAGGGATAATGAATACAGTACATTTTACTTATTGCCTTGAAAATACATATACTTTCCCTAAAGTAAACTCTTCTAAACTATTTCAGGAGTTCTAGAAGAACACGAACAATTCTATTTTTACCAATTTATATACTTCATAGGCTTTCTCTAGAAATCCTATAGACAGATTTATGATGCATACAGCTATTTATGCATCTGTAACTCTTGTTGTAAGTCTCAATCTTATGTCCTCCTTGCTCTGCTTCTTCCTTCTCACTTACTTTTAATTCATTATCTTAATATACTTAATATTGTTAAAAGTCAACTTAAATCTTTCTGAAACAATGCAAAGCTGTAAATAAATAAGCAAATAGGTGATTAAATTCCTAAGATGCATCATAATTAAATATTTTGTCTCAGCCTCATCCTTTCAAAAAAAAAATCACAACCTATTTTCAGTTTTTCACTATTTAACCCATACGTGTTTCCTGAACAGTTCATTTTAGTTGCTAAAGTGAGGGAAGGAGTTTGGAGCCTAATTTGCGGGGTAAAAACACAGAAACAGCTGATATATGTGAGGAAATGGAAAGGTGAAAATTTTAAGGTCACATGATGGTGGCCTAGGAATTCCCACTGCAATGCTTGACAGATGCAAATCAATAAGATGAGTTATTTTGAAATTACTTTTATTGCTATCCTGGCTTCCTCTGACTGCACCACTGCTCTGAACACGTTGGATCATAAATCCCGTGGATCAGGTCTTCCTAAGTAGACTGTATAGGAAGGTTAGAGAGAATAACTGTCAGGAAGTCAGGGTAGCGGGGCTCATACTGTACTTGTGTGGGGAATTAAAAAAGGCAAAAGGGAGAACCAAAGGCATTTCAGGAGAGAAAATGAGATTTAAAAAAGACTGAAAGCTAAGGACAGGCAATAAGTAAAAGCAAAAACTGTAGAATAACTATGTCTTAAAGACAAGAGACTGAGAACTAGAGCAGAGAAGAGTGTTGGGCGCCCTAGGAAACCAGCCAGGCGGTGTGGGAAACCAGCCAGGCAGTGGCTCTTCTTGAGCAGTAGAATGGTATTTCTGTTGTTGCTGTTAGTCACTCAGTCGGGTCCGACTGTTTGTGACCCCATGGACTGTAGCCCGCCAGGCTCCTCGTCCGTGGGATTCTCCAGGCAAGAATACTGGAGTGGGTTGCCATTTCCTTCTCCGAGAATGGTATATAAAATATATTAAATAATAGTAAAAATAGTCCATAGTAATAATGGACCAAGGTTGTTCTGATGTGTTGGAGAGAAAGACTGACTGGATCTAAAAGAACTATGGGGATGAATCAATTGAAGATGATAATACACTAGGAACAGGCAACAGCTCAATGGACCACAGCCATAAAATTAAAAAATGCTAGCTCTTTGGAAGAAAAGTTATGGAATCTAGATAGTGTGTTAAAAAGCAGAGACATCACTTTGCTGACAAAGATCCATAGAGTCAAGGCTATGGCTTTTCCAGTAGTCATGTATGGATGTGAGAGTTGGACCATAAAGAAGGCTGAGCGCCGAAGAACTGATGCTTTCAAACTGTGGTGCTAGAGAAGATTCTTGAGAGTCTTTTAGACAGCAAGGAGATCAAACCAGTTAATCCTAAAGGAAATCAGTCCTGAATACTCATTGGAAGAACTGATGCTGAAGCTCCTATACTTTGGCCATCTGATGGGAAGAGCCGATTCATTGGAAAAGACCCTGATCCTGGGAAAGATGGAGGGCAAGAGGAGAAGGGGGCGACAAAGGATGAGATGGCTGAATTGCATCACTGATTCAAGGGACATGAGTTTGAGCAAGCTCTGGGAGAGGTGAAGGACAGAGATGTCTGGTGTGCTCCTAGTAGAAAAGACACCATGCTGAGAAGACAAGGAAAGAGTGAAAAGAAGGATCCGTTGAGGACATCACGCTAGATTTCCAGTAATATGGTGGCTAGCTCAAGAAATATGGACAGCCAGACACAGGATGCTGGAGTAAAGGAAGTGCCCAGAGCTAGAAATCCTCTGTACAGGGGCTCTAGGGTAATACATGTGGATCAAAGAACTCCAAAAGATGAGGCTTCTCTTTCCTTTAAATATTTATTTTTACCTTAATAAAATTACGCTGCTTTCATTATAGGAAATTTGGAAAATGCATAGATAAAAATTAAAATCAATCACAATCCTATAATACAAAGATGTAAAGTAAAAGTTCTCTAATGTAGAGTTTATATACCCTTTCAATACCTGTTTTTCTATACATCCTATTTTCCTGCTATACGTAGAGTAGTATGGCATGGTTTGTGCATGTGTGGGTGCAAAGTCACTTCAGTCATGTCTGACTCTTTGTGACCCTATGGAGTGTAGCCCCCTGGGTGCCTCTATCCATGGGATTCTCTAGGCAAGAACACTGGAGTGGGTTGCCACGCCCTCCCCCAGGGGATCTTCCCCACCCAGGGATGGAACCCATGTTGCTTATGTCTCCTGCCTTGGCAGGGAGGTTTTTCACCACTAGCGCCAGCTGGGAAGCCGGTATGTTCAGCACATCTCAATTGTGTCCCATCTTCCAATAACTGTTTATTCCTTGGGAAACAGGGGTTCTCATAACCTGTAAGTTTGGGGAATTTTACACTAGATTCCTCCTTCAGGTAAACCCTAGATAGGTTAGTATATCAGAGCTCCTGCAAGTAGAACCATAAAAAGATACTTTACACAATGAGTAACTGACAATCTTGGGTTTTTCTTAAATCCCTGTTAACATCACCCTGAACTGTTCTCCCTCTGAACGGTGGAGGAACAGCTGTCTGGTGCTTGGGCTTTAGGAGCAGACAAGCTGAGCGTCAGAGTCTGTCTCCTAGATTTGCTCTCTTCAGAAAGTTGCTACCTGCATGTCACGTTACTCTCCATGAAAGCAGACTTTACAAGCTGGGTGTGAGGCTTGAAAGAGATAACATTCATGAAGGACTGGGCATGTCAGTTTGAGAGTTATCACTCTGAAGCCTGGGTTGGCTTTGATTACTACATCATTACTAAGCTGTAGTTTTCCCATAACTATAAATCGCAATGATTTGCCATTTGATATTTTTCAAAATCAACCTTTTTAATAACTCCACAGTCGTCTAGCACACGGCTGATCCATAAGTGAGTTGTCTAATTGCATACTGTGAGACATTCGTTTCCATTTTTTCCTTTCACAAATAATACACTGATGAATATCCTTGCATATGAAACTTTCTCAACAGCTCTGATTAATTCTTATGATTGATTCCTAGAAACAGAATTGCTGGATAACGAGCCATAGTATTTTTAAGGTTTTTGATACAGTTTATTATATTGCCCTCCAGAACTTGTACCTGGTTGCATTTCCACTGTGAGCTGCGTAGTTACCACCATGTTCTAATCTTTTTGTGAAGGTAATAGTAAAGATAGATTGCTATAATTAAGCAGAAATAAAGTCTACGGCCATACCACCCTGAACGCGCCCGATCTCGTCTGATCTCGGAAGCTAAGCAGGGTCGGGCCCGGTTAGTACTTGGATGGGAGAAATAAAGAAAAGTCTTGCTACGTGAAAAGGCATTTGAAAGATAAACCCATTTACCCTCTGACTCCCCAGGTTCTAGATGGCTGAACAGGACAAACCTGGAGGTGGAATTCTTACAGAGCTATGCTTAAAGAAGTAACTCCAGTGATTACAGGTTAAGATAAAAGCAGATAATAAAACTAGATTAAAGCAAATGTGGTAGTAACATGAGAGCAAGTATGTTTAGAAGTTTGAGAACTCATCACAATGACACACGCTGTTTGCTTAAGTCACGCTGTAAAAGATCCAGTTCCTTCAGGTGTTTGCAGTAACGTATATCAAAGTCAGTTATTTAATTCTCAAAGACATGAGAGTATATTTTTATGCCAGCTGCAGCGTATGGAGATGACAGAGTATTAAAGGCTTTCATCATAAGGAATTGATGGGATCAGTTATAAGGAATTGCTCAGGGATGTTGAAAATGTTTTATATGTAAGTCAAATAACAATACTTTGAGGTCCTTGAAGATAGGAGGATAAATATCTCATTAATCTCGGATTCCCCATTACGTACAAGGGGACAGGCGCACAACGTAAGCAGTTAACTTTTACTGTGTCTGTAGAGACTTGTGAAAGAGGTTTTCCTGCCCTCTTTTTCCAGGTGGGACTCTTGTTCTTCAAGAGAGAAATACAGTCAGTCCATTTACATGGTGAAATCACTAATAGTGTATTTCCAAGATGAATCAAGAATGTGCAAGAATTAACAATATCTCCTTCAGCTCTACATGATATATTTATTCACAGATACCAAGGAAAGGGACTTTCTAATGATATATTCAGCAAAGACTCAAACTGACATTAAACGTAATGCCACAAAATGTCATCAGATTACTCTGGAAGTACGTTTCATGCTTTAAATGATTTTTCTTATGTTTAAATGCCGTTAATTAAATAATAAAAGTGAAAGACCCTATTTATAATTTTAAAAGTTACTCCTCTCTCAACTCTTACCTCAGGCTCTGAGTGAGTTACATGAATTATCCAAGATTATTGCTTTTTTTCCTTTTTTTTTTGACAATTAGTTGGAGAACTGTCACATCCCCAGTCATAAATCAAGAATGAATTTTAAAATGGCCAGGCAATTAGCTAAAATAAAAACTAAATTCCAAAAAATTCACATTTCTCTATCTCTTTAGTAAAGCTATGTTAGGAGCGTGATTGTGAGGCCTGTATCTTAGATTCTCGGGCTCAAAAAAGACATATACTCTTTACTTACCTGTGTAGTGTCAAAAGTTTTAAGTTCTTCTTGTTAAGATGTATTTACCTCCATGGATAAGTGTTTCTATTAAATGTCAAAGGAATCAAAGAACCATAGATGGTATAGTTTTTATAGGTCCTCACCTGATCAAAGAAGGGTAGAAATGTGATATGCAAGAAAGCCAATGTAATGGTTGCTTGAAAATTGGCTTCAAGGAATCTGAAGAAGAATCGCCCAGGCCATGCTGAAAAGCCCTAGAGAAATAAAAATCACTATTTCAGAATATACAGTAAACATTAACTACTAAGGCCATCAGAATCCATTTTTTTCTTAGTATTTAAAGTTACTGATTTTATACAAAACAGTATTGTGCTAGAATGAACAAATGCACCCACTTGGTATTTATAATTTAACAGATGATTCAGAGGCCTCTATGAAACAATCTTTACACTTGGGAAGATATGATAATACCATTATCATTTAATTTTTTAAAAAATTCACATTATGAAATTTATAAAAAATGTATCTAAATGGTAAAATGAATACCACTCATTTCTCCCTCCCTCAACTGGAACCTAATAAATATCAATATTTTGTCATTTTTGCTTCAATACTGTAAAAATGATTAGCATACGGGTACTTCTTTTTACTCTTTAAAATTATTTATAAATATTAAACAATTAATGATAATTTATAATTAATTTTGTATGCTCCTAAGGGCTTACAGAAGGCAAATAAAGGAGAATTTAACTGTAAAATATAGGACAGTGATTTCAAAATTAGAACAATTTGGCCAGAATAACTGGTCTACAACTACCTTTGGAGAAGTAACTGTAACATTTTTCTAGGCTGGCCCAAATTCAACAACAAATCTTGAGGTAATAAGAAAAGATTTGTTACACAAAATCTTTAGTAGATAGCTTGGATAATAAAATATTTATAATAACAGAAAACTATATTTGCCTGCCTACATAGAGTTAAGAGTCACAACTGGGAGTATTTGAAAAATGGAATTGTTTGAAGTGGTGCTGTTTCTCTTGATCTAGAGTACAAAGACAATAACATTCTAAAAATAATACATAGAAAGGAATTCCACTTTGAAAACCCATCCCTGTCTTTACATCCTCCTTCCTGTTTCTTATATTCTCACATTCTCAAATCTGACCTGCCTCTCCACTGTTTGTCTTGCCAAATAGAACACCTTCTCATTAAAGATACTTTGACATTTTTTTAGACTTTTAATAGATCATCTCCTCTTTGAAAGCCATTTTTTTCCCTCACTAAATTTCAGATAGAACAAAATTCCTTAAACAGGCTTCAACATGAGGCTGTCCTATTTCCATCCCATACCTTCCACCGTGTGAACCAGAGAAACGGGCACAGGCTAGGTCAGGATACCAAGACATGCTTTTCTCAAGAGTCTGGACTATGTATTAGTGATGAGGAATCACAATTATAGCATAGGAGTCTTATCAGTTGTTTTACATTTTAGAAAAATCACTTGTGCACTAGTGAGGAGAGTTGATTGTAGATTAGGGCTAAAGGAAGGGAGATAATAAAGATGATATTTCAGTAAACCAGGCAGAAGAGAAGTCCTAAACCAAAGTAAGAAGCAGAGGAGACAGTGTGTATGGGACAAATATAAAAATATATAAAACTAATAAAATTAACAATATTCATTCCCTAATAACATACGGTTGGAGATTGCAGAAGGGAAGAGGGAGGAGGCAGAAGATAAAAGCAGAACTCTGGATGACTCGCTCTGCCCTTATTGGCTTTGTTTCTTGTTAGGACTTTACGTTCACTTTTTGCTGCCTGCTCCATACCCAAGGGGAGGGTCATAGAAGATCATAATGCGCCTGCCTGCGTATGCACAGGAGTTCCGCAGCCAGACATCCTGGGCTGCAATCTTGGGTGGGGTCTTTATTAGATGTGTAATGTCGTTTTGCAAGTGTGATGACTGAGATGACGCATACAAAGCCCTTAGCAAAGTGCCTTGTACATAATAGTTAGTTAATTCGCTCAGTCGTGTCCGACTCTTTGTGACCCCATGGACTGTAGCCCACCAGGGTCCTCCGTCCATGGGATTCTCCAGGCAAGAATACTGGAGTGGGTTGCCATTTCCTTCCCCAGGGGATCTTCCCGACCCAGGGAAGAAACCCAGGTCTCCCGCATTAGAGGCAGACACTTTAACCTCTTAGCCACCAGGGATAAAGGCTCAGCAAATGTGAAGTAATACCAGTATGATAACAACTGTAGCAAATACTTCTCGAGAAGGTCTACAACTACCTCAGAACTGACATGGAATACTTGATAGTCTAAATGATCGTCTAGGTACAGTTGTATCCTCAACATTAGGAAAAATAATGGAGGATCTAATAATAATAAAATGGTTATTTGGTGCCAAAATTCTTAGACTACAAACCATTGGCAATGCAATACTTCCCAGAACATTTCTGCCAGTCCCTAAACTCGTTCCCTCCACTGACAGTTGCACTGGTAATAGTAAGGTTATTGGCAATAATAAATGTTATGGCAGATGTTTATGGTCTCAGAGGAGGTGGGATCTGTATGAGCATTTAATTCCACAGCAAGATCCCAAATTAGTTTCATTATTCTAGAGAGTATAACAGGGTGAAAATTGGCCCACAAGCCTCCATGGGAAAATGAAATGATGATCTAGCTATTAGATAACCTCTAATGATGTCTTAGTGTACAGTTAAAATAGACGATGCTCTAAATAATTCATAGTGGAGAGTAAAATACAACCGTATGAGCAACAGAATTATATTCTCCACAAGACATAAAAAAACTTTGATATTGCAAAGGTGGATACTCCTTTAAAAGCAGGTGATTGTCTGTAGGTTGAAGTAGAATACATTTTCTCAGCTTTCCAAATTAGCGGCCTCTTAGAGGGAAAACTATGAATTTGGGGAAATTCCTTGCCTTGCCTCCAACATCACACCCCTTCTCTATTGTTAACATCATACTGGCTCTAGGTTGGTCACACCATCTCTCTTGAGCACACTATACCAGATTCTGTCTCTTTGGTTTCCTACTCTACATATGTTGCCTTCTTTCATTTTCTCATTAACAACACTGACTCATTAGGCTTATGTAGCCAGTTGCTGCTAGAAAAAAATAAATTCAATGCATATCAAAAGTGGGATAAACTGATACGCTAAAAAGAGTTAGCTGGGTTTTATGCTTCTCTTGTGCCACCCTGCTTTTGACTGCCCTCCCAGGTGGCTGAGTCTCATGATATGATGCTATTGAAATAAATCTCCAGGATGGAATTGAGGAAGTCCAAGGATGCAAGTTCCACAGGGGTACAGGCTTCAGGTCAAATGTCTGGTATCATCAGTGGCTACCATTGGAGGTACTCCATAAATAAAAATAACAAGAGAAGACCACATTTCAGAAGAAGGAGAATTAATTAGCTTGAGAGTTAACTATTGAGATAACACTGGAACACCTGAGATAACTGAGGATATATGAGTCCTTCTGATGCCCCTGAAACCATAGTTGACTAACCATGAATATATGGGTGAATGAGTGAAAGTCACTTAGTCATGTCTGACTCTTTGTGAACCCATGGACTACACAGTATGGAATTCTCCAGGCCAGAATACTGGAGTGGGTAGCCTTTCCCTTCTCCAGGGGAATCTTTCCAACCCAGGAATTGAAACCAGGTCTACTGCATTGCCGCAGAAGGCAATGGCAACCCACTCCAGTACTCTTGCCTGGAAAACCCCATGGACAGAGGAGCCTGTTGGGCTGCAGTCCATGGGGTAGCTAAGAGTCAGACATGACTGAGCAACTTCACTTTCACTTTTCACTTGCATGTACTGGAGAAGGAAATGGCAACCCACTCCAGTGTTCTTGCCTGGAGAACCCCAGGGACGGGGGAGCCTTGTGGGCTGCCATCTATGGGGTCGCACAGAGTCAGAAACAACTGAAGTGACTTAGCAGCAGCAGCAGCTACTGCATTGCAGGCAGATTCTTTACCAGCTGAGCCACAAGGGAAGCCCATGTAGCGTTAACCAAATTCAATCTACTTCACCATTTAAACATAGTTTGAAGTCACTGCTTTTCTTTCATAAAGCAGGGCTACTAGCCCCTTGTCATTAAGTGAAAGAAATCAAGGTAAGATACTTGGAGTACAATAAGGCTTCCTACATTTCTCCTGCCCCTGGCTTGTGTTTCTCAAGATAGAAAATATGTCTTTGAGGTTAGAAAATGATGACCTGAAGTTAGAAAATGACTGCTATAATGTTTGGTCTAAAGAAAGTGTTAGTTGCTCAGCTGTGTCTGACTCTGAGACCCCATGGACTGTAGCCCATCAGGCTCCTCTGTCCATGGACTCCAGGCAGGATATCGGAATGGGTAGCTGTTCCCTCCTCCAGGGGATCTTCCCAACTCAGGGACTGAACCTGAGTCTCCTGCATTACAGGCAGATTCTTTACCATCTGAGCTGCCAAGGAAGCCCCAGGAGTACTGGAGTGGGCTGCTATTCCCTTCTCCAGGGGATCTTCCTACAGAGTAAATACTGTGTTTTTTGTTTTTTGTTTTTTTCCTAAAAAAAGGAGTGAATAAACAGAAGACATTGTCAGACTTTGCTTAGTGAAAAGGAGGGTGAATTACAGGGGCCATCTGTGAAGTCAGTCTTGGGTGGTACAGAGCGAAGAGGTAGATTGAGAACAGGCCAGATGGTGAAGAAACAGAACAAGACTTGATCCTAGAGTACCAGGCAGGAACCAGCTACTTGGAGATTCAGGGTACCGGCCTTCCTCAAAACCAATGACTTGCTGTTTACCAGTGTTTCACTCTTTTAAAACCACACATAAAGCGATTTGATTTTAATTTTTTTTAATAGACATTTCCCTCAAAAATAATGTTTAGATGGAAGAGAACAAAGGAAGCCATTTAATCTAAACAAAATGGCTCAGAGACTTAACTCTGTTTACTGGATCCTTTCGCATTCTGCCAGATACTTCTTTAAAAATACATTTTACATATTTTTGCTTCTATTTCTGTCTAGTCCACATTCATTTTTAACAACTTTATTGAGATATATAATTCACATACCACAATATTTGCTCATTTTAAGTATACAACTAAATAATTTCTACTATATTCTCAGTTACGCAACTTTTACCACTATCTAATGTTATACCAGAGAAGGCGATGGCACCCGACTCCAGTACTCTTGCCTGGAAAATCCCATGGATGGAGGACCCTGGAGGCTGCAGTCCATGGGGTCGCTGAGAGTCGGACACGACTGAGCGACTTCACTTTCACTTTTTACTTTCGTGCATTGGAGAAGGAAATGGCAACCCACTCCAGTGTTCTTGCCTGGAGAATCCCAGGGACGGAGAAGCCTGGTGGGCTGCTGTCTATGAGGTCGCACAGAGTCAGACACGACTGAAGTGACTTAGCAGCAATTTTATACTATTTTCATTAGGTTCAAAAGAAACACATCCTCCCCTCCTCTCCCGCCCCTGACAACTGCTAATCTACTTTTTGTCTCTATGATAGTCGTGTCCGACTCTGTGACGGCATGTACTATACAGTCCATGGAATTCTCTAGACCAGAATACTGGAGTGGGTAGCCTTTCCCTTCTCCAGAGGATCTTCCCAACCCAGGGATCAAACCCAGGTTTCCCACACTGCAGGCAGATTCTTCCCTGAGCCACCAGGGAAGCGCGACTTTCTGTCTCTATGGATTTGATTATTCTGGAAGTTTCTAATAAGTTGAGTCACACTATATGTACTTTGTGTGTATGGCTTTTTTTCACTTAGCATGCAGGTTTTGAGGTTCGTCCCTGTTGTAGCATCTGTCAGTATTCCATTTCTTTTTAGTGGCTGAATGATATGCTACTGTATGGATATGCCACATACTGTTTATATATTTACCAGCTGATAGACACTTGGGTTCCCTCCACTTTGTACTACTATGAAAAATGGTGCTATGAACTCCTGTGTGTAAATCTTTGCATGGGCATATGTTTGCATTTCTTTTGTGTATATGCCTAAGAGTAAAGTTACTGTGTTTATGACCATATGATGCTCAACACTGTACATGAGCATCCCCTCTGCTTACCATTTTGAGGAACACCTGTCTCCAGTGCACCAGACATTCTTGAGGTATGAAAGAAAAAGTTTTAGACCAACATGTTCTGTTTCATTAGGGACAGTGAAGTAATTTCAAATAACTCAAGAAATAAACAAGCTAACCTTAAAACACCCAGCACCAGTTTGAAACCAAACTACAGAACGAACACTGAAATACCTTGCAATTTAGTGACTCAAAGGTCATGTGAATAACATCAAGTGAACCCAAAGATAGGTCTGCCGTTCCCTGGCCCAGTGATCAAGATTCTGGCCTATTTCTGATGACCCAGCCTTTGCCTGGCATGTTGGTACTTGCACTGAAATTCATTCTCCCATGTTATTAAATGCGGTAACATTGGAGACAATCAACTTTCAAAAAGTTTCCACTTCTAATTTTTATAGGATGAATCAAAACATTTTGAAATATATATAATGTTCAATTTTAACATTAAAAATTTTATCAGACTTTCCTATAATACTTGAGGGTGAATATTTCAACTTGCTCCCTGATGAGACACCTGTGTTTAATCCTGGTGCTTAATCATAGGGCCTAGGGAGGCAACAGTATTTAATGAAGTGACGCTAAATTGTATTTACCCAAAATTCTAAAAATTAACTTTAATTTGCTAGATAGAAACTAAAAGTAACATTCTGTGCAAGCAAATGTAATACATGAAACCACTATTTGCGTATGTGTGTGAATGTGCATTGAATACATGTCTGAAAGTGCAGCGTGACTGCCTTTATGAAAGAAGATAAGCATAACCACAAGTGATAAGCATTTTGGAAAATATACGGTGAATATTTTATGTTTCAGCAGGTCTCTTTCCCTGGAGGACAAACCTAAAGTACTTCTTTTACAACATTCTAACAGAAATCTACAAAGGAGAGTTAAAAAAGGACACACATTTTTGCAAACACATTTCATTCTTTCTGAAAAGATTTAAAAATCATATTTCTGCCCTGGGATTTAGTAGTCCTATGCTAAGCTCAGAGAGGAAAATACATTCAGTTTATCTGTCAGAACTACTTGGAATAAAAGCAGTCACCTTCAAGAAAGGCATATCACATAGAGTGACAAATGTCAGGCATAGTTTATAAAAATTCAATGCTATCAACATCTGATTGCTACTTTTAACCAATTCCTCAAAGCATACAGCCTAATTTTTAAATGTGAGATAGATATACAATTTTTTTCTCGAAATGCTAACAATATGACAACTTCATATCCTGGCTGTGAAAAGAAGCTAAATAAATCAATAGAGTTCTTACAACACACACATTTTTTTTTTCCTGTTAGGTGTGGAACATGTTGCCCTGTAGATTTCCTTTGTCAATAGAAAGCAAAATATATTTTAAAAATTAGATTCATACTCTAGGAAAGCAAATAAAATTTTATACCAACATGAATGGATAAAATCTGAAAATTTTTATAATCTGAGAAATCATAAAAAATGAAAGTATATATAGACTTTTATTCATGCTTTAAAGCAAAACCACTATCTATGTTTTGTATTAAAAAAAAAAAAACAGAGGCAGTGCTTGGTATAAAATGCTCTGCAATTCTGGTTTAAATTAGCAATTTAAATTTGTTGAATGAGGTTACAGTGCAATATCTAATGCACAAATCACAAAGATCTGAGTACTTGTAGAGTTGTTTAAAAATGTATCAAAAGGCCACAGGTTAACAATAATGAATGTATGTTACATTATTATTATTATTAAAATATGCAACCTTTGATAATAATTTATTTGCTTTACAAATGCATTGGGGGGTTAAAATTTTTCTATTCATCTGTGACAGACCGTGAAATTCAATATTGCTCACCATGACCAATCCATGAAATTTGTCAACTTTGTTCCTGATTTTCACAGGGCCTTCCCCTTAGATGAAATGACCCATTGAACTAAGAGCATAGTAATTTTTTCATCTATGGTAAATCAGTTTAGTTTACTAGGATTTATTATGGGCTTCAGAACTTGAGCTTTTTGTGATTATGCACCATTATGCATATAATCCCAAATTTATGGCAACTTATCTCATTATTTCTTTCCTTTTCTGAAAGAATTCTCCATTTCTAAAATTAGATCTCAACGGAAATGTTGCCAGAAGAAGCAATCTGTAAATAATGGGTCTGTTGAAAGTTCAAGAGTGGGTGAAAATTACAGGGAAATTTTGAAAAAATTTGTTAATTACTCTTAGAATTTCTAACACAAAATTTACCGAAAATCAAGATTTACATATTGCCTTTACCAGGATGGTACAGAAACAAATACTTTGTCAAATTTATCTTAAGAAATACAAGTCTGTATAATTTTTACTATCCAAGAAACTAAGAATATGCAATATTTAATCTTTTAAGATAAACTGACTACTTTGGAGGAGGGTTTAAACAAAAGTATATTAATGTTTTATTATAAGATTTACTCTAACTTCTTTTATCATATTACAAATTTGAATGAAATTAACTAGAAAAGCAGTTCAAATTTTTTTTATTTCCCTGAATCTTATTTGTTTAGCAAAGCAAATATTTCAACATTTAAAAAATCATTACTTACTCCTATTTCCACTTGCCATTACTAGCCCAGTCACTAAAGTCCAATACTAAAAATGCAAATCTATGGCAGAGTAACTGGAAACATTATATCTCTTCCAGACTAGAGAGCATTTTATAATCATTTAAAAAATCTTTTTTATTAGAGAAAATCATTTATATCAAATTAAAAGATATTTTTAAGAGGCGCATAAAGCCATTAGGATATGATTTATTTTTTTCATAGACAAATCAATCCATGAATAAAATTTGAGAATTTAAACAACTCAAATAATGATGCTCAAAACATCCCTGCTTGTATTAGAGCCTTATCAACTGAATAGGATCAATCAATAGAGAAATACCACATTATTAGAATCAAATAACTTCGAGAATGAAGAAACCCCTGTTGGTTAAAGTTAGTTTTGTAAAATGGTTCAATTCACAATATCAGAACTGCGCTTCAATAAATTTCTGCTTGCTACTTCACACAATTCAGTAAGCAGCATGAAATTACATTATTTTATATAACATAGTAGCTAAAAAGAAAATACATTTGATACTTACTGGTGTAATTCTGTTAATGGTGAAGTCAAAATAACTAATGTTGTGAAGAGATTATTACAGTGGGTATGAATTTTAAAAATTTTATCATCTACATATGCATGAGGATTCAAAAGCTTCTGTACAGATGTGCAAACTGACCATAACATGTTCTCAGTGCAAATTAAAATTGTTGTGACATCAAGTCTGTTGGAAAGAAAAAGAAGAAAATCACGTTAAAATTGTTTTCTCTTCTTGGTATGCACACTATCATTTATATCTATTATATTAAACATATGTAAGAATAGAAATATTTGCTTAGATATCAGAGATTCAGAGTTCAAAACCAGACAAAGCATCAAAGATAGCTTTTGAGTTTCCAAGTGTTAGCTGACCCATAATATCATGCATTGGGCTTCCCTGATGCCTCAGCAGGTAAAGAAACTGCCTTCAATGCAGGAGACAGGAGATGCGAGTTCAATCCCTGGGTCAGGAAGATCCCCTGGAGTAGGAAATGGCAACCCACTCTAGTATTCTTGTTTGGAAAATCCCACGGAAGGAGGAGTCTGACAAGCTACAGTCCAAAGGGTTGCAAAGAGTCGGACACAGCTGAGCACAATACCATTCGTTATCTTTAGAGATGGTGACGTCTATAGCAGTGAAGTGCTGCAGAAGTGCTTTTTTTAAAAAAGGAAAAACAGTCTGTTTTGCATTATCAAGATCCTCAAGAATCTCAAGAGCGTTTCTTTGAAATTAAATTCAGCAAAAGAAAAGTCAGGTTAAAAGAAAGTTCTCTATTATCCACATACATATGATAGGTAAAAATTTGACAGCAGAACAATCTTCTCATCCAAGTACAAGGTATCAAAAGAAAGGTACAAGATTGAGCAATATGTTCTCCCGGCATGTGGGAGGTGAAAAAAAAAGGCACCAGCAGCTCAAATGAAAAAGCTTATAGTTTCAGAACTTTGCAATATTAAATAAATTTGTCAAAATATTTGCCACAAATTTAATACTTGTTCTCCTTACATGTATATGCAAATAATATTAATTTATATTAATATCAATTAATATAAATTAAAATATTAATATCAAATAAATATTTTCCTTGCATATATATATATTCAAACCAGTCAATCCTAAAGGAAATCAACCTCGAATATTCATTGGAAGGACTGATACTGAAGCTTAATCTCTGATATTTTGGCCACCTGATGTGAAGAGCTGAATCACTGGAAAAAAACCCTGATGCTGGGAAAGATCGAAGGCAAGAGAAGAGGACGACAGAGGATGAGATGGTTGGATGGCATCACCAACTCAATGAACATGAGCTTGAGCAAGCTCTGGGAGATGGTGGCGGACAGGGAAGCCTGGCTTGCTGCAGTCCATGGGGTCGCAAAGAGTTGGACACGACTGAGTGACTGAACAATATATATATAGCATGGTTTTTGTTATATGACAGTTGGAAGCTAGAATTCTAAGAGCATCCAGAATCACCCTTAGGAAGGTTTAACTGTAGTTTGCATCCACTCACTCTAATTGCTAATTAAAGAATTACAAACCCAAGATATATATATATATATATATATATATATATATATACACACATATACATACACACCCAGACACAAACAAACACACGCCTGTGAAATCTGATTTCTACAAAATAGATATTTTAGAATTAATCATTCAAATAAAAATACGTAATTTATAAAAACTAGGAAAGATAACTCTAGCTTTGCAAGACATTTTTATGTACCCAGAAAATAGAAGCCAAAAGTCTCTATAGTACAGTTAATTAATTAAATATACTACCTATTTCATGAGCTAATAGTAAATCTGATTTCATAAGTATCTCATAATGACTTGCCACCTCACAGTCAAAAGTGATGTAAGCTACATACGGAAAAGAATGAAAGTATCCTTTGCTTTCAAAAGGAATTTTCCATCTCTTCTTCAGAATCCAATGTTTTGGTTTTTTTTAAATGCTTGGTCAGTAATTCAAAACAGCTTGTTCAAAAATACCGTATTTATGAAACACTGTAGCAAGACCTAAATGCCCTCACATGCTGCATGCTTGATCAGAAAAGAATTCCTACTGAAAAAAATAATAAATCTTCTGATGTCTTTAGGCTGTTCCTAACATATCTGAAGAAAAATTTTTTACACCTAAAAGGCAGGTCTCAATTACATTAGTCAGAATGTTTATAAAAACAAAAGGCTTCACTTTGTATAGACCATTGCTGGCATGTATGCACATTTTTGTAATATTCATTGCCTAGACAACCCATAGAATTGGCCTGTTCAGTTCAGTTCAGTCGGTTGGTTGTGTCTGACTCTTTGCAACCCCATGGACTGCAGCATGCCAGGCCTCCCTGTCCATCACCAACTCCTGGAGCTGGCTCAAACGCATGTCCATGAGTCAGTGATGCCATCCAACCATCTCATCCTCTGTCATCCCCTTCTCCTCCCGCTTTCAGTCTTTCCCAGCAACGGCGTCTTTTCCAATGAGTCAGCTCTTCGCATCAGGGGGCTCAAGTATTGGAGTTTCAGCTTCAGCATCAGTCCTTCCAGTGAATATTCAGGATTGGTTTCCTTTAGGATTGATTTCCTTTAGAATTGGCCTATAATTCAGTCTTTAAGACTTCATCACTGCTGCTCCTCATTTTCTGTGATTTCACATTTTGTTGAACTATTTTTCAGTAATATATAATAAAAAAAAAAAGGAAAAGAGTTAAGAAGTAACTAGAATATATTAAGAGAAAAATGACTAGACAAAAGAGTTTCCTTAATGAAGATGAACTACAATATTTAAAGGCATTAAAAAAAAAAAAAAGCTGGAAAGTAAAATTCCCTGGTTGCCTGGAATCTCAAATTACTTCATCACAGCACCGCAGCTTTCTTCTCCATTTGAGGACTTTAATTTTCTCTCTTTATCTTATTTATTAACCTCTGGATATCTATGTCCTTGATTGTAATACAACTTGACTCACTTTTTAGAAAAAAAGTGGGTTTTACATACAATTTTAAGGAGAAAAAAGAACATAGCTATTTTGATTCAAGTTCCACATTTGCACTTAAGTATATCAGGAGAATTGAATATGATTTCCTTTCAGATGTTAGAAATATATTAAATATACAAGGAGTTACATCATGAGATTCAGAAGCACATTCTGCTTTATACACCTGACAAACATTTTCTTGAAAAGTAATGGTTTTCACAACTTCAATTACCTTATCTGTAGGGTTCTCTTATAACTGGGATGGGCCTGGGCGTATCTGGAGGCCAGGAGACTCAAAGACTTCTCCAGCACTTCTGCTAGTATCTCCTGGGCTAATTTAGGGGGCAGGATGGTCCAGAGATCGTGACGAAGCGCCCAGAAGAAATAATGCCACATCTGGAGTGAGAAGGAGCATCTTTCCCCCTGGCAAAACCACCACACATTAAACAAGAGGATCGCATCTTACCAAATGTCAGTTTGCTTCCTATGAACTTAATTAGTTCAGGCTGAAAGGAAATAGCTGGAGAGTTTGACACACTTGATGACCAAGAAAGATTTTTGACAAGATGTAAAACATTCTTATTGACAAACGAACATATGTTTTACTTCAATTACTAGACCAGATATTCTAGTGCAAATCCAGACCACGAGCATTTAACCTAGGGTAGCCTTGATTTACCTACTCGTGGTCTGGAGTTTAAAATTTACTTTAAAATTATCTTTGTAGCTGCTAAACAAAGTCTTGCATAGTCTAAGATAATGGGCTGATTCCTCTAAAATTAAAGAGTAATCATTTAAATTAAGTATGTATATTCTTCTGGGCTTATTAACAATCATTGAGATCATCTTAAAAATGGTTTAGATTTCACATTACAATGAAATGACAGGAGCAAACATAAACTTGCAGAGTGAATATTTATCAACATGCATGAAAACAAAGTGGGAGTCACCAAAGATGATTATATTAGGCTATTTCATCCGTGGAGTTTCAACAACAATACTAGAAACACATCCTAAAATTGTCTGATTTTGCAAAATTTTGTAAAGCCCAGGCAGATGGTATCATCATTTCTTAGTATTTTTACAGTACTTTATACTTCCAAAGGGCCAGGTTCTCATTCCTATCTACCTCTCAACAGACCTCTTTTCTGTGTCAAATTTTCCCTGACCACAGAGTGAGACCCAACAGCAGCCAAAGCTAAGGGGAAACAGGCAGAAATGAGAAGGTCACCTCAAGTGAATTACAACCAATAATTAGTTAACAGGCTCTCTGGGAGGTGTGCTAGGAGTTTCCTCATTTTCTTCAGACCAGATTAAAAGATTATCTGAAACAGATTGTTTGAAGTTTGAAGAATGTGTTCTTCCAAAACTGTCCTGATTATGTTACTATATCAAAAGTTAAATGAGAAAAACTTATTTTATTTCTTAAGTAATCCTCTTCGACTTAAAATTTCTATTTTGCACACTCCTTATATTTCTCAAACAAACATCATTTTAAACAATTCCAATGTTTTCCTTAGTTCTCAGAAAACGAAGATCATGGCATCTGGTCCCACCACTTCATGGCAAATAGATGGGGAAACAGTGGAAACAATGACAGACTTGATTTCTTGGGGCTCCAAAATCACTGCAGATGGTAACTACAGCCATGAAATTAAAAGACACTTGCTCCTTGAAAGAAAAGTTATGATTCACCTAGACAGCATATTAAAAAGCAGAGGCATTACTTTACCAACAAAAGATCTGTCTAGTCAAAGCTATGATTTTTCTAGTAGTCATGTATGGATATGAGGGTTGGACTATAAAGAAAGCTGAGAACTGAAGAATTGACGCTTTTGAATTGTGGTGTTGGAGAAGGCTCTTGAGAGTCCCTTGGACTGTAAGGAGATCCAACCAGTCCATCCTAAACCTGAATATCATTGGAAGGACTGATGTTGAAGCTGAAACTCCAATACTTTGGCCACCTGATGTGAAGAACTGACTCACTGGAAAAGACCTTGATGCTGGGGAAGACTGAAGGCAGGAGAAGGGGATGACAGAGAATGAGATGGTTGGGTGACTCAATGGACATGAGTTTGAGTAAACTCCAGGAGTTGGTGATGGACAGGGAGGCCTGGTGTGCTGCAGTCCATGGGGTCGCAAAGAGTGAAACTGAGTGACTGAACTGAACTTATGTTCTCCTATACCTAAATTTGATAGTTTCTTATGTATATATTCCTTACGTATTATTCTTCTGGTAATTTCTTTGATTACTAAAGTCTTTTGTAGTCACTGTAATAATAATAATCTATAGTTATTATCTATTGACCTTCAAATGGAGTTTATGAGTAGAACTGTTCTTGTTGGGTGGAAAACTTGGATATCAAAATGTCGAAGAGTCAAGTTCAAATTGGTGGGGACTTCGACCACTTCTGATTTTCTGACTAGATGTACATCAAAACTGTTTAAAAAAATATTAATGCAGAAGTTGCAAATTATAGTTTCTTATATTTTCTTTGTTGTGTGTTCTGTGATAAAGAATACTTTACAAAATTTCCTCAGCTAAGAAAGGAATTTTAATATTTTATTTTCTTTATTACTTTCTGTGTTATATGTTAAGTAAAGCAAAACCAACCCAGCTGATATCATGGCTGGTCTGAATGATTTATACTTTCTCCATGTCGGTGAGTGGGTGCCCACAATAACATGGCCAACATGATTTCTCATATTTTTCAAAATATAAAAACTAGTCTCCTTAATAGCCACCTTTGAGCAATAAATGAGAAAATAAAAGTAACTTTAGGCACACCTATTTCTTCCCCTAAAAGTGAAAGATCCTTATTTTTAAGACTTTTAAAAATATAAATTTCATGTTCACTTAAAAACATTCCAAACTGGTCATCTGTCTCATAATTTTCTTCAAAATGTGTATAGTTTCCATGTATGCAAGGGCTTTCATTAAATTAAATGTGATTCATTTATTTTTCTGACCTGTTTCCCTATTTGTTGTCATTTCAAAAGTATTCTGCTAGTAAACATCTGTTATTTTTGTAGACCCGCTATAATACAAACAGATGTGAACTTTTATTTAGATTATATATCAGGAAACAAGCAGCTGGGCTTTATTATATAAGCCACTCAATATTATCTTTGAACAGACAATTCTTTATTCTCTGACTATTAGAAAACACAAGTTGCTAAAATTGAGCAGATGTCAAGTATGCCAAAAGCTTGATTTTAAACATGTAATTTGAACACCCACTGTGCCATCTGACCAGCACCTCATCAGAGAGATACTGAACTCTTTGGCTCTCTCAACCTGACAGTTCAGAAAGTGGAAATGATATACCTAGGGCTCACTTGTTATCACAATACATGAGCAAATATTGCTCCATATCTTATAAATTCTCTATTTCTTTACTACACTCTGCACATGGTGATAGGATCCCCTGAGACCTCTATCTCACCCTCCACCTCCAGTTGGGCAGATCTCATCGCCTCACCCCTTCAAACATTCCTACCAGTCCTGTTTCACAAATCAGCTGGAATAACGGGGAGAGGAAGAGAGAGGGGTGTAGTAAACAGGATAAAACCATGTCGGGCACTCCAGTTATCAAAACCGCTTAAAATCTGTGTTGTTTTTAGAAGGTTCTTATTTTTGGTAAACAGAACAGCAGTATCACTTTATTTATTTATTTATTTTTCTGAGCATAAATAACCACCGCTAACTCTGCAATTAAATTGTAACTACTGACCATGTAAGTATATGGAAGCTACAGTACCATGTAATCACAGGCTAGCTATCTCGTTATTTCTGTCTTGGAAGCTAAAGCCTTGTCATAAGATCTAAGAGCTGAATGTTACGTGGTAATTTGTTGGTTTTTTTTTTTTCTTTTAAATACTTGGTAACTTCAATAACAGGTTCTCAATGCATCTACTTATTATTTATACTGTAGGACTCTTCCAGCTCCCAATTTGCATGAAAGGAAACATAATATCCCTGTGTTGGACGGATAGTGAGAGGATACCTGTTCTTCAATGGAAACATCATATAAAATTGCTCATCAGTGCGCTGACAGGTTGAAATAGTTTGAAACATGAGATGGATTCATTTTCAACCTCTCTATTTACCTCAAGGCAAATAAGGGAGCTGGGACGCAGCCAGGAGAGGGGAGACCAATACTTTTATTCTTATCTCAGGCTACCAGCTGCACCGTACCACTTTCTCGTTTTCATTCTGCTCGCTGCTGTCTGAAGCGCGTCAGGTTTGGAACACCCTATATAGAAGCTTTCGCAGAGAGAAAAGGTATCTGGGAAGGGCCTCTAAAGGAGAGATGAAATGGTCTTAGAAACGTGGAAAGCCCTTTTAAAAAGCTTCTAAGCTGCTCGTCTCTGTTGTGACAACATTTATTATGATAATAACCCAGGCATAAATGGAGCCATGGTGTCAGCAAGGTGACAGCAGTGAGTTCACTGAATAAAACTCCACTCTGTTCTTCTCAATACTCTACAGTTAGCAGGACAATCAAGAAACAAAATTACAAGCTTCAATTTGGAGGAAGGCATACGTTGGAAAAACTACGGAAGGTGGGCTTGATGATGACATTTCGAAAATGTTGATTATCTTGATTAAGATATTATAAATGTTTCACCCTGCTCTGAAATCCGCTTCAAGGGATTTCAAATACTGTGGTTTATGCGTAATCAATGGGATTCAGAGGAAGGGGAACTAATGAAGCCTAATGATGAATAATTTTAATTGATCCAGGTTTTCATGGCACTAGGAATCATCAGGCTTTGATTCAGCTGAAATTTGGGATTTCAAAACATGGGTTAAATGAAAATAGGTAAGCTATAAATGATCAGATGGGTCTTAAAGCACACTCATAAGAACACACAATAAGAAGGGAAAACAAGTATAAAAAGAATAAAGCTGTTTAATAAAAAATCTTTATCAAACACAGATGGAAATATATAACAAGAAAAAAGTGCAAGGATACCTCTTACTGATCCTTTTGAAAACAATACAAGGTTGCAGTATTATATTGTGGCATTGTTTTCTCCTTGAATTTTCCTTGTATCCCATTACATTCCAACTATTATATAGCACGGAAACACTGCAGCTCAAATTACGTTATTTTTACTTTTAAGCAGAAGGAGTGTTCTAATTATTTCAGGTTTTTAAGAACTGTGTTTTTCCAAGTATAAATTCAATATTTAAAAAATATTATCCTCACAGCCTTCGTGTGTTAGTAATGCCAAGCTCATGTTTCTAATTAGCCAGAAAGTAGGTAGGCAGTAAAACATATTTGTGTAAAAAGGAGGGATAGTAAACGTAACTTCACACCTCATAAAAAGCTTTGTAGTCCTCCCAATGGTGGCTCTCAGCGTCCTGTAAAATGCTTGTAGCACAAACTCTGACGCAGTAGTCCGTAACCTGAAACTGCAGACTGCTGATGAATTCCTGGTATCGTTGGATAGGCACCAGGAATATGGGTCTGTGCAGAGAAAATGATCAAAGAGACAGAGATTTAAAGCCTGTGCAGTAGGAGGTAACAATCTCCAGTACTACAAATGGTTTTGATTATTAGATATCAATCATTCATTTCCTCCCAATGCTGAAGTCTGCATCCACATTCACTTTCCAAAAAGGAAAAAAAAAAAAAAAAAAAAAAAGCTGGTCTTTGTTTTACAAGTCCTTTGAAAACGTACATCTGCTGTTCCGCAAATATGCGCTTCAGCTTGAGACAAACTGCATTGTCAATACATCATTCAAAAATCAAAGTATTCTTTGTAAGCCTATTATTAGAGATCAGTGCATTATTTAGGCATTAGGTTATCGTTATTACAGAGAACAACATGCATTTGTCAGAACTAACTTTTATAAAGCTATCACACGTCCCACAAACACAGTCTTTATTTTAAAAATTGTAATTTTGTAGCTGTCAATTATCTCATAAACTGTTTTACAATATTCTACAGAAATAAAGGGATTGCTGGCATGTTTTGTTTATAAATTTGAGTATGAATCACAACATCTGACTACTTCAGGGAATTAAAGAAATATCATAGTTATATCCTACATCAAGCCAAATTTACTTTTATCTCTAGCTATTTTTAGTACACTCTCTTATGCTTCCTCTCATTACTAGAAAAGGACTGCAAAGGCTGAATAAGGAATACAGACTAGATTCTTGGGCTCACACTGGAGTGTCCAGTCTACACGTTCCCTTTGCAAAAGGCCATGCCGTCTTCTAGAGAGTACAAGAGAAGCCAGATAGACCATGTGATTATACATCTGGTCATTTATGTTCTCTAGCCAGAAAACATTTGGTCTCTTTGGACCACAAATACATGAGCATTGAGACTGTCAATGCTTCCTTTTCACACATGAAAGATAGCGTCTATGAAATGGGCATTCTGAGATATGTTTACATTGGTCACAAGAATAGTCAGAAATGCATCTCTTCTCTAGGCCAGCTCCTATGGTCTAGTTGGTCTAGGAACCAAACAGAAGGGCATTTTCCACAAATATTGTTTTGTGTGACAGGGAGAAGTTTATTTTCCTTTTCAGTGTAATCTGTATAACGGGTCTTGTGGAATGGAAAGGCTTTGCTTGGTCACATCATAACAGCATGCTGAAAATAGTTCCTTCAGACTAGAGAGTCTGGGAAATGCAAAGGTCATCCCAGTGGGCCTTCAGAAGGAATACCTATCCTTCTTGCTACCTGTGTATCTGGTTTAATACAACCCATGCTCTACCTTTTTGACATTTCTTAGTCAAGACAAATGAAAATAATTCCTCATGTTTATTATTATTTTCTCCTTCTCAAATACCATTGTCAAGATTCCACTTCTGTGATATCCAAAGATAAATGATACTGCAAGCAGGGCCATCAACTTAGTGTAAAGGACACTCACTTCTTAGCATTTTCTTTCATCACGCGATCATATTGCATAAAATGCTGGAAGACATACACGGCCGTAGAGAGCAGCGCGTGCAGGTTTTTCAGCGGTGCTCTGGAGGGAAACTCCTTGCTTCTCTCTTGCAGTCTGGCCAGGACAGCTGTTGCCACTTTACAACAGGCCTCCACAAAGTTTGCTCTAATTTCCTGAAAAGAATCATCTCTGCATGCCAGAGCCAGTGGAAGCATTATGTCAAGTTTTTCCATGATGTCAGAACAAAACTAGGGAGAAATAAAGGTAGCACTGAGTTATTTGTATTCTGACAGTGCCATGTAATTTATGTACAGGGAGACTAAGTTCCAAAATAATGAATTTGGCATCAAACATAAATATAATGACACAACTTCATAATAATCGATGTCTCAGTGGTAGAAAGTTAAATGTTTTATGTCAAATAAAGAAGTACCAAAATGATACTTCTCTACATATAAACTTCAAACCTTATGTTTGCCAGAGAGACATTATGAAAAACTCATGAAATAGCTTTCCATGACAATACTTTTATTTGTAGTTAATTGAACTCAGAAAATATGTATCCATGATTACATTATTTTTGACTTACTCCTGGGTTGTTTTTTTTTTTTTTCTTTTTTTGCTGAACTGTCATAAAAGTGTTTTTTTAAATTAATCACCACATATAAATGAAGCTGTATCAGTTTAACTTAAACAATCTACGGGCATCAGAAACAATCTCATGTAGCATTTTCTTATTGATAGAGTCAGCAGCTTTTAGGAGTGATTCGCTTAGCGTTTCACTAGTTATTATGAATTTACTCCTTCTTAATGGCAAAGGAGGTATGATGGATGGATGGATGGATGAAAAGGCTCACTTGCCTCTTCTCCAAAGAGGCCAACAGTGTTTCTGGGGAATGTACTGGAGCTTCAGGTGGCAGTGCGGGATTAAGGCCACTTTTGAAAACTCTCTTTCAAAAACATTTCAGTGATGAGTTGCTGACCCCACTGTAGACTTAATATTGAATAACTATACTTCTCCATTTCCGTAACTTCCTATTTTCTCAGTATGTTCTGTGACTCTCAAAACAAAGATGTAACACTGATGCTAATGGAATATTTACTAAAATGTAAGTCAAGATTTAAAGGTTGCCCAAACCAATAAAAGACAACAACTCCTTCAACCTCCTAAATTTCTCCTGGGGGGGGAGGGGCGATCATTCAAAGGTATCACACAAACAGGCTGTTTCCCAAGTCCCCAGGAAGTCACAGAGGCCCTCTCTTTAGTTGCTTCAGATTCATGGAGCGAAAAGTTGGCAGCAGGTTTGAGTCCATTTTTGTTAGCACAGTGGTCCATGGATACCAGGAAAACATGGTGCTGGGTCAAGTGCCAAGGGTTTCCCAAGAGATCCCATCATTTTTCTGTTGGTTCCCTTTGCAATGGTTTATATGAAGAAAATATCATATGCCAATCTAATTTGAAAGGATTTCATTTAACACTTGCCTTTGCAATTTTCTTTGGTTGGTCTGCTTCAGGAACTACATAGCTATCTTGCCAAACTGGCAGGACATTTACAAGGTCCAAAGCATAGCTCACAGTTGAAAACCTTTCATTCTGTTCCTGTTGGAGAATTTTTGCAGAAAAATCTTCAATGGCTGTTGTTATACTATGTGCCATGGGAAGAGATACTTTTTTAAATGCACTTCTCCAGCCAAAATCTAATAAAGTAGCCTGAAATATAAATTTATATTCAGTTATATTAATCTTAACAACAAGTGTTTCTAGTGTTATAGATATAAAAGCATTACTTTCATTCAGCATGTTGAATATAGGTATTCTTTGATAAACTGTAAAAGCCATTCTTACAACCTAAAATATTACCCAGTGAATAAAGCAATATACAAAACATGTGCATTTTTTATACACAGTAATATACTGACATTTCAATTTAATTCATCAGTGGATTTAATAAAAAACTTTTTTTCAAAATTTAATCTCTTAAATATAGTTCAATAAAACCATCTTTATGAGAGCTGAAAGTTCTACTTACTATTTATCACGTAAAGCAACCTTTAAATTCAATATATTTAATAAAGTCTAAATTAGATTTTTATAGTCTTTTTTATAGTTTATTGTTAACAAGTATTGTGACATAAGACAGCATTTAATATTCAATCTTTTATTTCTTTTTCACTGTCAGAAATCCAGACAAGCTTAAAAAAATAGCAATAAGAAATAAATTTCTTGGAGAAAATATACTGCTGCATGTTTCTAGATTTTTATTGCTGTAGAGTTTTATTTTGTTTCTCCACCCATAAAGTGGTAAGCATCGCTGCTTTTGTTCCAGAAAATAAGGAATTAAAATAATTTGCATTGCTCTGTATGTGGGCAGTGGGAAAGGCTGGCATGGAGGCCAGTGTTATTTTTGGTTTTCTTTCATGTGGCAACATATTTACAAATGGATATTTTCCTCAAACCCTCTAATATTCTCTAAAGTATAAATACATTATGGATAGTAGGTGGAATCTATGCTTAGTACTAAACTTTTCCTTCTTCAGTGCAATCTTGCTAACAGCAATAATTTATCTACCCCCAACTTCAGAAGACTCTAGGCTTGATATTTCTAACTGAATTACTTATTTCTCTGGATCTCAAGTTTTTTTGTCAGAAAAATAAAAGAGATGAATTGAGTGATTTCTATAGTTCCTTTCAGTCTAAAATTACTGAGATTATGATCATTAGCTTAATTTTCTTGTATACAAAATTCTCACTAAGCATTAATCTAATGCATTTTGCATATGCTGAACAAATAAAGGTGATTTATCTTCTAGAGCTAAAATTCTATGATTCCATAACTCCCTAATCAGAAAAAGTGGCTCTCCTTCTCATTAAGCCTATAATTAAGATGTAATTCTCATATCCTTTCTAAAGTTTATTTGGACCTTTAGCATCATAGGGCCTACCTCTCATCTTTTTATTATATAAAATGAATCAACCAATCTACTCAGCTCATATAGTTTCTTTTTTCTTTTCTCCTAAGTGCAACTTTGCATGTGTAGTCCTATGCCATATAGGTATTTTCTTGAGACACGTTTATGATAGAAATATGAAAAGGAACCTACCTTCATAAAAATTAACAACAATAAAACTCTGCTTTTTTGTTCCCCCATCAGGGAATGCCTATTCATTAAAATCATTCATTCATGCACTCAAGGAAATATGTTATGGGGAAACTGCCATTAATTGCCACGGTCACAGTGACTTTGAGGGTGGTGTGTGTGCTATAATGATTACCTTTGTCCATGGTCATTTATATGTGATTTTAATACCTTTGAAGGTATCTTTTCAAAATATGGAAAAGCAGGAACATTAATAGCTTCTCTTAAAAAGAAAACTGAAAATATTTACTACTCAAATCTCCTCCTAGAAGTCTCCTTCTTTACATAAGATATCACTGGCTTACTTCTACTCTTCCCGTCTGATGTTTGGAATCATAGACATTCCAGTTAGAATACAGAACATTTACTAGTTGATCCAATAAAGAAGAAGAAATAATATGGTTTTCTGTTCTGTGTGCCAAGGAGCACACCATCGAATCCCTTTCTTCTATCAAAGTGAAAGCAAAGTCGCTCAGCCGTGTCTGACTCTTTGTGACCCTGTGGACTGTAGCCTACCAGGCTCCTCTATCCATGGGATTTTCCAGGCAATAGTACCGGAATGGATTGCCATTTCCTTCTCCAGGGGATCTTCCTAACCCAGGGATTGAACCCAGGTCTCCAGCATTGTAGACAGACGCTTTACCGTCTGAGCCACCAGGGAAGCCCCTGGTGGGGCTTCTATTACCTAATGCTAATTTCTTAATATCTACTCTGATTTTTTTATTAAAACACAATGTATAGGGACTTCCCTGGTGGTCCAGTGGCTAAGACTCCATGCTCCCAATGCAAGGAGCCCAGGTTCAATCCCTGGTAAGGGAACTAGATCCCACATGATGCAACTAAAAGTTTGCACGTCACCACTAGAAGATTCTACATGCTGCCACTAAAGATCCCACAATGTCACAATGAGTGAAAGAGGCCAACCTGCCCTGTGGACCAGAAACCAGAGACAGGACTGTATGTGGGGAGAAGCGAGGAGGAGAAGGGGCCATAGCTACTCTTGCAGATGTTCCCCAACACAGAGCAAGTGGGAGGAATCCCCCAATTTTCTCCAGCATCTACCCTCCAGTCTCCCCTCAGTGCTTTTCATTAACCAAACCTTCCCAGGTCCAGAAAGCAAGAACACCCAGAGGATGTTTTTCTCTAAAATACAGAACGGAATGAAGGAAGAGTGGTGATGGATCTGAGAAAAAAAAGGGATCTGTGGAACACACTAAAATAAGAGGCTAGTTCAAACTATTCTCTCCTTGTTCCTTCCCTTTTTAATTACCGCTTTGTCACTTTTCAACAACTGTCTACAGTCCAAATTCTCAAGGTGTAGTCCCTGAGTTGGGATGAGAACAAAGATCTCTTTACCGCCACTTCCCTACTGCTTCCATGGAGCACACTGCGCAACAGAGCAATGCTCCCACTAAATTCAATTTTGTTTTTGTTTGGTGGCAAAGGGTAAAAATCAAGATATTCTGATTCATAATGGAGTCACAGGAAAATGAGAATGTTATTGCATATGAATAAAACACCACCACTCATTTTTCTTCACTTACCTCTGTTACTGGTAGCAGTTGCTCTGAAGTAATACTGGTCTCATTTGTTCTAGGTTTCTCTATTACAATTTCTCTATTGGATGCCTCCAAAATTCCTATGAAATAGAAAAGGAAACAAACACAAATGTACATTAAGAAAAACAAACCACTGTGATCAGTAGGTTAAAGTTACTAATTATGTACAAAAGCTCTATCCACAGTAACACACACACATCAAGATACAAAGAACACAGCCCAAAACATGTAGGGTGATATCTCCATTATGATAATGACAGAATCAAAACAGAGTCCTTTTCTATACATACAACTTGATGGAATTTATATGCTATTTATATTCATATTTGATGTACCATGCAGGTATATATAATCTGTAAAAATCATATCCTTTAATAATTAATTCATTTTTATGTTAATAATGTAGGATAAATTGAGTACAAACTGAATATTAATTTCCTTGTTCATTTAAAACGTTAAATTCCAAAGTAATGCTTTAAAAGCTGGTGGTCTTCCTTAACACCTTAATATTTTTTATTTGGAAGCAAGAGAACAAAAGCATGTGGATAAACACCAGAATATCAAGAAAAGTTATACTCTTAACAAATTTATCAATAATTCATTGGAAAAACACAAACACTGAGACAGATAAGAAATGATCTCTAGCTTCTAAAATGGAAACTAAAAAAAATGGAAATACTTCCTCGACTTTCATTTTTTACAATTAAAAAATTCTTTCCATGGGAAAAAAAATATACCAAAATGTAGTGAATAAATATGCCCAAAAGAAGTATTTCCATTTTCTATTATGGTTCTAGCCATTATACTTTAATTTGATATGAAGTGACTTAGCAACTATCTTTTGGTTTCACTTAGACTTGATATATGATGATGGATGGTACACCATGATTAATTATTCTTTTATTTTAATCATCATAAGAGGCACTTTCTCCTTACGTCTGGGGCAAACCAGATTTCCAAATATCAGTGATTCTTATCAGTAGGGCTCCTCCTGAAAAGTATAGTCGTGAAGAAAATATGTGGGTTTTTTTGTTTGGTTTTTCAAAATATGGTTCTATAAGCTTAACTATGAATGATTCCTAAGTAATACAATTCACAGAAGTATTATCTTAAGAGGGAAATATTCCATCTGGTAGTTGATAACATCCTTTTGAGAAATTTTGTCAGTTTATTCTGAGGAAAAGTTTCCCTCAACTCTAGGGTTTCTAAATCATTTTGGATTTGCGAACGCTTCTGAGAACTTGATTAAAGTGACAGAACACTTCATCCAAAATGCACAATATGACTGTGTGCACGCACATACACTCACACATGCTACTGGAGATCCCCAAGCCCTGTTGTAAAACACATTCATGGTCCTTGAGGGGCCATGGACTGCAGTTGAGGAATCCTGCTTCATTTCTCAACACACATCACAACATAGATGAGGTTTTACATCAGTGTTATACCATTTAACCTAAAATGCTTTCTCTGTGGCTTATGTTTTACTGTATTTTTTTTGCAGAAGATAGTGTCATTAATAAGGATCAATTTCAATGCTGAAATAAAATCCAGATTAAGCAGATTTTTAAAAAAAGAAAAATGAAACCATAAGGTTATTAAAGAAAATATGGAATTTTTTTTCAAAAGATACAAGGTAGAGATTTTTCAGAAGGACAGAGAAGTTGTAAAACAATTCTATGTAACAAAAATACTGTTAGTTGAAATAGATATGACAAACTGGCTCAGAATTCTCTCTCAATGCCCATACTTTAAAAAAAAAAAATGAATAGACTTTAGCTTTTTGAGCAGTTTTAGTTTTCGAGAAAATTTGAGCAGAAAGTACAAGGTTCCCATATACTTCCTCTCACTCTGCCCTCAGTTTCCCCTACTGTTAACATCTTAATTTGGGGTGGGATATTTGTTACAACTGATGAACCAATCAGTTCAGTTCAGTTCAGTTGCTCAGCCATGTCCGACTCTTCGCGACCCCATGAACCATAACATGCCAGGCCTCCCTGTCCACCACCAACTCCCGGAGTCCACCCAAACCCATGTCCATCGGGTCGGTGATGCCATCCAGCCATCTCATCCTCCATCGTCCCCTTTTCCTCCTGCCCTCAATCTTTCCCAGCATCACGGTCTTTTCAAATGAGTCAACTCTTCGCATCAAGTGGCCAAAATATTGGAGTTTCAGCTTCAACATCAGTTCTTCCAATAAACACCCATCTCCTTTAGGATGGACTGGTTGGATCTCCTTGTAGTCCAAGGGACTCTCAAGAGTCTTCTCCAACACCACAGTTCAAAAGCATCAATTCTTTGGCACTCAGCTTTCATTATAGTCCAACTCTCACATCCGTACATGACCACTGGAAAAACCACAGCCTTGACTAGACGGGCCTTTGTTGGCAAAGTAACATCTCTACTTTTTAATATGCTTGTCTCGGCTGGTCAAAACTTTCCTCCCAAGGAGCAGTGTCTTTTAATTTCATGGCTGCAGTCACCATCTGCAGTGATTTTGGAGCCCCCCAAAATTAAAGTCTGACACTATTTCCACTGTTTCCCCATCTATTTGCCATGAAGTGGTGGGACCAGATGCCATGATCTTCGTTTTCTGAATGTTGAGCTTTAAGCCAACTTTTTCACTCTCCTCTTTCACTTTCATCAAGAGGCTTTTTAGGTCCTCTTCACTTTCTGCCATAAGGGTGGTGTCATCTGCATATCTGAGGTTATTGATACTTCTCCCAGCAATCTTGATTCCAGCCTGTGCTTCTTTCAGCCCAGCATTTCTCATGATGTACTCTGCATATAAGTTAAATAAGCAGGGTGACCATATACGGCCTTGACATACTCCTTTTCCTATTTGGAACCAGTCTGTTGTTCCATGTCTAGTTCTAACTGTTGCTTACTGACCTGCATACAGGTTTCTCAAGAGGCAGGTCAGGTGGTCTGGTATTCCCATCTCTTTCAGAATTTTCCACAGTTTATTGTGATCCACACAGTCAAAGGCTTTAGCATAGTCAATAAAGCTGAAATAGATGTTTTTCTGAAACTCTCTTGCTTTTTTGATGAACCCATACTGATAGATTATTATTAGCTAAATAATTTTTTAAGTTTGCCCATAATTTACATTAGAGTTCATTTTTTGTGTTGTGCAGGTCTACGGTTTTGCCAAAAGCACAATGTCATGCATCCACCATTAGTATCACACATATTAATTCCACTGCTCTGAAAATCACCTGTGCTCCACCTATAATAGCTCTCCTCTCCTCTGTATTCTCCCTAACAACCACTGACCTTTTACTGTCTCTATACTTTTGCTTACCAGTTTGTCTTATAGTTGGAATTGTATACTATGTAGGCTTTTCAAATTGGTTCCTTTCACTTAGCAACATACATTTAGGTTGAATTTAAGTTCTCCATGTGTCTGTGTGGCTTGATACCTCTTTAAAAAAAAAAATCACTGAATAATATTCCAATGTATTGACGTACCACAGTTTATCCATTGATCTACTGAAGGACAACTTAGCTGCTTCCAATTTTTGGCAATTAAGAATAAAACTGTTATAAACATTTATGTGCTGGTTTTTGTGTGGACGTAAGTTTTCAACTCATTTGCATACATACCTAGGGGTGTGATTACTAGATCATGTAAGACAATGTTTAGCTTTATAAGCTAAACCGTCCAGAATATACTATTTTACATTCCTATTAGCAATGAATGAGAGTTCCTGTTGCTTCACATCCTTGCTAGAATTTGGTGGTGTTAGTGTTCTGGGTTTTGTCCACTCTAGTAGAAGCATAATGGTATCTCATTGTTTCAATTTGCATTTCTCTGATGACATATGACGCTGAGCATCTTTTCATATGCTTATTTGCCATCTGTGTATCTTCTTTGGTGAGCTCTCCAGATCTTTTGCTCATTTTTAATCTGAGTTTTTTATTGTCCTGTTGAATTTTAAGAGTTCTTTGTATATTTTGGATACATGACCTTTATCAGATGTGTATTTTGCAAACATTTTTCTCAATTTATGTCTTGTCTTTTCATCCTCTCTATGGTCATTGCTTTTTGCTTGGCAATTCCACTTTAGAAAATTACTGTCCAGATATACATGAGGACACATAAGCCATAGTTCAGAGAAATATGCCACATCATTGTGGAAGCAAAACGAAGAGGACAAAAGCAAGGTGTAGGTGATTGTGGTACACACAGCAATAGAAAACAGTTCAGCTGCTTTTCTGAATATGAGGTGTTTCTACATAATTGTTAATAAAAAAGGATCTCTGTAGAGTATGACAAGATTTGTGTGATTTTCCAAGTCAACTGGAAAAAGTCTTCATTTTAACCATATATCCTTTTAACTTGCTTAAAAATTTTACTGTATGCCTGGACTATTATTCAAAAAAAATTTTTTTAAAAAAGAAAAAATGATAAAGATCAAGTTGTCAATGACATGAAGAGGTAACACTTGGATTCTTAACGTTACTTTACTGTTCTACAGATAGGGCATAAAAACAACTGATGTAAAAGATATTTACCCTGGAAAAATAACATTAATACAAAGTACAAGTTTTACAGATCTATTCTTGGAAATAACTATTTGTCATTGTGTAGCTACAGTTTAAAACACAAAAAAGTTTAATTATCTTGTATTTATCATTTCATTTCCAAATACATTATGTTTATTCACTCAAAGTAATGGGCTTTGATGTTTACAAAAACCATCTGCCTATTTTCAAAATGAATTAAAAAATAAGCTTCCCAAGACTTCTTTTGCTGGTGAGCAATTCTATAGTAAGATAGAAAAAGAATTATTGAGCAATTACGATAACCTATATAGCATAATCTTCCCCCATCCCAATTAAAAAGATTTTTAAAAATTTAATCCTATACAGAGAAGCCAAAAGGATTATTTTAAGGCAGGATTAGTAACACTGAATCTAGACTAGTAGGATATCTCATGATTTTAACAGATTGTGGCATTTTTATTTTTGTTTGGAATTCAAAATGGTCAATTTCAAAATTTGACACTGTCAAATGTTATGAGCTCTTTGAACATTTAACAAATTATTTCACCTATCTAAAATTAATATTGGACATGCTGTACACTTATTAACATTGTCTAGAAAAGGTACCCCTTTTTTGGCTCATCGTTTTAAAGCATAGTTATTTGCATGCAATCAACAGTGGTTTCTTTAAGAGCATGCCCAGATTAAGGCCCTCAGTAGAGTGCAGAGGGTCACAGGGATGCCAGCTGCAGAACAGCCTCTCCCTACGGAGTTCGCTGTGGTTCATTTTACACTTCTGGTTAGCTTCCACACTGCTGCTTTCTCTCATAGAGTAGAGGTTGGCAGTACTTCTCTGTGACATCTACTTTCACACCCAAATTGGTCTTCATAGGCTCCCATTGTGTGCACTACAAAGCAACTTGCCTTGTTGGCAGCTCTGAGTGGGAACTACAAGTCTTTCTTTTCTTCACTGTTCTTTTCTGGCTCACAAGCAACCTCCCACCAAAAGCTGAATCTGTAGAAGAGACTACATCCAAGAGATAATACTATGAAAAGTATGAAGAGAAGCCCAGGTGGCCACCTTGCAAATTTCCAATGTGGAAGCCTTCGACCTCTCTGCCCAAGAAACAGCTAAAGTCCTAGTGTAATGAGCTTTACAAACCCTAGGAGCCTCTTTACCTTAACTACATACGCCTCTCTAATACAAGCCCGTAACCATCTAGCTAAGGAACTCTTAGAAGCCATTTGACCCCTCTTAAGACCCCCTAAGAGTACAAACAATCTTTCAGAAGATCTGAAATCTTTGATTCTTCTGAGACAAACCCTAAGTGTTCTTCTTACATCCAATTGAAGCAGCCATTGCTCTTTGTCATTGCTGGGGCTAAAGAAAAAATGAGGGCCAAGAAACCGCCTGGTTTAGATAAATCTCAGATGCCACCTTTGGAAAATTTGAGGAACTGCCCGAAGAACAGCTTTATTCTGAAGGAGTATTAGAAGCGCTCCATAAATTAAACCTGAGGCCACACCACAAGATAAGATGACCTAAAAGAAATACAGTAAGATACCACAGCAGTCAAATAATGTCATATCATTTTTCTGAAATGACCAAAAGAGAAAACCATAGAATCATGACCAAACAAAAGCAAGTAAATATCATAAGTAAATATCCTTTCTTTCTCAGAAAATATGTCTTGTGTCTCTACAAAAATCTATTGTGTCAAATTCAAATTCCTGAAAGCACTGCCAGTTTGGCTAAATATACAATATAGTAGTAAACATCAAAGTAAAAGAGTAAAACATTTGGTTAATCATCTTTCTATTTTCTCTGTGTGATGTTAAACACCTGGATATTTTTTAAACATCTGGACAAGGAATAAAAAAAACCTTATTTTTCATCATATTGTTTTGGTTACATAGACATAGTAGGCAACTCCTTCCAAGATCTTTATTAGCAAAATATGCTCCAATCAAAACAAATACACAAAAACCAAATGACTTGATCTGAACCACCTTCTTCCCAACACAAGTTTTCTAAGCAAAACATTAACTATCAGGATAACCTAAGATTCATCTGATTTTTTAATCATTCAAAAATCGTTTCCTTTGGGATTTAAGAAGCCATGTCTTTTGATAAGAATTGATTAATGCGGCTACACTGAATAAAAGATTTGAATTTTTTCTTAAAGATTTCCCTCAAGATCATTCTTTTCAGGAAGTCATTTACATGAAGTTATGTCAGGTTAAATCTTGGCTTCGTTACAAAAATATATGAATGAAGAACACACATTTCACAAGATGTTCTAATACTTAGACATTTCTTATAGTCACTCAAATTTCCTTCCACATACTATGTTTGATAACCCACAAATGTCCTTCTATAATAAGTATTATTAATATGATACTGAATTTTCTTTTATCAGCCATGCTGTTTAGATGATGACAAATTTGGGGTAAGACTCCCCTGGTGGCTCAGACGGTAAAGAATCTGCCTGCAATGCAGGAGATACAGGTTTGATACCTGGGTCAGGAAAATCCTCTGGAGGAGGGCATGGCAACTCACTCCAGTTTTCTTGTCTGGAGAATTTCATGGACAGAGGAGCCTGGCAGGCTACAGTCCATGGGGTCACAAAGAGTCAGACACAACTGGGAAACTTTTACTCACTCACTCAGTATATTGTGGAATAATTATATATGTTCTTTGTTAATTTTACTCAATGAACCTAATTATTGCTCTTATGCACGGCATTTGCAAGTCTCAACACTGCTTGATCTCAATCCAGTGCTGTTGAATCAGCTTTTTCTTATTTTCCTTTTTCCTGAAATCAGTATATATCAAATCTTTGCTTCAATTCTTGGCTATTTAAGTTTTATATCTTTACAATACCTCTATTATACAATTTTAGGTTTGAATTTATGCTTCCCTTAAGAAGAATAAAGTTCTCAGAACTGAGTTATTTCAAGAGCTTTGCCAAAGACTAACATAAGATGAATCAGAATGGATAGGTATCTAGACACTTTGGAGTTCACCCTGTTTCTTAATCCACACCTTGGGAAAGACCTACAAGAGATGTGGATGAGAGATGCCAAATCTAGCCAGGCATGATGGATGCGTACCAATGCCAAGTGCCAACTGCTTGTGGCACCAACAAGTTAATAAAAAATCAGAACATCATATTTCTCTATTCAGATCTCTCTTTGATCTGGTAGGTTCCATCTAGAAGATCCCCTTAGATCCTCTGGATCTAAGAATCCTCTAGATCCTCAGGGCTCACATTACCTCCTAATAAATCTAACCTTTCATTCTGACTTTTAATTTTCATATCTGTTCTATGTTTTTATTATTTTTCTCATTTGATTTTTGTCAGATTCAGAAATCTATACTCTACATTTTTTTCAAACTACAACCAAATTCAGAAAAAAAAATCTACATTATTTATTTTATGATTTAATAGTGCTATTTAAGCTTAACCTGAAACACAGAAGGCCAGTAAGCTATGCTTAATATAAAGTAAACTCCAGTTCTATAACTTTTCTAACATTATCTACCTAGGCTAGGCAACCAAAGAAATACAAAGGTAAATACATTAAACTAAATGTAATTCTTCACTAAGAAATCAGGTTTGGAAGTTGGTTTTGCAATTTGTAGATTAATTGTTAATCACTTGCTTCCCTCACTTTGTTTTGCAAATGCAGCCACTATTTACATTTATTCTCCTTAAAATAACATGGTGCATTACGTAAAACAGAACTTTGGATAACTCACTCCGATATGTATGAAAATCTTTATAAATATAGACATGAAAACAGACAGCATATCTTAACCCACTGTGCCTCTGAATTCTACCTTTAATGTTAGAAACAGTATTCGAACACACATAGCACAGTTTTTTAAAAAAGAATTTTGTTAAGACTAACAAAAAACAACTTATTGTATAATTATAATTACAATGGTAACAACTCACATTTACTGCTTATGATACGCTAGCCATTCTCTTAAATATTTTACATTCATTAAATCATCAAAGTCTCAAATGTCTACATGGTATATTGGAATCTAAAGTACCAAATTCTGAAAGAAAATAAAGAGAAACTTGACTTAGTCCTATACTATCATTTTAAAGATGAGAAAATGGTGCTCTAAGGAAACTAACATTTTGCTCAAGGTCATCAGGCTGTTGGCAACCAAAAAAGGTGCTACTAGATCATCCAGTGTGCTTGTTCTTTCCATAGGCCAGGTTGTGCTTCTCTGAGTTTAAAAAAAAAAGTTGATCTAATTTTAGCTAAAGATAATGATCCAAGATTTACTTACGATGATTTCTTAATTCAAACTATTCAATGAATTTCTTAATCCATTGATAACATACAAAGGATAAAAATGTAATTTCACACTGTGCTTTATACTTACTATTTATTTTAAATTCTACCACATATATATATATATATTTTTAGGTAATGGTATAGATTCAATTAGCAGGAGGCAAAAACAGAGAGAATTATAGATGTGCAGAAGAGCATTTTACCTGAAGTATTCCTGGGTATCCTGAGCCATAAGAACATTTCTTCAAACAACTCCTGGATATTTTTTTCCAACTTCAAAAATGATTTTACTAGCTGTGATAAGAACTTGAGTTCATCTAAGGAGAGGAAAAAGTTTCTTCCTTTCTGTGGGTATTCAGGAGTAACTGTAAAAAGAGTGGATCAATACTATTGAACATGATACATGTTTTCTCATTCAATATTAGAACAGTCTATGATTCAAAATTAACAAGATCCTTAATAATTAAATCAAGTTTTTTCTTTAGTAAATACAGATAAAATTTCCTAGGAGAATCATTCCCCCTCCCCTGCTGGGAAGCTAGAGATAAGTTTGATGCAAACATGACAAGTAATCATGTTAAATGATACAGTTATTAACAGGAAATGTGATTTGTTGTTGCAAAATCATATCTTATACAATCATTTTTTTCTTTTTTTTAGGTATGGCATAATTTGAATCTAGTTACAAGGAAGTATAAGATAAAACTAAACTCGGGGACTTTCTACCGAAAAGCAGATATATTCCTCAAACGTGTCATGTTGGGAAACACAAAGACTAGGAAATGTTCTGGTCAAAAGGAGTCTAAAAAGATATAACAACTGAAATCAATACATGATCAGTATTTTACTTTATCTTATTATAAAGAGCATTATTAGGGTAATTTGGTGAAATCTGAGTAAGGAAGACCTTTGAAGAAAGTAGGGAAAGCCAATAGACCATTCAGGTAGGACCTAAATCAAATCCCTTAAAATTATACAGTATAAGTGACAAATAGATTCAAGGGATTAGCTCTAATAGACAGAGTGCATGAAGAACTGTGAATGAAGGTTCATGACATTGTACAAGAGGCAGTGATCAAGACCTCCTCCAAAAAAAGAAATGCAAAAAGGCAAAATGGTTGTCTGAGGAGGCCTTACAAATAGCTGAAGAAAGACAAGAAGCAAAAGGCAAAGAGAAAAGGAAAGAAATACCCATTTGAATGCAGAGTTTCAAAGAATAGCAAGGAGAGACAAGAAAGCTTTCCTAACTGATCAATGCAAAGAAATAGAGGAAAACAGCAGAATGGGAAAGACTAGAGATCTCTTCAAGAAAATTAGAGATACTAAGGGAACATTTCATGCAATGATGGGGACAATAAAGGACACAAATGGTATGGACCTAACAGAAGCAGAAAATATTAAGAAGAGGTGGCAAGAATATACAGAAGAACTATACCAGAAAGATCTTCATGGCACAGATAACCATGATGGTGTGATCACTCACCTAGAGCCAGACATCCTGGACTGGGAAGCCAAGTGAGCCTTAGGAAGCATCACTATGAACAAAGCTAGTGGAGATGATGGAATTCCAGTTGAGCTCTTTCAAATCCTAAAAGATGATGCTATGAAGTGCTGCACTCAATATGCCAACAAATTTGGAAAACTCAGCAGTGGCCACAGGACTGGAAAAGGTCAGTTTTCATTCCAATCCCAAAGAAAGGCAATGTAAAAGAATGTTCAAATTACCACACAATTACACTCATCTCACACGCCTGGAGAATCCCAGGGACAGCAGAGCCTGGTGGGCTGCTGTCTATGGGGTCGCACAGAATCGGACACAACTGACGTGACTTAGCAGCAGCAGCAGCAGCACACGCTAGCAAAGTAATACTCAAAGTTCTTCAAGCCAAGCTTTAACAGTATGTGCGCCGTGAGCTTCCAGATGTTCAAGTTGGATTTAGACAAGGCAGAGGAACCAGAGATTGAATTGCCATCATCCGTTGGATCATTGAAAAAGCAAGAGTTTCAGAAAAACATCTATTTCTGCTTTATTGACTATGCCAAAGCCTTTGACTGAGTGGATCACTACAAACTTGGAAAATTCTGAAAGAGATGGGAATACCAGACCACCTGACCTGTCTCTTGAGAAATCTGTATGCAGGTCAGGAAGCAACAGTTAGAAGTGGACATGGAACAACAGACTGGCTCCAAATTGGGAAAGGAGTACATCAAGGCTGTACATTGTCACTCTGCTTATTTAACGTATATGTAGAGTACATCATGCGAAATGCTGGTCTGGATGAAGCACAAGGTGGATTCAAGACTGCCGGGGGAAATACCAATAACCTCTCACATGCAGATGATACCACCCTTATGCCAGAAAGTGAAGAAGAACTAAAGAGTCTCTTGGTGAAAGTGAAAGTGGAGAGTGAAAAAGTTGGCTTAAAGCTCAGATAACTAAGATCACAGCACCCAGTTCCTACTCATGTCAAATAGATGGGGAAACAGTGAGAGATTTTATTTTTGGGGGCTCTAAAATCGCTGCAGATGGTGACTGCAGCCATGAAATCAAAAGACGTTTGTTCCTTGAAAGAAAAGTTATGACCAACCTAGACAGCGTATTAAAAAGCAGAGACATTACTTTGCCAACAAAGGTCCATCTGCTCAAAGCCATGGTTTTTCCGGTAGTCATGTATAGATGCGAGAGTTGGACTATAAAGAAAAGTGAAAGTGAAGTTGCTCAGCCGTGTCTGACTCTTTGCGACCCCATGGACTGTAGCTTACCAGGCTCCTCCCACCATGGGATTCTCCAGGCAAGAGTACTGGAGTGGGTTGCCATTTCCTTCTCCAGGGGATCTTCCTGATCCAGGGATCGAACCTGGGTCTCCTGCATTCCAGGCAGATGCTTTAACCTCTGAGCCACTATAAAAAAAGCTGAGCACCAAAGAATTACATCCATGAGGTCTCAAAGAGTCGGACACGACTGAGTGACTGAACTGAACTGAGTAAGGTCTACAACCTAATGTTATTTATTGCATAACTGTTAGTTTTCTGATTTAGACAACTATATAGAAGGCTGAGCACCGAAGAATCGATGCTTTTGAACTGTGGTGTTGGAGAAGACTCTTGAGAGTCCTTGGACTGCAAGGAGATCAAACCAGTCCATCCTAAAGGAGATCAGTCCTGAATATTCACTGGAAGGACTGAGGCTGAAGCTGATTCTTCCCCACAGTATCTAACAACACTATTTTAATCATCACACCTCAGTTCATGATTTCTATCTGCCCAAGCGTATCTATGTTTCTCTGTTAACCACAGGATGGGGTTTTCCCCAGCAGGAGTTCCTTCTGCTTTTGCCTTTGCTGAATTAATCTCCTTTTCTTTCTTTCAAGTTTCAATTCACTCCTCTCCTCCAAATCACCTCTCCATAAAACCTTATCTGGATGCAATCAATCCAGGAGTTTGCTTTCCCCCTTTAAGCTGATCTGGTCATTACCTATTTGGTTTTTCTGTTTTATCACTGTAGAACTGTCTTACTTCAAGAAATCTGGGACATAAATGTTTACACACAGGCAACTATGTTTAGCTGGCCACCAATTATAGTGATAAAATGTATGAAATAAGGATTATTGTTTTATTACAGAATGAGATCTATGATTTTTAGGAAATATAAATTTCTCCTAAATCCTAAGAAAAGTATAAAGAAAAAAACTAAATTTTCACTTTAGAGCAAGACAGTATTAAATTCACCATCAAATAACAATTGTAAGTTCATGTAAAAAAATAAAAATAACTATATAGCTGAGGGCCTTTCCCCTGTATATATTTTAATAATTTTTTTCTAAAATATAAAATTCTGTCTATCATTTAGAATATTAAGGACACATTTTAAACTTTTCTTCATGACAAGGTTTTGAAGACAGTTACTTATTTCTGTGCTGCACTCGGCGACTAGTGTCTTTCCCTCTGTTAAAGGCATTTCTCAAAAGATATAACCATTGGAAAAGGGTTCTATGATCAGATAGATTCAGGAATTACTAGATACTAAATATTCTCTAAAGTGATTCACAAGGAATTCCCTGGTAGCACTGTGGTTAGGATTCTGCTCTCTTAACTGCTAGGGGCCTGGGTTCAATAATCCCTGATCTAGGGGAACTAAGATTTCACAAGCCACAGAGCATGGCCAAAAAATATATAAAATAAAAGTTATTCACAGTGCAAACTAGTATACTAAAGTCTATCCTCCTCCTCCTCCTAAGTCGCTTCAGTTGTGTCCGACTCTGTGCGACCCCAGAGATGGCAGCCCACCAGGCTCCCCCGTCCCTGGTCTATGCAGTTCTATAATAAATTAAAAATATTAAAGATTTAATGTTTCTCTAGCTTTTTTGACCAATGAACACCAGTTCACCAACATGTCAGTCAACTTCTAGGATTTTCTCAAACAGCAGCTGAGGGGACATTGTTCTGGGGTCTGGATTACAATCCCACTTGAGCATCTACAGCTGCTTTGTAGTGTTTCCCCCCATTTTAGGCCTTTCCTTGTGGGTTCTTGTTGCTACTTTTTCCACTCATAAACTCTTGCTCCCAATTGCTGTTGCTGTTCGGCCGCTCAGTGGTGTCTCTTTGCAACCCCATGGACTACAGCACGCTAAGCTTCCCTGTCCTTCACTGTCTCCCAGAGTTTGCCCAGACTCACGTCCATTGAGTCGATGATGCCATATAGCATCTTGTTATTTTTCAGGCTTTTCTGAGAAACTAATGAAAGTCTTCAAAATTCTCCTAGACCCTCTAATTGAAAAAAAAAATCATGTAGTCATAGCTTCAGGCTGAACAGGACCACCTGAAGTTCATGCATGGCTGTCATAGGACACAGTGGTCCAGGACCTTGTGTTTTATTAAAAGTGCAAATTCCTAGATCATCTCCAGATCTCTTTTAAGCAAATGCCCCAGGTGAGTTTTCTGCACAGAAAAGTTTGAGACTACTACCTGAGGGATCTAATTAAAAACCTTAGTGGTTGAAAAGCACTCTCTAGGCATTAGAAAACTTGGATTTTAGTCTTAGCAAGTCAACTAAAGAGGTGCTATTATATGTATATAAAACATATTTACATATATAAAACATCAATGACTTAAAACTCCACATTTTCCAAGGTCACAAAATTTATTTATGACTTTTTTTTTCATTTCTGGAAGAAATATGGAATGTCTGTCGGGAATTGCTAAGGTAAATGAATTATGTATCTATACATTTTCCCTGGGCAAAAGAAGAACTTGTCCTCAAAAAATACCTAAAGAATAATTAGAGTTCTTTAGGCACACTCAGAAATGTAAAATGATTTCCTCGAGTTCAGAGACTATGTCCAGTTTATTCACTATAGTATCTGAAGAATCCAACACAAAATAGACACTCAAAAATACTAGTTAAAAAAAAATGCATGCAATCCCTAGAAATAGCTAACAAAGAAAAATACAAAACAAAAAGATTTCGTACTTAATCCCATCAAAACAATAAATATGTAAGTCAATATTCAAATAATTACAGTATTATATATACATTCTCGTATTTTGACAAAATAGATTTAAAAATTATTTCTAAAATAGAAAATGTGTGCAAAAGGATATAAAAACAACGATGAAGTGGAAACTTTATGAAGCATAGTGAAACAATTTTTTGGTGTTTAGAAAGTAAAAGTATACTTTAGAAAATACTCCATTATTAAAAAATTCACAGATATACATAGATCTTTTGTTTTAAAAAATAGAAAATCTCTCTCTTCTATTTATATTTATATACACAAGCTGTTGCTGCTTAGTCGATTCAGTCGTGTTCGACTCTGTACAACCCCACAGACTGCAGCCTGCCAGGCTCTTCTGTCCATGGGATTCTCTAGGCAAGAATATTGGAGTGGGTTGCCATGCCCTCCTCCAGGGGATCTTCCTGACCCAGGGATCGAACCCAGGTCTCCTGCACTGCAGGGAGATTCTTTACCGCTGAGCCACCAGGGAAGCCCCTTATATACAAGTACATACAAACACACACACGGACTTCCCTGGTGGCTCAGACAGTAAAGCGTCAGCCTATAATGGGGGAGACCTGGGTTCAATCCCTGGGTCAGGAAGATCTCCTAGAGAAGGAAATGGCAACCCACGCCAGTATTCTTGCCTGGAAAATTCCCATAGACGGAGGAGCCTCGTAGGCTACAGTCCACGGAGTTGCAAAGAGTCAGACACAACTGAGCATCTTCTTTTCACTTCACTTCTCACACACATACGCAAACACACACACATATATCACTCAGAGGATATATACTATAAATTATATACTTAGAAGTGTTTTTCACCCAGTAACTAATAGTTAAAATATTAACTGCATTATCTTGTAGCAAAAATAAGGACACTGAAAATAAATCTAGGACATTAAAGCTCCTCACATTTGAACTGCAACAAAGCAGCTTTTGGAATAAATATCAAAGTCCAGCTAAATCAGACAGACCATAAAAATGTGGGTTGCAGCTGAAAGTACACATATTATTTTCCAAAACCATTAGCAACAGAATTCTTGTTAATGATAGCATTAAGATACAGGAGAAAATGAGAAGCTAGCAAAATCAGATAATCTGAAGCTGGTGGATCAGTATAATAGGATAAAAGGTGCACATTTTCGTTTTCCCAAGAAAAACGAACACTAGCCACCCTATTATTGACTGTAAATGGATCCATTTTCAGCGAGGAAGTATTCTCGGTGCCACCAGACAAGCAATGTTAAAAAAAGAGGCGACACACAAAAGCTATTGAAAGTCTCATTTTGCCGGATGAAATTCATGACATAATCCAAATGGAAGATATTTGTTCCAGTGAAGAGAACTTTTTAACAATATTGCAATAAGGAGTCAGCAGACATTGCTTCGGAACAAATAATAAGCAGTACTCTCCCAGTACCCAAGTCACTTCCTGAGAGCAGGCGAGGCTGTAGAGACCACTCTAGAGTTCCAGCGGCCAGAAGGAGCCCTGTGCCTCTCTGAGCACCTGTTCCAAGGAGCCACACAGCAGGGGAAGAAACAGGATGCAAACCCTATATCCCTTCTTTGTTATGGGAGCCTGGTTAGTAGACAGAAATCATGGAGGACCTGCAGGCATGGCTTTTTGTCACACTCACCAAGAAGAAATCAAAGCTGTTCCCTCCCGCCCTTCCCACGGCATTATTTTCATAACTTTATGTATTTCCCACATCTATATGGCTAGGGCGGAGAAGGCAATGGCACCCCACTCCAGTACTCTTGCCTGGAAAATCCTATGGAGAGAGGAGCCTGGAAGGCTGCAGTCCATGGGGTCGCTGAGGGTCGGACACGACTGAGCGGCTTCACTTTCACTTTTCACTTTCCTGCATTGGAGAAGGAAATGGCAACCCACTCCAGTGTTCTTGCCTGGAGAATCCCAGGGACGGGGGAGCCTGGTGGGCTGCTGTCTATGGGGTCGCACAGAGTCAGACACGACTGAAGTGACTTAGCAGTAGCAGCATATGGCTAGGGAGGCACTTGAGACAGAGACAAAGAATATTTCCACCTTACTTTTCAAAATTGAATTCAATATCTCATCTCTTTTGACGAAGTTTCTATATGTACCACCCAAAACGGATAGGGTAAAATAAAACTTTAAAGCAAACTGAGTGAATAGAGGACTAACAGGAGGAAGTGAATAACTCTGAAGTTGAGTTAAAGTGCAACCAGACCCAAGGGATATGTGAACATCTGGCTATGTGGACACTGAGATACCCCACACATAAACTTCAGGACCCCTCTTCTACACGGTGAGAGGATGAAAAAAGAACTATGGGAAAAGCTGAGCTTCAAAAAGCTAACTGAATCTGAATTCAGGAAATGTTCAAACTCTTCGAAGCCGGAGGTTGGGCTCCCCGTCTCTTTAGCTCTTTCCCTACTTTTGTTTCTTCCCCCATCTTTTTTTTAAACATTTTTTTTTTTTTTTGACACGGACGATTTTTAAAGTCTTTATTGAATTTGTTATCGTTTTCATGTGATGTTTTGTTTTTTTAGCCGTGAGGCATGGGTTAGTTTCCCAAGGAGGGGTCGAACACAGAGCCCCTGCCTTGGAAGGCAAAGTCTTACCCAATGGATGGCCAGGGAAGTCCCCTCCACGTTTTATTACGTGGCATGCTGCTACTTCTGGCACCACTACAGGAAGTCTAAGAGGTAGCATAGTAGAGTAGTTAACATGGAATTGTGAGACCTGAGGGCCTGGATTCAAATCCTGACCCTGCTCCCTACTAACTTTCCGTAAATTCCTTACTATCTTTATGCTGCACTAGCATACGAGATTTAACTGAGTAAATACAAGAGCAGTTCCTGAGAGCTAGTAAGGGCTATATAAACATGTGACATTATCACCACCTCCTCTGGGAAGCCTGGCCTCAGGGTCTAGGCCAGCTAAGTTGCCCGTTTTCTGTGATCCGCCCTATTTCACTGCACGTACCGTTATTTCAGCACTTGCTATATCATTTATAATTATTAGTTTGGGCGTTGTCTCCTCAAACTTTAATCTGAAAGGCAGAGATTTTCCCCCTTATATTGCATTCCCAGTATTTATCATAGTGTTTACCGTGATGAATGACTTCAAAATGAGAAACACTGGTTAAGCGTCAGAGACAATACCAACTGCTCTTAACTTCTTTTATTTGACTTTTTTCCCTGGCCATAAAAAAAACTTCTTTAGTAAAATACTAATAGTAAATGAATTTAATGTTAACCATTAAATGCCAATTTTAACAGTCATATTTAATAAAATATGCCAATTTTAATTTTAATATCTTTGGGAGAAAGAACCGTAAGCAAAGACCTGTAAACTACTTTAAATATCGCTGTTATTTAATAGGCTCCATCTCTAAGCTTGAACATTTATAAAGTTTAATGGTCCACACTAAGATCTTAGAACCACTCTAAGACCTCCCAGTGCTGCTTAGCTGTGTCAACCCTTCAAAACACTGGTTTTGTTGCCGTGTGTGTGGTCATCTTTTTTAGAACCTCAAAAGCTATGCATCTGTGTTCACAGAAACAATGCCTTGCATGTAATTCTAAGAGTTTCCCAGATCCATTGAAGCCTTCAGTCCTCATTGATAACCTGGTTAAGGCCCTCTGCCTCGGTTTACCTGACTTGAAGAGAAGTCAGATGAGCAGATCTCAAGATCTTCCTCTCACTGAGGAGAGTTGTATTATAATATCTTCTAGAAATTTCTACTTCCCCTTGCAAGAAGAATGGGCTAACTTCAGTTTCTACTTCATAATCTCATCACTCTTTCTGTATGATAAAAGGTCTCAAAAGATTTACAGAGACAACTCTGCCCACTAAGACAGAGGCTCTGGGTATGGTGAGAGAATAAACTGAGGCATAATAACTAACCCTCTGGCTGCTCATGGACTTAGATAAACACACAGATTAGTATTAAGTGGCCACTGCTTTGATAGTGGGACATGATGACCAAGTCACTTGGTTAGAAAAGATTGAATTGCTAGTATAATACTAGCAGTGCGGACCATATCTGCATTTTCTGTATCTTCTTTCTCTGTTTTAGGCCAAGAGTTGTTATGCTTAGCTGTGCATCCATTGACAGGATTGGTAATCATGGTCTAAGACAAGTAGGCCTATCGACAGAATAAATGCTCACAACCCACCCTCAGTCCCCACGTGACTTGGAGATTTGCTATTCCTTTTGGTGGGGTGCACACAACAAATACCTTCTTGCTTCACATACCACTGGCTGAAACAGGTGGAGATAAAGTCATCTTGAAACTATTCTTCTGGGTCAGTGAGAAACTAAAAAGAATCTGCTTCTATTATTACCCTTTTATGATTTGGGGGCCAACGCCAGCTCCACTGGGTGCTACCTAAATGTGCTGCTGAATGATAACAGAATTCTCCCACACTCCATTCCATCTTCTCTGGCAACAGCTGTCAGTATTACAACAACAAGGGATCAGACTTCTCATCCATCTGCCAAGGGTAGGTGAAATATTCCTGTCCCTCTCCTATTTTCTCTCTTTGTTATTTTGTTTACCTGACTGAGAACATGAGAGAGAGTATCTGACCCCTGATGTAGCCACTGTTATTTGAAGATGCTAATCAAAGAATGGCTTACATTTGAATTCAGCCAAAATTGAGAAATGTACCCAGGACAAATCTCTGAGTATTTTCTCAGCTGACTTTTGCTTTATGCTGGTTTAACTCCCAGTTATAAATACACAGATATGTTGACCCTCTTAAAGAACATCTTAATAAAAACACATCTCTAGTGTAATGAGATAGGGTTTAAATTTTAAGTACAGTATGCTAATAGGACATTATTAATGAAATATCTTCTTAATATCCTTTTCTCAGTCTCAAATTTTGGTAGAGTTAATTATATCTATCATAGGTGTTACTTTCTATTATCATGACCAAAAATTAACCTATAGAAAAATCTTGAAGTTAACAATTCATTTTTACTATACTCTAAAAGGTTGTATCTAAGAACTGGTATTTCATTTTTTTAAAGATATGCCATGAGAGATATTACATTATCAGTTCATAATATAACATGTTAAAAAATGAATTCTAAAAATTTAGCCTTGGAATAAAAATAATGCCATCATCAAAAAGAAGAATATAAGATACCTGAGTATATGCTTCCTAATATAATTCTAATTGAATCATAACCTTTCAAAAGGGATTGAACATTTTTCCTCTTTTATACTAAAAAAATAAAGAGTAAGATTCTCTTAACACTTCTTTATCAGGTAGGCAAATTATAATGCTTGTGAAGATATGTTAAAATGAATATGAAAAGAGATAGCTGTGGTGATAATAGAAGTATCTTGTACCCACCTGGCAAGCGGTATTCACGAGCTCATTATTCTAACAGAGAGGAGGGGAGGCCTTGGACTTAGGGAAGCCATTTACCAGGTGTGACAGCTCCTCACTGAGCAAATTCTATAGTTATTTTACCTTTTTAGCTGCCTTCCTCACCTAAGGAATAGTTATTCAGCCATAAAGGCAAAGTCATATTTCCTTCAAACTTTAAATATGACATTGGGGCCCCTTGGGAAGATAACATCTTTTATACTATCTTCCCTTGAAAGGCCTATGAGCCAAAAAAAAAAAAAACCTTTTAAGTGGTTTTCACTTGCTAACTCAACAAAGATTTGCCTTGTGCCTATAATGCAAGAGGGAACCGTATGCCATATACCATGGGTGGTGAGACACAAGAGGTAGAAAGCAGCATCAGAAAGCAGGCTAGGGGTGACCAGCCAGGGACAGGCTTCACACCAGTCACCGTCAGCTCCTTTGGCCACTCCTGTCTCTTCAGAATAAATTCACCTCTCTTCAACGATTTAAGTTCAGGTAGGAAAAAAGGCATTAGGTTCAATATATATGAAAAAAAAAACAAAAAAAAACACCCTTAGAGTTGAGAAAATTCCATGGATAAGAAATTAATTGAAGACTTATCAGGAGTTGACTGTCAACCTATTTTGATATAAATGACCAATGCTGTTGACCAATGACCATTGACTCTGTTGTTCTAATTTGTTTCAGGAAAATATTTATGATTGAAAAAAGGTAAATAAAAAATACATGAAAAATTAAACCGAGCTTGGCTTTTCCTTGCATATATAAATACTAGATGTCTTTGATTTTTTTTTAATATTATAATAAAAAACACTTCCCTGGTGGCTCAGATGGTAAAGAATCTGCCTGCAGTGTGGGAGACCGGGGTTCAAAACCTGGGTTGGGAAGATCCCCTGGAGAAGGGAATGACTACCCACTCCAGTATTCTTGCCTGGAGAATCCCATGGACAGAGAAGCCTGCCAGGCTACAGTATGTGGGGTTGAAAGAGTTGGACACGACTGAACAACCAACACTTTCACTTTCACAAACACAATATTTTAGAACTCAACTTGCATTGCATTGGGTCCAGTACTATTGGTGCCTGGGTTGTGATGTACAGAAAGGAAGATAAGAGTAAGAAGAGAGACATCAAAAAGTCTACAGATAATAAATGCTGAAGAGGATGCAGAGAAAAGGGAATTCTCCTATGCTGTTGGTAGGAATGTAAATTGGTAAACAGCTACTACATAGAACAGTATGGAAGTTCCCTAAAAACCAAAACTGAGTTACCATATGATCCAGTAATCCCACTTCTGGGGCAGATATGCAGAAGAGACAGACATGCTAATTTGAAAAGCTACATGCACTGCAATGTTCGTAGCAGCACTACGATATCCAAGACAGGGAAGCAATCTCAATACCTGACAAACAAATGGATAAAGACGTGGTACATTTATACAATGGAATATTACTCGGTCACAAAAAGCAGTGACACAATGCCATACAGCTTATCATACTAAGTAAACCAGAGAAAGACAAATATCATATGATATCACTTACATGTGGAATCAAAAAAAATGAGACAAGGGAACTTATTTACAAAACAGAAACAGACTCAGAGATGTAGAAAACAAACTTATGGTTACTGAAAGGGAAGACGGGGGCATAAGTTTGGGATTAACAGATACATAGTATGGCACCCCATTCCAGTACTCTTGCCTGGAAAATCCCATGGGCGGAGGAGCCTGGTAGGCTGCAGTCCATGGAGTCGCGAACAGTAGGACATGACTGAGTGACTTCACTTTCACTTTTCACTTTCAGCATTGGAGAAGGAAATGGCAACCCACTCCAGTGTTCCTGCCTGGAGAATCCCAGGGACAGGGGAGCCTGGTGGGCTGCTGCCTATGGGGTCGCACAGAGTTGGACACGACTGAAGTGACTTAGCAGCAGCAGCAGTACTATATATAAAATAGATAAACAACAAGGGCCTACTATATAGCACAGGGAATTATACTTGATACCATGTAATAGCTTATAATGGAAAAGAAGATGAAAAAGAATATATATACTCAGTTATATACATATATATGTACATAGATATATATAGCAGAGAAGGCAATGGCACCCCACTCCAGTACTCTTGCCTGGAAAATCCCATGGATGGAGGAGCCTGGTGGGCTGCAGTCCATGGGGTCACTAAGAGTCAGACAAGACTGAGTGACTTTACTTTGACTTTTCACTTTCATGCATTGGAGAAGGAAATGGCAACCCACTCCAGTATTCTTGCCTAGAGAATCCCAGGGATGGGGGAGCCTGGTGGGCTGCTGTCTATGGAGTCGCACAGAGTTGGACACGACTGAAGCGACTTAGTAGTAGCAGTAGTAGATATATATAGATATGTATATATTGCTGAGGGCTTCCCAGGTGGCTCAGTGGTAAAAGAATCTGCCTGCCAAGAGACCTGGTTTGATCCCTGAGTTGGGAAAATCCCCTGGAGAAGGGAATGGCAACTCACTGCAGTATTCTTGATTGGGAAATCCCATAGACAGAGGCAGCTGGTGGGCTTACAGTCCATGGGTTCACAAAAGAATAGGACATGACTTAGTGACTAAACAACAACAAAAAATTCACTGAACACATAATACATGGTAAAAAGCCTTACATATGTTATTTCTAATCATCACAGAATATAGTCAGGAAAGAGGCTCAGTAAAGGTAAATTATTTATCAGTGAAGGACAATGTGAAAGTATTCTTTAAGAAAAATAGCAATAACACTAATTTTCAACTGAAAAACAAAGTATCAATACTATGGGAGTCACGAGGTGATTCCTCTGAACAGCTTGATTCTGTAAGATCAATGTAAGAATAATATAGACAATTTGATCCATCAGTAAGAGACAATGGGTACTTTTCCCAGAACTGGAATTCACCTTTTATATGTATCTTTCTTTCAAACATCAAGTTCTAACAATGATAATAGAAAAAATTAAATAAAGTTTATTTTGTGCCAGATACTGTTATAAGCATTCTTGTACTTGTGCTAATCCTCTAAACTCTGTGAGGAAAGCACTAACATTAGCACCTACCTTGAAAGCATGAAGATGTTAAATAAATTGCTCAAGGTCACAAAGCTCGTAAGTAGCTTTTCAAATGGGCTTGTTATGTTAGGATCAATCTATAGCAGGCAACAGAATTACCTGGACAGGTGTTAACACACAGGTTGGTAAGCTGCCCCCAAAGCTTCTGATTCAGTGAGTCTAGGGTGGAGCCCAAGAATTTCTATTTTTCACACGTGCAGGTGATGCTGCTGCTGATTTAGAAACCATACTCTGAGAACACTTGCTCTGTAGCTTCTTTTTTTTTTTGTACTCCCACCTAGCCATCCTGTTTTCAATGTATAAGGCTTTGCTTCCGGATAAACTCTCACCAAAATTCATACATATAAGCTGAAAGAAAATGGCCCTCTAGTCATCCATTTATTGGATATCTTCATTTTTTTGTCTGCCCAGCACCTTATTCCCTCTTCTAGTAACAAGCTGGTCCCTTGGCTATTCAGAGGCCTTCTCTAAGATATTTTGAACAGTAGGACCAGGGGAGTTTCTAGGATGTAAGCAAGAAGCTACCAGGGGTCACCTACTCTGTGGAGTGGGGAAACTGGTCTGAGAATGAAGTCATCACATGGGGAGAAACCAAGGCAGCTTGAAAGCTAAGTTCCATTTGCTCAGGCCTCCAGAGTTTCTGTCCTTCCGGACATTTAATTGTTTAGCTCTTTCTTCTATTGTGTGAATTACCACATTCTCCTTTAATCAGTACCTCTCCCCTTTCTGCATAAGCAGAGATGAGGAGTGGAGGAAAGAACATCAGCAGGCTCGGAGTCCTGGCTAATGCCTTCACCAGTAACACAGACTAGTTCCCAGGTGAGAATCACAGGTATCTGCAGGGCCTCCAACAAGCCACAGTAAACCTCTACCGCTGCTGCGATCTGAACTTCACGGGAAGTTCTTTCCCTTAATTTCTGCCTGCACAAGGTCCACATATCCTTCGAGGCCAAACTCAAATCCAATTAATGTTTCTAACTTGCTCTTTCTACACTAAAACCTCCCCTCTCTGAATTTTTCATATACTTCAAGTTTTACACTAATTACTCGGTGATTAATTTAATCCTTGGAAAGCTTTCTTCCTCTCATGTTTTGTGGGTTAGTCGTTTTTACCTCCTATATTTGAAGGTGATAGGGACAGAGTATAGGAACAAGGTAGGTGATTAAATAGTTAATCCCATTAAGGGATCAGAAGTAAAGGAGAAAGTATGGGAGATGCCTATTTGTTAAAGACCACTCAGGAAAGCAGGTTAACTTAACCACAAAACCAAGCAGGTGTGCTTAGCAATAAAACCATGCAAGCATGAGGCATGCCCCCAAAACAATAAAACAATGGTGGACTGAGAGCCCCATCCTGCCCAGTAAGATCGGCAAGTTAATAATTCTCAGGACACGCTTCTCTGTGCACACTAAAAGCAAAAACATAGGGGAAGGTGACTATACACTGAAACCCAAGACGATCTACCACATTTTAGTATATGTCACTGCCTTTTTGCTCATTTCCATTGTGCAATGACAGTCCCAGTCTGACCAGATAAGGACAAGAAAACTCCCCCACTCGATGGGGAGGAGGAACTGATGATGGAAACATGATATTTACTCAAGAATGAGGAAAAAGGGGATTTTTCCCCTGCCCACTGAACCTCTGATCACAAACCTGTAACCTACTAAGTTCTTGGTAAGCCACTCCCTTGCCCACTGGTTTGTATCTCTCTCACAAGAGTGCTATACTAATAAACTCTTTTCCTTACCTATTACTCTGCATCTTGTGAAATTCTTTCTGTACCAAGAAGAAGAACCTGCGCTCTACTGAGTACAGAGACGTGCTCTGTTGGTTTCAAAGGCACTTGAAGACACCAATTGGGTACAAAAGTAATTGTGGTTTCAGACTGAATTTTCAATCAGTATAACTAGGCTTAAACACATCTTTATTAATGAAAATAAGAACCATTACAATCAATACATTTTTGCCAACGAGAAATAGGTTTATTCCTGCAGTGTAAAAATCATGCTTCAGGATTTCAACAAACTCTTCAAAAGCATTTTCTGCCTCCTGCTGGTTGTGGAAGCTTTTCTCCTACAAAAAGTTGTTGAGATGCTTCAAGAATTGGTAGTCAGTTGGCGAGAGGTCAGGTGAATATAGCAAATGAGGCAAAACTTTGCACCTGGCCCAATTCGTTCAGCTTTTGAAATGTTGGCTGTGCAATGTGAGGTCGGGCATTGTTGTGCAGAACTGGGCCCATTAACTTGTTGTTGACCAAGGCTGGCTGTAGGCTTTGCAGTTTTTGGTGCATCTCATTGATTTGCTGAGCATACTTCTCAGATATAATGGTTTCTCTGGGATTCAGAAAGTTGCAGTAGATCAGACAGGCATCAGACCACCAAACAGTGACCATGATCTTTGTTTGCTGCAAGTTTGGCTTTGAGAAGTGCCTTGGAGCTTCTTCTCAGTCCAACCATGGAGCTAGTTGTCACATAAAATCCACTTTTTGTTGCACATCACAATCTGATCAAGAAATAGTTCATAGGTTGTTGTGTAAAAAAGATGACAACACTTCAACGTGACATTTTTTTTTATTTTTGTCAGCTCATGAGGCTCCCACTTATCGAGCTTTTTCACCTTTTCAATTTGCTTCAAACGTCAGATGACCCTAGAATGGTTGATGGTGAGTTCTTCAGCAACCTCTCATGTAGTTATAAGGGGATCAGCTTCTATAATTGCTCTCCATTGGTCATTGTCAACTTACAATGACTGGCCACTATGCTCATCTTCAAGGCTCTTGTCTCCTTTGCAAAACTTCCTGAACCACCACCGTACAGTACATTTGTTAGCAGTTCCAGGGCCAAATCCATTGCTGAAATTGCAAGTTGTCTCTGTCGATTTACAACCCATTTTGAATTTGAACAAGAAAATCACTTGAATTTGCTTTTTGTCTAACATCATTTCTGAAGTCTAAAATAAATGTAAAACAAACAGCAAGTAATAAGTCATTAGCAAAAAAAAGTGAGAAATGCACGTCAAAATGATGCATAACATAACCACATTTAGGAATGTATTCCAATATCAAACAGCAAAGTTCAACAGTGTAAAACTGCAATTACTTTTGCACCAACCTAATACAATTTAGGAGAAGGAAACGGCAACCCACTCCAGTATCCTTGCCTGGAAAATCTCATGGACAGAAGAGCCTGGTGGGCTGCAGTCCATGGGGTCGCAAAGAACCGGGCATGGCTGGGCGACTAACACTTAATATAATTTAGGCTTTAAATTGATTTCAAACTTCCAAAAAAAAATTACTTGGAGAAAGGTAGTTTTTCTCAAAAGAAATATTGTTTCAGAGTTGAGTTGAGGGTGGGGGTGGGTAGCAGAGAGTAGGACTGAGACATAGAATAAGGCATCTTGTAGGAACTTTCTGTGCTGAGTGATGAGATGGGAGAATCAAAGGTTTGGGTTTTCTTTCTGTTGTGCCTTCCAGATAAACCCTCCATTCTGTATGCATTCCCTGTTATAAGAAAGCACCAGAAAGTGAACACAGTTGCTCATCTCTGCCTGCTTCTCCAGATCCTGCCTATTCTGCAACCAACACACTTCCATTTCATCGTGTTCATTCTGGACAGAAGTCAAAAGGAACCCCTACCAGCTGGAATCACTTTCCCAGAACTTTGCAACTGCTTGTCTGCATAACTCTCAAGCAGCTTTTCATGTATTCATATTTTATTTCTCTATCTAGATGAGAAGTAAGGGTCTGATGCTTTTGGAATTCCCATTAATCTTAGCACAATACTTGTTAAATAGCAGGAGCTAGATTAATAAGCTGATTAGTTGGTTACTACAATATACCTCCAGATACTGATTTATTTCAAGAAAATGATCCCAGTTAAAAAAAAAAATCATGGAACTCCTGTTGTGCATTAGGCAATGGATTGGGTGCTGGAGAAAATAAATAATGCTTGCCCTTGAGGTGCTTAGTGTCCATATGGGGAGACAGACCCCTAATTAGATATTTTAATAGAATATGCTAAGAGCTTTGAGAAAGGCATATGGAGATGCTGTGGGAGCGCGGATGAGGGGCCCTGGCCCAGAGAAAGCTTCCTGGAAGAAATGACACATGAGCTGTCATAAAAGATCAATGGGAATTAGGCAAAGAAGGGGAGGAAGAGGGTAGGAGGTGGGAGACAACAGAGCATGAGCGGGGGTTTTCTGTCACTTTGGTGTTGCCAGAGAGAGAAAAATACGAGGTGAGGAGAGGCAGGGGATGAGGCTGAAGGAGGCAGGTGCCAGGTCAAGGAAGTCTTGCTAACACTAAGTAGCTGGAGGTTTGCTCCTGACACTGATGAGCCACTGAAGAGCTTTAAACAAGGGAGGGGCAAGGGCTGGGCAGATGTTTTAGGGAAAGCAAGAATGAGGAATCCAATCACAAAGGGAAACAAAACTATTTTAACAGTCTGAATGAGGGATGATAAAGATCTAAACTACTCCTTGATAACAAATGCAGAGGAAGAGATAGACTTGGAAATACTCAGTCAGGAAAAACACAGCAACTTGGTAATTCTTTTGATTGGGGAGGTGGGGCGGTAGGGGGAGATGAGCCATAGTTGGCACCTGAATGATCCTTAGTGGCCCTAGCTTGGATTGCAGGAGAGGACAGGGATCAGGGGAATGGTGAGGAGGTGTGATTTGTCCATGCTGGGTGTGGAGGGCCTGTGCAGCATCCCACGGACCAGCTGAGCAGAGCTTAAGCTCTAGAGTATGAAGCTCTGGTGGGAATCCGGGCTGGAGCCAGATCAGGTGGTCCTTCATACATAGAGATGGTCAGAGTCAAGATGATAAACAAAGGAGATATCCACATACGTCTATTATTTTAATTTAGTCTTAGTCCCTTACTTCTCATTTTTAAATTGAAAAAAGTATCACACTTTCAGACGTCATTATAGGAAGCATTTTAAAGATAAGATGAAGTTTTCAATGAGAAATTGATTTCAAAATGACAAACATGCAGCCTTTTGTCATATACTGGTATTTAGGAACACTGTATTAACAGACGATGGCAAGTCAGTTTGTCAGATTAACTCTATGTATGTTTCACATGATGACAATAACAAAGCACTTAGACACTATGTACAATATCTGTATTAATTCTTGGACATTATGAGGTAGGTTTTATCACTATCATCTCTCTCTTACAGATTATGACTCACACTCACAAAAGATTACCTATCCAAGGCCAGAAAGCTGCCATGTGGCAAAACTGGAGTACAAAGCAAGTGTGGCTCCATAGCTCCTAACAGCAAGAAGGCATCCAGCAGAAGTGCCCCTCCCTCACCTCCAGGCGTTTTTTTTTTTGGCAGTAGTAGCAGCAGCTGTGAGAGGATGGCCAGCAAGACAGCAATAGCCTTGATACTCCAGAAGGAGGCAGGCAAGCACAGGAATTTTAACACACACACTCAAAATCATAATTAATGAATTGACGTCTAAATGAACACACGCATCAATCTAGGTATTCACACTTATGAATCTGTGTAGCTAAAACCGAGTATTACTGCTGTTGGAGGGCAGCTTGAATTTACATATCAAAATTTAAATTAGCTTGCTCTTTGGCCCAGGAATAAGTCTTCTGGGAACAAAGCTTTCAAAGATTTACACTCAAGCATACAAAGAAAAGAAACTGGGAGAAATTCTAACATCTGTCAATAGGGGCTAGTTAAGTAATTCATATAATCATATAATAGCTTACAGCTTGTAAAAAGATGCACTTTGTATATACTGAAATAAGAGAGATCCATGACATAGTAAAAAAAAAAAAATTGCAGAATGTATGTACACAGTACAGGCCCGTGTGTAAGTACAGAAGGGTACACAACCAAGCTACTAAGAGGGAATCACTTTAGGATGGCAGGATTAAGGGTAGAGAGGGTGAAAGAGGCCTCACGCTTTATTTTATATACTTCAAATATGTGCACACACAAATACATGTATCGGTGGACAGGTATTGCTTTGGGGGAAAAATTGTTTTCTAAATCCAGTGAGTCAACACTATGGTAAGATTACATTTAGCCCCATGCACACGAATTAGGCTACACCTATACAATGGAATATCACGGCCCTACTGAAAAGAATGTCAGAACAGATGGCATCGATATGGGAGGAGATCATGAAATATTAATCGGAAAAAGGCACAATGAAGAAGAGTAGCCTGATCTCATTAAAAAAATACAAACCTGTATATTAATTCTGATACATGCAGACGAAAAATCCTGCAGTGTGCAACAAACTATGAATAACAGTGGTGATCTGGGGCACCGGGATTGGGGGATGGAAATGTGAGATATCTGACTCTTTCCTTGTATCTATTTGATGTTTTAATTTTTATAATGAAAATTTATTACTTGGAAAAGTTACCTAATAAAACATTCTCATTTCATATTTTAAATATTTGGTATCACAAAATCTTCAAATAGGCCCTAGAAAAAATTTCAGATTCAAATGTTTATGAAATAATTAAAGGCACACTAAAGGAAAGGAAAGTGAAGTCACTCAATTGTGTCCGACTCTTTTCGACCCCATAGACTGTAGCCTACCAGGCTCCTCCGTCCATGGGATTTTCCAGGCAAGAATCCTGGAGTGGGTTGCCATTTCCTTCTCCAAAAGGCACAGTAAAGACTGCTGCTAAGTCTCTTCAGTCGTGTCCGACTCTGTGCGACCCCATGGACTGCAGCCCACCAGGCTCCTCCGTCCCTGGGATTCTCCAGGCAGGAACACCAGAGTGGGGTGCCAATGCCTTCTCCAATGCATGAAAGTGAAAAGGGAAAGTGAAGTCACTCAGTCATGTCCGACTCTTCACGACCCCATGGACTGCAGCCCACCAGGCTCCTCCGTCCATGGGATTTTCCAGGCAAGAGCACTGGAGTGGGGTGCCATTGCCTTCTCCAACAGTAAAGACTGAAAAACAACAACAAAAATACCTACGGCTGATTCATGTTGAGGTTTGACAGAAAACAGCAAAAGTCTGTAAAGCAATTATCCTTCAATAAAAAAATAATTGTTTTAAAAAAAGTAAAAGTACTTCAATTTATTTTCAAATCTCAGTTTTTCTCTTTCTTCCCACTCCCACAAAGTAAATTTAAGCCAGAGATGCTCCTGGTCTTCACTTTGGAGGCAGTCACCTTCTCTCCGGTCCCACCTCCCCTCTCATGAACATAGAACTCAGCTTTCTCTTTTAACTGAAAGGCCCCTCGTGAGACCCCACTGCCTTATGAACGAGGGTTCAGGCTCTCTCCTTACTGTAGGGCTGCAATAGGACTCTCTCACCTCTCTTCTACGTCTTCCACAGCACTCCCACCGCTTCTCCATTTTTGTGAGAACCTCATCCCCTCTTCTAAGCTCTTGCCCATGCCTTCAGCATCCCTCTTCCCTTTTTTGATTATCTTTGGAGAAGACCAATTCAAGAACCTCTCATTTCTCCCAGTGGTTCCATAGGAAAGCCCTGTCTTTTGAGAAACAAATATGGGTTTCTTCCTAATGAAGAACAGCCCACTTTGCCTTCTGCAGCATTCAGCATCTTCCGAGTCACACGTCTCAAAGGACATACTTGTGGAAGGACATACTGTGGAAAATGCCTACAGTTCTAGCCTGCAAGGATTATGATCAGCAAACATGCACCAAAATTCAAAGGAACCTAAGGGAGAAACAGCCTTGATTAGGTCAGCTTATGAATCATTCTGCTTTTGACAAACGATATAAAGAGAGGATTCTCAGAGTCACTAGTATCATTTGAATAAGGCATTTATGTATAAAGTCATATTTCTCCAAACTTTGGTTACACACAACAGAAAACAGGCAAACCTGAGCAATAAATGGGAATTTCCCATAAGATGTGGTTCTCGTCTCCAATAGGTAGAGGACAATGGACAAGAGGCTGGAGTGAAAGTCCCTCTGTTTAATCATCATCTGAATTTGCAAGTGGATCCGAAAGCAACCATTTACAGTTGTTTGGCGAGCCAAGATTCCCAGTTTGCCAAAGTGAGACTTAACATGGCTGGAATTCACTTGGAGCCAAGAAGCCTCCAAAAGCGTGTGATAAATTGGAATGCAGCTGCACCGCTTTGTTTTCATCACAAAGTGGCTTGAATGACTCCACAGTGATATTAGATGAGAAATCTTAAAAGACCTTAAAAGCCAATGTTCAAGATCAAACCTAAGTTATGGCATAATACCTAAGGGTATAAAATACATCAGCTCTACTACACCATCAGCAGAGATGAGCTGCATCAAACTGTGAACATAGATAACTTAGCAATTCTTATTTGATGACTATGAAAGCAAATATCAAACTGTGTTAAAATTAATATGAAGAAGGTCGCGTATCTCTTTTTTCAAAAATCTATCTTACATAAAAAACAAGGAAATAAACTATAACTGAATAAAGACTTCAAGTTCTTAAAGAAAAAGATCTAATTAGAAACAAACATGCTGCTGCTGCTAAGTCGCTTCAGTCGTGTCCGACTCTGTGTGACCCCACAGACAGCAGCCCACCAGGCTTCCACGTCCCTGGGATTCTCCAGGCAAGAACACTGGAGTGGGTTGCCATTTCCTTCTCCAATGCATGAAAGTGAAAAGTGAAAGTGAAGTCGCTCAGTCGTGTCCGACTCTCAGCGACCCCCCAGACTGCAGCCCACCAGGCTCCTCCGCCCATGGGATTTTCCAGACAAGAGTACTGGAATGGGGTGCCATTGCCTTCTCCAACAAACATACTACATGTAAGTAAAGAATCATGTATAGAATAAATTCTAAGCACAGCATTTAAAAGCACAATATACAAATTTCATTATGTTAAGATTTCAATACAGAAACTTTTGCTATGGTGTTGAGTAAATTCATATTTAATATTATGTTGGGGAATTTGAAAAATACAACTAGTTATCAGCAATCAATTTGTTGACTTTGGTGTTCCCAGATGCCATTGGCTTGCTGTTCAGTAGCCAAGTCATGTCTGACTCTTTGCGATCCCATGGACTGCAGCACTCCAGGCTCCTCAGTCCTTCCTCCCGGAGCTTGCTCAATCTCATGTCCATTGAGCCAATAATGTCATCCAACCGTCTCATCCTCTGTCACCCCCTTCTCTTCCTGCCCTCAGTCTTTCCCAGAATCAGGGTCTTTCCAATGAATCAGCTCTTTGCATCAGGAGGGCAAAGTATTGGAGTTTCAGTGTCTGCATCCGTTCTTCCAGTGAATATTCAGGGTTGATTTTCTTAAGGATCGACTGGTTTGATCTGCTTGCTGACCAAGGGACTCTCAAGAGTCTTCTCCAAGACCATAATTCAAAAGCATCAATTCTTCAGTGCTCAGCCTTCATTATGCTCCAACTCTCACATCTGTACATGATTACTGGAAAGACTATAAAGTAAAGTAAAGTCGCTCAGTCGTGTCCGACTCTTTGTGATGCCATGGACTGTAGCCCACCAGGCTCCTCCATCCATGGGATTTTCCAGGCAAGAATACTGGAGTGGGGTGCCATTTCTTTCTCCAGAAGACCTTCCCAACCCAGGGATTGAACCCAGGTCTCCCTCATTATAGGCAGACACCTTACCGTTTGAGTCACCAGGGACATCTCTGGTCTGGAAAGACTATAGCTCTAAACTATTCGGACGTTGTTGGCAAAGTGATGTCTCTGCTTTTTAATATGCTGTCCAGGTTTGTCATAGCTTTTCTGCCAAGGAGCAAGAATCTTTTATGGCTGCAGTCACCATCTGCAGTGATTTTGGAACCCAAGAAGAGAAAATTTGTCACTGCTTCCACTTTTTCCCCATCTATCTGCCATGAGGTGATGGGATGGGATACCATGCTCTTAGTTTTCTGAATGTTGACTCTTAAGCAGCTTTTTCAGTCTCCTCTTTCACCTTCATCAAGAAGCTCTTTAGTTCCTCTTCTCTTTCTGGCATTAGCGTGATATCATATGTGTATCTAAGGTTGTTGATATTTCTCCCAACAATCTTGATTTCAGTTTGTGAGTCATCCAGCCCAGCATTCTGCACAATATACTCTTCATAGACAGCTTCCCAGGTGGCATTAGTGGTAAAGAATCTACCTGCCAATGCAGGAGACACAGAAGATGCCAGTTCGATCCTTGGGTTGGGAAGATCCCTTGGAGGAGGGTATGGCAACCCACTCCATTGTTCTTCCCTGGAGAATCCCATGGACAGAGGAGCCTGGTGGGCTACAATCCATAGGGATGCAAAGAACTGGACATGACTGAAGCAATTTGGCACACACACACACTCTGCATAGAAGATAAATAATCATGGTGACAATATACAAACTTGACATACTCTTTTCCCAATTTTGAACCAGTCCATTGTTCCATGTCCAATTCTAACTGTTGTTTCTTGTCCTGCACACGGGTTTCTCAGGAGGCAGGTAAGTTGTTCTGGGGAAATGTTGCTTACTCTCTTACTACTACTGCACACTTCATAACCTGTTAATTAGCACTTAATTTTCTCTTTGCTTAGGGAATAATGATTCCTTCACCTAATACAACACAGGGCTACCTTAACAATCAATTTTATTTAATTAGCTAATGATCCATAGACAAAATCCAACCCCCTATGAGTGCCTTATCGATTCCATCAGAACATAATAACCACTACAATTTTTCAAGCTCTGCTAGTTAACTTTAATGCTAACATAAATGCAAGATAGTCACTTATATTAATTTAGGAACAATAAAGCTTTGAATATTTTGACCTTTGGTATGAAAATTTCAATCATAACTTTTAAACTTGCATACTAAGTGATTAGGATGTGATTTAAAATATTTAACACGAAATAGCAAAAGTGAAAGTTAAAGTCGCTCAGTTGTGTCTGACTCTTTGGGACCCATGGACTGGAACTCTCCAGGCCAGAATACTGGAGTGGGTAGCCTATCCCTTCTCCAGGGGATCTTCCCAGCCCAGGGATCAAACCCAGGTCTCCCACATTGCAGGTGGATTCTTCACCTATCAAGTAGATGTTAAAGATACAAAGCACAAACAATAGAAACTAAAGTCTCATTTTTACATTCTTTAAATTTCTAGAGAGATATTGGAGCCATGTAACCATTTTCCCTTGGTAAAGGAAGTAATTATAAAAGGTATTAGTTGACCTCTTAAATCACGTCTAAACATTGACTATGGTTTTCAAAGGCAGATTCTAATTTGGAAATAAAACTATCTATCAAGATCTTTTCTCTTTATATTTATAGATCAGAACATGCAGCAGTATTAAGTATCAGTTTATTTTTTACAGAAGTATATAAATTCATAATGGAATGGATTAATAAGGTATGTTCTCTATCTTCAGATAGAACGTACATTACAAAAGACAGATAACTCTTTTCTAGTTTCTGAGCCTAAAAACAAGTTATACTTCATTCAAAATAAACATTTTAAGCAGAAATTTATGAAATCTGGATTGTGATTCTGAGGATAATGGAAAATAAAATTCTAGACATTCTAGGTGATAAAAATGAATTTATATTATACAATCACATATAACTTGTGGTTGTATGCATATTACCATATATTAATTAATTTCATACACAGTGACCGAATATCAAAGAAGCAAATAATACACAGTGAAGAAAATGAAGCCAAAGTACTTTTCCGGATTGATAAAGGTACAAAAGATATTACTGTTCAAAATTTCAAACTCTTATTTCTAATTATAACTATTTCATAAAAAATACAATAAACTTTCAAAAAATGTTGGTCAAAATAATTTAGATAAGTAAAATAGCAAAATAACGGTTGAGGAAGTTAAAGAATTCACACCAAACCCTTAGACATAAAATTCTGAAAAGACAAGAAAATAGAAATCTTGATTAGGTGATCTGACCAAATAATTCCCAAATTTTATTTGTGGTTTATGGTTATCCAGTGAAAGGTTCAAAGAAATCATTATTTGACAAAAACTAATGGGACAGCCTAAGATTTAATGCTTATTATATAAGTAAAAGCAGAAAAAAACAAACCAGGTTTGGTTAAAATCAGATATGAAGTAATCAAATAAAATGAAAATGAGGCAATTTAGCAATTGCATATAGGAAAATTTTAAGGAGTATAATTTTAAAATAGTGAGTGGAAAGATGCAGGCATAAACCCATCAGCAATAATGTGTTCCTCTGATCTTGGTGATATTCACTTTTCAGTGATGTTATAACTGTTATAACAATTCTGCATTTATGATAGCATTCATCTATTCAGTCCCTGAAGACAGTGAACTTAAAAGTAGTGTTTTCCCTTTTTTTTTTGCATTTACTAATGACATATTTAGTTTTATAGGCACTAGTCACAGATCGAACCTTTATGTCTCACTGTGGTGTGTAATTTTTTTTAATAACTGTATGCTTAAAATAATTAGTACTGCTGGATATAATCACTAATTTCCTAAAACTGCAAAAGGCAACTTAATATTTCTGCATAGCAGCTGTAATATACAATATTGCACAGAACTAAATTATTACAAACAGTGCCAGCAGTTCTCTATACACAGTACTTAAGATAATTATAAAAAATCATCTTCATTACTGCTTGCTAGCATTTTTTTAACAGTTTAATTTGGATAGGTTACAAAATACATTCAAATCACACAGATATAATTACTGTAAACCCAAGAAGCTATAAAATGTTCCCAACCAAATCCCTTTGACCCTGTTAATGTCTGTTCCTTGTTAATCTAAGGCAAACATTGTTTGTAGTGTGCATTTGTTATAGAATATAAAAAAAAAGGGGGGGGGGAGAGGAAATCCCTTAACAGTTGTTATTGATTCCAGCATTTACCGACTGAGAGTTAAGTGCTGTTTACAAAACAGAACAGATGCAGATGCTGACAAAAAGGTAAACAATTGTTGCATGGCTTCCTGCCAGATTCTGAACCGATATATTAAACTCCAAGTGAAGCACATTTCCCCTATGGATTGCACTTATTGCCACTTCATTTCCTATGTGCTCTGACTCTCTATTGCTGTGCCTGGCACTAAGCTATTTCCAGTTCTTTGCTGACCCCTGAGGCCTGGTGCTACCACACACAGCCATTAGAGAAGGGAATTGCATGTGTCTGACACGGCCTGAAACCAATTATTTGATATTTTCTTCAGAATGATGCCCAACTCTGTTGGGAATGAGCAATCATGAAATAATTTACCTCCTGATTTAATTTTTTCCTGCACAAATTAGTTGTAGACTGAGCTGGCTATACACAGATGCTTGTGACATAGCTCTGTCTTATCAAGATGATACTTGAAATGAAGCAGGGGGATCTGAATTGAATAGGTTGGGGAATCCTGCTTTAAAGAGGCATTGACAAGTTTATCAGATATACTGATCACATGTACTCTCTGTTGATTGAAAATGACAGAACCTTAAAGAACTGTCAGGATAGCAGGAAAAAAAAAAACCACAAGGATACAAACCTTATCAGTGTATTTAATGTTTTTAAACCTCCCTCTGATCTCTGGTTTCCTTTTTGTGTCTCAGAAAACTTGGCACATGATTAAAATTTAACAAAAACTAAAAAACAAACTCACATTGGTACATCACTGAGTGATCATCACCAAATTTAGTATTTAGTAATACTGTTTTTAAATATAATCATAAATGTCAAGAAAGTATGCATTTTTTGTAACCCAAATCCCTATGAGTGCCTTTCATAGAAATAAAAAGGATTTATATTTTGTTGTCTATATGTCACAGAAACAATGCAAAACATGAGATTATTTCTTATCAATAAACATAGAGCTTGTATAAATTTGCATATGCTTAATCTAAATTATGGGATAGCCAACTATTCAAGCACTATAAAGACAATACAAGTCTCTTTAGAGGGATTCAGTGAACATAAAGCCTCAACAAAATCTGTGCAGTAATATCTTATCTATAAAGTTGAATAAGGATTTTTCTCATTTTAACATACAGAGTCCATATTAGATCTTAGCTATTAAATCTTCTAGGGGCTATAATTGCTACATCTTCCCGCTTCTCCTTAGGTTCAGGCTCTACTAACAAGACCCATATACCAATAACCATGAACTTTATGACTTTTGTAACCATGACTAACAAAAATTACAAGAAAAATATCCATTTAAAAGTACACACTCGTCAAACAGCTGAAGGATTACTATTTTATTGTGCTACTAACAGTACATTAACAATGATGAGCAATGACTTTAGTACAGTTTGGAAAAAAGACATAGGAGGACACTATAAAACATTTTTACAATATAACTTTCTCTCATAATGATCATCATAAAATTTGGAGGCTATTTCTCTTCTTTTAAGGATAATTTTGCAAACCTGGTTGTCCACTCCAACAACTACTTTTTGCTAATGGAAATGCTAATACTGAATTTTAAATTTAAGATAATTTCTACTTTGGAGGACAAACAATGACAGATATTCTAAAATTAGTTCAGCATGACCATGTCATAGAAATTTAAAATATCAAAACTTCAAATTATTTGGATTTTCATATATCACTGGCATCATAATTCCAAGGGCCTTTTCAGATTCTTATCTCTCATTATCACTTTACCTGCTAACTTGGTACTCCCTACAACTGTATTACGGAAGAGATTAAACTAGTAATAAGGTCAGCAACACTTTTCTAAGTAATAGACAAGGGTTTTCTGTTTTTACTCAGTGTTGAAAAGAAATCTCAAAAACAAATATTGATAGGTTTTGAAGCAATCTAGTGCACTTCGTGGTGATTTTTTAAATTTCCATTTAAATATCCCGACATCAAACTGCTTATGAATATCCTGATAAAACTAAAGCAAACTGAAAATATATGTATTAAACAAAAGAACAGATAATCGATTTTAAGAATGACAGAGGCAAAAGCCTTTCTGATTGGAAATTCACTGTAACTCTTATTAAATATTTTACCCAAAGCTAAGGATTATTTTCTCCTTTCCAAATATGAGGGAGGGATTGGTCTGACTCTCAAAGCTACAGCAGTTTCTCCTGTATACATCCCAGTGCAGACAGATCTGTCCAAACTCGGAAAAGGCCAGTGTAGACAAGGAATCTTTAAAGTCCCAGGTGTAGAAGATTCAGATTTCCCCGCAGTTAAAAATCAATAAAGGTGGAGGTGTTACATGACAGCTACTTTGAGGCAGAAGATATTTGACTTCATAGATGTGAGACACTGATGGTCACAGATTTTCATATTTACATATAAATAACGATGTTGAAAACATTATAACATAACATATATTTGCCAAGGTGATTTTCCTAACGAAGAATTTTGAGGTGTAGTTAGTCTGTTACAGTTTTCAGCCTTCCGTTAGAGTACATCTTTAAAGGGATCTTACCAATGTCTTTTGACTTATTAAACATTTCTTCTTGAAAGTTTATGAAAAAAAGTTTGCTATTAATAACTGATTAATAGTATAGTAACCAGAAGGCACATATTACATTTTCTGAGAACCCGAGGAAAAAATATGTTAGTTAAACGACATTCAAGGTTACACTAATCCACTGGAAATATCTATATGTTAAACAAGAATTCAGGGATTCATGACCTATAAAACTATAAACCTGTAAACATTTTTACCTAAAACAACAAAGCTCAGCATTCACATTTATCCTTGTGTTTATATATCAAGACATAGAATGACAAAAATAATGTTAGCAGGGGAAAGCAGAAAAGTTCTAGACAGGGTGTATTAGTTACTTATCAACTCACTTTCTATAGAACTTGAATTTCTAGCCTGCAACCACCTCCATGTGTATTACTCATCCACATTTTTTGCTCAGTATAGAAGAGCTGCAAGATAACTGTTTACTTTTAGAATAATCTTATTCTGAACCTTTTTCCAATAATTTGTTTAGTTACTTTCACTCTTCTCTTAATATGTCACATATTTTTAACTAGATAATTTCTTTTTCCAAGTTAAAAAAATAACAGTTTAAAAAAATCTCAGTATTTCAATCTCTTCTGAATTTTTAAAAATGTTATTGAATGGTTAATAAGGAATATAAATCTCAAGCTGACCTATGACCCCTCATGTATGGTAGTTTAATCGCTGAGCTGCGTCTGACTCTTGCGATCCCACGGACTGCCGCCTGCCAGGCTCCTCTGTCCATGGGATTTCCCAGGCAAGAATACTCGAGTGGATTGCCATTTTCTTCTCCAGGGGATCTTCCCCACCAAGGGTCGAACCCACATCTCCTGCATTGCAGGCGGATTCTTTACCACTGAGCCACCAGGGAAGTCTTCATTAGAAACTACTAAGTCATTTTTATCTATCATCCTTAGTAACTGAATGTCTTACAGAATATGACTAATAAAATATTCTTTCCACCTTTATGAAGAACACATGAGAGGAAGTCGATAATTGCTAATTGTTGCTACATGGGAGCAAAAATATTACCAAAGCGAAACTGCATCCCCTCTCTTACAGAATATACTTTCCATTTTTATTGCTTTAATGTCTTTAAAACAAAATTCAGAAGTCTCTGAAGATTTAATGTGAAATAATGGGATCAGAAAACTAGTCACATATTTAGCAGAAAAACATTTTAGGTAAATAAAGATACATGTACATATGCAAAAATATCATGTACCTACCCAAGCACATAACAAATACCCTCCCCTTATGCACATATACATACAGTCCTTTTCCTCATAGTTTTTAATCAAATAAATAATTTTCACAGATGATAAAACCTTTAGTAGGAAGAATTTTAAAACACCAACTCTTTAGGGGAAAAATTCTAGTGTTCAAATAACACTAGAATAAGGAATTCTATTTGTTTATTTTCTTGTCAAGTGGCGCTAGTGGTAAAGAACTTGTCTGCTGATGCAGGAGACCTAAGAGATACGGGTTTGATCCCTGGGCTGGGAAGATTCACCTGGAGGAATGCATGGCAACCCACGCCAGTATTTTTGCCTGGAGAATCCCATGGACAGAGGAGTCTGGCGGCCTACAGTCCATAGGGTCACTCAGAGTCACACGACTGAAGTGATTTAGCACACACACACGCATTTTTTAATGAGGCATGGAGGTATAGTGGGAAGATACTCCTAACCTTCATCTCCACCTTGATTTGCTAACTAGCCAAAACGCTATAGTTTTTTTTCCACCCATGAAACAAGAACTGGAGTTGCTGCACTGCTTAATTTCAGATTGGTGATGGAGCAAAGGGAGGTTAAAAAAAAACAAAAACCCAGATGTGGAAGCATCTTGCAAACATACTGCTAATCTTTAGGTTTATTATAAATTAATGATAAAAACGATCTTAAACCTGGCAGTAATTGCTTCAACTATTTCAGTAACAGTTACTTTTTAGGTTAACTCTGGTAAAGCCTTAAACTTAAGTAGATTACCTACTTCTCTAGGAATAAAATGAGAGCCTCTTCTACATATTTTTTTATATTAAGGAAAAAATTAACATTATTATTTTCCTTTTCACGTGTTAATATGGAAGTCTTGGATTTTTTTTTTTTTCTTTCCAAATGTTCCAGAGCAGACAACCCAGTGATGTAACCTTGCACTTACTATAACAGCTGCTTTCAAAATTCAAGTTTCTTTAATTTTATACGCAAACAATCAATATGTGTGTTGCAATTCCAATAAGTCCAACACAAAAATCAGGATCTGTGGCTCATAGGAATTACTCTTCAAATTACAAAATGGTTTCTGATCTTGCAAGTGAATTCATTCAGAAAGAGATAGTATTTGAGAGAATAGTTTTGGTCATAATTCAGCAATGTATTTGAATTACAGTCAAGATACATCTCAGCAGTGGGCCTTTGGGAAAGCTATTCAGCTTATCCACCCTCAGTTTCTGTAACTATAAGGCAGGGATTAGTGTTAGTTAGTTGCTCAGTCGTGCCCGACTCTTTGTGACCCCATGGACTGCAGCCCTCTGTCCATGAGATTTTCCAGGCAAGGATACTGGAGTGGGTTGCCATTTCCTTCTCCAGGGGACCTTCCCAATCCAGGAATCGAACCTGGGTCTCCTGCACTGCAGGCAGACTCGTTACCAACTGAGCTACAAGTGATATCCAGATTTTCAGACATGTTATAAGAATCAAATGGTGTGTCAATACATAAAGTACTTAGCAAGGTGCACAGCAAATTAAAAGGATCTAAAAAAGAGTATCTATTATGTACCTGACTTTATATATTTGTAAATAGATAACAAGGAAAATTTTGAGGGGGCCTCCAAAATCACTGCAGATGGTGACTACAGTGATGAAATTAAAAGACACTTGCCTTTGGAAGAAAAGATATGACCAACTTAGACAGCATATTAAAAAGCAGAGACATTACTTTGCCAACAAAGGTCCATCTAGCCAAGGCTATGGTTTTTCCAGTGGTCATGTATGGATGCGAGAGTTGGACCATAGAGAAAGCTGAACACCAAAGAATTGATGCTTTTGAACTGTGGTGTTGGAGAAGACTCTTCAGAGTCCCTTGGACAGCAAGGAGATCCAACCAGTCCATTCTAAAGGAGATCAGTCCTGGGTGATCATTGGAACGACTGATGTTGAAGCTGAAACTCCAATACTTTGCCCACTTGATGTGAAGAACTGACTCATTTGAATACACCTTGATGCTGAGAAAGACTGAAGACAGGAGAAGAGGGTGACATAAGATGAGATGGTTGGATGGCATCACCGACTCAATGGACATGAGTTTGAGTAAACTCCGGGAATTGGTGATGGACAAGGAAGACTGGCGTGCTATAGTCCGTGGGGTTGCAAAGAGTCGGACATGACTGAGTGACTGAACTGAACAAGGAAAAATGAAGATGATCAATGAGAAAATATTAACAAAAATTAATGGTGAAATCATGTTCTGAGTAGTATCCTTTGCAAAGTATACACATTGTTCAAGTTTTTAGTGTAAAATAGAGCCTAAACTATTTGTGCCTTACTAAAACTCAAGAATCAGAATGTCTGGGAATGAGTTTAACACAGAAAACATTTTTTTAAATGGCATAAAAAATTTGTCCTCTTATATAAAGGACGAAATGAAACTAAATAGCTCTAGCTTTCACCCTCACCTTGATGGATCATCCTGTATACTTTTACTATAGAGAAACAGACAGTACAGAAAGGAATTAGGTTGGGTGGAAAATATCCTCCTGGTTCATACAAAGGGAAGACAAGCCCACTATCTCCACTGATGGCATGGATGCATGAGCACATTCGAGAAGTCTCAAGAAGGCACTGTGTCATGTAGCTGAACTGGCAGGAGGGAAGGCTTTACGATCAATTATGCCAAAACCCAAATTACTTTTGACTTTCTTCACAAGCTAAAGAGAATACTAAAATTATTTACACAAGTTTAATTTGTGTACAACTGTTTCATTATTACATAGCTTGTCAAATTCTTATTCACAGACTCTTAAGACAATATCACTCACCCTACCATGCTTTATAGGCCTAATTCTGAGGCTTTTTGTACTTACAGAGGGGTTTTTATGGATACAGAAACACTTTTTTAGAAAAAGTATTTAGTCCATGCGTACTGTCTACAACATTGCAGAAGCAAGCTGGTTCTTCCTCAGGAAAAAAACTCAGTCACTATTAAATCCCTGCTTCAAATACATGCCAGAGAAAAGGCATATCGATTTCTTTTCAATCACTATACAGAATAATATCGTATTTCCATTTCTTGCCTGTGGTCTTAATTTTCAATGATCTGATTTAAAAAGCTACAATGACCCAAAAATCGAAATGAAAAATAAAACAAGAACAGTTGGTTGTGGGATCAAAAGGGAAGCCCCAAAAAGAATTTCTAGGAATAGCTTCAGATGTCAGCTGCAAGAAGAGACTCTACTTCCTGATTTTGCTTAATCACAGACTCCCCTCTTCACCCTCCCAGCCTAGTCAAAAATGCAATTGCAGGAAGTGAGAAGTTTACACATTGTTCTCTTCCAAGTTGCACTGGGGGGAAAAAGTCACACAGATAAAAACCTAAAGGATGTTTTGTATGTGTTACAGTTGCACACAAAGCCACATACTCAGCCAGCTAATGTAGCGGTACTGTCAGTCAGTAGGGAAAATAATTCTGACAGTTTCCAGTGACAAATTGTAGGCATAAAATGTGGTTGTGGAATATTTTCCAAGTCACAAAGTCACAATAAGTTTAGAGTTAAAGCTTAGATATATTATCTAATATAACCCTTTCCTTTTATCGTTTATCAATAGAACGATACAAAGAGGTAAAATGACTTATCTAAGGTTGCATAAACAAGGGGATGAGAGCTTCACACAAGCACACTTGACTCTGATAACTGTATTCTTCCCCTTTTGAGAGCAAGTACTTATAAACAAAGAAAGTACCAGTATTTCATTAAAGAATAGCAAGTATGATAAAAACAGTGGATCAAAAACAAAGTTAATCAACAATATCATTTATCAGTATTTTTTAAAATGTTACAACAAAACCCCCTGAAATTGTATTATTATTTTAAAGGAATTTGTGATAACTGAATAAAGATATAACTTTCTCTTAAGAATTTGTTTTTTCCCCCATTACTGTTTTGTATTATTTGAAACTCCAGCATCTACTAATGTGGGGTTAGAAAACAACAAGCATAGTTGACATCAGAGATCTAATGGAGATCTCCCCCTCTGTCTCATGAACACAGCAGGGTTAAGAGATGTGTTATCCTTCTAGGAGACTTGGTCTCCTCTGCAACACTACCATACAGATGCTTCTTTTGTCCACACTTTGCATACTGGCCTCAGTATACTTCTAAATTTCCTTGCCAGCATCACTCAGCCATCACTCAGCCAATCACTCAGCTACTTGAGGAGGACGAGAGAAATTAGGGTGGTTTTGACTGATCTAGTTGATCACAAGATTTCCAGTTGTGATCTGTGCCTTCCTAGTCAAAATTCTACTTTTATCTTGACTTGAGGGTCTTCTTCAAAGGATCTTTTCATCCCTAGAGGGATTCTGTTTCCCCTACTCCCCAATCTTCCTTAAACAAAATATAAAGGAATTGGGAAATGGGAGGGGTAGAGGCCACTAAGTTTTGACCTCTCATCCACTGCAGATCTTTAGAAACCTTCAAAACACTCAAAGGCATGTATCATATACTCTTAAGTCTTTCTCTTTCAAGTTAACAATCACCCCAAGGAAAATTCAATGTAAGATAGACAGGGGATCATGATATTTATACTATGGTTGAAGTTTTCTAACTACATTCTTGCATATTAAAACACAGTGAATTTATCTAACTAAACTTTACTACACATAAACAATCTTCTCCTTTCCAAGCACTGAGAAAAGATGCAATATCTTCTCTTAAATCCAAAGAAAATACAATTTTAAAAGTAATTCAATGATTTAATCACTTAAAATTGTGATTATCTAGGGACTTCCCTGGTGTTCCAGTGGTTAAGATTCTGTGCTTTCAGTGCAGGGGGTATCCCTGGTCTAGGAACTAAGATCCCACATGCTGTGCAGCATAGCCAAAAAGTAAAACAAAAATGAATAAGTAAAATAAAATCCCAATTTAAAAAAGAGTATCTGCAAAAATAATATTATTTTTTCCTAAGATAGATTACCAAACCACCAAGAGTCTGCAGTGTTTACATTATGACATTATTTCATCATTTTCTTCAAATAACAAAACATAAAAGTGGACCCATAGACCAATGGAACAGAATTGAGAACCCAGAAATAAACTCTTGCATATGTGGCCAACCAGTATTTGACAAGGGAACTAAGAATACTCATTGGGTAAAGGATTAAATAAATGGTGTTGGGAAGAGTAGATAAAACATGCAAAAGAATGAAACTGTACCTTATCTTACAACACATACAAAAATTAACTCAAAATGGATTAAAAACCTAAGACCTGGAACCATAAAACTCCTAGATAGTGAAACAGTTCCCTAATGTTGGTCTCGGCAATGATTTTTTGGATATAATACCAAAAGCAAAAATTACTAAGCAGGACTACATCAAACTGGGATTCCCTGTTGGCTCAGACGGTAAAGCGTCTGCCTGCAATGCAGGAGACCCAGGTTCAATCCCCGGGTCAGGAAGATTCCCCTGGAGAAGGAAATGGCAAGCCACTCCAGTACTCTTGCCTAGAAAATTCCATGGATGGAAGGAGCCTGGTGGGCTACAGTCCATGGGGTCGCAAAGAGTCAGACATGACTGAGCGACTTCACTTTCACTTTCACATCAAACTGGAAAGCTAATGCACAGCAAAAGAAACTATCCACCAAAAAAAAAAAAAAAATCTTTGATAGGGAGAAAATACTTGCAAACCATATACTTAGTAAGAAATCAATATCCAAAATACTTAAAGGACTCATGCAATTCCATAACAACAACAACAAAAATCCGATTAAACCATGGGGAGAGGACCTGAAGAGACATTTTTCCAAAGAAGACATACAGATAGCCAACAGGTACATGAAAAGATGCTCAAGATCACTAGTCATCAGAGAAATCCAAACCAAAACCACAAAGAGATATCACCTTACCCTTGGCTATCATCAAAAAGGCAACAGATAACAAGCACTGGTGATGATGTAGAGAAAAGGGAACCCATGTGCACTGTTGGTAGGAATATAAATTGGTACAACAGACACTGTAGCAAATGGTAAGGTTCCACAAAAAAGTTGAAAAATAGAAAATCCGTCAGCAATTCTACTTCTAGATATATATCTAAAGGAAATGAAAATAAGATATCAAAGAGATATCTGCACTTCCGTATTTATTGCAGCATTAATCACAATAGCCATACTAAGTGTCCATTTATGAATGAATGTGCTTAGCTGCTCAGTCATGCCCAATTCTTTGTGACCCCATGAACTGGAGCCCGCCAGGATTCCCTGTCCATAGAATTTTCCGGCAAGAATACTAGACTGGGTTGCCATTTCGTACTCCATACGAATGAACGGATAAAGAATATGTGAGATTGAGATACCTAAAATGGAAGGAATACTAATCGGTCATGAGAAAGAAGAAAATCCTGCAATTTGCAACAACATGGATGGACCTTGAAGGCATTACGCAAGTGAAATAAGTCACATGGTCAAAGAAAGACAGATACATATGGTAATACTTATAATGTGAAATCTAAAAAAACAGAACTCAAAGAAACAGAATATAAGGTGGTTACCAGGGGATGGTGGATGGAGAAGATACTGGTCAAAGGGTACAAATTTCCAGTTAGAAGATTTATAATTTCTGGGTGCCTAATGTACAGCATTGCGATTATAGAAATTGTAACGCATTATTTACTTGAAAATTGCTAAGAAAGCAAATCTTAAGTGTTCTCACCATACAAAAGTAATCGTAATTATGTGGACATTACTGTGGCAGTCGTTTTGAAATATTAAGGGTACAAGTCAACACACTGTACATCTTAAAGTTACAAAATGCTGTATGTCAATTATATCTCAATAAGGCTGGGGGGAAAAAAAGGACTAGTGTATATACAAGGTCTGCTTAAGACACCTCTTTGAATGAGCAGAGTGCGGGATAGTTTAGAGGAAAGTGAGAAAACAATGACAACACTAAAGTAGATCTGAGCACACAGCATTCACAGCAGTGTTCTTAATGGAATGAGCTAGATCCGTCCTGTTCTTTTAGGTAATAGAGCATAATCATAGAGTCAGGACACCACAGTCAGACAGACTATGCTGGCTTCACGTTGTAACCTTGACCAAAGTTACTGAATATCTCTATGTCTTAGTTTTCTCACTACACAATAGAGCTAAATAATGTTACCTACCTTGCTGGGTGGTTAGAATGAAATAACATCTTGTAGTGTCCAACCAGATAAATGTGGAGCTATTGTTACTTAAGAGAATGTCTAGGGTTTCAGGCAAAATATCAAAGACTTGGTGAATAAACACACAGACATATAGAAAAGATAATATATAACCCACTCAAGCCAATCTAGATTCTATTCACATAGGAATATAAATTATTACAGATTTCAAATTATTTATAATTATTTATACATTATTATTTTAGTAGTCTCAAACTGTATTTCTTTAATAAATAAAAATTTGCTCATTGGGCTAAATATTAATGGAAACCATGACTGCTCTCTGTTACAGCCTTAGCAGCAGTTAACTCATTTAGCTTTCTTCCCTTTACCTTGTATAGCTTAGAAACCTTTAATATGGTAGCTGCTAAATGCCTTGCCTATGGCAGGTACTCAAGAAGGCTGAACTGAACTGATTTTCAGGCAGCCCACTAGAACAGTGCTGTTGGAAATTTCTTTTACAGAGACAAAGCATTTAATTTTACACTTTAAAGCCCAGTACCATGATGGTAAAGAACATGGGTCTTGAAGACATAAAGACCTACATGTGAATCCTGACTTGGTGCAAAGGACCAAAAGCAAGTTAATCTTTCTAAGCTTCTCTCGTTGTTTATGAAGTTGGGATATTAAGCAAAGGGATGTGCTTATTACAGTGTTTGGCACAAGGAAAACATTCACTTAACAAGTGATTTATATCAAAATTCACATAAAGCAGCTTGAGAAAGTTCAGTGCATTTGGACTTTTGGAAAGGGCTTCAAATTTTGGTGTTAAAGCCAACACACATAGTTCTCTCTTATGAATGGAAAACACTTCACTACCAGCCCTAAAGACTCCATAGCAACTTACACATATTTTTAATCATTTTTAGCACATATAAAATTTTCATATTGAAAGCACTTTACAAGTAACCAGAAATTTTTTGAGAGAACTTAAAAATTATAGAAAATAAGTATACTTGTAAAAATGTATTTAAAATTTATGTGATAATTAAAATGAAGATTTATTTACTTTGAGTAAAACTGCAATGTTCCTAAATGAACTGACTTTGTATTCTGCTGTGACCTTAACTTGGGTGATGCATCTCTGTTCTGTGATGTGGTAGTTTCCCAAAGAAAATAAATATTCTAAGAGAAAACATTAAATTATTTGAAAATTCATATATCATGTTCATATAATATATTCATATATCAGAGCAATTTGGTACCCTGGTATCTTATTAAGGAAGGTATGAAAAATACAGTGAGCTATGTAAATTTTATGAAGTGATTATAAATTAAAAAACAGCAAGTCACCAAATGATAATTCTTAAATAATTATTAATAAAAATACAGTTTAGGAATATATTTAGAAATATATCTCAGCATTCTATGTAAAAGCATGAGTAATCATAATTTTCAAAATAATCATATTTTCAACCTTAATTTTTCTTCACTGGTAAGAAACTAAAATGACAAGAAAAATGTATTATATTATAACAGATTCTTTCTTCCTTTATCTTTTGATTAAAATTAAGAATCTTCAAATCCTCTTTCACTGTATATATTCTTATAGGAACAACATCAGAGGAACTTTTAAAATCAGCTATAGTCAATGCTAGCTTCCACAACCAATTATAAGATACAATTTTATAATTAGCATTTCATAATAGGTCTGTATTGACATCGGCTGACTAAAATGTCAGAATTTTAAACTTTCAATTTTAATTAGTGAAAATGTCAAGAAATCTTCTACAATTTTCTTTACTTAAAGCTTCAGCCTTGGAAGATACAATGAGTTAAATGTTTCATCCAGTAATTTATGTGATTAGAAAACTGAAAGTCTTACTGGTAATATTTCTGACTTACATTCCAATATCTTTAACAATTTAATGACAGGAAAGAAAACACTTCTATTACTATACTTAGAGAAAAAGAAAAGCGTAAAAGAAATGTGAAGTGGAAAATTTTACATTTATTTTCTGATTTATTTTCAAGTTTGCAATTAAGTTTAACCAAATAGAAAAGTTAGAAAAGTAAAGATTTCAAAAGGTTTAAGTTAAACCAAACAGAAATTTAAAAAAAATCACTAACCCAAAGCATGCACTGTTCCTCTATGCTTGCTGGAGTTCTTGCTTGTTTTAACCACAGGGACAGCACTTTCTTTGAACTGCAGCTCACAAAATTTTTCAAGAAATTTTGCCATTTCTTCTGTAACAGTATCCAGGTAAGTTTCTTTAATGAATTTCACTGTTGAGGATGGAGCTAAAATTTCATGTAGTGTGTTAAAATCCTCTTTTATCATTGAGTATAACTTAAGTATTGTACCTTGGTATCTATCAGCCATTATGTCTAAATTTGATTCTCTGCTAAAAGAAGGAAAACAGTTCTGCAGAAGTGTGGTCAACAGTTTATTCTGTATGCTTTGGTACTTGCTTGTAACTTCTGATTCTGGATAAAGAAATAAGAGTTGCTGTATGCACTGATTTTTCAACAAAATTTTTTGCTGTGAATTGTTTATTTCATTGTGGCTTTGCAATTTGCTCACTAAGAAGCGTCGAAGATGTAGTCTTATATCATCCCATAAAGACTTTACATCCATTGAGGAATGATCTTCAACAGAGTGAAGAGAAGTCCTAGAGAGGAAATGGAAAGACGCTCCACTTACAGTGGATGGGAATGAAACTCTGCTCTGGCAGGAGAGGTCCCAAAGTAAATTCAATACCATTTCTTCTTGATTTTGTTCATTCTTCAACAAATCTCGCTAATAAAAGTAAATCATAATGTTAGAAATGTGATTATAAGAGCAGAAGGATAAAATGATTTCTACAGTTATACAGAATTTCATAATTCATTTCAAGAATCAATACTATGATTTTAAAAAAATTTTTTTTGCCTTTGAAATTTAATCAGTTCAGACATTTTAGAATATTAGCTTTGTAGTCTGTTAAGTTTTGTAAAGCCCAGATGATGAGCAAATTTTTCAATTAGATTTCTAGACACGCAGTTTTTTCTTCATTGTTATCCATTCCTGATATAACCTGAGCTGTATGGAAGCATTAGCTTAAAAATTCTAAATAAAAATCTATAGTAAAATATCAACTGAAATGTACCCCCAAGACAAAATAAATTCAAGATGACACCCCTAATTAACACCTAGTAGATAATTTTCATGCCTGAATGAGTATACTTATTATTATAAAACCCCAAATGAACATAGAGGATGGACACCTTCAAACAAAGTATTATGCCTAGGGCTTACTAATAGCTGCCATCCTGAGAAATATAGTTTAATACATTTGAAGATTTTAACTTTCATTTAAATTTCTTTTTGAGTCACATTAAGAAAGGTTTTACTTTGGAAATTAGACTGAGAATATTTCAGTTCTCTCCAAAGAAATAACTAACTCAAAATGAGAAAAAAAAAATACACTCAGAATTGTTCTTCAAAAGATATGAAAATTTTTTTTTTTTACACTTTCTGTGTTAACTGACAGAAACAATTATAGGTGTAATTAAGAATAGAAAAGGAACAAAAAAATTACTTTCTGTTTGGACTTGGAATTAAATGCACAAATTCTCTTTACACGCTGACTCTCCTAATGTTTATTTCAGGTCATAGAGACATTAGTTTATATTCTCTAAGTAGCAACAAGCTGCTTTTTTTTTTTTTTTTTTTTTAGTGGAAGCAAGGTTCAAGCAGTCTAAAATCAGTCCAGCTTTGAAATTTCTTATTGATAAAAGTAACACAGGTATTATTTGTGACTCAGAATCATGAACAACTCTGAGACAAATTCTAGGGCACTTTCTCTCTCAGTGATTCTAAGTGCTGTGACGTCTAATTTGATGTTCTATCTGTAATAAATAATAATACCTAATATCCGTATAGCAGTTTATTATATAAAAAGCACTTTTCTCTAGAGTCTCTGACTTATTCATAAGGAAAACTCTGTGAAGCAGATACTTAAGACCCCAATTTACAGGAAAGGACACTTCAGTGCAGCATGTTTAAGTTACTTTCCAAATGTCACACACAACAGAGCGCGGAACCGAGAATGGGCGCCTGGTTCCATTCCCCTCATCCACGTTCTTTCCATCCACACTCTAGAGAACCAAAAAGTAAATGGACTTTTCTGAAGCTCCAATTTCTCTCTTTCTTCTATTTAGATCTTTTTGATACTTTCTGGAAAATAAATGTCCTTAGACAGGAGTCCAGAACACCAGCATTATGGTAAATTCTATAGAGAAAAACTGGTCTTATTAGTGCCTCAACTGTGGGTTTCTTTAAATCAGTCAATTACTGTAAATACTTGATCAAGCAAACATTTAAAGAATAATAGATTACAGAGGTTTAAAACATGTGTTAGGTATTGATTGCTTAAATTTTGAAAATGACTTTATAGAACAGCCATAATGAGAACCTCTGTTCCTTGTTTAAACAGTTAAATAATTAATAAACAAAAATATTTTATGGGGGAAAAAATTGAGGTATGAAAAAATACTGTCAAGATCGACACTTTCCGCATGTAAAAATTTGATAAGGTCGTATTAATCTGGATCTGTTTTAATAATGTGGTTCCGTTCTCAAAATAACATAATCAATTATGTTAAAAAAACAAAAAAAACCTAGGTCTGGAAGGGGCCTACCAGTCTAATGAATTTGAGCAAAAACTAAGGCGGCCTTTGCCCTGCAGTGAATAGAGAATGACTTATGTGTGACAGATTAAAAGATAATTAAAAGCTTTTGCTTTTAATTAAATGAGAAAGCATTATTACATCAATATTAATGAAATTCACTACACATGGCTCTTAATAGAAATTAAAGGAATAACTATATCCATATTTATTCTTCAAGGCTCCACCTTCAAGAGATAATGGGTGAGAGGATTTTCTTAAAAGAATAAGCCTTCAGGGCATATAATCTTCCTTTCTCTTCCTTTTATTACTCTGTAAACATTAAAGAGACATCTGCAATAGTAATAACAGCCAGAAATTATTTTCATCTGATTCTGTCATCCTAAGCCATCTACAACCTCAAGATATTTTCCACATCTGCCTGAGTCGAGGTTTGATGTTTAGACAAAAACAGTGCCCTTTCCCCACCCCCCTAAATTGAATTAAAACCATAGCTACAGAAATCTGCTTTCTAACAATTGTGCTATTTCCCTAGGAAACTGATTTTGCAAGCTAGCTGCCTTTGTAGATATAAGTAAAATAAAATAAGTATTCTTACTGAAGGCTATGAAAACCTCTCTAACATAGAAAGTGGTCAGTATCCAAGAGTGACCAATGTAATAATATTCCATCAATTAACAGTGGTATTGTAGAAATTGCTGCCTCGATTGAAAAGAATTAGATATGCCTGCAGGTTGGGAATGAATGGAGAGGTGGACAAGGCTCCTTAACAGATACAATCAATGCTGATCTTACTGTGCTTAATAATGAGCCCAGGAAAATGAGTAGTTGTGAAGGGACACAAAATGTAATAAATACCAAATTTTCTGATGGACAATTGTGGTATATTTCAATACATTTTGTGATGTTGATACGGCAAATATACCACAAGTCACCCAGGAATTACAATGCTTAATGCCCACTTATATAAACTTCACTTTATGGTAAAAATCACAGTAGAAAATAAAAACACATAGCTCACTGGATTCCACTGCAGATAGAGAAGTAAAACAAAACACAAACCCTCAGTATGACAGGCTAATATGGTCAATGAAATAAATATTTATATATGGAAACTGGACGAAATGTAGCCCAGGTTCACCCACCCCACTCCACCATTAAAACAAAGATTATATATATTTTTACCAGTATTTTGAGAAAGTTTATCAAATCTCCATGGGGAATGGAAGGTGACTTGGATGAATTGTAATTATAATTATTTAGCCATTCAAAACAGTCAGTCGTCGTTTGCAGCTGTACATCTGGACACTGTTTGTTAACTTCAGACTGTATTTCTTTAATGCAATGTTCTATGCTATATAAAAGAAAAGAAAAAAACTATTTTGGTAGGAAGTAGGTAATGGAGCTGTCACATAATATCATAGGGTCCTCAAATGCTTATATGCAGTACCTGGTGACACATAATTTACAAAATTATAAAACATCCATATAATATAAAAATAGTAACAGGAAAACTGTATATTTTCATTCATAATTAAAAACTGGAAGTTCAAATTTTCTGACAGTTTCATTTCAAATGCAATAGAGGAAACATATGTAGCTACTAATAGATTAATTGGAAATTCATCTGTGTTAAATAAAATTTCAAACATATTTGCAATGAAATAATGATCCTTTTGGTAGGCAATGGATGGAAGACAAGAGATAAAACGCTCTTGATGACCAAATCAGAAACATATATTGACTAAATTATGGCAAACCTCAATCAATCCAAATTAAGAAATCAGAAAACAGGAACAAAGAAGTTACAATTAAAAGTTATAAAAGATATATGCTGTATATACAGTTACTACAGCTAAGTATCTTTTCCTGCCATTACACTCTACTCCAAAAGAAAAACAACCAAAAAATTCAAAATACACTAGAGATTGCATGTTAAAAAAATAAGACTGGAAGAAAATGAAACAAAAGTTTAATAACAATTATCTTTGAGTGATGAAAATTTGGTGTTTTTAATTTTACTTTTCTGTATTTTCTAAAATTTTTGAAAGCATAAGATGAAACTCTTCATTTACAATACATAAACGAAGAGAGAAAACATGCCCAATTGCATCTACCAATACACACGTTTTAAAAATTCCATCAGAAGTATCTTCAGCTCTGAAACTAAAAAGATATGTTAATTTTCATTTACAAATCTGCATTAATTATTATAAATCTTGTGATGACCATAAGTATAATGTCATTTGTGGAGCCACATGGATATGACATATTACTACCACCTGATGGCAGCAGATCTAAACTGCAAGAAAGCTTATGAACAGGAAAGTTATTTTGAAGCTGAATCCCTTCACCTCAACCAGTTATGCATTTGCTTCTTAACAGTATAAAGAAACACCTGTACCCAAAAAGTTGCTACTGTTTTGAAAATATCACTGCTGTTCATTATAAACACGTGATAGAAACATTTTGAACCCAAGCTCTGATAATTAAAATCGATATATGAAATTCTTTTCTTCAAAATGTATAAGGTATTGCATGCATATGAAACATACACTGTAAAATTCTAAGGAAAGCTTTTCAGGAGACTTCTGAGCAGGAGTGAATTCAAACCCAAATTACTTTGAAACAAATACATTCTGAGAATCAAAAGCCTTTTCATGAAAACAAAGAACTTACAAGAAAAACAACAGCTCCTTAGGCCACAGGCCATTCAGTTTTCTGATGAGACAGGCTTATTCAGGAATACCACTTCTACATCTGGCACAAGACTGGCATATATTTTCTATATTTACGTATGCACCTCTCTGAACTGAGAACACGATGCCCTAAGCTCACACCTTGACTCCAGGGACAGGTTATCCAAGTTTTTTTACTATAGCATCCTCCTGTGTCTCATTCAGTGAAACCTAATAGATTGCAGCAATGTGAACTGGACAGGCTCAGCCGCTAGTCTACCTAAATCTATTTCAATCAAGATTCAGCTTTTAGGCTAATCTCTAACATCTGAATCTGGGTAGAGGCCAATAACTACAACTTATAAATAGAGTAAAGCCTTCAGAGAGCTAGATTTCAGTAATTTGTTCAAACACTGATAAAGGGATTGAGCAGTTGCATTTCAGAGGACCTCCCTCACTGATACAAACTGAAGTCAGCTGAGCTGACTTTTAAAATCATTTGTCACAAATTTTAAGGTGAAAGAATTCATCTCTACCTGATTTTGTTTTTAGTTAGCTGTATATCATATCTGTACCTGATTTTGTTTTTAGTTAGCTGTATATCATATCTGTACCTGATTTTGTTTTTAGTTAGCTGTATATCATATCTCTACCTGATTTTGTTTTTAGTTGCCTGTATAACGTGTCATTCTGCCATTCACCACTGTCTGTACATCTTGCTAAAGTCTTGAGATTTATTGCCTAATTATTATAGAAATGAATATTTTCAAAATTTAAGATGAATGTCAGTTTGTAATGTAACTTGGCAATTTTTTCTTCTTTAATGTCAAAAATAATTTAAAAATTCATTTTTAACACCTAAAAGGTAAGGTTATTTTTCATATATGTTATGAAGATGGTAATAGAGATGGTAATCTTGGATGGGATGAGGTCTATATATCAATAGACTTAAATGATGCAAGATCTTCATCTAGTTTTTCAGAAATAACATGACACTTGTCTTTATTTTGGTTTAAGCTGGTTTTAGAAAAGGCATAGGAACCAGAGATGAAATTGCCAACATCTGCTGGATTATCAAAAAAGCAAGAGAGTTCCAGAAAAACATCTATTTCTGCTTTATCAACTATGACAAAGCCTTGGACTATGTGGATCACCACAAACTGTGGAAAATTCTGAAAGAGATGGGAATACCAGACCACCTGACCTGCCTCCTGAGAAATCTGTATGCAGGTTAAGAAGCAACAGTTAGAACTGGACATGGAACAACAGACTGGTTCCAAATAGGAAAAGGAGTACGTCAAGGCTGTATATTGTCACCCTGCTTATTTAACTTATACGCAGAGTACATCATGAGAAACACTGGGCTGGAGGAAGCACAAGCTGGAATCAAGATTGCCGGGAGAAATATCAAGAACCTCAGATACGCAGATGATACCACCCTTATGGCAGAAAGTGAAGAAGAACTAAAGAGCCTCTTGATAAGAGTGAAAAAGTTGGCTTAAAGCTCAACATTCAGAAAACGAAGATCATGGCATCCGGTCCCATCACTTCATGGCAAATAGATGGGGAAACAGTGTCAGACTTTGTTTTTTTAGGCTCCAAAATCACTGCAGATGGTGACTGCAGCCATGATATTCAAAGACACTTACTCCTTGGAAGGAAAGTTATGACCAACCTAGACAGCATATTAAAAAGCAGAGATATTACTTTGTCAACAAAGATCCTTCTACTCAAGGCTGTGGTTTTCCCAGTAGTCATCTATGGATGTGAGAGTTGGACTGTGAAGAAAGCTGAGCGCCGAAGAATTGATGCTTTTGAACTGTGGTGTTGGAGAAGACTCTTGAGAGTCCCTTGAACTGCAAGGAGATCCAACCAGTCCATCCTAAAGGAGATCAGTCCTGGGTGTTCATTGGAAGGACTGATGCTAAAGCTGAAACTCCAATACTTTAGCCACCTGATGCAAAGAGCTGACTCATTTGAAAAGACCCTGATGCTGGGAAAGACTGAAGGCAGGAGGAGAAGGGGATAACAGAGGATGAGATAGCTGGATGGCATCACCGACTCAATGGACATGAGTTTGAGTAAACTCCAGGAGTTGGTGATGGACAGGGAGGCCTGGTGTGCTGCGGTCCATGGGGTCACGAACAGTCGGACACAACTGAGCAACTGAACTGAACTGAAGTTGTTTTCTGCTTAAGTTGCTTCTAATTGTCTTTAGAAACAAGGTCAGTTGTGAGATTATAACCAAGGTAATTCAGCAAATAGAAATCCAATTAACACATTTATTGATCAAAAATGTCAGAAGTCTAATGTCGATGTACAATCTCTGTCCTAAATAGTTTAAATAGTTTAAATTCCCAAATGTACACCATTAGCTGGTTTAGCAAGGACTTTCTAAAAGCATATTCCTAACTTTATTTGTAATAGTAAAAGCACTGAAAATATCCTAAATGCCCACCAGTAGAGAGAATGGTTAAATAATTACATTTAACCCATGAAACACAGTCATGAAAATGAACTAGAAATACACTTATCAACATGGATGAATCTAACAAAAGTAATGTTTATGGGAAAAAAGGTACAAATGAATACAAACCATGCCATGTGATCACACACAGTGTTCAGGATTATAATCATACATAGTAAAACTATAAAGAAATGTGCTAGAGAACGGAGCACAATCTATAAAAATGTTGAATCACTGTGTGATACACCTGAAGCAAATAAAGAATTTTAAATCAACTCTACTTTAATACTAAATACATACTTGAAGTGAAGTCGCTCAGTCGTGTCTGACTCTTTGCGACCCCATGGACTGTAGCCTACCAGGCTTCCCCGTCCATGGGATCCTCCATGCAAGAGTACTGGAGTGGGTTGCCATTCCCTTCTCCAGGAGATCTTCCCAACCCAGGGATTGAACCCGGGCCTCCCGCATTGTAGGCAGACGCTTTACCGTTTGAGCCACCAAGGAAGTCTTACATACATAAGTCTTACATCTTAAATACATACTTACATACATGCATTTTAAAAGAAAAAAGAAATGTGCTGGAATGATCAATATCATGCAGGGTGGGGATGGGAGTGGGGTGAGACTGGGGAAATACACAGAGGTTTCAGCTGTAGAGGTAAGGTTTTATTCCTTATACTACATCATGAGCACAGGAATGTTTATCACAGTATTCTCTATGCCTCTTCATATGTCTCAACACTTCCTAATAAATCTGAACCCCAATGTGCTTTAATTATAATGACTCTGAATTATCCAAGTTAATGATGTGTGCAAGCGGATACATTACTGAGCGGCTGTGTATAAATCAATTTATAAACCATTTCTAAGATGCAACATACAGCATGCTTTTTTTTTAAAGGATATAATTTTCTCATTCAACATTCAATCCTAGGTTCCTTGAGTGGGAAAATTACTTGTTGAATGAAAGCATATCTGATAAACATTAACTGAATCCTGAATATGTGGCAGGTTCTGTGATATATGCTAAGGACCTAAACATGAATAAGACATGGTCCCATCTCTAAAGGAATTCTTTCTAGTGAGAGAGAGATAGGCCTGTAAATGAAGAACTACACTCAGTAAGACTTGATAAGAGGTGTATGTACGAAGTGCTGAGTAGGGGAAATACATAGGAGGTAAGTCACTCAGTGTGCCTCTGGGGGGGTGCAGAAAAGGCTTCTTCCTGTAGAAAAGGAGATTATATGCGAGGATTTGATGCTCTAAGAAAACTAACCAAACCACTGTGCTTAGAAGTCCCTGATACTGACCCCTGAGAATTCAGTGCTGATCATCTAATCTCACAGCTGGGTCACTTTAAAACTCTATTTATTTGGACAATAAAAAACATGAAGTTATTATTATTATTATTTCGGTTACAACCATGTTTACACATGTAAGTATGTGTGTATGTATGTATCTATGCACTATTTTACTTCAAAAGGATAAAGATGTTCTGTAACTAGACATCACTAAACAACAACTGCACAAGGGCTGATTAACACTGGGGGTGGTGCAGTTGAGGACAGGGAGAGGAACTGAGAAAAAGGGAATAATTATAATCGTGGTGCTTAAGCTTACTGTAAAAACTCTTTCAGGATTTAATACTCATAGTCTTTATTATTCAGTCACACAAAAATGTTCAAAGGGGAAAAAAAATATGTTCTACCAGTAAAAATTATTAGAACTTCTTCAATGTAAAGGTTTTAGAGGACACAGAGGTGTGCTTTCATAGAAGGGTGGGAATTTTTATTTTTTAGAGCAGGGAAGAGCATGGCAGAGATTCAAGACTGTATCTACAATATGGAAAATGGAAACATTAAAAAGCTTTTTTAAGCTTTTACATGTTTGTTGCTCTTGTTTATACTTTTTACCAACATAAATTCAGTCTAAGGAAAAGGTTTTTTCAATACTATGATATATTTAAAAACACCAAGAACTAGCTGTGAAGTAAATAAGAATTTTCTGGCTTTTAGATAAACCTAGCTCATCTAAGGAGATTAATAAAATTCCTCAGAATTAACAGGTAATTAATAGGGAAGAGACTGATAAACCATAAGTCAGCCACGAAATGAAAACTTACTTTCCTGAGACAAAGATGTTTTTAGATCGTTTCTTAAAAGGCTGAGAAAAGAATTTATAAGACAACTATTTCAATGAAATTTAGCAAATTTATATATTTTTGCTAAGCTATTTTCTGTTTCAGATACGTTTCAGTTATTTCAAAAGTTTTAACTGTACTCTCAGGGAAAAAAACATCCTTGATCCCAAATCCTATTAACAACACTCTCCTTAAATCTTCTCAAATGAATCTTCCCCTTTCCATTCCTATTGTGAAAGAAGGGGCTCAGGATCTTATCATCTCTCATCTGGACTAAATAAATAGCCTCCCAAGAGTCCCATCTATTGTCAATCCACTTTTTGTTCAGAGTTATTCTCACCAGTCCTCACCACAAATGTTTACAGAGGCTTTAGAATGGTCCAGATTGCTTCAGCAAAGTTCAGACCAGTGTAGGGCAAGCGCCCATCTAAAAAATCTAAAGCACTTTCAGAAGAGTCAACCAATTGTGAAATACCCTCCAACTTCCATTCAATGGTGGGGTAGTCCTGGCATTGCTGGAGTGAGCCTGGCATCATATACCATATACCATATGACTTGGGATCCCTTTCCATAATGTAAATAGGAGCTCCACGGAAGTAGCACAGGGCTCTGTTAACAATATAAAGAACATTTCCCAGAAATGTTCTACAGCTGTATTAGGACATGGCAGTTTAACATCCATGGCAAGCAAGAGTAAGTTAATGTGCTTTCTTTTTTATCTATGGAGGCTTCCCAGCTTTCATATTTTAGCATAGTTACTAAAGTCAGAATGTGACTTATCCCAGTGAAACCACACAAACTGAAAACCGGAGAAAAAGTGAGAAATCTGCACCAGCGTTTACTTTGGGATGATTGCCTTGGTTCTCTTCCTGAGAAAGAGAAAACAAAAGAGAAGGAGAACGTATATAATAATGAAAATCAGACTGTATCAGGAACACATCTAGTCTACATCTTTATCTTCATTGCCCAGATACATGCAATCACTAAGCCAGTCAGATTTGACTGCAAGTTACAAACTGAGGGTTTAATTAATACGTATGGCCACACTGTGAGGAGGCAGGACATAGAGTTTTATACACTGCTTATAGGAGAGAAGACAGCGGAAGGCCTGTTGAGGAACAATCTTATCACAGCTAATTATACAGCGTCTAAGAAACCATCACATAACCTTCCCTAAGGAAGGAAGGACACACGTATGCATGTGTGTGTGCAGTAACAGCAGAAATACTACAAATAATGTAAATGCTTATCAAGAGGGAATTGACTTAGTATACGAAGAAATTTTTAAAAATACGTTAAAAAAATCTAAGTAAAGTACACACACAAATCCCATCTATGTAAAAAGGAGAATATATTTTTGGGTGCACATGTCTATATATAAAAAACATTTCTGGATAGCTCTACAATAATTCATTGGTGTTAAGTTACCTCTGAGGAACAAGACGAGGAGGGTCAGAGGAGTTAGAAAACTTCCTCATCTCTACCCTTCCATACACACCTTTTCCTTGTATTTATCTTTCTCTACTGTCTGCAATTCTTCCTGATTATGTATCATTTTATAATGTAAACTACCTACCAGAAGAGAAAACTAGCACTTAATGATAGCTTCTTGTATCCCATTCCACTCATCTAACGTCACACTAGCTAAAGCAGACACTGCTGCTGCTGCTAAGTCACTTCAGTCGTGTCCGACTCTGTGCGACCCCATAGATGGCAGCCCACTAGGCTCCTCTGTTCCTGGGATTTTCCAGGCAAGAATACTGGAATGGCACAGCAGATACCTAACCTCTAGCCTACTTTGTGCCAGGACTGTTTTAGGCAATGAGAATACAGTGCAGAACAGTTAGCCTTTAAAGCAAAAATAAAGACGATAACAAGACCAGCTTTTAGGCTTCCCAACTCAACTTCTTTCCAAGTCCCATAAGACGATATTCCTAGTCATAATTCTAGAATAAAGACTCATTAGCAAAAGCTGTGGCGTTAGTGATCCTTTTAAGACAAGGTGTTTACTTTGCTAAATCCTTGACGAGGCCCTTTTCCAGGGAAAGCTGTTGGGGCTGAGTTAGCTCTCAAGGCATTAGTCATTGGCAGGAAAGAGGGGCCAGCCACACAAGCTACATCTCCTTACCAGGGCCCAGTCTCCTTCTAGCTTTCCCTCCCCTGTGCTTGTCCTCATAGCTGAGCTGGCTTCACCGGGCACCTCTGGTTGGCATCTCAGGGATGGGGGTTACTTCCCCCTCGACCATTAACTCTGACCCTCCCTGTGGAATAGTGGCCTACTATTGCTGGCTCAACCTCCTAATCAAGTCTGCATTTTTAGTACAATATTATTCACACTTTTGTTATGAAAACAGCTTATAGACAGGAAGACACTTCCTTTTCCTTATTTCCCACGGAAAGATAATACAATAATATTTCTTATTGGAATATCCTAAACGGTGATTCTTTATTGTCTTAGGCCTGTTTGGCTAAAAGTAAGTAAAGCTAACTCACCTAAAAATAAAGATTATACTTTTAAAACCTGTTGAACACCTAAAATGCATGCATTACCTGAAAGAATCTCTTAATGATCATCTGATAGAGCTACTGATCCCACATTTTACGCTACTTATCTCAGTCTCCTGAAGCAGAAGTCTAATGAAAGCTTTGAGGGCATACAATACAGGACTCTGGAGAAAGAAGTTGGAACATCCTAGACTTCAAATAATGGAGCTAATGGTGACAGATCACGATGAGAAGAAAATGGTCTAATATGCCACCTTGAAACAGAGAGCATGGTTAAATTTATAGAACCCATCTATCCAGTGTTCTGCCACAATATAAAGTTAACACCCTTCCCTACCACTCTGACCCTACCTCTCCTGGATCAAGACCAATGATATTATCCACAGGAGTACTTCTTGTTCTTTCTCAGATTTAAAAAAAGGGGAGGAGGGGAGTAATCCTGCACAGTGCCAGCAAAACTTACATCCTGAGGTACACACAAATATTGTCTATAGTTAAGAAACAGAAAGGCAAAAGAAACTCTTAATGATCTATCTATCAACTGAACATTAAGAGGGGAAAAATCAAAATTAAATGTATTGTAAGCCCAAGATAACTTCTATACCTCAATATTGTGTTAAGCTAAATTATTATTATTAATAACTTATTAGAGTTCTGTTCAGCTCAAAAAAGATGTTAGTGCTACGTGTGGTTTTTAGTTACTGGGGTGAGTCTGTGGATACAGCATTCACAGTATCCCTCTTTGGCAGGTTATTTACCTTCCTGCTACCAACGCTGATATGTGTTAGAAGCAAGTGATTCACCGTCACTGATTTCCACTGTCAGATCTAAGAGTCACCTAGCTCTGACTTGAATGCAAATAAGGATGTGAAAGTGAAAATGGTCTGGGAGAATGACAGCCTCTCTTGAAGGGCAGGTGAAGGTTCAGTGACCTCTGGGCATTCTAGTCCATTCTGGTGAATCACTGCTTTGGGAAGCAAAACACCCTGTGGCTCATAAAACCTGATGATATTAAGAAGAGGGAAGGAATTCACACTTAGAATTCAGGGTCACTGCTAGAAACACAACTTTAAAAATTCAAGAGTAAGGAAAAATACCATATTTAAAAATGAATTACTAATGTTTTCTTCTTTAAAAGTACTGGGAAAAGCCATATCATATGGATGTTCATTACTTATTCAGTGTACACCATTGAAAGATAAATAGAACTGTTAGAATACAAAAATGCCAAGGGTAATTCAACTACTGCAATGTAAGTGTGGCATAACTGATTCGTCATGACATACAATTTTCTAAAAGCTATTCTGTTAGGAGGCAATAAATGAGTGCATAAATGATTTACACTCTTCTGAAACGTGGTTATTATTCAGTATTTTATTTTTTAAAAATATATACACCCTATACTATTATGTTTATTCTCTAGAGTATAATAAAAACATAATTGAATTTGATGAAAAATAGACTCGATTCTAAATGTAGCACACGGCACGTACAGCTCTCCCTTATTTTATCCCCCATGAAGATCAATGGTCACTTGAGGTGGTTTTGCTCTAGGTTTGTTTTAATATATGGGCAATAAAATATTTTTAATTTAAAAATTATATCCTTATACTCCATGTCATATTTTCTTTTTAATACTAACATCTGAATTTGGACCTAAATGACAATTTATGATGGCAAAGTACAATATTTTAATCATTGTTTTACTTCTCAATATGATTTCTTATTGACCAGGTAGGACAGGAAATAACTGTAGATGGTTTAGCAAATAAAAATGAAACTGTCTGTGATAAAAGCATCAGAGCTCAGTGACTTGGTTTTGTTTCTAATCTCTTATTTTTGTCTTTTTTTTTTTTGGCCATGCCCTGCGGCAGGTGGGATCTTGGTTCTCTGACCAGGGATGGAACCCACGCCTCTTGAGGTGGAAGTGTAGTCTTAACCACTGGACCACAAGGGAAGTCCCTCAGCGATTTGTTCTGATGCAGCTGCAAGGCCATTATGAACAAAGAAAGTCACTTTTTAGAAAATATTTAAATTTTGTTTTAATAGAATCATCTCTCTCGATATATGTATAACTGAATCACTTTGCCATATTCCTGAAACTATCACAATGTTGTAAATCAACTGTACTTCAATTTAAAACGTTTTCTTAATATCAGTTGCTGAAAAAAAATTCTCTAGAATAAGGATAAGTGACTTGTTAATCTATTTAAGCTCATACTCATTTCATTTGTAAGTTCCTTTGGGTGAGAAACTGTATCAATCAATATACACATATATAATATGGAATACATAAATTAGATAAATACATAATTATACTGAAGTTTAATACAATGATTTTATATTCACATATATAATATAAATTATAAGACATATTCTCTATAGTGTGATTAGGTCACATATACACGCTTTTTTAAAAATTATATATTATGCTTTTTCTTTTAAGATATATATACTTATATGGGTATGTATGTATATACATATAAATTAATGGTAGTTACAAATTAAAAATAAGAAGCTAATTCTCCCTGTTGAAAATAAGGGGAAAGGTTTCCCTCTCCTTCTTTTTCTTATTTACCTTAGAAACTGCAAATGTAAGTACTTTTTCATCTCTCTGAAATGTATCCCTTGGAAGACTAGATAGATCTTTTGTCAGCTTTCTCAGCCAGGGCTGTCTTTCTCAAAAAACTAGGAGCCATCCTTTCAAAACACAAACACCAAAGGAGATAACTATCTCCCTGTGTCTGTGAAAAGGAGCAGCCTAATGTCAGTGGGTGCCTTGATTCAATTTGCAAAACTGTTTCTTATCATAAAGACATGAGAAGTTTGCTTCTCTTCAGGATGATGCCAACTAGCTTACACAGGTGCTTTTTAACCATGGTGAAGTTAGGATGAACCACGTGTGAAGAACTGTGCTGTCAATTCTATTTGAAGGCTGGTTATGAAACAGGAAGGAAGGAGGCAGGGCACAACCATTACAAGAATGATAACAACCATTCAGAGAAACAGGGGACCACAAAGACCTGCTAGAAACTGCTAGGCCCGAGATGGTGGAAGGTTCGACTCCAGTAGACCTTGAGCCTCCTTATGTGTTTATTGTAATATACAAGCATACACTGAAAGATTCACCCATGGGCAGTTCCGAGGTGACCGTAGAGACCAAAAAGTGGGTGATGGCCCAATACTTGGAAATATCTGCCCCTTCCCCAAAATACCTGTAATGATCCTCCCACTCATTAGCCTAAGAAATTATCCAGCCCGTAAAAGTGAACTACCTCATGTATCAAGGCTGCTTATGCCTTCTGAGAGACCCCAGGCTGCCTATGGAGGGTCTATCTCTCTAAACAAACCTGCTTTCACTTTACTACGGCTCACTCTTGAATTCTTTCCTACACGAAGCCAAGGATCCTCACTTGGCGGGCTGTCCCAAGGACCTGGAACTCTCTGGGGACCGGGGACATGACCATCCTCCTGCACCCCATTTTTTCCTACAACAGATATTGTTTCTCATGAAAATATGTATTATATGTAATGGGTGTACCTGCTGCTGCTGCTGCTAACTCACTTCAGCCATGTCCAACTCTGTGCGACCCCACAGACGGCAGCCCACCAGGCTCTGCCATCCCTCGGTTTCTCCAGGCAAGAACCCTGGAGTGGGTTGCCATTTCCTCCTCCAATGCATGAAAGTGAAAAGTGAAAGTGAAGTCGCTCAGTCATGTCCAACTCTTAGAGACCCCATGGACTGCAGCCCCCCAGGCTCCTCCGTCCATGGGATTTTCCAGGCAAGAGTGCTGGAGTGGGGGGGTGCCACTGCCTTCTCCAAATGGGTGCACCTACTAGCCTATATAAAGGGCTGTGATTCCTTTCTGCTTTTGCAATCTCTTAGCAGATCACCTGGGATGTTTCTGACATTTTTATTTAAAGCCTGACAGAAGAGTTTTCCTTCTCTTCAGCCTTTGTGGAGAGGATTCCCAGAATGGGAGAAGATTTTAATTTTAATTCTTCAGCAATATGATACTTTTTTGCTTTTTATAAAAAAATTTTGGAGTATAGGCTATTTTTTGAATTTGTTATTTATGCCCATTGTTATGATAAAAAGTTAACTGTATTCTCAAATTAAACATGAGGAAAAAACTGCAGGAAAATTTCACTTGCTCGGTTCAGTTTCTTTGACAGTACATAACTATACTTTAAATTTTTAAAAAGGAAACACTATTCATCATTTGATAATAGACACTTTTACTGTGGTTTGCCTATTTGTAACCTACACAGATAGGGACAGAGTAGGATAGTTACACTGGTAGTTGTGGAAGTCCCAGGAGGGGATTACAGATAGAGAGGAAAACCAAGAGGACTTTGGGAGATCACTGCAGGTTAACGATTGCTTAAGAAACCTATCAGAATGTTGTACATGAAGCAGGCTTGCTTAACTGTAAAATGATAAATAAAAGCACATGATATGCCCCAGGTCATTAAGTGAAAGAAACAAAATTAGAGGCCTGCATTCTGCTGGTTGAGTTCAGCAAGATAAAAGATACTTAGGACCAAGGACAAGAACTTAAAGGAAGGACAACATTCCAAAGTAGAAGACTCTCATGATACAGAAACCTGAGATGATTCTACATATTTTAGGATATGTTACCATCCTTCTGCTGGTTTAACTAATTGCTATGACAGTTAGTTTGACCTCATAGGGTCAAACATTCTCCCACCTGATACAAAGGTGAGGTACTTCTGATGTTTACTAGAAGAACAAGGGAAAAGGCAGCCTTCTCCCCTCCCCTACTTTTCTTTGATTATACAAATGTAGCCCATTTAATCCTCAGGGTAGAGCCTGCCCGCTTGCATCTCTCACAATGAAAGGTTGTTGCTGAATCACGATGCCAGGATTCTTGGCCCCCGGAGGAGAAGAATTCAATCCGGGACCAGAGATGAGGCTTGATCACTCAGAGCTTTTGTGTAATAAAGTTTTATTAAAGTGTAAAGGAGATAGAGAAAGCTTCTGACATAGGCATCAGAATGGGCAGAAAGAGTGCCCCCTTGCTAGTGTTAGCAATGGAGTTATATATTCTCCAGTAAATCAAAAGAATGTCTGGAGGTTGTAAAGACCTCATCAAACCTACTCCCATAATTTACATTTTAAGATAACGGAATTAGCCAGAAGGTTTAATCCAGAGACTGTCCTCAGGCATAATACAATGTTGCTATATAATCCTAAGGAATGTAGAGAAGGAAAAAAGTTTGTCCTTTCTTCCTCCAGACCCCTCTCTCCTTGGGAACCCCTAGACTTCTTATCAACCTGCCTAGGAAATGACTCTCTCAACAAGTGTCCTATATTAATAAGCCTACTTTCTTGCCTATCACTTTGCCTGTCATTGAATTCCTCCTTCCGCCCTGAGACAAGTAAGTCCAGACACCAGGTGAGTGATTCTAATTAAAAGACCATGGGTTCAAGTCCGAATCTGAGTTACATGGTTTCAACATGCGGTGAATTATTAGAATCTTTGGTCAAAAGGACTGCACTGAATGAACTGACCCTGCTGCTGCTACTGCTGCTGCTAAGTCACTTCAGTCGTGTCCGACTCTGTGCGACCTCATGGATGGCAGCCCACCAAGCTCCCCCATCCCTGGGATTCTCCAGGCAAGAACACTGGAGTGGGTTGCCATTTCCTTCTCCAATGCATGAAAGTGAAGAGTGAAAGTGAAGTCGCCCAGTCGTGTCCAACTCTTCGCGACCCCATGGACTGCAGCCCACCAGGCTCCTCCATCCATGGGATTTTCCAGGCAAGAGTACTCGAGTGGGGTGCCATCGCCTTCTCCAGAACTGATCCTAGGGTCCACAAATACATATGAAGACAAAGTCCTTTATATCAGAGAATATGTACTAGTGGAAATTTGCTTAGCTGTTCCTGCTTCCCCCAGTGTTTGTTTGTTTATTTTTAAGTAATTCATTTATCTTTGGCTGTGCTGGGTCTTTGATGCAGAGCACAGGGCTCTCCGTTGCTGCACACGGGCTTTCTCTAGTTGCGGTTAAGTGGAGGCTACTCTCTAGTTGAAGTACATGGGGTTCTTGTTCTGGTGACTCCTCTTGGGGAGCACTGGCTCTAGAGTACACGGGCTTTAGTGGCTGCAGCTCACAGGCTCTGGAGTATACTGGCTCAGTACTTGTGGTGCACTGGCCTCCCTGCCACAAGGCATGTGGGGTCTTAGTTCCCAGATCAGTGATTGAACCTGTGTCCCCTGCATTGGCAGGCAGGTTGCTAACCAATGGACCACCAGGGAAGTCCCTCCTCCAGCATTCAGTAACACTGATTTTGGAGTAGGTGATAAAGACTAACTTCACATAGATGGACTGGCTAGCCTCCCAATTAAGTGAGGAGACTTAATATGACAAACATTACATAAAAATTATTTAATGTTCTGCTTTCAGCAATTCAAGCAATCCATGACTCTACACCACCATTTTTTGAATATCTAATTTTAAAATTTTAATATCCATGCTTATCTATCAAATGATAATGTTTAAACATATTAATGAAAATGCAGGCCGTCAATACTGGCAAGCTCTAAGAAATCATGAACAGCATTGCTGTTGTTCAGTTGCTAAGTCGTGTCTGACTTTTTGGGACCCTATGGACTGCAGCACTCCAGGCTTTCCTGCCCTTCACCATCTCCCAGAGTTGGCTCAGATTCACACATCCACACATGACTACTGGAAAAACCACAGCTATGACTACACGGACCTGAGAGTCCCTTGGACTGCAAGAAAATCCAACCAGTCCATTCTAAAGGAAATCAGTCATGAATATTCACTGGAAGGACTGATGCTGAAGCTGAAACTGGGATACTTTGGCCACCTGATGCAAAGAACTGATTCATTTGAAAAGACCTTGATGCTGGGAAAGAGTGAAGGTAGGAGGAGAAGGGGACGATAAAGGATGAGATGGTTGGATGGCATCACTGACACGATGGACATGAGTTGAATAAGCTCTGGGAGTTGGTGATGCACGGGGAGGCCTGGCGTGCTGCAGTCCATGGGGTCGCAGAGTCGGACATGACTGAGCAACTGAACTGAACAGAACTGAGGAGACTAAAATTTGCCACCCTAAAATATGCCTCTTTGGCAGATTAAATTATACCAAGCTGTCTGTTTTCTAAGAAACACATAAAGTAAATAATCTGAAAACCAAGTAGGAGTTACCCTTCTGTTAGAAACATTCACATTCATAAGGAAAAAGTCTCCATTTGTAAAGGTATCGCCTTCACTGTACCAGGCAGAGGAGGATGACCGAATCTCTTATCAGTGGAAAAGGCACTGACTTAAGCCTGCGCAACAACCTCACCCTTGTTCATGATGCTTTTCCTGGTAACTTTCCATGCTTGATTCTCCCCACCCTCAACAACCTCTTTCATCTTTAGCTGAGAATGGTATTTAAGATGAGGACTTTGGCCACTTTGGCCATCTACTCAGTTTTTCTGAGTCTCTCCCATGAATACAGGATATTACACTTTTGTCTTTCCTGTTCATCTGTCTCATTTCAGTTTAATTATTAGACTATGCAAAGAACCTAGAAGGGTAGAGGAAAATTTCTTCCTCCCCAACAACAGTAGTTCAACAAACTTTATCTATTTGAAGGCAGTGCCTGTATTTTTAGCCTTTTTTTAGCCTTGTTTAAAGTAGTGATCAGATAAGAAAAATCATCTTATATCCTAGAGGGAAAGGTCTAATTAATTTTTTGAGGAAAGTTAATGATAATTAAATCCTAAAATTTTCTTAAGAGCAGGAAACACTAAATGTAGTTCTTATAAATGAAACATGAAACCAACTTGTTTTAAAATTAACAATATTTACCTTATAGCATTTTGTTCTATCTTTTCATCAATGTCACTGAAGATCTGCTTAAACTCCAAGTCTCCAGGAAATGAATTTAACAAACAATGTAGGTCAAAAGAATTGTGGGGATATTCATCTCCCCAATCCATCCTGAGGAATAAGAATAAAAAATGTCAGTTTCCCCAAAATGAAAGAAAAAAAAAAAAAAACCCCTCAAGTTGTGATACTAACCCCAAAATTTAAATTCTGATTTATAGGCAAGATATAGCAGTAGAAGAAGTAGGATTATTATTAATCTGGGTAGACTGTTTTGTTATTGAAATTTCATGAGATGTGACCCAATTTTCACACCTCTATGGTTTGAAAACTGAAAAGAAACAGACTGCCTGAGCATCCGCTTCTCATTGTAACCAAGAGCTGCAGAGTATACCGTGAAGCCTCAGAGACCACTGTGAGCAAGGGTAGCTGCTTTGAAATTTTAATTATTAATAAATACAAGTAATTTCTTCTCATACAATGAAACAGCTAAAGATTTCTCATAGGTTCTTATCCTGCACTTCAGAGAAGTAGTTTTGGAATAAAGCTTTTATTTTTCTTCAGAGAATTTAAGAGAAAAACATTTACCAAAAACATTTCAATATAGCAGTCCATAGCATCACAAGACTTATCATTTGAAACTCAATTAGTTCCAAATACAGAATAACCATGGATATACCATTTTAAAATATAAAAAAATCCTCATACACTTGGATTCTCCTATCTTAAAATATTTTGCAGTGAAAGGTTTAATTTTTATTTGAAAACAAATTATATTATAGGTATATAATGTGCCATAATTAACATTAATTTGAAATCAGGCAAAAAAAAAAAATCCCCAAAACTATAAGCTAAGTGGTAGGTAATGCTATGTCCACCAGAAGCTATGCTTTAGGACAACAAAACCTCAATATTTCCATATACCAATGAGTTTGATATCTTCCTATCTTCCTAGTAGCTCAACTATTACCAGAATGTGTGTGCTTGTGTGCCCAGTCACTCAGCCATCTCCAACTCTTTGTGACCCCATGGGCTATAATCCACCAAGCTCCTCTGTCCATATAATTTTCCAGGAAAGAATACTGGAGTGGGTTGCTATCTCCTACTCCAGGGAATCTTCCCAACCCAGGATCAAACCTGCATTTCCTGTGTCTCCTGCATTGGCAGGTGGGTTCGTTACCACTAAGCCACCTGGGAAGCTCCCAACAGTCATTTTTAAATCCAACAGCCAATATTACTACCAATGAATTCAGTTTATATATTTGTATATTTTAAAATCTTTTTCGGTAATCAATTTTTCAGATGATGAGTTATTCAAAAAGTGTTGCCAAGAAAAGAAAATTCCACTTTTGTAATGGAAAGACTTGAACGGCTGATGGTTCTTGTAGAGAACTCAGACTTGGTAAATGTTTTGTTTGTAGTCAGCTTCTCTTTAATAAAACAAATTATAAATACTCTGTTCAGAGTTGCTCCAATTTGCCAGTATTGTAAAGACTCATTACTTCAGATTCCACATAAAACTAAAGAAAATATGTGTTAACTTTTAGCTTAAATATAATAGCAAACTAGTAATATAATTTGCTATACATTTACTGTACAGATATACTATACTGTATATCTACTACATACAAGGGACTTTATTTATATCACCTTCTTTAATCTTCATAGTAACTCTAAAAATAGTTATTATCCTCATTTATGGGGAGGGAACCCAAAGAGATCCATGTTACATACTTACCCAGTGTTAGCGGTAGGGTTTGAATCCAGACCTGTCTGGTTTTAAAACTTGAGATTGCTGGTTTGTTGAGAAATCAATTGGTTACTGCATATAAAACATTGTAGAATATAGAAATGATATTAGTCAAAATGTTAAAATGGTTATCCTTAGACGACAGAATAGACTATGGTTGATTTTTATTTTCTTCTCCATATTTAGCATTTTCCTTTGTTTTACAACAAGTAATTATCATTTTATACATAATTAGGAAAATGGTTAAAAAAAATTAGTCTTGCTCTCAGGAGGTATACAATCTCCTATTTTACATTTTCTGTATGTCTTCATTTGAAATATCTCCCAATCTTAACACTTCTCTCCTGCCATTCATAATTATCATTTTTTCAAAATCTGATTCAAACCTTACTTAATTCCTCAGGATCTCTTGACTATGACCATTTCATCAAAATTTTTGTATTGTTTTGTTGTATTTGTGCTTACAAATGCTTGTTAAAAGAAAATCTGTTGTTTTGTATGATTTCAGCATTGAATATGTATGCTCTGTCCTTCACTGAAATCAGCTCTGGAATAAAACTATAATGTTCTGAAACACATTAATCTTTCAAATGAGGTTGGTGACCAGGATTCTGAAGGATTCCCATCTACGTGGTTGCATGATTTGCCCTATTTAATCTTAGTGGAAAAGTTAACATATACGAAGACTTTCTTTATAAAGGAATGACATTAGAGAGGAATGCCCTCTGATAACAATGATGCGGTACCAGAATGAGGAGGGTTCGGGATGTCATACGACAGACAGGCGTGATGCTTCCATATGCATGCTAAGGTGTCGAGGTGATGAAGAACGAGAGAACCGAGAGTCACCTTTACAGAGGCAGTGATGCTCAAGATGCTGTGTGACTGGATAAACGAAAACTTGATAGGCAAACGGTAACTAATGAGGAAATTAACCTGAATGAATAGGACCAACGTGAGAAATACATAAAGGAGGGAGAGCACAGGCAGGTGACACTCTAAAGCCTGGGTTTAGAAGTCTTCCTGTTAGGATGGCAATGATGACTGTGGGGACTGGGATGACAAAGGGGACTGGGATGAGAAAGAAACAAGCAATGAAGGAGTATGAGCAGACACCAAACTTCCCATTTCCTCACGTGTAGTCTGTGGTGGGCATACACTGTGTCTGACACTGTGCAAGAAGGAGCAGAGAGAGAGTGACTGAACAGTCTCTTCCTCTCATAATAAGATGGTAAGAAAGGGGCCAGTAGAAAAACCCGCTGCTACATTCTTTTTTTTTTTTTTTTTTTAGATTAGATTTTATTTATTTATTTTTTAATTTTAAAATCTTTAATTCTTAAATGCGTTCCCAAACATGAACCCCCCTCCCACCTCCCTCCCCATAACATCTCTCTGGGTCATCCCCATGCACCAGCCCCAAGCATGCTGTATCCTGCGTCAGACATAGACTGGCGATTCAATTCTTACATGATAGTATACATGTTAGAATGCCATTCTCCCAAATCATCCCACCCTCTCCCTCTCCCTCTGAGTCCAAAAGTCCGTTATACACATCTGTGTCTTTTTTCCTGTCTTGCATACAGGGTCGTCATTGCCATCTTCCTAAATTCCATATATATGTGTTAGTATACTGTATTGGTGTTTTTCTTTCTGGCTTACTTCACTCTGTATAATCGGCTCCAGTTTCATCCATCTCATCAGAACTGATTCAAATGAATTCTTTTTTACGGCTGAGTAATACTCCATTGTATATATGTACCACAGCTTTCTTAGCTACATTCTAAGTAAAAGAAAACTATGACCTCAACAGTAGGAAGGTCAACTATTGAGGGATCAATATAATTTGGGAAATACTTGAGTGGTACTTCAGAAAGATAGAATTACCTTTAAAAAAAATTTTAAGGGGAAAAAGGAAAGAGTTATGAAGTTATAGATCAAGAGATACACGTTTATATTCTGTTTATGTTCCTGTGTATGTTCTGTTTATGAGACTTTCCTGGTGGCTCAGACGGTAAAGCGTCTGCCTACAATGTAGGAGGCCCAGGTTCGATCCCTGGGTCAGGAAGATCCCCCGGAGAAGGAAATGGCAATCCACTCCAATACTCTTGCCTGGAAAATCCCATGGATGGAGGAGCCTGGTAAGCTACAGTCCATGGGGCTGCAAAGAGTCAGACACGACTGACTGACTGAGCTCACTTTCACTTTATGTTCCTACAAATTGTCATTAGGGACACAACGGTAACTTTACACAATGAGTGAAGTCCCTTACTCTAATCTATGATTAACTAAAGGTGGGATGATAACTTTTTCAAGTACAATAACTTTGTTTTTGAAATTTCCATTCAATAACACTTTATAAATGTTCATTTTCCGGTAATGTTTCTGATCACTTTATATATAAGATTAAAAGAACTGTTTCAGTTCAGTTCAGTTCAGTCGCTCAGTCATGTCCGACTCTTTGCGACCCCATGAATCGCAGTATGCCAGGCCTCCCTGTCCATCACCGTCTCCCGGAGTTCACTCAGACTCACGTCCATAGAGTCCATGATGCCATTCAGCCATCTCATCCTCTGTCGTCCCCTTCTCCTCCTGCCCCAAATCCCTCCCAGCATCAGAGTCTTTTCCAATGAGTCAAGTCTTTGCATGAGGTGGCCAAAGTACTGGAGTTTCAGCTTTAGCATCATTCCTTCCAAAGAAATCCCAGGGCTGATCTCTTTCAGAATGGACTGGTTGGATCTCCTTGCATTCCAAGGGACTCTCAAGACTCTTCTCCAACACCACAGTTCAAAAGCATCAATTCTTCAGCGCTCAGCCTTCTTCACAGTCCAACTCTCACAGCCATACATGACCACAGGAAAAACCATAGCCTTGACTAGACGGACCTTAGTCGGCAAAGTAATGTCTCTGCTTTTGAATATGCTATCTAGGTTGGTCATAACTTTTCTTCCAAGGAGTAAGCGTCTTTTAATTTCATGGCTGCTATCACCATCTGCAGTGATTTTGGAGCCCAAAAAAATAAAGTCTGACACTGTTTCTACTGTTTCCCCATCTATTTCCCATGAAGTGATGGGACTTGATGCCATGATCTTCGTTTTCTGAATGTTGAGCTTTAAGCCAACTTTTTCACTCTCCACTTTCACTTTCATCAAGAGGCTTTTTAGCTCCTCTTCACTTTCTGCCATAAGGGTGGTGTCATCTGCATATCTGAGGTTATTGATATTTCTCCCAGCAATCTTGATTCCAGCTTGTGTTTCTTCCAGTCCAGCACTTCTCATGATGTACTCTGCATAGAAGTTAAATAAGCAGGGTGACAATATACAGCCTTGATGTACTCCTTTTCCTATTTGGAACCAGTCTCTTGTTCCATGCCCAGTTCTAACTGTTGCTTCCTGACCTGCATACAGATTTCTCAAAAGGCAGGTTAGGTGGTCTCGTATTCCCATCTCTGTCAGAATTTTCCACAGTTTCTTGTGATCCACACAGTCAAAGGCTTTGGCATAGTCAATAAAGCAGAAATAGATGTTTTTCTGGAACTCTCTTGCTTTTTCCATGATCCAGTGGATGTTGGCAATTTTTATCTCTGGTTCCTCTGCCTTTTCTAAAACCAGCTTGAACATCTGGAAGTTCACAGTTCACATATTGCTGAAGCCTGGCTTGGAGAATTTTGAGCATTACTTTACTAGCGTGTGAGATGAGTGCAATTGTGCAGTAGTTTGAGCATTCTTTGGCATTGCCTTTCTTTGGAATTGGAATGAAAACTGACCTTTTCCAGTCCTGTGGCCACTGCTGAGTTTTCCAAATGTGCTGGCATATTGAGTGCAGCACTTTCACAGCATCATCTTTCAGGATTTGAAACAGCTCAACTGAAATTCCATCACCTCCACTAGCTTTGTTCGTAGTGATGCTTTCTAAGGCCACTGTTTAATATTTCAGACAAGTATTAGCACCTGATATAATATTAATTATTGCCTTTTAAAGATGAGTTATGTTTGATGAATTATATCTAAGCCAAATATCTGTAGGTCAAATTTCAGCCATAGGCAAATGAAAACAGTTGAGTTAAAAATTTCTAAGAACCGTGACTATAATAAAACATGAAAATATCACAAGCACTGCCAGAAGAGATTACAGTAAAGCAATAAAACTAACGAAACCTTATGTGATCAAAAGAAAGCACACAAAAGTAATTCTGGACTCTCACGTGTCCTTTAACACATTTTAAAATGATACCTTTCTATCCTAAGGAGTCTTCTTTATTTTAACACATAAAATGGTTAGAGTTCTTATGTTATCTTTTTATGGTTTCTTCAATAATAAAGATCCTGATTGCCATTCTCCTTAAGATCTACATGATCAAAAAGGAGTGAAAGAGAAAAACCAACCCTTGGGAAGAAATTCACATTGAAATTTAGTTAGTAAAGGAAACATCTGGATCATGCGATTTCTTCTCTTGTGAGAAACCGCAGGGAGCAGAGTCACATGGCTTTCATATCTACGGGCAGACTGTGGAGTTAATATATCCACATGCTCTAGCTCACGTGAAGCCTTACCATTTTATATTATGATCTAGCCTAAAACAAACACGGTTAAATAGCACAGTAAGGAAGTGGGATATCTTGATCCATTAAAAATAATTTTATGTACCACATATAACAACACGTTTGAAAATGTTGTTCTGTAATAAAACAGCATTTAACTCTAAACATCACTGACAAGGAATCAATAGACTTGACTTCTGATCCTGGTCAGCCAATGCCTCTGTGACTTTGGGTGAATCACTCAGTCTTTCCAGAGGGATGGAGCTTAGGCTCCTCATTCACAAAATGAGGTGAATGGATTTATTAGGCTCTGAGGTTTCTTCCAGCCATAAATTTGCTGTATTCTAAAAAATGGTAGGATAAGGATATATTTCTGAACCCCTCAAATTAACTCTACCCATGGACTATTTCATTCATTCATCAATACCATCATTTTTTTCTGTATCCCAGACTTTCAGAGCTAGTTTTAATTCTTCCCTTTCCGCAGGACTACTACATGAAAAGCTAAAGCAGAATTTATAACTTTAGCAAGAAATATTATGTGAAAAAAGGAAACGTGAGCAGCAAGACCTTCTTTCACCATAACAGGAAGATGCCCTGTACTGATGTTCCATTTCATAACCTGCAGCTCCCTAAAATATTCTTAAAAAGCAATCAGCCCCTGTTTCTGGGTTCCTCTGAATTGACACAGTCTTTACACAACAAAAGATGTCTGAGACCAACTGACTTGTGGGCGTTATGCCTCCACAAAGAAAAAGGAGACGTTAGGGATCATATATTTATGGCCATCGTGTATCCTTGGTATATTTTGTATTATTTGTACTATATTCTTTTTTGGCTTAAATTTGCTGATTTGATAAAGAAGCAAAGTGAAAATAAACTTTGACCAGGCCATCATCCTTAAATCTGAACCAGCCTTTTCTTCTGGCCTGGTTCATTTTTACTTTTCCATTCACATCTAGTCAGAAAGTTGTCTTCCTGTATCATTCACAAAATCCTGCCAACATTATATAATTAAAAATTTAACTTTTATTAAATCTTGACAATTTTATGTAGTTCAGTGAACTCATTTATTGGGACATGGATTAAAGGTATAATGACTAAATATATTAAAGATAATAACAACTAACTTATGTAGCATTTATATGAGCCATGCATTGTCGTAATTACTCATTTAATTCTTGTCTTAATCCTATGTGACTTCCCTGGGTGGCTCAGACAGTAAGGAGTCTCCCTGCAATGCAGGAGACCTGGGTTTGATCCCTGGGTCAGAAAGATCCCCTCGAGAAGGAAATGGCAACCCACTTCAGTATTCTTGCCTGGAGAATCCCCATGGACAGAGGAGCGCCTGACAGTCTACAGTCTATGGGGGTCACAAAGAGTCAGACACGACTGAATGACTAAGACTTTAATCCCATGTAACAGGTAATATTATACTTGCTGTTTGGTTACTAAATCGTACTGAACTCTATTGCAACCTCATGGACTATAGAGGCTTCTTTGTCCATGGGATTTCCCAGGCAAGAATACTGAATGGGTTGCCATTTCCTTCTCCAGGGGACTCCTATATCATGACCCAGGGATTGAACTCACATCTTTTGCACTGGAAGGAAGATTCTTTACCACTGAGCCATCAAGGAAGCCCAGGTTCTATTATAATCTACATAATAAAGATGTAGAAACTGGGGCACAGAGAGGTTGGTGACTTGCCTGAGATCGCTTATACAGGAAGTGGCAAAGCTGGGATTCAGACTGCTTTGAAGGCTGTCTGTCCTTAATTCACAATGTTTTAAACTCTCTGTATAAAATCATACCTTTTTATCTTACACATGTTGACTTGCCATATATATTTAACAGCTTTCCATAGAACAATTATAAATTTCATTCATTATGAAGCCTATGTAATTTCCAATTTTTTGTTCTATTTTTTTAAGGCTAGATCTTTCCCTATGATATTTCAGAGTTGCCAAAAATTTATTTCTTTTCATCAATTATGGAGAGTTGAAATTTTACTGTTTTGGCCTCCCCAAAGACTGAGAAACAACTCAAATGGATCTCCTTTTGCTGATAATCATTTCAAATACTTTATACATTAAAGTCTTATAATGGGAAAAAATGAACTTGTTATTTTCTTCAATTTATTTTTGCAACTCTCAGCTATATATAGCTCTTCCCCAGACTGCTGTGCTTTCTACTAATTATTGTGGAAGTTCTGATTATCATAATTATATGAGCTAGAATATTGATATACATCCAGTAAGTACTCATATTAACATATTATAGCTATTAAGATCCCCTTTGATAAAATATATAAAATACTTCATTTTAACTCCTCTGTTAGTAATTTATATATGTGTATGTATGAAGTAGAAATTGACAGGATCAGTCAGAATACACTACTGTAACTTGACAAGCAAACGGAATTGTCATATGCTTTACTCACCAAATTGACATTGCTATATTTTTCAGTACACCTCTCTTTCCAGAAAATATTTTCATTTTGAGAACTCTTTATAATTTTCAACATGCAATCCTAGCATCTCTTGCTTTAATACTACAGTAAAATCAAGATAACTGAAAATGAATTTAATTTAAATAATTTTTTATAGCTTAGAATTAATATTTCACATGATTTAAAAATCATAAAATTATATATTTTGAGATTAGAACTAAATAATGTCACAAATTATGGGGTTATGATTAACTTGTGAATTTTCAAGTACAGTAAAACCTTAGTAATTTGGAAAACAGTACATCTGCCTTAGAAAGTTTAAGTTATTGAAGCACTTTTAAAAAAGCAGGAGTGTTATGTAGCAAATGGGGATAATAAGCAGTTTATGAGATGTCAATTATATTTTTAAGGAACTCTATTTTAATAATTAGGCAAGAATGCTTTGAACTTAGCATGCATTTTGTATTGAAGTGGGTGCTTCTAAAGAAGTTAGAAGTTGAAGAATTTATCCTAAACTGTTAATATTATTGATTAGTTGGATTAATGTGATACTACTCTCCTAAATTTTGGTAATATAATTAATAAAATCAATCTGATAAATAAATCCATCCATTAAAATACCCTTTTATGACTTTTTGGGGCTTTGCACCATCAATTACCATCAACTACTCCTACCATCATCAATATCCCTTTCAGCTGACTATAAACATGTTCAAGTTTCAAACCAACAAAACCCTCCTTAGATCCCCTTCCTTTCATAGCCTGGCATCTCAAAATAGCAGCCCATATATCTTAATCTTATGTTTTTATCCCTCACTTCTCGACCCAGAGCAATCTGGTTTCTGCCTCTGGCTTTATACGGAAATTGACAAACTATTTTTCAGTCCCTATCTTACTTAGTCTCTGCAATCCTTGGTACTGACGGCTATTCTTTCTTAAAGTTGTCTTCTTTCTTGTCAATTTTCCTTAGTATTATGCCTTCCTACTTCCCTTCTAGACTCTTACACCATTTATTCAGAGGCTCCTCAAAGGAGTCCCCACTTCGGTAGCTGGCCAGCTCACATTCCTTTTTTTAATCTCATATATACTATCAGATATACAATGGTGGTACATTTCAATGCTAGAAGTCCCAGCTTTCCTGGCCATAACTGATTGATTCAGGGTTAGAAATCTGACGCAAGCTGAACCATCAGGTGCATACTAAATGAATTACGATATCTGGAATGAAGGCAGGAACAGGGAATCGCTGGTAGTAAACCAATCACATTACTTCCAGCCTCCCAAGAGAGGGTACATAGGTAAGTGGATTATTTTGGCTGAGGCCCCTGTAATTGCCCAGTTCCTTTCCTCCTCTGACTCACTGATTGCTCAAACAGTTTCTTTTTGGTTCTGTGAGATACTTATGATAAATCCTTTCCCTGCTTAAGTGCCCAACAGCCACTTCTTTTTGTTTGTATAAATTAACAAGAGTAGTTTTTATTTAAGCAAATAAACATCTTGATTGGCTCCTCTCTCATCTCTGATGTTGAAATAAACATCTTGATTGGCTCCTCTCTCATCTCTGATGTTGAACACTGATATTCACCACAGTTTTCTTTCTAGACCTGCCTCTCATTCTAAACACTTTCCTTGAGCATTTTCATTCAAAGCAAATACTTTTTTTAAATGTAATTTAACTGTTGTAGATTTATTTTAATTTAAGCAATTTTGTTTTATTTTTGTTCATTGGATTTTTTTCCTCACACCTCAAAAATCTCCTCCTATTAGTTTCATTGTATAGCATTCTCAACTCTCCTTATTTCCCTTGCCTGAACTGGAAAGAGGAATACAGAACTTTGTCTTATGCTTCTCTTCTTATCCATCTCATGCTGGAATTATTGGTTCTCTTCTTACTCGGCATGCTTCTCATAACCTCTTTGATCTGTTATCTCAAGTGTATGTCGCTAAACTCTCCAAAACGGTCACACACATATCTGAGTACTTAAACTAGACAATGCACTTTGCTGATTCAAAGATCTCTTAAACTCAATATGTCCAAAATTTAATTCAAAATCTTTTTCTTAAAATGACTTTTCTTCCCATGTTATAGGGTAACCACCTATCTAATCTCCCTCTCCCATGCCTAGTATTGTGTCAGAAAACTATGGCATGGTCTGTCTTTCCTATGGCCTGCAAGCTGAGACTGGCTTTTACATTTCTAACATGTTGTAAAAATTAAAAACAAAAAAAGAATATGCTAGGGTAGCTATATGTCATCCACAAACCCTAAAAAATATTTACTATCTGGCCTTTAATAGAAAATGTTTGCTGACCTCTATTTTAGATGGTCATCAAATACTTTGACCCTTTCTCCTACTAATATATTAAATGGTCACCACTGCTCTTAAATGTAACTTCGCCTCCTTTCTGTATCAGCGTCCTAAATCTGGAACACTATCTAGTCTCCAGGACTCACATCTTAGGGTATAATAAGAAATTTGCATTTGGTTTTTGCTACTCCTACCCTCTTCACTACTTCGTCCTATGTGTCTCTTCCGTTTGGCTATTATTGAGTTTTATCCTTTTTAATAAAACTGTAATCATAAGTATGGTACTTCTTGAATTCTGTGAGTCATTCAAATGAATTACTGAACCTGTGGGAGCCCCTGAATTTGTATCAGCCAGGAAGAGCCAGTATATCCAGTACAGACCTCACTTGTTCACGTCTGAAATGGGGGCAGTCTTGTAGGACAAAGACTAACTTGCTGTGACTGTGCAAACTCCAGGTAGTCAAAGTCAGAACTGCTGAATTTAACTGTATCACCAGGATGCTATCTACAGTGCATACGGACATTAGACTTCTCACATTACAAACCAATTCAGATCAGTTCACTACCTTGCCTAAATACCACTGAAGATTTTAGTTATACATATTTATGTGTATGTAGGGGTGTGGGTACATACACATAAATATGTATAACTATAGTTTGATTCCTAGGTCAGAAAAATCCTCTGGAGGAGGAAATGGCAACTCACTCCAATATTCTTGCCTGGGAAATCCCATAGATAGAGCAGTCTAGTGGACTATAGTTCATGGGATTGCAAAAGAGTCGGACAATACTTACTAACTAAACAACAATAATTTCATCAAATTTAGCTATACTTTTCTAACTGCCTTTGGTTAACACCATGAAATAGCTTTTTGCTATAACTCCTTCTACAAATAATGCTTTCAGTAGAAAAATATGTTTATGGAAGGTATTTACTTCATCAATGTAGATAATACAACTTATAAAAACATATAACCATAATAACTTAATCTGTGTATTATCTTTAAACAGAAAAAAACTATCTACAATTGTGGATTACACTATTTTGGAATGAATTTTATCAACTCAAATCATTTTTTAAAATACTGTGAAAAGATAAAATATATTTGTGGTGAAAAACGAGGATTTTACAAATATGTATGTTTTCAAATAACATTTAAATGTGATACTTTAAAAGTCTTTCTAGTTTCCATCTACCAAAAAAGGAAATTAGATAAAAGTGATCTGTAAGGACCCTTCTAGTTTTAAAATTCTATTATTTTAATCATGTGATCTACTTCTTTAATGTTTAATTTTCTGTTATACTGCCTTTGCAGTATACTTCCTAATTCTACAGTTCAATAGACGGATAATGTGTTGTTGGTTATAAACAAATTCATATGAAATGACCTGAAAATCTATTTAAAATGCAATCAGTGAAAGTAAATATTGGATTTCTTCATGTTAAATCTGAAAAGCCATCACTATACTTGCTTTTTACTTTATTTGCTGCTTAACATACTCAACAGTGAATCTATCATATCAACATAGTCATCATGATCCAAGCTGCAAATAATAGAGAGTGTCAGTGTCAATTTTGCTTTCTCACACTTGCTTCCCTTCACTTCATCTGATTTTAATAATCCCTGTCAAACCACAAACAGTCCAAATTACCTTCATGACACAGAAGCTTTCAAGGAGCAGACAGAATCTCAACTTTCATTTAGCAACTACAAAAGAAAGCTGTCCAGCTGGACAAATATTATTTCCACACTTGACAATCTCTACAGTTGAGCATGCATTTTAATTTTAACTAAACCTGCCAGGAGTTTGATATGCGCTTCTTGTTTCGTGTAGATTGACTCATAGGATTATCAGACCAATGACTGTAATTGTGATGAAAGAACCCAGTATTTTTCAACTAAAAGATGAATCATACACCAAAACAGAGGGACCAAAATGAGCATATAAGAGGCAATATGCAGGTATGGATTGTAGAAAGAAATCTACCTAAATTAGGTAATTTAATTACTAAAGTCTAAAGATAACAGAACACATTCTTTGAAAAGTAAGAACTAATAAGTAAAAATAAAATGTAAAAACATTAAAATTTTATGCATAGAAACCCTTGAGAAATAGGTCCTAAGAATGAAGTCTAAAGAGATTTTAAAAATTGCTTTGGATTGACTCAACTTCAAAGTCAAATTTCTAGAATAGTTCTTTGTGTGAAATTACAATAAAACTGATGTCCCCTTTTTTTTTTTTTCCAAATCTTTTTTTTAATTTTTTGGCCATGTTGTGTGGCACCTGGGATCTTAGTTGTTGCCCTGCTAGGGATCGAACCCACACCTCCTACATTGGATGCACAGAGTCTTAACCACTGGACCACCGAGAAAGTACCATAAAACTGATGTTCTTTACAAGATGTTAAAAAAATCCACTCTATACCAATCAACATGTCCTGTACACACAATGTGAAACTTCAAAAAATTCAGAGTAAAAATGAATGTTGATAGTAAGTTTGTAGAGGAGTAACAGAATAAATGTTACCTGTAGAGCTATACATAAATGATTATATCTTTGAAGCTTAATTTATGAAACTTAAATCTAAAAATTTCAAACAGTGAAATATTTCTGGAAACATTTCCTAAGCTGGGCCTGAATTCTTCCTATGGTTATAGAACCTCAAAGTTGCCAAGTGTAAGCCTTCTCTCCAATCTGCTACACTCCACAGTCCCAGGCCCCTCCTTCCCCAGAGGAAGTGCTCTTGGGGCACTTTCTCCCCCAGATCCGTCTCAGACACCACAGCTCGGTCTCCTTCACCAGTCCCCTGTTCTGTCTCCTTCCCTTGGACCTCTGACTGAACAATTTCATCCGCGTCCATGTCTCCCACCACCGCTTATGTTTGGAGCTCCTGTTTGAAGTGTCCAACTCCACACTGGATAACTCCCTTGGATATTCCATGGGTACCTCAAACTCAATATGCCCCCAGTTTTATTACCTTCCCTCTGAGATGTCTTCATTTTCTCGAGGTCCCTATAGTAGCTAACAGCATCACTCTCAGCCTAGGTACTCAAGTCAGAAACGTGGGAGCCATCCCCCACATTCTAACGCTCTCTCACAAATTACACTGCCAGGTGACTCGTCTTCCTTCGTATTTGTCACGTTCAATCCTGTTCTCATATTGCACCTGTGAAATTCAAACTCCATCAGCTGGATTAATACAGCAGTTTGCTAAAGTGTCTCCCTATTTTCTGCATCATCTCCTAACACATTTTCTATCCTCCCACCAGAATGATCTTTGTAAAGGTGAGAAAGGAATCAGTGTTCACAGCAAGATTTCAACTCTAAGTGACTGGGAGATAAACCATACACTTAAGCAAAAGAGAAAAATCAAAGGAAAGAGCTAATTTTTAATTTGTATGGGGAAAGGGAGTGTTCATTTTAGAAGTAACAAATTTTAAGTATAAGAATTATAGTCATATATAATAAACATAAAGCAATCATTTGGGAAAGGGGAAATGGAATTTAGGAAGGAGGGGATGAAGCATATATTATATAATTTATCATCTAAACTAGGAAATTTCTGGAATAAAAAGGGTACTAAAATAAATAAAATTATATAATTTTTGAGATGTATACTCACAAATCAAGTAAGTGGCTTTATAATGTATGTGGACCTACATAAAATTATACTCAAATTCTTTTTAAAAATTCTGATATCTATGCCTATTGAAGTAAAAGATCTTTATATTGACATCAAAAATACAAAAACAGATGGTTGTTAGTACATTACGTATACTGTAATCAATTTCTTAGTTGTATCTATCCCTCACACTTAGTTTTCTAAAGAACGTATTTTTAAAATATGATTGTATTATTTTTATAACTTTCCAAGATACATTTTATGTTTAGTAAATTTTAAATTGTTGACATTGCCAAGTGACTTTTCTGTATACATTTTTTCAGGTGCAAATCTACTGGTAAATAATATTAAGTTCAGAGCAAATTCACTACTGAAAAACATTGCCAATTTTAATTTGTAATAATGAAATACACAAATATTTTAGCCAAATTATTTTTGCAGTTTTTACTTTTTTGCTTCTATGCAAACTGCCTTTTTTGACCAATAAGCTGAAAAAACAAATCCATCAAATAAATATGTATGCTTATTTTCAATGTTTTGCTTGATTTAGATACTACAAACTTGCAGATTTTTCCAAGTTAACTTCATTCTGAACCAAAATATATACTTATTTAATTAAAAATATGAGCTCCATCAAAATATTTCTCCCCATAAGTGTATATATTTCAAAACACAATTATGGAATTTCACTGTTATATTTTATATATCATTTGAGTTCTTATAAATTAATTTGTTCAGTTTTCCCCTTGATTTCAGGGGGAAATAGTTCAAAGTCCTCCTGTTTACAAGCTCTGGGTTCAATAACTGCAATTCCCTAAAATCTTCACATAAACTGAATTTTTTGACTTCCATTTGTTAAATGCTTTGACTAAATATTCCCAGTATATTTTGCTGGAAACTGCAAACAAAATTTAGAGAACATTTTAACAAAAGTATTTAATGCCATGGTAGGAACTTTAATTGATTTATAAACTTACTCTTCAAAGTCTCAAAAATTTCTAAAATCCAAACAGAAAAAATATATACAGCCATGCTTGTTATTTTTATCAGCATCAACCTAACTATAAAAATTTACAGGCTGGTTATTTTGTGCATATATAAGCATATTTGTACTTTTTGAGAATATATCTTCTATTTAGATTGGTATTTATATTTTATAAACTCTTAGAGGCAATTATGAATTACATGAATATGTACAACATATTCTGAGTATACTACTCTCTGCAGGCTCTAAATTTATTCAAAATATTTTATGATGTTATATTCTACTTCAGAATATTTTTTACATCACCAAGACCAAGTAATTTTACCATGTATGCTGCAGTTTGTCATTCAGTTTACAATAGTACTCACAATATCACAATTCACGCAATATCACAATTCACAATATCACAATCGGAGAAGGAAATGGCAATCCGCTCCAGTACTCTTGCCTGGAGAATCCCACGGAGGGAGGAGCCTGGAAGGCTACAGTCCATGGGGTCGCAGAGTCGGACACGACTGAGCAAGTTCACTGTCACTTCACAGTATCATGTGTTTCACATTTTACAGAATGAACTTCTGAATGCTTTACTTTGATCCCGTGTATTAGACAAGAAACTTGAACCGTTATTGGAATTGATCTTTTTACTAGAAATATACAATGATACTGAAGTAAAACTGCATCGTTTAAGAGCTGGTAAAGTTCTTTTAGCAGAGACAATACAGTAACAGTTACTGTTTCACCTTCCATACATGCACAAGAAAACCTGGAACTGAATATGAGCGGAATTAATTTAGTACAGTCACTCGATCTAAATGAAAAGTCACGTTTCACAGTGTGTGTGTGCGCTCAGTCGCTTAGTCATGTCCAATTCTTTGCGACCCCATGGACATAGCCTGGCAGGCTCCTCTGTCCATGGGATTTCTCAGGCAAAAATACTGGAGAAGGGTGCCACTTCCTTCTCCAGGGGATCGTCCTGAGCCAGGGATCGAACTTGCATCTCCAGTGGCTCCTGCACTGGCATACAGATTTTTTATTATTTATTTCAGCTGGGCTGGTTCTTCGTTGCTGTCTGGGCTTTTTCCTAGTGGCGGGAGGCAGGGTTCGCACTGTGGTCGCTTCTCTCATTGTGGAGCACAGGCTCAACAGTTGAGGTGCGCAGGCTTTGTTTCTCATCTTTCCAAACCAAGGATCAAACCTATGTCTCCTGCATTGGCACAGAGTGGTACACAAATATACCTTCTGCAGTGAAGCATCAATTACGAAAAAGTCATATTTTCAGGCACGGTCTGAAAATAAGACTGCACAATAGATGCTGTTGCTTCTATGTCTTCTTGTTTTCATGTGGTCTGTGATATCACTATAGCCTCCGTAGTGTGGGTTACACATTTAATTCTTGTTGGCAAGTCAAATGAAATTTAGTACTACTAACCGATGAGTGTTCAGTTATTTTCCTTCTCTCCCCCCTCCCAAATCACTGTCACCAAAAATGGTTGTTACAAAATCACTGTCACCAAAAACGGTTGTTACAAAATAAAAAATGTGTTATCCAACAATAAAACAAATAGTTGTAGATTTATATCATATGATACATAATAAAATCCTTATAGCAATATAAAGCTGGTATTGTATTCACTCTATGGTAAAACTGAATACAGGGTGAGAAATGTGCAGCCCACAGGCCAAAGCACAGGCTTAGCACAACTGGTTTTGCATCAAGTGGCCAGCAGAGCTGTCAGCCCGGAGCATTCTGCCACTGCCCCCCACTGAGCTCCAAAGGAGCTAGCTGATCTAACTGCTGGAGAGCATTTACTTTATCAGCAAGCATCCTTCCTGCTCTCCTTGAAAAAGATGTGCTAGCTTACATTACTTCTGGAAAGGCACTGGGAAACAGAAATGGGAAGTGGCCAATTTAACCATATGTTACAGTGAGAATTCTGTTCACTGTACTGGTGTCTCAAACATGAGGACACGCCAGGATGGAGACAAGCAAGGTGCAGGTCTATCAAAACCTATCCCGGTTTATTTATGCGTAACTATCAAATAAGGCTTCATTCAAAAATAAAAACTCTAAGACAAAAGCTAAACTGATGAAATACTGAGATGAAAGGTATAAGGTGGGACTATTCCTGGGCCAACTGAATATATAATGTGATGTCAGTTCATGGGATCTTTTACATCTTTTTAAAAATTATTGATTTACTTATTTTTGGTTGCACTGGGTCTTCTTTGCTGCATGTGGGGTTTCTCCAGTTGCTGAGTTGCTGTGATAGCTTCTCTTGTTGCGGAGCACAGGCCCCAGGTGCACGGGCTCTGGTAGTTGCAGTGTGTGGGCTCAGCAGCTGGAGTTCACGGGCTCGAGTGCAGGGGCTCAGGAGTTGTGGCACATGAACTTCAGTTGTGTGTGGCATGTGTACTCTTCCCGGACAAGGGATCAAACCCGTGTCCCCTGCATTGGCAGGCAGATTCCTATCCACTGTACCACCCGGGAAGTCCAGTACATGGAATATTTTCAATATCAATATAACATATATAAAATGAAAAGAAACCTATGAAAAATGAAAATCCAGCTTTGTATGGCAAGAGATGGAAAGATTTCCAGAATGCTATAGCGTTTTCTTAGAAAAGTAAATTGTAAAACTATATATGTATCATGATACAATGCAATACTTTTAAAAAAAATCAACCCCTTTCCCCCTCAAAATCAGGAAGGATATTCAGCAAACCAGCAGCAGTGCTAAGCTGTGGGTAGTAGAACTAAAAAGGAACAGGGAAAAGAAAATTTTTACTCTTTATAATCTTTTTTTGTTTGAACTTATTGAGCATGTCTTACTTTTGATGCATTAGAAACAAAAACAAACAAATATTACAAGGCATTAGCTAATGCAGTATTAACTGAGTGGTTCAAGTAACAGATGATCCAGAAGTTCCGTAAGACATTCCCTTTGGGCAAAAGAAAAGAGAGGTCAAGTTGCCAAAGAAAAGGAAGATAAAGGCGGAAGTCCAGTGATCTCACAAAATCCATAGCCTCACAGGCCCCCCTAGTTGCAAGACACTTAATCTCTCCCTGTATATAGATTCAAACGCTTTCCAGTTCTGTGAATGATCCAACAGCTAGTGACCGGAGGATATAAGGAGCCTCAGCCAGACAGTAAATGAGAGAAGTAATTCATCAGTTTGTCTCCCGTTCATTTCTCTTTCCTTCTGCAGCCTGGGCTCTTACTAACTTCTAATTGCCGACGTGTAATCAGGTGCTCAACATGAGGTTTCTTTGTATGTAACGGGATCCTACTGCTAGACCTCAGCCACAACTGTCTGCTCCACACTCACCAACAGGGTGCCCTGGTAATGAAAATGGTGAGACCATCCCTGGAGCATATAGACAACTGCTTTGCAGAACCAGAACAGAAAATTCACAAATGAAAACAGCGAAAGATAAAATTGGAGAGGTATGCCATGGCTAGCGGGATATGCTGAGGCCTTTTATTCTGCAGGAGGAAAATATTTGTACTTTTATTCCACAGAGAATATGGAGTCATAACAGGTTTTCTTCTGTTTTTCCTTACTAAGGCAGTACATGACTACTGTTTTACAAATATTTATTAAACAGGGTGTTAAGACAGTTTGGTGTAGGGTGAGAGAAGAGATGTAGGAGGATCAGTTAGAAGGACAGTGAGTTAATCCAGATGAAGGTGATGATGACTAGGAAGAGGATGGGACCGTGAGGAAAGGCAAGACAGCTTTTGAAATGACTTTCCAAGGTAAGACTAGATAAGAGTTTGGGGTCACTACCAAGGCAGGCAATTATAGCTGAGAGCACAACCAGGCATGTGTGACATGTCCCAGGCATTAGAAGCTTGGACTTTAGACCCAAGTCATCAGAGACACCAGACAAAACTAGAGTCATGCTAAGGGCCAGAAAATGTGTGGATATGTCGTCAGAAAGTAGCAAAGGGTAAAGTCCAGGGTGAGGCTCTTCCTTGGCAATAAAAAAAAAAAATGACCAATTACAACAGAAAGAGCTAAGAGAGGTGGGTATCATACAGAGCAGGGCATCTTGTTGACAATGCCTCTCACAGTCTTGTGGATGGCAGCCACAGATACCAGGCAGGGCATGCCCAAAGCAGCCTTCAGGAAGCTAGCTGGGGAGTGGGTGACTACAAGGGTTGCCAATAAGATTTTCTGCTTGGTTGGGCCACAGGACAGGCCAGGGCGGTCAGATGAGGCTATTGGGGAATTTACATAGGAAGGGCTAAATTATTACAAAGCAATTCTGAAATTTTATCCTGGATAACAGAATGGTAGTTTATGAATAGATTAAAAAAAAAAAACTTAGGAGGAAAATGTTAACAGAATGCACAACAAAACAATTTTCAGTTCAGTTCAGTTCAGTCGCTCAGTCGAATCCAACTCTTTGCAACCCCATGAATCGTAGCACGCCAGGCCTCCCTGTCCCTCACCATCTCCAGGAGTTCACTCAGACTTACGTCCGTCGAGTCCGTGATGCCATCCAGCCATCTCATCCTCTGTCGTCCCCTTCTCCTCCTCCCTCAATCCCTCCCATCATCAGAGTCTTTTCCAATGAGTCAACTCTTCACATGAGGTGGCCAAAGTACTGGAGTTTCAGCTTTAGCATCATTCCTTCCAAAGAAATCCCAGGGCTGATCTCCTTCAGAATGGACTGGTTGGATCTCCTTGCAGTCCAAGGGACTCTCAAGAGTCTTCTCCAACACCACAGTTCAAAACCATCAATTCTTCGGCACTCAGCCTTCTTCACAGTCCAACTCTCACATCCATACATGACCACAGGAAAAACCATAGCCTTGACTAGACGGACCTTAAGTAATGTCTCTGCTTTTGAATATGCTATCTAGGTTGGTCATAACTTTTCTTCCAAGGAGTAAGTGTCTTTTAATTTCATGGCTGCTATCACCATCTGCAGTGATTTTGGAGCCCCAAAATATAAAGTCTCTCATGGTTTCATTGTTTCCCTATCTATTACCCATAAAGTGATGGGACCAGATGCCATGATCTTCGTTTTCTGAATGTTGAGCTTTAAGCCAACTTTTTCACTCTCCACTTTCACTTTCATCAAGAGGATTTTTAGTTCCTCTTCACTTTCTGCCATAAGGGTGGTGTCATCTGCATATCTGAGGTTATTGATATTTCTTCCAGCAATCTTGATTCCAGCTTGTGTTTCTTCCAGCCCAGCATTTCTCATGATGTACTCTGCATATAAGTTAAATAAGCAGGGTGACAATATACAGCCTTGACGTACTCATTTTCCTATTTGAAACCAGTCTGCTATTCCATGTCCAGTTCTAACTGTTGCTTCCTGACCTGCATACTGATGATTTTGAACGGATTATACAAATTGGTAATGTCCACAATAGAGACGCAGCAGATATATGAGTGGAACACATGGGAAAACATAGTGCTTGTAATGTCACACTGAAGTCCAGGAGACCAAAACTCAGAGAGTATCTTTCAAACTTTTTGAATTATGATCTACATGTTTCAAACAAAATGCATTGCAATCTAATGTGTAGGTGTGCACACATATCTTAAACGAAAGTCTCATGAAACACTGTTTCTCTTGCTTTGATCTATTCCATTTCATCCTATTTTATTCTTTTTTACTACTTCTTTTTATTGTTTTTTACTACTTCTTCTTGGAAGGACTGATGTTGAAGATGAAGCTACAATATTTTGGCCACCTGATGTGAACAGCTGACTCATTGGAAAAGACCCTGATGTTGGGAAGGATTGAGGGCAGGAGGAAAAGGGGACGACAGAGGATGAGATGGCTGCATGGCATCACCGACTCAATGGACATGAGTTTGGGTGAACTCCAGGAGTTGGTGATGGACAGGGAGGCCTGGTGTGCTGCGGTTCATGGGGTCACAAAGAGTCGGACACGACTAAGCGACTGAACTGAACTACTTCTTTCTTTTAATGTTGCCCATAGGCTCTAAATTGATTACAGCACCTGAATTTTGGCTTAGAGATTTTTAGATTAAACAGACTTTTGTGGTTATTTTGTAGAATCATCTGCACAGATATGACTGATAAATCCAAAAGATATATTCTTTGAGAAAAGGTAAAAAAAACGAGAGAAAAGCAGAAAAATTAAAGACTGGCTTGGGAACCACTGATGGGTGGAGAGGACAAATAAGAAAGTTGGGTCACAGGATGGAAAAACACTAGTACCAAAGAGGACAGTGTTGCCAGAAGGAAGGGGGGTCAACAAAAGCTCTTCTCAATTCATGTATTCGCCACTACCGCAGCGGTTCTCCAGGGGTACTCGAGGACACTAGTTTAAGTAGAATCACTTTGGCCATTTGTTAAAAATTCAAACACCCAGGCGGGCCTCATCCCAGGCCTAATGAACTGAACTTTCTGGGTATGTGTCCCAGAATTGACAATTTAAAAGTTTCCCAGGATATTCTTTTCACCGACTATTTTTATCTTAGTGCCTTCCACAAATGAGATTTCAAAGTGGTACTTTTCAGGAACATGCAGCCTCACTTCACACATTAGATGTAATCTTAAATAGCTGTTAAGTGAGTGCCTGCACACTAAACCATTATTCCCCTAAAGACTATCATGATTAACTGTATGTACAACATCAGAACAATGTCCAAAAGAAAACAAGCAGCTTCTGAAGCATTCAGCCTTTAAACAGATACTTTATTCTGACGGTTCTGTATTACTTCTCCAAGTGGTTGGCCAAATGGGCATACAAGCCTCATTCATTAGTTTTATTTCGTTTAAAAGCAGACACTACATTTAAAAATTCACTATGCCGTCACATTTCATGTTGATTTTGAATTGAGTGCACTGGACTTAACTAGTTAAAGTACCACATGAAGTGGTGTTTAGGAGAACTCACAGGCACAAAGTGCCGCAAGGAGAGAGTATGCAGACAATACAAAAACTAAAATGTATGATTTGGACTCTAACAATAAAGATATCCCTTTACATGGTAAGCCCTGCTAACAAAAATATTTGCCAGTTTATTGCCAAGTATGAGATGAGACTTTATTCTACTCTTTAAGATGGGAATCATAACTAACAACATCCACAGCAGAAAACATTTATCACTTATATCAGGTGATATCAGGTTCTGTTTTAAAAACTTGCCATGGATTAACTCGTTTCATCTTCACAACAACCCTGTGAAGTAAGTACAGTTTTAGATCTCATTCCCAGAAGATGAAGCTGAGATAAAGAGAGCTGCGTAACTTTCTTGGGGTCCTATAGCTAGAAATAGGACCTGAGGTTCACACATAGGCAGTCTGTCTGGAGTCTGCATTCAAAGGCAGTGTGCTACAATGTGATCGTGAGAAAGTCTCAGATGTAGAAGTAGCTAGCTGCCCAGTAGAAATACTTGCTGTTTATGGTCTAGGGTGTTGGTTTTTTTTTTTTTCCCGGTTCTTTATACAAGTGATTTCCAGATAGCTTGGATCCCTGTTTACATTTAGTTATTAATTTTTTTATGATACACTTTATATATAAGAGGAATACTCAAGATAGCATAAAAGATGTGATACTGGGGTGGAGTCTGAGAGCCTGCATTTCTGAAAAGTTCCCAGGTAATGGTGATACCGCTGGCTTGGGGACCGCACTTTGAGTAGTGGGGGCTTAGGGTGTGAGATCTGGGGTAACAATGCTAGTGGTGGAATTCTAGCTCCATTACTTACTAGCTTTATAATGTTCTCCTTGCGTGCCTCTACCGTATCTATAAAATACTGAGATCAATACAGTGTTGTTATGAGGGTTACATGAGATAATCCATGGATACTATTTAGATCAGCTGCTGGAATACAGAAAATACAGTAAATACTATCTCTTTATTATACAAAACTATTAAAAGCATATATTGTATCATATTAGAAAGCCATTTACAGAACTGGCTGATGTAGCAAAACAATAAATAAATTCTTATCATTTTTTCAAGTCACTAGAGTATCACTGTACACTGAAGGACATTTAATACACATTAGACCCAGTAGCCAACTTTACTAATTACATAAATCTGAAACTGTTCTAAATGAACTGGTGTGAAGGCTTTGGCCTATGTTATTTAAAGAGATTATTTTGTTTCTATGCCAGAAAGCTTTTTCTACCTTGTAGGTGTGCACTGAGTTCCAGCTCATTTATTCAAATAGCTTTCTTTGAATTTAGAAAGAGATATTTTTGTTTTAAAAATTTATTTTAATCAAATAGAAATCAAAACTGGTATTAGTATGAACAGTAATAATGACTTTAAACATTTGTTCAAGTAAGAGCACTAGTATAGTTTAGATAAATTTGGAAGAGTCAGCCAAATCCTTCACAGACAACTTTATACATTTTCACACCACTATACAATGCAGCCTAATTACCTCATGCTAGAATCACAATGGTGATATCACTCACCTAGAGCTAGACATCCTGGAATGCAAAGTCAAGTGGGCCTTAGGAAGCATCACTATGAAAAAGCTAGTGGAGGCGTTGGAATTCCTATTCGGGATTTGGAATTCCTGTTACAAATCTGGAATTCCTATTAGGATTTGAGCTATTTCAAAGCCTAAAAGATGATGCTGTGAAAGTGCTGCACTCAATATGTCAGCAAATTTGGAAAACTCAACAGTAGCCACAGGACTGAAAAAGATCAGTTTTCATTCCAATCCCTAAGAAAGGTAATGCCAAAGAATGTTCAAACTACCAAACAATTGCACTCATCTCACACGCTAGCAAAGTAATGCTTAAAATTCTCCAAGCCAGGCTTCAACAGCGCGTGAACCGTAAACTTCCAGATGTTTTAGAAAAGGCAGAGGAACCAGAGATCAAATTGCCAACATCTGTTGGATCATTGAAAAAGCAAGAGAGTTCCAGAAAAACATCTATTTCTGCTTCATTGACTACGACAAAGCCTTTGACTGTGTGGATCACAACAAACTGTGGAAAATTCTTAAAAAGATGGGAATACCAGGCCACCTGACCTGCCTACTGAAAAATCTGTATGCAGGTCAAGAAGCAACAGTTAGAACTGGACATGGAACAACAGACTGGTTCCAAATCGGGAAAGGAGTATGTCAAGGCTGTATGTTGTCACCCTGCTTATTTAACTTATATGCAGAGTACATCATGTGAAATGCTGGGCTGGAGGAAGCACAAGCTAGAATCAAGATTGCCAGAAGAAATAACCTCAGATATGCAGATGACACCACCCTTAAGGCAGAAAGTGAAGAAGATCTAAAGAGCCTCTTGATGAAAGTGAAAGAGGAGACTGAAAAAGTTGGCTTAAAGCTCAACATTCAGAAAACTAAGATCATAGCATTTGGTCCCATCTCTTCATGGCAAATAGAAGGGGAAACAATGAAAACCGTGAGAGATTTTATATTTGGGGGCTCCAAAATCATTGAAGATGGCGACTGCAGCCGTGAAATTAAAAGATGCTTACTCCTTGGAAGAAAAACTATAACCAACTTAGACAGCAGGTTAAAAAGCAGAGACATTACTTTACCAACAAAGGTCCATCAAGTCAAAGCTTTGATTTTTCCAGTAGTCATGTATAGATGTGAGAGTTGGACCATAAAGAAGGCTGAGTGCCAAAGAACTGATGGTTTTGAACTGCGGTGTTGGAGAAGACTCTTCAGAGTCCTTGGACTGCAAGGAGATCCAACCAGTCCATCCTAAAGGAGATCAGTCCTGGGTGTTCATTGGAAGGACTAATGCTGAAGCTGAAACTCCAATACTTTGGCCACCTGATGCAAAGAACCGACTCATTTGGGAATGATTGAAGGCAGGAGGAGAAGGGGGTGACAGAGGATGAGATGGCTGGATGGCATCACCAACATGGTGGACATGAGTTTGAGTAAGCTGCAGGAGTTGATGATGGACAGGGAAGCCTGGCATGCTGCAGTCCATGGGATCACAAAGAGTCGGACCACGACTGAGCGACAAACTGAACTGAACTGAGGAACAGTAAAAGCTGGAGAGTCAGTGAAGGAGGAGATATGAACTATGAAGTCTTATATTTGGGGTTGGCCAATATATTTGAGTCTGCCAGAAAAGATCAATAAGTAATTTGCCTCTCTTTCCACTTTTCATTTCTCTAACATGGGTGATAAAAAAGACATGGGTGAGACAGATTCTGATGTTTATTTTTCTAAATTAAAACCATATTCAGCATATGACCTGCCCAGTGAGATCATGATAGATAAGAATCAAGGAAATGGGTGGAATTATTTTTCTCTCCTCTTTCCCTTCTCTCTCTCCCTGCAGAATGGAGTAAGGAAGGCTCCATGCTCCTCCTTGAATGTCCAATGGGGTACAAGAATTTTTTTTTTTAAACATTCAACACAACACAACAGATTTTTACTTTATATTTGCTTTCTAAACAAGTATTACCTTGAAAAAAAAAATCACATTTACCCCCATATCTGCATGAAAGTGTTTATATAAAAGGCTGGCGTATGGAAAAATTTAAGGTAGAGTTACCTATACTTAATTATACTGAATAAGGATACTTCTATTGAAATAATTGTCAGGATTAACTTGTACTCCAAGTGAAAAAACAATCACCTGTGGGAATTATGATTCTTAATATCTAGGGATGATAATTAACAAAATTGAGTAGTTTGGGTTAGAGGAACAAGAACACAATTATACCAACATGATATTTTGTCATTTGGGCTTACAATGGTCTGAATCAAAATCTTGAAAAATAGAAATTTACCAAATGCCTAAGCTAACTTTTTCCACTTACAAGGCAGGTAATAGCTGTATCTCAATACCAGAGAGTCAAGGAATTTCACTTCAGTGTGACCTATTTATGCCTCTCAGATTCATCATATGCATTTTTTAATGACCCCGAACCAAAGGAAATGTAGAAACCTATTTGAAGAGCTGACATTAAGGTTGTGACACCAGCAAAACCAACAAGAGAATCTAAAGTTAAACTGACACACAATCCCCAAATCAGTCTGTTACACTCCTAATTTAAAAAACAGTTACTATGTGAAAAAGTGATGGCATGTCAGCCTTTGCTTTGAAACCCCTGAATTTTGTCATTTGGTGTTTGTGTCACAACCTTAATATTATTTAAATATACTTTTAATATCTATTATTTAAAAAATATCTTTGAATTGAAGATACTCTGAAGCTTTGAAGAAGTCAACCTCAAAGCAGTGCATTCCTAGCATGCCACTTTTATTAGAAGTGGTGCATAAAACATTTCCTGTTGACAAATCTAATTCATTAAAAGGTGAGATGGATGCATTTTAAAATAACCGGCTGGCATCATTATCTGCAGCACCTTTTATAAATTATTCCTCTTTTCCCTTTGGACTGAACTTGTCACAGTTCTCTCTTTCAGAGTCTGAGTGTTATGCCTTATAGTCAATGCTTTCAACATGTTTAGACAAGTCATAAGGTAAACAAGCAGTGGTACTTTATTTTCTAGAAATGAGAAAGGGTAGCAGAAGTATTTACAGATAATTCCAGTCAATTCATTGATTTTTAGCTAAGGACAAGGAAAGTCAGCTTGTGGTAGTTTCATCTTACACAAAGGATTTAAAAATAAAACTATACTGTTTGAGGAAAAGGGAGAATTTCAAAGAAAGGAACATAAAGAGAGATGCTGGCAGCCCTGCTGCAGTATTGTGCAGAAGACTTACTTTAAAATTGAATTGTGCTTCCCCTGACATCGGAGATCAGGTACATCATAAAGCTGACAGCTGGCTGGCATGCTGCCTTCCTAAAGGAAAATGCTAACTGCATTTCTCTTGGAGGCCAAAGGAATAGAATTATAGAAGCTTTCAAGCAAACTGGGAAGATGGAGGACAAATCATTTAAAATATGATGAAAGGCATTTCTTACCTAATTTTGTTTCAGAAGATTCTGAGAATGAGCTGGTCTTCTAATCCTAATGTAGGTGGTAACTTATTTCCTTCCGAGGTGTCAGTAGAAGAGCTGCCTTTTCGTCAGTGTCTTCAGCAGCTTTTTTCCAAAATATACAAAGCACACCTATAAAATAATTAGATACAGCTTTATCACCCACATGGAGGAGGCACAGTCACAACGTTACTGATCTACATTGGCAGTGACAACACTACGGTTAAGGTACGATATACAGACCCGATGCAAGAGATGCTAGAAACACATAAAGGCATCCTGAAGTTGGGGCACCTTAAAAAAGCTTATTAATAAGACGACTCATAGATTATTGGCACATGGATAACAGATGCACCTTACAAATATGCACAAAGTATCCCTTTTATTATCATTGAGTTTCCAAATGTTCCTAAAGAAATGTAGATCACAGACAGTAAGGGATGGCTGCACCATATGAATCAAGCAATACCTTGCAATACAATTATAGCTTTCTTGTTTAATTACCAGTTGCCCCAGAACTGTTTCTTAAAGCCATATTTGGGACATCCCTGGAGGTCCACTGGTTAAGATTCCAAGTTTCCAATATAGGGGGCTTGGGTTCAATACCCAGTCAGAGAACTAAGATTCTACATGCTGCACGGTGAGGCCAAAATATTACAAAATAAATTTTAAGGTTAAAATTTAAAAAAATCATTTCCCCACTCTTCTAGGTTATCTTGATAAAGTAGATTCTGCCTCCGCTGATCTGGGATCAGGACCTGAGATTCTGTGTTTCTAATAACCTCCCAAGTCAAGTCACCAAAGAGGTGAGTCTGTGGTCTAAACATTCTCTAGTGAGGTTCTATCAATCTATCTGACTTTGCCTGCACCAAAATACACCGCAGTTATTCTTGTTTTTTGGCCCTCTGTCTCTCTATATAATTTTTAAATCTTTTGTCAAGTCTCCTCCCCTCAAAAATACATATAAATTTGATTGAACTGATCCAACTGGGCACCTATAAAATCTTGTTTCCCAAAGCCATGTGTATTATATATCATTCCATTTATTGAGGTCCTATTGTCACAAAATAATGCTTTATTATTTCCTCATGGGAGTTTTGCACATCTCGTTATGTTAGATTTATTCCCAGGAACTTCATATTTTGAATGTTACTAATATCTCTTTGCAAGGGCTTTTTCATGTTTTGTTTATATTTGTGTAATTTTGTACATTGATATGTTTACCCAGGATATCTGTAAAACTCTTACTACATTTTTCTGTAGCTTGACATCACGAACATTTCAAAATCTATAATTATTTCTTTATCTTGCCTTACTAAAAGGAAAAGAAAAGAAGTCAAACAGTAAATATATTATTTAATAGAAAAAAAAAAAAGCTATTTGATGATTTGTGATCAGCCAAAATGATCTCTCCAGTAGGCTTGAAAGTGAAAGTGAAGTCACTTAGTCATGTCCGACTTTTTTGCGACCCCGTGAATTGTAGCCTAGCAGGCTCCTCCACCTGTAGGGTTCTCCAGGCAAGAATATTAGAGTGCGTTGCTATTTCCTTCTCCAGGGGATCTTCCCATCCCAGGGATCGAACCCTGGTCTCCTGCATTGCAGGCAGACGCTTTACCCTTTGAGCTACCTCAACTATAAAACTAATATGAAGAAGGCTCCGGATATTTATCTCAATATTTATTGATTGTTCTCATACTTCTTGCCTTTCCTGGTATCTGAAATACAAGTGCTTAAATGTTAGTAATATCTATTATCCCAAGCTGATATCCAGCTAATACTTCATCAGAAACAGACGAAAACCTTCATGGACAACTTGGCCAGTCTAGGAATTAAATTTGAACAAAATAGAAAACAGAGGAATTCTAACGAGAGACATGGTTCAGTTTGGTTAAAGAACTAAGTGGAGATGCCCACTCTAGGGAGCCATTATAGAGATACAACATATTACCTATACTCCATATCTGAAATCACAAGATTTCACGGAAAACCGTAAATAACTGAAATTGCTTTCCTGATGACAATGTCAGCCTGTAGAGTGAATTGTCCTTCAATGATAACTTTCAACAACTTGACCAAGGGAAAAAAATCAAGACTTACTTTTCTAGAAACTGTCAACATTGGTAATATTGCTTACCTGAAAGAATCTAAGTGTAAACAGGTAAAAGAAAATGTAAACCCAAAGGGAAATGTGGGGTACAGAATCAGGTAAAGAAAGAGAAAGAGGCAGTAACTAAAATAATAATAACCACTACAATTCAGTTCAGTTCAGTCGCTCAGTCGTGTCCGACTCTTGGCGACCCCATGAATCGCAGCACTCCAGGCCTCCCTGTTCATCACCATCTCCCGGAGTTCACTCAGACTCATGTCCTTCGAGTCCATGATGCCATCCAGCCATCTCATCCTCTGTCGTCCCCTTCTCCTCCTGCCCTCAATCCCTCCCAGCATCAGAGTCTTTTCCAATGAGTCAACTCTTCGCATGAGGTGGCCAAAGTACAACAAACTGTTCTTTAAAAATGGGTTTATAATCCACTAAAAAAATAACTATGAAGAAACATGGCAATGCAGAATGGCATCGCCAGTTCAATGGACATGAGTCTGAGCAAACTCTAGGAGATTGTGAAGGACAGGGAAGCTTGGCATGCTGCAGTCCATGGGGTCACAAAAGGTCAGAAACAACTGAGTGACTGAACACACAGAAAATCCTGAAAAGAACAGATGAGAGCAGGACCCAAGAAGATGTGGTATGTATATACAATGGAATGTTACTCAGCCGTAAACAGAATGAAATAATGCCATTTGCAGGAACATGGATGGAGCTAGAGATTCTCATAATCAAATCGGTTACACGTGGAATCTAAAAAAATAGAATGATACAAATGAAGTTATGCACAAAAACAAAAATAGGTTAACAGAATTTGAAAACAAATTTACAGCTACCAAAGGGGAAAGGTCGAGGTAGGGGAGGAACAAATTAGGAGTTTGGGATTAACATATACACACTACTATATATAAAACAGAGTACTAGGAAAGGTAGCATGGGTGCCTCCATAGAAAAATCTGCCTCATTCTGGCTTCAGCAGACTTCCAGCATAATCATGGTTACCCACCTATTCACTCTAAAGCAAACTGTACCATTAAATTGGTGCCATCCAAATGTAGTTTCTAGGCAGCTTTTGGACTTGCTTCTTTGTAATATGAATGCACAGCCAAGGACTATCGGGCATTTGAAGAAAATTGTTTTGCTTTGTGTTCATATCTGAAACCAATATAAAACAAAAATGTGCCCCAAAAGAAGATGGAGGTGAGTCAAACCTTAGAGCTAGACAAAATTGAAAGACACAACCATTTTAGTCACCCAGTCACCCATAAATAGACCAAAGGAAGATAACAATTTGAGGAGTATTGATATCTGGTAAGAAAACTAGGACCCTGTTGTATTCTAGCCAAGAGGTGCTCTTATCGATATCAACCACAATTCAATGAGTACAGAGGTTCTTCCAGAGTGGAGGAGATCACCAGAACTTTGCAGAGGTCAAAGGGGGCTCAGTGGTCCTTGAGTGGTGAGTAATGCCAGCCTTCTGCAGTGTTTCACTGGAAGTGATGGCCTTACAACAGGGAGCAAGCACAGAGAGTCAACAGCTCTATTAATCCAAGTTATGTTCACCCTTGGGGCAAGCACATTCTTGACTATGACTAAGAGTATGTCCAATGGAGGCCTGAGAGGAACAAAGCTACCCGCACATTGCTGAGGCTGAACAATCACAGCACAGAGGAAATGTGAAAGAGTTCAGTAGAAACCAAAGTGGGGAGCACTTGAAAACAATATAAATTTTAAATGTGTTCCTCTATCAATACAGAGATTCATGAGCAGATGACAGATAACTTACTGACTTGAAGTGTTTGTGCACGTTCACTGTCTGGCCATCAGCTTATCATTTAAGCTTCACAGAGACAGACAGGCAAGTCCCAGAAATCCAAATGTAAAACTAATTACAAAAATCTCAAAAAGAAATAAAGAAAAAGTACATAAGTGGCTACGTATCACAAGGGAAATAGATGTCACTGATTTAATTTAGCCAAATTACTAAACAAAAAAACAAGCAAATAAAGCAGTAACAGGGAGGAAAAAAAAACACAAAACTCAGAATCCAGAGTTGCCACAATATATGATCTAAAATATCTACTTTTCAACAAGATATTGTGAGATATGTAAGGAGGGAAAAAGTGGCCAATAGAAACTGGGTATCTCTAGATATTGAATTTAAACAGTCTTTAAAGCAGAATTATAAACACAGTCAATGAACTTCAAAGGTGACCACACTTAAAAAAAAACAAAACGAAAGTAAAGCAATGATGAACAACAAAAAATGAAATTCTCAATAATGAGAAAAAATGTTGGAAAACAACTAAGTGGAAATTGTAGACTTGAAAAGTATATTAAGTGAAAATTCACTTTAGGAACTTGACAACACATTCACGATGACCTAAAGGATTAGTGAATTTACGAGTGCTGTGCTTAGTGGCTCAGTAAGGTTCAACTCTGCGAGCAAATGGGCTGCAGTCTTCTAGGCTCCTCTGTCCATGGGGGACTGACCAGGCAAGAATACTGGAGTGGGTTGACATGCCCTCTCCAGGGGATCTCCTGAATACAGGATCAAACCCAGGTCCCCTGCACTGCAGGAGGATTCTTTACTGTCTGAGCCACCAGGGAAGCCCAAGAATACTGGAGTGGGTAGCCTATCCCTTCGCCAGGGGATCTTTCTAAGCCAGCAATCAAACCTGGGCCTCCTGAATTTCAGGCGGATTCTTTACCAGCTGAGCTACCAAGGAAGACAAGTGGATTTAAAATCAGTTCAGCCAGTTGCTCAGTTGTGTCCGACTCTTTGTGACCCCATGGACTGCAGCATGCCAGGCCTCCCTGTCCATCACCAAATCCCAGAGCTTGCTCAAACTCATGATAGAGTCGGTGATGCCATCCAACCATCCCATCCTCTGTCGTCTACTTCTCCTCCTAACTTCAATCTTTCCCAGTGAGTAAGTTCTTCACATCAGGTGGCCAAAGTATTGGAGTTTCAGCTTCAGTATCAGTCCTTCCAATGAACACTCAGGACTGATCTCCTTTAGGAGGAACTGGTTGGATCTCCTTGCAGTCCAAGGGACTCTCAAGAGTCTTCTCCAAAACCACAGTTCAAAAGCATCAATTCTTGGGTGCTCAGCTTTCTTTATGTTCAAATTCTCACATCCATTCGTACTGGAAAAACCATACGTTTGACCAGACACACCTTTGACAGCAAAGTAATGTCTCTGCTTTTAAATATGCTGTTTAGGTTGGCCATAGCTTTTCTTCCAAGGAGCAAGAGTCTTTTAATTTTATGGCTGCAGTCACCATCTTCAGTGATTTTGGAGCCCAAATAAAATAAAGTCTCTCACTGTTTCCACTGTTTCCCCATCTATTTCCAATGAAGCAAAAGGACTGGATCCCATGATCTTCATTTTTTGAATGCTGAATCTTAACCCAACGTTTTCACTCTCCTCTTTCACTTTCATCAAGAGGATCTTTAGATCTTCTTCACTTTCTGCCATAAGGGTGGTATCATCTCCGTATCTGAGGTTATTGATGTTTCTCCCAGCAATACTGATTCCAGCTTGTGCTTCATCCAGCACAGTATTTCTCATGATGTACTCTGCATAGAAGTTAAATAAGCAGGGTGACAACATACAGCCTTGACATACTCCTTTCCTGATTTGGAACCAGTCTGTTATTCCATGTCCGGTTCTAACTGTTGCTTCTTGACCTGCATACCAATTTCTCAGGAGGCAGGTCAGGTGGTCTGGTATTCCCAACTCTTTAAGAATTTTCCACAGTTTGTTGTGATCCACACAGACAAAGGCTTTGGCGAAGTCAATAAAACAGAAGTAGATGTTTTTCTGAAACTCTCTTGCTTTTTTGATGATCCAACGGATGTTGGCAGTTTGATCTCTGGTTCCTTTGCCTTTTCTAAATCCAACTTGAACATCTGAAAGTTCACAGTTCACATACTGTTGAAGCCTGGCTTGGAGAATTTTGAACATTACTTTGCTAGCGTGTGAGATGAGTGCAATTGTTTGGTAGTTTGAACATTCTTTGGCATTGCCTTTCTTAGGGATTGGAATGAAAGCTGACCTTTTCCTGTGGCCAGTGCTGAGTTTTCCAAATTTGCTGCTATACTGAGTGCAGCACTTTGACAGCATCATTGTTTAGGATTTGAAACAGCTCAGCTAGAATTCCATCACCTCCACTAGCTTTGTTTATAGTGATGCTTCCTCTGGCCAACTTGACTTCGCATTTCAATATGAATTTAAAATAGATGCATATAAATAGAACAAAGAGAAAAAATAGTTTTTAAAGAATGAGCAAAGACTCAGACATTTTAGATAATCATAACCATATCAAAAAGCATGTAATGAGTATCTCAGAACAAAATAGAGACACAAAAAGAAAAAATATATATGGAAAAATAAAGGATAAAAAACATACCAAATTTGTAAAAACATTCATGTGCTTACTCATCAAAAGCTCAACAGATCCCACGCAGGACAAATGTAAAGAGATGGATATTCAGACATAATCAAACCACTGATGAACAAACAGAAAATCTAAAAGCAGCAAGGGAAAAGTAAATGCTCACATATATGTGAACATTCACGAAACAATGGAGGCCAGAAGTCAGTGAAATGAGAAATTCAAAATGCTGAAAGAAAAAAACTTTCCACTAAGTATCCTATATTGAGAATAACTACCTTTAAATTGAAGGCAAAATTGAGCCATCACTTTAAAACTGAAGATAAAATAAAGATTGAGAACTTGTTGCTAACAGACCTGTATAAGAAAATATTAAGGGAAATCCTTCAAGCTGAAAGAAAATGACATCAAATGGTAACCTAAATCCAGAGTAATAAACAGAGTTCCAGAAATGGCAAAATGTGGGCTAATAGAAAGACTCTCTAAAATGTTACCTCATTTCTTTTAACTGAACTCTTTAAAAGACATAAATTGCATAAAGCAATAACTATAATAATGCATTGTATATTTTAAAACATGTAGAGATGTAATACACATGATAATAATAGAAATGGGAAAAAGGAATAAAACTATGCTGGAACAAAATTTCTCTATTTTATGAAAATATAGTTGATATTAAATGCTTAAGCTTATTCTGGTAAATTAAGATGTAGATTATTTTTCTCTAGCGCAAACATTAAGAAAATAACGTTTTTAAAGGTAAAGTTTCACTAGAAATTAAAATATGACATATTAAAAATATGAATCTAATACAAAAGAAGGCAACAAAGGTAGAGGAAAGAAAGAAGAAAGATGAGTCATATAAAAACAAAGTAATATGGAAAATGCAAGCTGATCACATCCACAAATACATTAAATGTTAAAGGTCTAAACACCTCAATTAAAAGGCAGAAATTGTTAGACTAGATAAAAAAGGAAGATGCAACCACATGTCATCTGTAACAGACATTATTTTTTACTCAAAGAGAATAAATAAATTAAAAGTTAAGAAATGGAAAAGATAAGCCATGTAAACAGTAAACATTAGAGTTGGAGCTACTAAAATTAGACAAAACAAGCTTCAAGAAATAGTATCTGAGAAAAATGGATATAAAAGGGTCAATACATTAGAAAGATACTATATTTACAAATATATATGCATCCAAAGGGCTTTCCTGGTGGCTCAGCAGTAAAGAATCAGCCTGCAATGCAGGAGCCGCAGGAGCTGTAGGTTCTATCCCTGGGTAGGGAACAGCCCCTGGAGGAGAGCATGGCAATCCATTGCAGTACTCTTGCCTGGAGGATCCCATGGACAGAGGAGTCTGGAAGGCAACAGTCCATACGGTTGCAAAGAATCAGACACGACTGAAGTGACTTAGCACGCATGCACCTAAAACAGCGCGTCAAAATCAATGGAGCAAAACATGAGAGAATTGAAAGAAGAAATTTGAGACTATTTGAGAATTATAATTATATACCTAAATCCTCTGTACTAAGTAATTGATGGAATTAAACAGAATATCAGCCAAAGTACAGAAGATCTGAATACTATCAATCTATGTAATCTAATTTCTACATATAGACTACTCCACTTAATCATGGCAGGATACACATTTTTTCCCAAAGGTCAATTTTTTTTTCCAAAAATAGATCATATTCCAGGTCATAAAAAGTATGAATAAATTTCAAAGTAATAAGATCATAAAATGTTGTTCTATAAGTACAACAGAATTAAATCAGAAATCAATAGCATTAAAAAAAATCTTAGAAAACTCCTAATATTTGAAAATTAAAGAACATTTAAATAACAAGTCAAAACACAAAAAGCTGTAGAAGGAATCTATAGCTTTAAACACATATCAAAAAAGAAGGGACTTCCCTGGTGGTAAAAGGGTTAAAATCTACCTGCCAATGCAGGGGACATGGGTCTGATCCCTGGTGCAAGAAGACTCCACATGTCAAAGGGCAACAAAGGCAGCGAGCCACAACTATTGACCCCCTAGAGCCTGTGCTCAGCAACAAAAGAGGCCACCGTAATGAGAAGCCTGCAGGGCAACTAGAGAGTAGGCCCCACTTGCCACAATTAGCCAAAAATAAACAAATAAATAAACACAAAGAAAGGTCTCGACTAAGCAGCTTCAGATTCAGTTTCAGGGGACTTTCCTGGTGGTCCAGTGGCTAAGACTCTGCGCTACAAATGCCGGGGGGCGGGCGCCCAGGTTCGATCCTTGAACAGGGAACTAGATCCCCACATGCTGCAGCTAAAGCACCTGCATACCACAACGAAGATTCGGTGCAGTCAAAAAAAAAAAAAAGATTCAGTCTTAGAACACCAGAAGAAGAGCAAATCACACGCAAAGTAAGAAGTAGGGCAACATAAAGATTACAGCAGAAATAAGAGATACAGAAAAGAGAAAAGCAATAGCCAACAAAAGTCAAAATTGGTTTTTTAAAATGTTAACAAAACTGCAAATACTTAGCTAGATTGAGCAAGAAAAAAGGAAAAGCAGCACAAATCACCAAAATAATGAATGAAAAAGATAGCACTACTGGTCACACAGAAACTGAAAAGATTATAAAACAACACAATGAACAACATTATGCCAAAAAAGTAGACATACAGATGAAAGGGACACATATTTAGACAGACATAAATGACCAAAACCAAATTAAGAAATGTAGAAATTGAGCAGATCTAAAACAAGTAAAGAGACTGAATCAGTAATTTAAAATCTTCCCACAAGGAAAAGCAAAGATCCAAGGTCTTCACTGGTGAATTCTATGAAATAAAAAAATAAAATAATACCAACATTTCACAAACTCATTTAAAAAATGGAGGAAACAAACTTTTCTCATTCTATGATGATAGTGTTACCATAAAAACAAAGTCAAACAAATACATCAGAAGAAAATGAAACTGCAGACTAAATAATTATATTAAAAAAGAAATCTAAAATCAATATCATAACCTTCAACTGTAAGAATCTAGAAAAAGAAGAGCAAGCTAAACCTAAAGCAAGCAGAAGGTAGAAAATAACAGAGGTTAAATTAGAAATAAATAAAAAGAGAATAGAAAAAATACAGAAAATCAATGAAACTAAAGATTATTTGAAAAGATGATACACACACAGACAAATACACACATACTGTACAAATACACAAAAAACAGAGGTAAGACTGAAATTACTAATATTAGGAATGAAAGGAGGAACACTACTACTAAAGTTACAGAAATAAAGAGATTATAAGGGGATATAATAAACAGAGTTCATTATTACATTTTATAACCTAGTTGAAATAGACAAATCCTAAAAAGACATGAAGCTCTGAAATGACTGGGGACTAAAAAATATGAAAAGATCTATAAGAAGAAAGCAGATTGAATTAACAATCAAAATACTTTCTCACAAAGATAAGCACACATCAGATGGTTTAACTGGTGAATCTTCCAAAAATTAATATTTCCTGGTAGCTCAGCTGGTAAAGAATCTGCCTTCAATGCAAGAGACCCCAGTAAAATTCCTGCATTAGGAAGATTCCCTGGAGAAGGCAACGGCTACCCACTCCAGTATTGTGGCCTAGAGAATTCCAAGGACAGTGGAGGCTGGTCGGCTACAGTCCATGGGATCCCAAAGAGCTGGACAGGACAGAGTGACTTTCACTCACTTCACAAATCCTCCCAAAAGCAGAAGAGAAGGGAGCACTTTCAACTTATGCTCTACGGCCAGCATTACCTTGATACTAAAACCAGACAAACCCACTACAAGAATACAAAACTATAGACCAATATTCCTTATGAATATATAGATTAAAATACTTGGCAAAATATTAACAAATTCAATCCAGTAACATATAAAAGTACTTTATACCATGGCTAAACACTATAAGCGCGACGGCTGCGAGGGACCGTGCAGAAGCATGGCCGAGAGGCGCTACGCCTCGCCAAAGGCCAGGGGCAGTGGGCGGGAGGAGCTACCCCACGCCCGAGCTCAGGGGTGGCAGCTGGGAAGAGGTACCCCACACCCGAGCTCAGGGGTGGTGGCCGAGAGAAGCAACCCCACGTCAAAGGAGCAGTGGCTGCGTGGGCGCAGGAGGCCCGAGAGGAGCTACTCCGTGATCAAGGTCAGGAGGGGTGGCCATGAGAAGATACCCCTCGTCCAAAGAAAGAAGCAGTGGCTACGCTTTGCTGGAGCAGCCGTGAAGAGATATCCCACATCCGAGGTAAGAGAAACCCAGATAAGACGGTAGGTGTTGCGAGAGGGCATCAGAAGACAGACACACAGAAACCATAATCACAGAAACCTAGCCAATCTAACCACAAGGACCACAGCCTTGTCTAACGCAATGAAACTAAGCCATGCCATGTGCAGCCACCCAAGACTGGCGGGTCATGGTGGAGAGGTCTGACAGAATGCGGTCCACTGGCAAACCACTTCAGTATTCTTGCCTTGAGAACCCCATGAACTGTATGAAAAGGCAAAATGACAGGATACTGAAAGAGGAACTCCCCAGGTCAGTAGGTGCCCAATATGCTACTGGAGATCACTGGAGAAATAACTCCAGAAATAATGAAGGGATGGAGCCAAAGCAAAAACAATACCCAGTTGTGGATGTGACTGGTGAGAGAAGCAAGGTATTGCATAGGAACCTGGAATGTTAGGTCCATGAATCAAGGCAAATTTGAAGTGGTCAAACAAGAGATGGCAAGGGTGAACATTGACATTCTAGGAATCAGAGAACTAAAATGGACTGGAATGGGTGAATTTAACTCAGATGACCATTATATCTACTACTGTGGGCAGGAATCCCTCAGAAGAAATGGAGTAGCCATCATGGTCAACAAAAGAGTCTGAAATGCAGTACTTGGATGCAATCTCAAAAACGACAGAATGATCTCTGCTCGTTTCCAAGGCAAACCATTCAATATCACAGTAATCCAAGTCTATGCCCCAACCAGTAATGCTGAAGAAGCTGACGTTGAACGGTTCTATGAAGACCTATAAGACCTTTTAGAACTAACACCCAAAAAAGATGTCCTTTTCATTTTAGGGGACTGGGATGCAAAAGTAGAAGTCAAGAAACACCTGGAGTAACAGGCAAATTTAGCCTTGGAATACAGAATGAAGCAGGGCAAAGGCTAATAGAGTTTTGCCAAGAGAACGCACTTTTCATAGCAAACACCCTCTTCCAACAACACAAGAGAAGACTCTACACATGGACATCATCAGATGGTCAACACCAAAATCAGATTGATTATATTCTTTGCAGCCAAAGATGGAGAAGCTCTATACAGTCAGCAAAAACAAGACCAGGAGCTGACTGTGGCTCAGATCATGAACTCCTTATTGCCATATTCAGACTCAGATTGAAGAAAGTAGGGAAAACCACTAGACCATTCAGGTATGACCTAAATCAAATCCCTTACGATTATACAGTGGAAGTAAGAAATAGATTTAAGGGACTAGATCTAATAGATAGAGTGCCTGATGAACTATGGAATGAGGTTCGTGACATTGTACAGGAGACAGAGATCAAGACCATCCCCATGAAAAGAAATACAAAACAGCAAAATGGCTGTCTGGGGAGGCCTTACAAATAGGTGTGAAAAGAAGAGAACCAAAAAGCAAAGGAGAAAACGAAAGATATAAGCATCTGAATGCAGAGTTTCAAAGAAGAGCAAGAAGAGATAAGAAAGCCTTCCTCAGCAATCAATGCAAAGAAATAGAGAATAACAACAGAATGGGAAAGACTAGAGATCTCTTCAAGAAAATTAGAGATACCAAGGGAACATTTCATGCAAAGATGGGCTCGACAGAAATGGTATGGACCTAACAAAAGCGGAAGATATTAACAAGAGGTGGCAAGAATACACAGAAGAACTGTACAAAAAAGATCTTCAAGACCAAGATAATCATGATGGTGTGATCACTCACCTAGAGCCAGACATCCTGGAATATGAAGTCAAGTGGGCCTTAGAAAGCATCACTACGAACAAAGCTAGTGGAGGTGATGGAATTCCAGTTGAGCTATCTCAAATCCTGAAAGATGATGCTGTGAAAGTGCTGCACTCAATATGCCAGCAAATTGGGAAAACTCAGCACTGGCCACAGGACTGGACAAGGTCAGTTTTCATTCCAATCCCAAAGAAAGGTAATGCCAAAGAATGCTCAAACTACCGCACAATTGCACTCATCTCACACGCTAGCAAAGTTATGCTCAAAATTCTCCACACCAGGCTTCAAAAGTACATGAACCATGAACTTCCAGATGTTCAAGTTGGATTTAGAAAAGGCAGAGGAACCAGAGATCAAACTGCCAACATCCGTTGGATCATGGAAAAAGCAAGAGAGTTCCAGAAAAACATCTACTTCTGCTTTAATGACGATGTCAAAGCCTTTGACTGTGTGGATCACAACAAACTGTGGGAAATTCTTCAAGAGATGGGAATACCAGGCCACCCGCCCTGCCCCCTGAGAAATCTGTATTCAGGTCAAGAAGCAAAGTTAGAACTAGACATGGAATGACAGATTGGTTCCAAATCAGGAAAGCAGTATGTCAAGGCTATACATTGTCACCCTGCTTATTTAAATTATATGCAGAGTACATCATGAGAAATGCTGGACTGGATGAAGCACAAGCTGGAATCAAAATTGCTGGGAGAAATATCAATAACCTGAGATACGTAGATGGCACCACCCTTATGGTAGAAAATGTAGAACTAAAGAGCCTCTTGATGAAAGTTTCAAAAGAGGAGAGTGAAAACGTTGGCTTAAAACTCAACATTCAGAAAACGAAGATCATGGCATCCAGTCATCACTTCATGGCAAATAGATTTGGAAACAATGGAAATGGTAACACACTTTACTTTGGGGGGCTCCAAAATCACTGAAGATGGTGACTGCAGCCATGACATTAAAAGATGCTTGCTCCTTGGAACAAAAGTTACGATCAACCTAGACAGCATATTGAAAAGCAGAGACATTACTTTGCCAACAAAATTCCATCCAGTTAAAGTTATAGTTTTTCCAGTAGTCATGTATGGTTGTAAGAGTTGGACTATAAAGAAAGCTGTGCACTGAAGAATTGATGGCTTTCGAACTGTGGTGTTGGAGAAGAGTCTTGAGAGTCCCTTGGACTGCAAGGAGTTCCAACCAGTCCATCCTAAAGGAAATCAGTCCTGAATATTCTTTGAAAGGACTGATGCTGAAACTCCAATACTTTGGCCATCTGATGCGAAGAACTGACTCATTGAAAAGACTCTGATGCTGGGAAAGATTGAAGGTCGGAGGAGATGGGGACGACAAGAGGATGAGATGGTGGGATGGCATCACCAACTCAATGGACATGAGTTTGAGTAAGCTCCGGGAGTTGGTGATGAACAGGGAATTCTGGCATACTGAAGTCCATGAGGTCAGTAAGAGTCAGACACGACTGAGCGAATGAACATAATTGAACTGAAGTGGCATTTATCCCAAGAACATAAGGCTGAATTAACACACTGGAGAAGAACCAATGTAATATACCTCATTAACAGAACATAGGACAAAAACTACATTATGATCTAAAATAGATACAGAGAAGAATGTGTTAAAATCCAACACTCGGGGGGTTCAGGATTGGGAACTCATGTACACCCATGGCGGATTCATGTCAACATATGGCAAAACCAATACAGTATTGTAAAACAAAATAAAGTAAAAATAAAAATTTAAAATAGAAAAAAAAACCCAACACTCTTTGATGATAAAACATTCAACAAATTAGGAGTAGAAGGGAATTTCATGAACTTGATAAAAGACATCAACAAAAACCCCACAGCTGACTTTGTACTTAATGGGGAAAAACTGAAAGCTCTTCCCTGAAGATCAGCAATAAGACAAGTGTGCCCATTTTTTACCACTTCTATTTAACACTCATTGGGCTAGAGGTTCTAACCAGTATTATTAGGCAAGAAAAGTAAATAAAACGCATCCAGACTGGAAAGAAGGAGAACTATCTCTACTTATAGATGACATGATCTTGTATGTAGGAAATTGCAAGAAATTCTAAAACAAACCAAAGGTACTTCCCTGACGGTCCAGTGGTTAAGAATCCACCTGTCCATGCAGGGGACATGGATTCAAAACCTGGTCCAAGAAGATTCCGCACGCCTTGGTACAACTAAGCCTGTCGGCTACAACTAATGAAGCCCACGTGCACCAGAGCTGGTGCTCTGCAACGAGAGCCACCACAAGGAGCAGCCCATACTCTCCAACCAGAGAATAGTCCCCGCTTGGTGCAACTACAGAAAGCCCTCACACAGCAACAAAAACTCAGTACAGCCAAAAATAAAATAAAATAAAACCTTTAAAGAAAACCCCAAAACTACTGGAGCTAATAAAGATATTCAACAAAGGTTGCACAAGATTAACAAACAGAAACAAATTATATTTTTATAGGCTAGCACTTAACAATTTTAAAATTAGGAAACAAATTCCACTTACAATGACATCAAATAGAAAAAAAAAAATTAGGAAAACAGTTAACTAAAGAAGTGCAAGACCTATCCACTGAAAAATGCAAAACATCACTGGAAGAGACTGGATTAGATTTAAATACATGGAAGGTCCATCGTTTATGGATTGAAAATTTTAATATTATTAAACTGGCAATACTTCCCAAATTACAGATTCAGTACAATCTCTATCAAAATGCCAGCTGTCTATTTTGCAGATACTAACAAACGGATCATAAAATTCATGCTGGATATACAAGGGACAGCCAAAAAATCTTTAACAAGAAGGATATTGCTAGAGAACTCACGTTTCTGACTTTCTAAACTTACTAAAGAGCTACAGTAATCAAGATTGTGTGATAGGATAAGCATAAAGAGAGATGTAATCAATGGAATAGAACCAAGAGTCCAAAAATAAATCCATAGAATGTTCAATTGATTTTTGACGAGGATTTCAAGAAAATTCAATAGAAAAAGATTAGTCTTTTCAAGAAAAGTTGCTGAGACAACTGAATACCAGCATGTAAAAGAGTGAAGTCAAATTCATCAAAAGATATACAAAAATTAACTCAAAATCAAAGACCTAAACACCTGTACAATTTTTAGAGGAAAACATGGGTATAAAATCAAAAATATCTGTGCTTCAAATGACAAGATCAATAAAGTGAAAAGACAACCTACAGAGTGGGAGAAAATATTAGCAAATCAAATATCTGATAAAGAGATTAGTGTCCCATAATCTATAAAGAACTACTATAGCTTAAGAATAAAATGACAAGCATTTCACTTCAAAAATGACAAAGGATTTGAATAGCCATGTCCAAAAGAGATAGACATATGTCCAGTAAGTACAAAAAAAATGATGCTGAGCGCGACCCAGATAATCATGATGATGTGATCACTAATCTAGAGCCAGACATCTTGGAATGTGAAGTCAAGTGGGCCTTAGAAAGCATCACTAATAGAAAGCATCACTACGAACAAAGCTAGTGGAGGTGATGGAATTCCAGTTGAACTATTTCAAATCCTTAAAGATGATGCTGTGAAAGTGCTGCACTCAATATGCCAACAAATTTGGAAGACTCAGCACTGGCCACAGGACTGGACAAGGTCAGTTTTCATTCCAATCCCAAAGAAAGGCAATGCCAAAGAATGCTCAAACTACCGCACAACTGCAGTCATCTCACACGCTAGTAAAGTAATTCTCAAAATTCTCCAAGCCAGGCTTCAGCAATACGTGAACCATGAACTCCCTGATGTTCAAGCTGGTTTTAGAAAAGTCAGAGGAACCAGAGGTCAAATTGCCAACATCCACTGGATCATGGAAAAAGCAAGAGAGTTCCAGAAAAAAAATCTATTTCTGCTTTATTGACTATGCCAAAGCCTTTGACTGTGTGGGTCACAATAAACTGTGGAAAATTCTGACAGAGATGGGAATACCAGACCACCTAACCTGCCTCTTGAGAAATCTGTATGCAGGTCAAGAAGCAACAGTTAGAACTGGACATGGAACAACAGACTGGTTCCAAATAGAAAAGGAGTATGTCAAGGCTGTATATTGTCACCCTGCTTATTTAACTTATATGCAGAGTACATCATGAGAAACGCTGGACTGGAAGAAACACAAGCTGGAATCAAGACTGCCAGGAGAAATATCAATCACCTCAGATATGCAGATGACAACACCCTTATGGCAGAAAGTGAAGAGGAGCTAAAAAGCCTCTTGATGAAAGTGAAAGAGGAGAGTGAAAAAGTTGGCTTAAAGCTCAACATTCAGAAAACGAAGATCATGGCATCTGGTCCCATCACTTCATGGGAGATAGATGGGCAAACAGTGGAAACAGTGTCAGACTTTATTTTGGAGGGCTCCAAAATCACTGCAGATGGTGACTGCAGCCATGAAATTAAAAGACGCTTACTCCTTGGAAGAAAAGTTATGACCAACCTAGATAGCATATTCAAAAGCAGAGACATTACTTTGCCGACTAAGGTCTGTCTAGTCAAGGCTATGGTTTTTCCTGTGGTTATGTATGGATGTGAGAGTTGGACTGTGAAGAAGGCTGAGTGCCGAAGAATTGATGCTTTTGAACTGTGGTATTGGAGAAGACTCTTGAGAGTCCCTTGGACTGCAAAGAGATCCAACCAGTCCATTCTGAAGGAGATCAACCCTGGGATTTCTTTGGAAGGAATGATGCTACAGCTGAAACTCCAGTACTTTGGCCACCTCATGCGAAGAGTTGACTCATTGGAAAAGACTTTGATGCTGGGAGGGATTTGGGGCAGGAGGAGAAGGGGACGACCGAGGATGAGATGGCTGGATGGCATCACTGACTCCATGGACGTGAGTCTGAGTGAACTCCAGGAGATGGTGATGGACAGGGAGGCCTGGCGTGCTGCGATTCATGGGGTCGCAAAGAGTCGGACACGACTGAGCGACTGAACTGAACTGAACTGAAGCATCATTAATTATTAGATAAACATAAATTGGGACCACAAGAGGTAGCACCTCATAGCTCAGTAGAACAGCTAAAATCAAGACAGACAGTTAACATGAATTGGAGAGAACGTGGAAAAACTGAAACCATCATATGCTGCCAATGAGATTGTAAAGGTCCCTCCTCCACCCTTCTCAATGGGTTATTTTTCCCTTGCATTTTGGAATTACTTTTGTGATCTCTCTCACTAGACAGAAGCATCTGAAGACTAGAATTAGGTCTCTTTTCCTCACTTGAGTATATCAGTTATAGGGCAGCTGTCATTCTGTGCTATCTGCAGTCATTGATTTCTTTACCTCTCTCAACCACTGGGGGCTTCCCTGGTGGCACAGTGGTAAAGAATTTGCCTGCCAATGCAGGCGATGCAGATTTGATCCCTGTATTAGGAAGATCCCCTGGAGAAGGAAATGGCAACCTGCTCCAGTATTCTTGCCTGGTAAATCCCACAGACAGAGAAGTCTGGAGGGCAACAATCCATGGGTTGCAAAGGAGTTGGACATGACTTAGACTAAACAACAACTCAACCACTCAACTAGAATCTTCTCAAGACAGAGACTGTGCTTTCTTTATTTTTGCATCCTAGCACCTAGCCTGGGCTTCCCAAGTGTCTCAGCAATAAAGAATCTGCCTGCCATGCAGGAGACGAAGGAGACACAGGTTCAATCTCTAGGTCAGGAAGATCCTTCGGAGGAGGAAATGGCAACCCACTCCAGTCTTCAATGCCTGGAGAATCCCATGGACAGAGGTAGCATGGTGGGTTACAGTCCATTAGGTTGCAGAGTTGGACACAACTGAGCAACTAAGCAACAACAAAGTACCTAGCACAGCAGTTGATACACAGAAAGTAGAAGAGAAAAGGTTAAATAAGAGATTACTAAGCATTGATGCTTTTGAACTGTGGTGTTGGAGAAGACTCTTGAGAGTCCCTTGGACTGCAAGGAGATCCAAACCAGTCCATTCTGAAGGAGATCAGCCCTGGGTGTTCTGTGGAAGGAATGATGCTAAAGCTGAAACTCCAGTAGCTTGGCCACCTCATGCAAATAGTTGACTCATTGGAAAAGACTCTGATGCTGGGAGGGATTGAGGGCAGGAGGAGAAGGGGACGACAGAGGATGAGATGGCTGGATGGCATCACGGACTCGATGGACATGAGTCTGAGTGAACTCCGGGAGATGGTGATGGACAGGGAGGCCTGGCATGCTGCGATTCATGGGGTTGCAGAGTCGGACACGACTGAGCGACTGAACTGAACTGAACTGAAGCATGGTATACAGATTCCTGGTGGGGCCCAATATTCTTCCAGAGGGTTTACAAGACAAAAACTATTTTCATAGTAATAAGACATTATAAACCATTTCACTATGTTGACATTTGTACTAAATGCAAAAGCAAGCATGCCTAAACACAAATTATAATCCCCAAGTTGTATTAGTTGTACTCATTTTCTGTTGCTACTGTAGTAAGTTGTCACAAATTTATTGTTTTAAAACCCCACAAAGTTATTCTTATAACTTTTCCAGGTTAAAGACCATTTGAGTATATCACTAGACTAAAACCATATGGTCAGCAAAGCTGCATTCCTTTCTTGGGGCTCTGACGACTCCCGTTTCCTTGCATTTTCTTAGCTTCTAAAGGCTGCTCTCCATTCCTCGGCTGGTGGCCCACTTTCCCCATTTTCTAGTAGATATGTGAGTACTTTTCATATTTCATCACTTGGAATCACTCTTCACCTCCTTCTTTTAGGGCTTCCCTGGTTGCTCAGACAGTAAAGAATTCGCCTGCAATGCAAGAGACCCAGGTCCAACCCCTGGATTGGGAGGATTCCCTAGAGAAGGGAATGGCCACCCACTCCAGTATTCTTGCCTGGAGAATCCTATGGACAGAGGAGTCTGGTGGGCTACAGTCCATGGGTTGCAAAGAGTCAGACACGACTGAAGCGACTAGGACTTTCACTTTTGCTGTTCTTTCACTTTTGAGAACAGTTGTGATTACACTGTACCCATTTGCTACTGATTTGATAATCTTACTATTTTAAAGTAAACTGATCAGCAACTTAAAGTCCCCTCTGCTATTCACAGGTTCTAGGGATTATAATCGGAGAAGACAATGGCACCCCACTCCAGTACTCTTGCCTGGAAAATCCATGGACGGAGGAGCCTGGTAGGCTGCAGTCCATGGGGTAGCTAAGAGTCAGACATGACTGAGCGACTTCACTTTCACTTTTTACTTTCATGCATTGGAGAAGGAAATGGCAACCCACTCCAGTGTTCTTGCCTGGAGAATCCCAGGGACGGGAAAGCCTGGTGGGCTGCTGTCTATGGGGTCGCACAGGGTTGGACACGACTGAAGCAACTTAGCAGCAGCAGCAGCAGTGATTATAATGTAGGCATTTCTAGAGGGTCAATACTATAGTCAAATTACTCACCATCACAGAGTAAAAAATAACAGTAGGTTCACTTAATAATGTCCTTGATGAGGTACTAAAAATTAGTAAAATTGTGTGAATATACCACACAACTTCTCAAAATTAATCAAATTGACTGTCATTTCAAGAAAAGTATTAGATGGTATTTGTTAATGTTGAATTCCAAGGACAGAGGAGCCTGGCAGGCTACAGTCCATGGGGTTGCAAAGAGTCAAACATAACTGAGAGATTAACACACTGACATTTGTTGCCAAGGAAACAATAAGAACTTTCAAAGCAAAAATAAAATCCTGGAAAATTTTAAACTCTCAGTTGGACAGTTTTGCAATATTGTACGATTTTCCTGAGGAGATTGCTGGTGATTTGTAGATATTGTATAGCTCAGTTCAGTCACTCAGTCATGTCTGTTTTTGACCCCATGGAGTGCAGCACATTGATACTGAAAGCTCAGCTTCTCTGGACACTGGAGCTGAATAAAATCTCAGAGACAGAGTTTTGGGTAAGGTAAAAAAGGATAGCTTTATTACTTTGCTGGGCAATGGAGGTCACAGTGGGCTAATGCCAAGATAGTGAGAAGTTTTACAGCAACTGTTCAAAGAGGGAGTGATCAGCTCCCTGCACATTCTCATCATGGGTAGGTGTTGAGGTAAATAGGAATCCACATCATCAAACTTCAGGGCCAAATGGATGGTAATCTACATGCTGTGGGAGGCATAGCACCATTTATAGTGAACTTCTCCCACTGGAGGGGGTTTCAGTATCTGTAAAACATCTCAAGGATTGCTGTGTGTATCCACTGATGGGGAAACAGGAACTTGCCCCACGGCTGCTCTTGACCATTTCTTTCTCCCTGGTCTCACATCCCTCCTTTTCCTAATTAACACTGCTTGAATCTGCCCACTGGAACTCAGGGTAGGTCATGGAGGCTGAAGGAAGGCTGTTTCCTATAATCAAAGAAATGGGGGACACAAAAGGGCTTTTGCCTAGAAGCCCTACAGGGCCCTGCTCAGTATCATCATATGAGTATATAACGATTTGGAAGTCAAGCATACCTCAGTGAATCAGTACTTTCCACATGGCCAATGCATTATGGAACAAAAGCCTGTGTTTGTAAAAGATTCATTCAAAGTGCAAGATAGACCAAGAGATTTTAAAGTAAGAGTATAAAAGTTTCACTGACATGATTTCAGATTCTACATTGCAATTAAACTTTAAGAAACTACTAATAGAGAAAGAATAGGATAGTTAACACAGGTAGTTGTAGAAGTCTCAGTAGAGGATTATAGATAGTGAGGGAAACTTAGGGAACTTTGGGAGACCACTGTAAGTTAATGACTGCTCCGAAAAGCTATCAAAGCTTATGGAACAAAGCAGGCTTGCTTAACTGTGAATCCATAAATAAAAGCACGTGATAGGCCCCAGGTAATTAGGTGCAAGAAACATGTTACCACCTTTCTACTGATTTGAACACGTACTTTGACAGTCCTAGGGTCAAACACTTTCCTGCAGGATACAAAGGAGGAGCTAGTGGTATAAGCCTGACATCTACTCAAGAATAAGGAAGATGATCTTCCCCCCTTCCCCACTTTCCTTTGATTACAAAAATGTATCCCGGGTAATCCTCGGGCCAGAGCCCCCTCGCCTGCTTGCACAAGCATCCAAATTAATAAATCTATTTCTTGCTTATCAGTTTGCCTCTCACATAATTCCTTCTGCACTAAGACACACAACTCTGGGAGATAATGATGAACAGGGAAGCCAGGGGTGCTGCAGTCATGGGGTCACAAAGAATCAGACAGGACTGAGCAACTGAACAACAGACACAAAGAATCTGACCTTCAAGAAGTCCAGACATCAGGTGAGTGATTCTAATTAAAAAACTGTTGGTTCAAGTCCCAATCTGAGCTACAGGGTTTCGCTACCACTTGTTAAGTTTTGGTGTAAGATCAAAGAAAAATATTCACAGTTATCTCAAAAGACCATTAAATACTCCTCTTTTTGCAACTGTATCTATATAAGGTTAGATTTTGTTTACTCACTTCAACCAAATCAACATATCACAAGAGAACAAAGAAGCAGATCTGAGATTTCAGTACCATTCTATGAAGTCAGATATTAAAGAGATTGCCACAGTTCCACTATAATTTTTGTTTTGAAAAATATAGTTATTTTTAATGCCATTTACATTAACATGTACTGACTTTATTATTGAAATAATCATTTCTTAAAATACTCAATCTTAACTTATAACATAATAAATATTAAAATATAATGACATACATACAAACTCTTTGAAGTCATCAGAAAATTTTAACAGTGTAAAGGACTCTTGAAACCAAAAGTATGAGAACTGCTGAGTCAGAAATGAGAAAGCTGCAGAAAGATCATGCCAGGTAAAGTTAATCAAAAGAATAAGCATACATACGACCCAGCAATCCCACTGCTGGGCATATACACCAAGGAAACCAGAATTGAAAGAGATATGTACCCCACCGTTCATTGCAGCACTGTTTACAATAGCTAGGACATGGAAGCAACCTAGATGTCCATCAGCAGATGAATAGATAAGGAAGTTGTGGTACATATCCACAATGGAATATTACTCAGCTATAAAAAGGAACACATTTGAGTCAGTTCTAACACATTTGAGGTGGATGAAACTGGAGCCTATTATACAGAGTGAAATAAATCAGAAAGAGAAACACCAATACAGTGTATTAACACATACATATGGAATTTATAAAGACGGTAACGATATCCTATATGCAAGGCAGCAAAAGAGACACAAGTATAAAGAACAGACTTTTGGACTATGTGGGAGAAGGCAAGGGTGGGGTGATTTGAGGGAATAACACTGAAACATGTATATTACCATACGTGAAATAGATGACTAGTGCAAGTTCAAGGCATGAAGCAGGGTACTCAAAGCCAGTGCTCTGGGACAACCCAGGAGGATGGGGTCGGGAAGGAGGTGGGTGGGGGGTTCAGGTTAGGGGGACACATGTGCACCCATGGCTGATTCATGTAGATGGATGGCAAAAGCCACCACAATATTATAAAGTAACTATCCTCCAATTAGAAAGAGAGTGAGCATAGACAGCCTCAACAATAACAGGGTACATAAGGCAACAGAGAAACAGAGCCTAGGAGGAGGACTCCATTCACAAACTCTTTCCCAGTCAAACCTCCAAAGAGCAGAGGACTAAACTATCCACAGGGAGAAGCTAAATCGCCCACAGACATTCTTGCGGGCAGATACTGCAGGGATAAAAACTTTTCCCTTCTTCTGTTTAGGTTTTTTTGGCTGGTCTAATAATTAAATTGAAGCCAGATTAACAAGAGAAAATTTTAATTTTGTATGTTGCACAGGAACTCCATAAAAATATGAGTCCAAGGGCAGGTCAGGAAGTTGAAGTTTACATGCCATACTGAGCTAAGGGCCTGGAGCTTCAAAGTTCAGTTCAGTTCAGTCGCTCAGTCGTGTCCGACTCTGCGACCCCATGAACCGCAGCACGCCAGGCCTCCCTGTCCATCACCATCTCCTGGAGTTCACTCAGACTCATGTCCATCGAGTCCGTGATGCCATCCAGCCATATCATCCTCGGTCGTCCCCTTCTCCTCCTGCCCCAAATCCCTCCCAGCATCAGAGTCTTTTCCAATGAGTCAACTCTTTGCATGAGGTGGCCAAAGTACTGGAGTTTCACCTTTAGCATCATTCCTTCCAAAGAAATCCCAGGGCTGATCTCCTTCAGAATGGACTGGTTGGATCTCCTTGCAGGCCAAGGGACTCTCAAGAGTCTTTTCCAACACCACAGTTCAAAAGCATCAATTCTTCGGCACTCAGCCTTCTTCACAGTCCAACTCTCACGCCCATACATGACCACAGGAAAAACCATAGCCTTGACTAGACAGACCTTAGTCAGCAAAGTAATGTCTCTGCTTTTGAATATACTATCTAGGTTGGTCATAACTTTTCTTCCAAGGAGTAAGCGTCTTTTAATTTCATGGCTGCAGTCACCATCTGAAGTGATTTTGGAGCCCCCCAAAAAAAAAGTCTGACACTGTTTCCACTGTTTCCCATCTATTTCCCATGAACTGATGGGACCAGATGCCATCATCTTCATTTTCTGAATGTTGAGCTTTAGGCCAACTTTTTCACTCTCCTCTTTCACTTTCATTAAGAGGCTTTTTAGCTCCTCTTCACTTTCTGCCATAAGGGTGGTGTCATCTGCATATCTGAGGTTATTGATATTGTAGTTGCAAGGGGAAGAGGTAATTCACAAGCTGATAAGAGTATCTGCATTGCCACACAGATAGATCATTCAGATAAAAGTTATCTGTGGTGGTAGCTCCCTTTCTGGAACTGGTCCTGGATCTAAATACTTTTAGGAAGTTAAGGGAGGAGGTAAAATTTTCTCCTGAGTCTGTTGATTCTTAATTACCTTCAGCTCAAAATGATTCACATGCCACAGTGGCACATTTTGGGTCAGCCTATTCTGTTCCCTTTCAGAATGAATATTTTCTAGAAAAGGAAAGAATGATATATTTTTAAAAAAATTATACAGGAATAAATTATCACATGGTTATGGACAAAACTTATATTTTTAAAATGACAGTATTTGGTGAGCTGAAATCTAAAAAGCTAAGAAAATGGGTAAACGATGTCATGACAACGAAGTAAGAAAAATATTCACTAGTTATTAGTCAGAATTCAGGCTTTGCCGATATAATACCCCTCAAAAGGAACTCCTTTCACTCTTCAGTTTCAATTAGGGAAACTCTACATATAAACTGTTAAAATTAGCTGTTTCCTATAGGGAAAATAAACAGTAAATTCAGGGAATGGGGCATGGGGGCTGACTGCTAAAAAACAACTGCAGCTATTCATCCTCCCTGACACTCAATGGCCACAGTCAGGGAAAAGCTCTTCTCAGTAAATCTTAGCAAAGAAATAATGAGAGCGACAGAAAAAGACTATCATATCAACCAACTGGAAAACAGAGTAACCATGTGGCCTAAGTAGTGTAATCAAAAAGTCTTTTCTTGGATTCGTGATACAAAAGAACCCTAAATTTAGATTCTTAAGACCTAGCTTCTAGTTCAAGTCACATGTTTCCTGAGTTTTCTGGGCAGGCTAAATCACCTCTTTAATCCTCATTTCCTCCTATAAAGATAAGAAAATTAGACTAAGCCCCTTGCTTTTAAAATTTAAATCCTTTGATTCACAGTAACAAACACACTTAATACCTAAATCCTAAAGCCACACATAAATGATACAAAACTGTAGACTGCTGCTGCTGCTGCTGCTAAGTCGCTTCAGTCGTGTCCCTTTGTGCGACCCCATAGACGGCAGCCCACCAGGCTTCCTCATCCCTGGGATTCTCCAGGCAAGAACACTGGAGTGGGTTGCCATTTCCTTCTCCAATGCATGAAAGTAAAAAGTGAAAGTGAAGTCGCTCAGTCGTGTCCGACTCTTAGCGACCCCATGGACTGCAGCCCACCAGGCTCCTCTGTCCATGGATTTTCCAGGCAAGAGTACTGTAGTGGGGTGCCATTGACTAGTATTCACCAATTGATGGGTCATGACCTGCCACGTACAGAGTGCTGAATCGATTGATGGCTACGTTTCCTCAGTAAAAACAACGAAAGAGGAAAGAGGTAAGGGGATGGAGACAGACAAAAATATAATACTTTGATCTGTTTGACCAAAGAGATACCTTTGGTGATATGTGTGCATATGTGTGTGCGCATGTGCACTTGGTCATGCCCAACTCTGTGACCCCATCGACTGTAGCCTGCCAGACTCCTCTGTCCACAGAATTTTTCAAGCAAGAATATGGGGGTAGGTTGCCATTTCTTCCTCCAGTAGAAATTCCTGGCCCAGGAGTCAAAACCAAGTCTCTTGTGTCTCCTGCACGGACAGGTGGATTCTTTACCACTGTGCCACCTGGGGAGTGGAAGTAAACATTTTTCCTCTATCTTCTAGATTCTTTTGGCAGATGCAGTCATCAAATCAACATAAGGCTGATCTATATGGACTGTAGCCCATCAGGCTCCTTTGTCCATAGAATTCTTCAGGCAAGAATACAGGAGTGAGTAGCCATTCCCTTCTCCAGGGGATCTTCCGAACTCAGAGATCAAACAACAGAAGAAGTAAGAATACATAAAAAACTATTAAAAGAAAAAAAAAGGTTTTAACAACCTGGATAACCATGATGGTCACTCACCTAGAGCCAAACATTCTGGAGTGTGAAGTCAAGAGGGCCTTAGGAAGCATTACTACAAATAAAGCTAGTGGAGGTAATGGAATTCCAACTGAACTATTTCAAATTCCAAATGATGATGTGGTTAAAGTGCTGCACTCAATATGTCACTCAAATTTGTAAAACCAGCAGTGATCACAGGACTGGAAAAGGTCAGTTTTCATTCCAATCTCAATGGGCAATGCCAAACAATGTTCAAACACCATACAATTTCACTTATTTCACATGCTAAGCATGATAATATTCAAAATCCTTTAAAGCTGCAGCAGTACATGAACCAAGAACCTCCAGAGAAACAAGCTAGATTTAGAAAAAGTAGAGGAATCAGAAATCATATTGCCAACATTTGTAGGATCATAGAAAAAGCAAGGGAATTTCAGAAAAGCAGCTGCTTCATTAACTACACAAATGCCTTTGTGTAGATCACAACAAACTATGGAAAATTCTTAAAAGAGATGGGGATATCAGACCACCTTACCTGTCTCCTGAGAAACCTATATGCAAGTCAAGAAGGAACATTTAGGACTGGATGTGGGACAATGAACTGGTTCAAAACTGGGGAAGGAGTATGTCAAGGCTGTATATTGTCACCCTGCTTATTTAACTTATATGCAGAGTATATCATGTAAAATGCCAGACTAGATGAATCACAAGCTGGAATCAAGATTGCCAGAAGTATCAACAACATTAGATATGCAGGTGATACCACTCTCAGGGCAGAAAGTGAAGAGGAACTAAAGAACCTCATGATAAGGTGAAAGAAAAGAGTGAAAAAGCTGGCTTAAAGTTCAACATTCAAAAAATGAAGATCATGGCATCCTGTCCCATCACTTCATGGCAAACAGAAGAGGAAAAAATGCAAACAGTGACAGATTTTATCTTCTTGGACTCCAAAATTGCTGCTGACAGTGACTGCAGCCACGAAATTCAAAGACATTTGGCCCTTGGAAGGAAAGAGAGCATATTAAAAAGCAGAAACATCACTTTGCCAACAAAGGTCCATGTAGTCAAAGCTACAGTTTTTCCTATAGTCATGTAAAGATGTGAGAGCTGGTCCATAAAGAAGGCTGAGCATGGAAGAATTTATGCTTTTGAATTGCGGTACTGGAGAACTCAAGAATTCCTTGGACAGCAAGGGGATCAAGCCAGTCAGTCCTAAAGAAAACTAACCCTGAATATTCATTTGAAGGTCTGATGCTGAAGCTGAACCTCCAATACCTTGGCCACCTGATGTGAAGAGCCATCTTTGGAAAAGATGCTGATGCTGGGAAAGATTGAGGGCAAGAGGAAAAGAGGGCAACAGAGGATGAGATGGTTGGATAGCATCACCAGTTCAATAGACATGAGTTTGAGCAAACTCTAGGAGACAGTGAAGCCTGGTGTGCTGCAGTCCATGGGGTCACAAAGAGTGAGACACGACTGGGAGGCTAAAGGACAACAAAGCAGATTAGCTTCCCAGGTGGTGCGGTGGTAAAGAGTCCACTTGCCAATGCAGGAGACAGGTTTGATCCCTGGGTTGGGAAGATCCCCTGGAGGAGGAAATGGCAACCCACCCCAATAGTCTTGCCTGAAAAATTCTATGGACAGAGGAGCCTGGCGGGTTACAGTCCATGGGGTCCATGGGGTCACAGAGTCGGACACTGAGCAACTGAGCACATACACACAAGGCAGATTACCAGAAGGAAAACAAATTTCACCGCATACACACGGGAGCCCCATAAGACTATGAGACCCAAAGGCAAGCCAGACAGCTGAAGTTTATATGCCACTCTTAGCCAAGAAGGATTGGGGCCTGGAGTATCCTGTGAGGAGGTTTAATCACAGGACACTAAGAGCAGATATTTAGTAACCTGTCATTTGCCCTGCCATACATATCAGTCATTCAGGTAAAAATGATCTCTGGTAATAATAGCTTGTTTCCTGGTACTAATCTTGGATGTCCTCGGCCAGTTGCTTGAGGCAGGATTTCGGTTCTCAGCTGGAGACCGATGTTAGATCGCAGCAGTGACAGCACCAAATCCACACCCGTAGGCCAGTAGTCAGTGACAAGGCCTTGGCCCTTTTGCTTTGCTGAAGAAGAATTCCCACAAAGTAGGGAAACGAGTATTTATTAGGTGGAAAAAAAGAGCACAGGATGTGTGGATAGACACATGTGGATAGAGTTGCTGAGTGACGCCCGCAGGGCAGTTTGAATTACTCCTATTTTTTCGGCTGTGCTGAGTCTTTGTTGCTGCTTTCTCTGGCTGCAGTGAGCAGGCGCTCCTCTCTAGGTGCAACGTGTGTGGGTTTCTCATTGTGGTGGCTTCTTTTGCTCAGGAGCACTGGTTCCAGGCGTGGGCTTCAGTAGCTGCAGTGCACGGTGATGGACAGGGAGGCCTGGCGTGCTGCAGTCCACGGGGTCGCAAAGAGTCGGACACGGCTGAGCGACGGAACTGATGGGCTCAGTAGTTGTGGCTCCTGGGCTCTGGAGCACAGGCTCAATAGCTGCAGAGCACGGGCTTAGCTGCTCTGCAGCATGTGTGATCTTCCCGGACCAAGGATCAAACCTGTGTACCCTACATTTCAAGGAGGATTCTTAACCACTAGACCACCACAGAAGCCCTGGATTACTTTTATTGGGCATTTCTTCTGGTTTTGTTTGGCCAATCATTTTGATTTGCCTGGTTCTGAACCGTACTTACTACATCTCAGGATCCTCCCATCTGTGCATACACATCTCTTAATCAAGACAGACTCTACTGAAAGAGCCCATAGGTAGTGGCATCACTTAGCATCACTTGCCTTTCGACCTACATGCAGCCTTTCTGCATGAGTGTAGCTGGGGAGGTCTCCTCACTTCCAGAATGAGGAATATGTGGTGCGGGCAGGGTTCAGCCTAATCTCTCAACTGTCCTGCTAGTCTCATCTTGAAGTATCAGTCCCCAGTGGACAAATCTCCAAGTGCTTGACCCTGGGAAGCCGTCTACCTCCCGGCTCAGTATAGGCTCCCTATCGAAATTCTTTTAGGTAGTTAAGGGAAAGGTAAAAGTTTTTCTTGAGTCTGCTGGATCTCGATTGCCTTTGGCTCAAAACACTCCAAATGCCAAAGGGGCCTTTTTTGGGGTCACATATTTTTTGCTTCCCTTCACTAAGAAAGGAGATGAACATTCAAGTTTAGGTGGACATCACACTATGGATAGTAACATTAATCAGCCCTTGAAGATTGTTACACTTATTGGCTATCTGAGTTTAGAAATTTAGACAGTTTGTGTTTAATCACCTGATGTCAAAAAATCAGTTGCTTAGCTAATGTTAACTCTTTTCAGCTGTAATTTGGAACAGATCTATTGATTCCTCAATGGTTCTCTGGTGAACAAAACTAGATATAAGGAGTCGTTAGTCTAAGAACATGTGCCTCAGATGTTAATGTCAATGTTTGGCAGCAGGGACTGGATTTCTCAAGGGAGATATGGACAGGCAGTAAAATTCAAAGAGTTGAGATTTAAACACTAGTCAGTTACAGCATGTGACTACGATCAATTATTTTTGCTAATAACTAAAACAGCAGACACAGGGGCGACACAGGAGTCCTCTAAGGGATGACTTTGGCTCTTGGATTCCCCATGACCTGGTGAAGCTTTTTTAGGACAGTGCGAGCGCTGAGATTCTTCTCACCCTCCTTTCTTCTCTCCCCGTCTCTGGCACAGGTTGTCAGACCTCTACTGAAGCCTGAAGGTTCTTCCCTCCTCCTCTCGCTCCCTCTCCTTTATCCTTCACAGGCAGTTTCCCCCACACGTCTCTTGCACATCTATTCCCTTCTTTTTATCTGCTTCTCTGGGAATCTGAGCAAACAAAGCACCTGTCTTGTCACCATGTTAAACTCTAGGCATCATTATTTCATTTAGTCTTCACAAAAGCCCTTAAAAGACACTATTACTGTTCCCACTTTATAAATAAAGAAACAGAGTAGAAAAGTAACTCCCAGCATGATGCAACTAGTGACAGAGCTGAGATTTGAACTCAAGTCTGTTTAATTTCATGGAGCTGCAGACCTTATTTTAAAGCAATTAGATTTTATTAAATAATGCCAAAAAGTAGGCAGATTCCTAAAAAAAATTTTCTGATGGCTCTATGTGCTTTCACACATGATCACATTTAATCCTAATAAATCCATGAAGTTGAAACTACCATTTTACAGATGAAATTGGGGACCCAAGAATTTAAGTAACTCTTTCAAGATCATCTTGTGTAAGTTTATAAGTTTGAGCCCACACAGGTCTTCTCTGAATTCAGCTGTTTCACATTATACTGATCTGCTGAACTAATCAAATGATAATTGTGTCCTTTTTTAGTTTTAGACAACTTGTCTTGAGAACTTTATTCAACAAAGAATCCCCCAAATGATTTAAACAGCTATATATGTTCATTCTCTCTTTATGAGTGTTTGTGTGTAAGTGTAATATATGTTATAGATTAAATACCAGCAATTAAGGATATTTCTTGAGCTGCCTCTAATCTATTTGTATTTTAACCAAAATTTACAGGGAAATAGCTGAAGCACTGTTTCAAAAGCCTGCCTCCAATAGCACATTAGCAGCTGAGGCTGGAAAGCAGCATTCTCTGCCTATTTTCTGAGGCTTTTTAATATAATTTAATCAAATTATGCTGATTTTTGCTTTCGCTTCCTGACTCAGCTGCAGCCTTTTAGTTTACCACGAAAAAAGTTCCCTTAACTAGAGTCACCTGATCAGGTGAGTCAGCAGTCTGCAGACTCACCACTTCTAATGACCAAACGCTGGTGTTTTACCCTCCTTTGAAAGGATACAGCCTAACAGTAGTGCCCTGACTCGGATGTTGAGCAGCCAGGCAGCGACTCAGCCATATCCAGACCCTGGAAAGGAGATGGTTGGTTTTGTCTGCTTTGTTTTTTGTCCTCTGTTTCTATAGAGAAGGCATTGTGGAAGGACATGGAGCAGAGAGGAGTGATTTTGGGGAACCCAGGCTCAGGCAGGTCCAGAATGCTAGGCAAATCCAAATATGACCACACCATGGGTGGTAGTCAGGGGGGAGTGGGGGAAGGGTGAGGGGTTCTGGAGCTCCTCCTGGGCAGAGGAAAGCCCAGGGTCCCCCTACTTGGTCCACCCTGTGACTTCAGATGGGGAAACCCAGGCTCAAAGTTGGGTAAGGGGCTGGGCTTCATTCATAGCTCAGTAGGTAAAGAATCTACCTGCCATGCAGGAGACCAAGGTTCAATTCCTGGGCCGGGAGGATCCCCTGAAAAAAATGGCAACCCACTCTAGTACTCTTGCCTGGAGAGTTCCATGGACAGAATGGCCTGGCAGGCTATAATCCATGGGGTCGCAATAGTTGGACATGACTTAGCGACTAAACCACCTGACTAAACCACCACCACAGACATCAGGAAGGGACAGGAGGCAGGGAGGATACAGCAAAGTGGGGTGGGAAAACCTCCTAGCTCTAGATGGTACCCCTCTCCCCCACTCCCAGAAGCCTGCTGCCATCACACCTGAGTGCCAGTGCCAGCATCCATACCATTAAAAGCAATACCCCTGTAGAGAGACCCTCACCCAGTCAGAACTGTGTGTCTGTGGACCAGTCCCCATTTGAGCCCCTTAAGGTGGAGGCCCAGAACTGGGACACGTGACTCCTCAGAACCCTTTCCTACCTCTGAGCCAACCTGAGTGGCCAGTCACAGCTCACTGTTCACTAGGATGGAGAGAGGTACTCTCAAGTCAGGAGGGGATTTGGCTGAAGTTGGCGTTCAGTAAGTAGGTGCTTGGCTGGGTCTGGAATGGGATTATTGTGCAATTTTTCTTTTGCGTGTGTGTGTGGGGGGGGGCTTATTTGTATACTCTTACATTTCTATAACAAATGGGTATAATTTCCATAAAAATCAAATGCTAACCCCATGCTCCACCCCACCCTGGTTATGCACAAAAACCATTGCTCATGGTGGAAAGTCTAACATCTTTAACAGGACCACAGTTACCCACAGCTTGCGCTGAACTCAGCTTTTTCACCTTTTATCATTAGCCTTCAATTCATCCCACAGATCTAATACGTACTCATTAATCTTTTCTGGTACCTTTGCATCCTCCAATGCCAAAATCACCATCCTTTAAGGCCCAAACTCAGCATTACCTTTTTCAATAAAATCTTTCCTCATCTTTTCTACTGAAAGCAAAACTTCCTTTCTGTGTTCCCAATTGTTTTGCTGTTCAATAATTGTATGTAAATTGTTGGTCATATAATAGATATTTGTAGGTATAACCTGCTCTTTCTTAGTGGACTGCAACTGAAGATTCTTCATCTATGGCTAACCTATAAAGTATTTTTACATCCACCAATCTTTTATCCTTAAAAGACTGGGGGGAAGGGAAGAGAATCAATATATATTTAATGCCAACTGTCTGTCAGGTGGGGCTTCCCTGGTGGTTCAGTGGTAAAGAATCCACCTGCCAATGCAGGAGACACAAGTTTGTTGCCTGGGTCAGGAAGATCCAGTGGAGAAGGAAACGGTAACCCACTCCAGTATTCTTGCCTGGGAAATCCCACGGACAGAGGAGCCTGGCAGGCTACAGTCCAAGGGGTCACAAAGAGTCAGACATGACTTAGTGACTGAACAGTGGCATGTGTCAGGCTCAGGCAGGGTGTTTGAAGATACCTCAACCCAGAAAGCATTCTTCTATGTCCATTTTATGTTAGATTAAAAAAAAAAAACTGAGCTCACAAAGAATCAGTAACTTATCAGGGTCATAAACGAGCAAATGCATGCCTGAGATTGTTAACTCTAGTCTTATTCTTTCCATTACAAAAGCATAATTATACATCTACCAAAATACAAAGGGTTGGATTAAATGATGTAATTTACATCATTTACATATAAAATATAATAAATTTACATTCATTATATGTAAAACTCCACTCAAGAAAATTTCCTAGCATGTTAGAATAATACTCGGGAGGATTTTTGAGCCGGAAAAGACTTTAAACATCATTTAATCCAACCGTTATAGATGAGAGATATGCTCAGAGGAATAAATTTCCCTGTGTTTAGACCTAGTTAGTAGATGAACGAGGACTAAAATCAGTTGGAGGCAGTATAGCAGAGTGGTTAATACTAGGGTCCTTGGAATCAGCATTGGTTCAAATCATAGCTCTGGCACTTAATGACTGTGTGTAACCTACGAAGATTCACAAAGCTTATCTTTGTTTTCTCAATCCTAAAAGAATGATAAAGCCCTATAGTGCTGTGAGAATTATATGTAACACTGCACAGCAGAAAGTAATCAATAACAAATACTAGGTGTTTTCTCTTCTCCTGTCTCACTGTCCACTCTTCTTTGCAGGATAGATATTGCCTTTCGTGGATGGGTTGTGGAGTGGACATTACATTCCAGGGTCAAAGTGAGTAACGATTAAATGCGCATGTATTTATCTGGTAAAAGTCCCTTTTAAAAAAATACATGTACAAATACTTCTCTGTGGATAAATAACTTTTAAAAAGTTCATTCAATAAACATCTATTGAGCCCATAGTACATGCCAGATGCTAAGTATGAAATGAACAAAACAGATAAAATCTCAACCTTCATAAGCAATGAAATTTGGTGGGGAAAAAAATCACTGAGATCTACCTGTGGGATGCGCAAAGCAAATATCATTCACAGAGAAGTCAATATGATGTAATGGGCATTAGCGTTTGAAATGAGCTGTACACATATACTTGTGTCTTTTTGTAAAACCAGTTATTCTTTAGAATTAAGTTCTAGGTCATTTCTAGTAGTGGTCATTTCAACTAGATTTTGGTAAATTCCTTGAAAATTAAGCTATTCTATTTCTTTACATACAGTAGACTATTGGAAAGGGCAGGTTTAGTTAAGCACACTTGAAAATATATGCTAATCACCATCTGTTTCAGGGTTACCTGAGTGGAAAAGAATAGTTTCCTAAGAGCCAGTAAATAGTAATTCCTTACTGGGCATCACAAAGTTCAGTTTTATGAATCTGTGCTCATTTATTCATTTTCTCTCCTTCTACATATACACACAAATAGAAGCTGATACTCTGGTCTTAGAGTCACTAATAATACACTGATGGTCTCTAGATTGCTTGTATTTGTTTGAGTAAGGATGATAAAACTGGCTAAGGATAAATACAAAAAAAGAACTTGGATTACTCATATGTCAAAATTATTTGTAGGGATTCTTTAAATCCCTAACACGTTCCTTAATCCTTAACACATTAAGGAATTGATTCCTTAACTCCTTAAATCTCTTACATTCAAGTTTTGCTATCCATTTGACTTTGGAATGTGATATACTATCCAATTTTACTGGAGAGTGAAAAGAATGATTTTGTTATTTATGAAAGGAAGTAGAGAGCATAGCAAAAAGAGCCCAAGCTTGGAGTTTCCCTGAAACTGGGTTCAAATCTCAACTGCCATTTAATTGTATAACTTCTAAGAACATCTGAGTCTCAGTATAAACTGTTTGCAAAATGGAGATAATACAATTCTCCTTGTAGAACTGTAGAAAGTTTAAATAAAATGATAAATGTAAAGTACCTGGCAGATAGCAGCTATTTGTGGCTAACGTTAGTGGCTGGCTATATTAATTTGAAAAGAGGTCACAAGTCAAGAGCAATGATTTTAAAAAACCAAAACACTGCCTATTTGACAACTAGTTCTTATATAAAAGCAAGGTACCTTTCTTAAATTATTTATAATCCTTGCAACTGAAGAAATAAGGAAAAACCACAAGATTCAATAAAAATGAAAAAATTGGGACTAAATGAGGTTACAAAAGTTCGAATTGTTGGTCAACTAGGAGATAACATGCTTCCATTACTCTCAAAAGATAACAAAACATTTTCCTGATGCATCAGGGTCCTTGAATTTAACATACTGCATTTTTCTTTATGGTAATTATCGCTAGAACTCCATGTAGAAGTGACTGGGTGTAAAAAAAAAAAAAAGCAGGTGCTTATGGAACACGTGATTGTTTCAGTGAAAGGTGGTAAGTGAAAACTACTTAAAACCTGAACAAACTGCAGGACTCAAGAAAGCGAAGTCACCAAAAAGAGCTTCTCTCATCACATTTTTAAAATCTCCAATTACATGGGCATATTTCCTCACATTATCTTTTCATCGGAAGCAAATTCTGCTCAGACATCCATCTAAAATTCTCCTGAAGGTTTCATTAGGAAGCCTGGAAGAATGCAGAGGCACTCCTTTCTGAAAGAACATCTATTCCTGACTACTCCTTTCCAAAAGGTAAAAATGTGTATCTAGAACCCACGCATGAAATTTTGAGCTTGTTCTATCTCAATTAGCTCATGGAACAAAGACCATTCTCACCCAATTCAAACCGCGGCGGTATCACTGAGTTCTCAATCAGGAACGATCCCCAACCCGACCCCCTCATCTCACTTCCAGAAATAGAAAAGGTGAGCTCTTCAGCCAGCTGCTTGTCTCTGGCATTGCCCCCCAAAATGACAGAAACCATACTCGGGAAAAAGATGGTAAAGCAGCTCT